>NW_022104553.1:18530982-18542675 GCF_000313985.2 Echinops telfairi | reverse complement strand
CCTCTGTTAACTGAGATAAGTGCATTTGCAGGTCTACGAAGGGCCAGGTCGGCCATTACTGAAATCCATGCTTTGCACACCTTTAGGGAGGATGGAAAGAGCTATATCCCATTACTAAGATATATGGGTTGGGATGGGCCATGTCCCTTTCCTGAGCTATGTGCGAATTAGTCCCTAATGGGAATTCAGGGACGGCTACGGCCCCCCACACCCCCACCCCGTTACTAAGATACGTGCGCGTAAGCACTGTGCGTAAGCCCTCCTGCAGGGAGGTGGGGGGCAGCCAACTCTGTTGCTAAGATAGTAACCTCCCCTTGAGCAGCATGCTTCTCAGAACAACCAACTAACCACCCCCAAAGGGTAGCTGGCACTTGCCCGAGAAAACCAAGCCCGGAAGACAGGGAGGCGCAGGAGAGGAGGAATGGAATTGGGGAACCCAGGGAGGAAGTAGGGAGAATGCGATCATAACAAGGGGGTTGCAACCAATGTCACGCAATAACAGATGTCTACATGATGGAAGGGAGAGCTCTGGATGACCTCTCACCCCACCCACGATAAAATAACATGCCCTTCTAAATCTCCCATAGCATATCGAAGATCCAGTTTTGCCTCCTCTAACATTCTCAGCTCGGCATCGTCTCAGAGCCGGCTCGGTGGGGGAGATGAGTGAGGTTGGAATCTTGTCCCCTCCCGCTGCTCCCACTGGTTGCAGGTTAAAAGGAAGCATTTCTCCTTATCTGTCTGAGAGTCTCTTACGCTAACGTCGATCATTAAGGATTTCTTTCTTTGTTTTAAAATTAGCGTTCTCTTCCATTTTGAGAGGAGACCGTCTATAAAGAGAAACTATCTTTGGGGAGTAGCACTGCCCCTGCTGGGCTGAGGCAGAGGAACGATGAGAGGACCGGGCAGTATCTTGTTCCATTGTCCAGGGGGTCCGGTGGAGTCAGACCCGACTCAGAGACACCTAACAACGGCAATAAATCTACACAATTGTACAGAACCCGATCGGCGTCATGGAAGAAAATGGAAACGTTCTACACCTCTAAAGAGTTCACGGTCTCAGAAACCTGCTGGGGCAGTTCACCCCTACCCTCCAGGGTCTCTAGGAATCGGAATCAAGTGTAACAGTTAAACTGCGAATCCCAAGTGTGGTGGTTTGATAACACCCAGCAGCCCTTCGGGAGACAGACGCGGCAATCTTCTCCCATCAAAGATCAATCGCCCAGAATGCCCTGCGAAGGGTCGGTCTGCGGTATCACATGGGTCAGCGGGACTTGAAACGGACTTGGCCGCTAGAAGTTCATGTGTTTGGTTCAATCTGTTCCACATAAGGCAGCAGTGTGTTTATGGCCATTTCCTTGGTGTTCCATATCCCCTCTAAGTACCCGTAGCTGCATGCCTGGGACTCTCTGGACACTCTCTTGACCTTCTGACGAAGGTCTTCCTCATCCGGACGTTCTGTTTTTGCCTTTGTCCTGTCTAAGACTTGTGTGTGTGTGTGTGTGTGTGTGTGTGTGTATAAAATCATTTTATTGGGGGCCCCTACAATTCTTATCACAATCCATCCATCCACCCACCGGGTCAAGCACATTGGTACATGTGTTGCCATCATCATTCTCAAAACATTTGCTTTCTGCTTGAGCCCTTCGTATCACCGCCTCATTTTTTTTTCCACCTCCATCCCTGCTCCCCCCTCCCTCATGAACCCTTGATAATTTATAAATTATTATTATTTTGTCATATCTTACCCACTCCCTTCACCTACTTTTCTGTTGTCCATCCCACAGGGAGGAGGTTATATGTGGATCCTTGTCATCGGTTCCCCCTTTCTACCCCACCCTCCCTCCACCCTTTTTTTTTAATGAGCTCATAAAGTAGTTGGCCTTTTGTGACTGGCTGACTTCATTCAACATGATGTTCCGAAGGTTCCTCCTTCATCGTGTGCCTCAGGACCTCCTTTCTCTTGGGGGGGATGTGGTAGCCCCTCATAGGTCTAGAGCACATCTTATTGATCAGTCATCTGTGGATGGACATTTTGCTGGTTTCCACCTGGGAGCCATCGTAAAGGTACTGCACTGAATATTGGTGTCTTGTACCTGCTTTTAACACCTCTGTATTCTCTTTCTCTCTCTAGCTCCAGCTTCTCTGGACCGAGTGTCTTCAGCAAAATCAGCATGATGCAGACTGGTTGGTTCTTAAATTGCCAAAGTGTGGCTGATGTAAGTGTGGATTTCTCCTTCCTTCTAGAAATGCAGGTGTTTTTATTCCTGCTCCTGAAGCCCCCCGAAACACACTCTCCCTAGTTGCCCCTCTTTCGTTCTTCCTGGATAAAGCCAGGTAGTCTTCATCTCCAGGTTCCTTCATGCCAGGCAGCTCTCCCCCAAATGCCACAAATACCTGGTTTTCAAGGACAGAAAAATTGTCCTCTTCCAGTTATGGAGGGTAGAAGCCTCACGTCAGGGCACCAGCTCCAAGGGAAAGCCTACTCTCTCAGCTCCGGGGGAAGGCCCTAGTCTCTCGTCAGCATCTGTTCCTTCGCACTTTCTACATGGCATCCATGTGTCCCCCCACCCCCGTTTGTGCTTCCTCGGTTCTGTGCCCAAAGTGCATCCTCCTAGTTCAGCAGCGGTTGCTTTAAGACACACCCCACACCGATCACCACTTCAGTGGAATCACAGAGAAAACCCTCTCCCCAGTGTGGTCACAGCTGCGGGAGTGTTGCAGTGCCTGAGTCAGGGACAGCTCCTTGGGGGACCCCCGCGCAGCAGAATGAAACATGCCCGGTTCCCGCACCTCCTCGTGTTCACTGCCGAGTTTGAACCCGTTGTTGGACCCTCTGTGTCCGTCCATCTTGTGGCGGACCTTCCTCTTCTCTGCTGGCCCTCTACCTTACCGAGCATGACATCCTTCTCAGAGGTTAACCGCTCCTTAGTCATACATCCAGTGTACACGACACAAAGGACTCCCTGCACTAGCTTCTGAGGAGCTTTCTCAGACAGATTTGCCCAGGCTTCTGGCAGCCCATGGGATAGTCAGTATCTATGCCCAATCCTGTCATTGAAAAGTATCCACAGGGCAGGGGGTTAGTTAGGATTTCTCACATGTCGTTTGCAGGGCCCAGGAGGAGGAGCACAATTCAAGCCCCTTGGCTTCCACGTGTGGCTAATGGCCAGTCGGTTATAGGACACGTCGCCCATTATGTCCCCTGTGTTGAACTTTCTTGTCAAGAGTAAGATGGGTGCCCTGGTGGAAAAAGTCTGTTAGGGAAACATCTGAGTCACATCTCTGGTTTGATGCACTCCAAGTGCTGGCCCTGTCTGACCACCTAGGAGAAACAGAAATGCACTGATTTTGTTTCCCAGGTAGATGAGAGGGATTGTTCACATGCGCTGGTCTCAGTGGTGGTGTGTGGTGAGAGTTCAACTTTTCTGAGGTTCTCAACATTGCGTAGGGCTGTGCGTAAGGCCTACAGCCGTGGAGAGCATAACTCTGGGGCAACAGGATTCTATTTGCTCTTAAATTGCTGGGCGCGGGTGACAGCTGTGTCACCCTGGATCATATCACACCAGAACCGAAACCAGCAGCAATTTATTCTGACTCATAAGGACTCTAAGACAGAGGAGAGCTGCCCCCTTGGGTTTCCCAAGACTGTAAATCTTGATGGAAGCAAAATGCCTCTTCTCTCTAGCACGGGGCAGCTGGTGGGTTTGATCCTTTGACCTTTGGGCTCAACTGCTGTGCCATTGAGGCACCTTCATTTCCCCACAGTGTCCTGGAAGTACGCCATTTCCAGGATGTTGGGCACTGGATGACGCGAGTCAGAACCGGCTCAACGGCCACTAAGAACATCCTCTAAATCACAGGCCCAGGTGGGGCCCAGCTTGCTCTTGACTACTAACCTAAGCCAAAAGTGGGTGCTTCGGCCCCACCCCGTCATTTCTGGGAAGAAAGACGAGGTAATCGGCTTCCATGAAGGCTTGATCCAGAAGGCCAGGGGGCCGGGGAACCGAGATGGCTAGAAACAGGACAAGCCGGGATGGAAATAATACTGAGGATGCTCACAGCTTGTAAAGAACCCAGCCAGTGTGACCAAGCAACGCGCATGGAAAATGTTGAGTGGGAACCCCGACTGTCACCCCAAACCCAAGGAAATGCGGCTTCTGAAGGAAGTTTATTAAAATGCATTTTTGAGCGAAACGCCCACATCTTTACCCATGGAAGGGGGTGGGGGTGGGAATATGTGCTTTCTTCCCCAAAATTATTTGTTGAAGCAGCTTTATTAAACCGACTGGAGTCTTTCAAAGAAGAGGAAGAGGTGCGCAGCCCGTGGGGGCAGTTCTGCTCTGCGTCGCACGGGGTCGACCTGAGTCGACCGCCGCTCAGCCGCAAGGGGTTGGGCTCTGTTGGGGTCCTTGTGCTGTCTTAGCCTCTAACTCAGGACCAAAGAGAGAGCGGAGACAAGGGATGGTTCCAGGTAAGACAACCACCCGGTACAGGAGGAGGAGATAATCCAGTACAAGCAGAACTACGAGGAAACCTGCCAACCCACAGCCTAAGCGTCTAATGTGTAGAAAATGACGTCTGACGGCCCCTGTGTTGGCCTGGTGACAAAGGAAATGCCGCTTAAATGACAGCCTGGCCTCATGGCGAAACTGGGGCTGGAAAACATTCCAGTAGGCAAGCCCTGTTTGCTAAGAGCAAAGGTTTCAGGTTCCACTTGGGAAATGGAAAACAGCCCCAGTGGCATAGTGGGTTAAGTGGTAACCTGCTAGCCACAGAGTTGGAGGTTTAAACCCACCAGCCACTCCAAGGGAGAAAAAGGAGGCTGTGAGCTCCTGTAAAGATTTACAGCCCTTGGGAGCAGGTCTGCTCTATCGGACAGAGGTTGCGATGAATCAAAATTGTCATGGTACAGGGGTCCGTGGGTGAGGTGGGATGAGTGTAGAGTTTGGGCTCCCCCACCTCCCCTTAGAGGGAAAAAGATGATGTGGGAATCCACGCTTGCTGAGCAAATGTGGGGCAGGTGCATTCCGGGCTCCGCTCTTAAGCAGGCAGGACACATGCATGATTTTTCACTCTCCCCTGACACCTTTGGGTGATTAGACATTCCACAGGTGGTTCTCACTGCCGCTCGGTGGAGCTCTCGGCGTTGTTGTAGTTAGTTGTTGTCCGGCTGTGTACCATGCTCGATGCTTCCAACCTAGAAGGCTCGCCTTCCAGCACTTCGTAGGACCTTGCCCTTGGCGATGCATGCGGTTCTCATGGGATGACGCTCAGAACTGGGTCATTTCGTCGCCACGCTTTCCTTTCCTAGTCTGAGTCTGGAAGCCCCCCTGAAACCTGTCTGCCCTGGGTGACCCTGCCTGGGATTTGAAATGGGGCGGGGTGTGCGGGGGGCCGGGAGCAGAGTGTCCAGCCTGGAAACAGCAGCACACAGGCTGCCACAGAATGACTCGGACAGATGGGTGGTTGGCTGGGGAAGGAGGCGTGGGGAGGGGGCGTGGTTTCCTCCGCATCCTGTAGGTGCGTTGCCTTTGCCCTGGACCACCAGCTGGGCGCATCTCTGTTTTCTGCCTGCTCAACTCCCACCTACCCACCCGCAGGGGCGCCCTCCCTCCCTCCGCCTTTCCCTTGAAAGGGCTTCCCTTCACCTGCTCACTCCCACCCGGGCGTGTGTTTTCAGAGCCCCGTGTCGTTTGCGGACGTGGCCGTAGACTTCTCGCACGAGGAGTGGGACTGCCTGGACACTGCGCAGAGGGCGCTGTACTGGGAGGTGATGCTGGAGAACTACGGCAACCTCGTCTCCGTCCGTGAGTCCCTGCCTCAGATAACTGCACACCCACCTCACTCTTCCTGTTAGCGGCAGGCGGGTGCCACAGAGGACACTGTGCGATTTTCAAGGCCGTGGACTTGGGGAGCAGGTCATCATTCCTCGTTCTGAGGCACCCCTGGGTAGTTTCAACTGCCAGCCTTTGGGCCAGTAGCCAGAGCACTTAACCATTGCTCCCAACCAGGGACTCCTTACATTTTAAATTAAGCTCAATCAAAGCATTGTTGCGTTCCCTGAAACTATGGTACTGAGAGAATCTTGACCAATAGTGGGGGGGGCCCCCCCGCGGGGGGGGGGGCAAGTGAAATGCATAGTGGAATTGCGGGTTCTCATGAACTCCAAACTTTCTGGAGCCATACAGGCTGGATGAACCCCAAAAACCATTGCCCGGAGATAATCCTTAAATATGAAACCAAAAATATCCCCTGAAGTTGTCTTAAAACCAAACAGCGGTTTAATTTCACTAGTAAGGAATGTTTCCCTTGAGCGCTGGGCTCTTTTAAGTACTACCTCTGAGGGATCAAAGTGTCAACAGAGACTCCAAAGCCTTAGGAGCCTCAGGGGCCACTGCTGATATTAATGTGCAAGGAGCTGCTCTGAAAGCGAAGTCGTGGAATTGGAGTATATGTTGCTGTGCATTTTCTCAATAACAGCAAGAATATATATTAGAATGTTATACTTAAACACTGCCCTTCGAAGTCCAAGGCTGCTGAGACCAGAAAAACTAGATGGTGCCCAACACCAAATAGAATAGGAGAAAATTATGAACGTGAACTCAAATCCCTTCACACACACACACACACACACACACACACACACACACACACACACACACAAAACCCCCAAACCTACTGGACTATGGAGACTGGAAGATTCCCTCAGACTCAAGGAGGCTTCAAAAAGCTCACAGAGGTACTTTATGTGACTGAACTATGGAATGATCTATGTATTAAATCCCAATCAATAATTTTTTAAAGATATACAATAAAAGAGGCATTCATTTACCAGGGGGGGTGGGCGAAGCTCATGGGTCAAATTCCATTACCTTTTAATTCCATATTCCATGAACTTTTTGAAGCCCCTTCATATACTCTTCAAATTAACCAAAAGATCGCTCTGAAGCTAAATAGCAAAATGGCTTTAAACAAATGAGTATCGTGTATTAAGTACTCGGCTAATTTTAAGAAGCCATCTATATGAAGCCCAGCGGTCAACCATTCCTCGAGGACAAAGATGAAAATGTAAGGGGGCAGGGAAACTAGATGAATGGATATGGAGCAACTGTAACAGAACCCATGGTGACGCCACTGGGAAAGCCTGTTCCGTACACACTGTTGCACGGGAACCCGAACGGCTATGCAACTCTTCACCAACTGCCAGGCCTCCCCAGGAACTTCACCTTTGGCTCATTTCCCTCTCCCCTTGGTTCTTGTCTCGTCATTCATTTGTGGCTTCTGCTGTGAACCACGTCATGAATAGGAAGGATGTAGATTGTGTAACTTTCTCTCCCTAAAGATTGGCTATTGTCCTAGATCCAGGTCCTCTTTTTCTTTTTCCTTTATTAATTTTTTTTCCAAAATGGCTTCCTGTTCTTCTGCCACTCACCAAAACTCCAAACTCAATGCCATTGAGGTGATGCCAACGTGTAACAACCCTATAGGACAAGGTAGAACTGCCTCCTGTGAGTTTCCGAGACTAACTCTTTATAGGAGTAGAAAGCCAAGTGTTTCTCTCATCGCCATCATCAGATACCTTATTTTCACTTGCTTTATGATGTTAACAATCACAGATACTGAGTGCCAAGACGCAGTATTTTGTTGAGTGTTCAAAACTGGGAGATTCTTTTTGTATCTTCATGTATTTGCCACAGTGACTCAATATTTCATTGGGGGCTCCCAACAGTGATAATCTGGTTCTGTTGTTGCTCATTCGTGTATTCACCATAATGATTCTCTCAAGGAAACAGTTTTATTACTCATCTGCCATGCATTTGGCACTATTTCTATTTAGTAAGATACATAAAAACTAGAATCCTGATCAACGGGGGGAATCCAAACAGATTTTAATCTTCAACTACTAAACCAAAATTATCGTGTGATGGCTTTTAAAACCAGACAGCAGTTTAACTTAAATAATTAAGAAATGTCTGTCTTGAGCTGCCTTGAGCATTGTAAGTTTTTGAGAACTAAGTAATTGGGATTATATTGACAACAGCAAGGTTAGATAGGATCCTCAGAAGGCAGGGGTTTGTGTTAATGGGGGAGAAACAAATCAGAAAAGAAGGGTGAGGATGAGGAATGCATTCCATGTCGTGGAATTATACAGGTAGAAACTGTTGAATCAATGTGTGCTTTGCTGTACATAATCCCAACCACAGTAAAAGATAAAAAGGTTTTCTCTCTTTAATTACCAGTTATTACAATAAGGAGTGAGTGCCCTAGCATGCCGTTAACACACTCAGCAGCCAACCGGAAGGTTGGTGGTTCAAGCCCTGTCCTGAGGCATCTCAGGACTGACAATCTGCTTTCAGAAAGAAAAAAAGAAAAACCAGATATCAAAAGCTCTCTGGGGCACAGTTCTACTCTGGCACCAGAGTTAGAAGCAGCTCAAGGGCAGGCTTTCCTTTCCCTAGTAATTAATGTCCTTCAACTTGTCCTCCCAGGTGTTTCGTATTTCTTCGTAAGCTCAGTCTTACATGTTGTCTTTTCGTGTGGCTTTGAGTGTTGGTGGTTTTGTTGGAATGCTTTTCCTTTTATATTAGCTGTATATCCATCTATCGGTTTCATGCACAACCGCACAGTCTTACTTCCCACCGTCGTTCTGTGCTCGGTTTTCTTGGGTTTCCAGCCATGCCATCATAACATCTACAAATTGCCCTCATTTTGAACCTTCGCTTTCGTGCTTTCCACCTCCGACTTTTCGCTCATTGTGTGAGATCATAGGAACTAAATGGAGCCCTCGTGTCACAAATGGTTAAGTCCTTGGCTGTCGCTAAAAGGCTCCAACCCACCTGAGCTCTACAGGACAGACCTCTGCAAGTCTATTTCCATAAAGATGAAAGCCCAGAAAATCCCATAGTGCAGTTCTCCTCTGTCACATGGGGTCACCAAGAGTCAGAGAGCCCATTTGCTGGTGCCCAACAACAGCTGCGGTAAGCAGTGATCAGTAAGAATACCGAGTGCTTTTCTTGGTTAACCTCACTAAGAACACTTCCAGGACTTTCTCATTGGGTGTATTACGGTGCCAGACATAGAATCCATATTTCCAAAGGAACACTGGGTGGTTTGTGTTCAAGCAAGCAGTAGAGAATTTTTGTTTCTGCTGAGAAATGGTTGTGCCAGCCTTAGTTCTTGCTTTTCCCTCTCTTTCTCCTTGAGAGGAGACCAACTACGTTCTTTCTTTCCAGATTGGGTGTCATCTTTTGAGAGCGGGAATTTATCTGCAGTGAAGGACATTTATGAACTGAGTTTCTCCCGATGGAGTAACCGTCGAAAAAACAAAGCCGAAAAGTCAAAGCACGCAGCAGGTGAGTTGAAAGTCCCACAGAGTCGTCCAGAGCGCTACGTACGTCAAATGATCGTCAACTTTGAAAACCCGCCCACTGGCACAGAAAGTACCCCTGATAGATCACCACAGAAGTCTCCTATGAGAGAGAATTCCTATGAGTGTAAGGAGTGTGGAAAGGCCTTTAGTCGTGGTTATCAGCTTGCTCAGCACCAGAAAATCCACACTGGTGAGAAGCCTTATGAATGTAAGGACTGTAAGAAGTCCTTCCGCTGGGTCAATCAGCTTACTCAGCACCAGAAAATCCACACTGGTGAGAAGCCTTATGAGTGTCAAGACTGTGGGAAAGCCTTCCGTTGGGGCTCGAGCCTTGTGATTCATAGGAGAATTCACACTGGCGAGAAACCCTATAAGTGTAAAGAGTGTGGGAAGGCCTTTAGGCGTGGTGATGAACTCACTCAGCACCAGAGGTTTCACACTGGGGAGAAAGACTATGAGTGTAAAGACTGTGGCAAGACCTTCAGCCGGGTGTATAAGCTCATTCAGCACAAGAGAATCCACAGTGGTGATAAGCCCTATGAATGTAAAGACTGTGGGAAGGCCTTTATTTGTGGTTCAAGCCTCATTCAGCATAAAAGGATTCATACTGGTGAGAAGCCCTTTGAATGCCCAGAGTGTGGCAAGGCCTTCACTCGTGTGAATTACCTTACTCAGCACCAGAAAATCCACACTGGTGAGAAACCTCATGAGTGTAAGGAATGTGGGAAAGCCTTCCGTTGGGGCTCAAGCCTTGTCAAACATGAGAGAATCCATACGGGTGAAAAGCCCTATACGTGTAAGCAGTGTGGGAAGGGCTTTAATTGCGGCTATCACCTTACTCAGCATGAGAGAATCCATACTGGTGAGATGCCGTACAAATGTAAGGAATGTGGGAAGGCTTTTATTTATGGGTCCAGCCTCGTTAAGCACGAGCGAATCCATACAGGCACAAAGCCCCACAAGTGTGGTGAATGTGAGAAGGCCTTTGGTCACCGCCACCAACTGATACAGCATCAGAAAGTCCACCAGAAGGGCAGGCATGAAGAATGTGGGGCGTGTGGGAAGGCATTCTATAACCTAACCCTACTTAAAGAACATGAGAGAACTCATACTGCAAAAAAACCTGTTGCACCCCAAGAACATCCAAGCACTTCTATACAACCATTACGCCTTTCTGACCCCAAGGGGAATTCATGGTAAGATTTAACATAAGAAAGCCTTCAATGGTCACTCTTCTGTTTACAGAACATCAGAGTAGCCATTAAAAAAATAAACAAACAACAACACTAAAACACCCCCCCCCCAAAAAAAAAAAAAAACCCCAACCTAAACCAAACTCACCACCATGAGTCAATTCTGACTCATAGCTGTTTTATAAGACAGAGTAGAATGACCCCTGTGGGTTTCGGAGGCTGTAAATCTTTATGGGACCAGGAAGTCTTATCCTTCCTCTGGAAGGCTGTTGTGTTTGAACTGCCAGCCTGGTGGTTGGCAGCTCAACATGTAACCCACCACGCCACAGAGTAGTCATACTAGAGGCAAATTTGGAGAAACCACGTTTTCTTCACGATCACACAGGTCAGTGCAGATGACAATTTACTGGTCCATGTATCACACATGCTCAGTGTTATTGACAGTTTATTGGTCCAGAGCCCAAGTGCTCAGTTTAGTTGACAGTTCACTGGTCTAGATCACACATGTGCTCATCTCAGTTGACTATTCTACTGGTCCAGATCACACATGCTCAGTGTAGTTGACAGTCTACTGGTCCAGATCACACTCTTGTTCATTGTAGTCATTTTCACTGGTCCAGGTCACACACATACTCATTGACGTTTTACTGGCCAAGGTCACAAACATGCCCAATGTAGTCAACATTATTATTGGTCAATCGACATTACTACTGGTCAAGATGATACATGCTCAAGGTAATTGATGTTTATTGGTCACATCCATACTCAGTGTTATAGACGTTTTACTTGTCAAGGCCACAAACATGCTCAGTGTAGATTATATTATTACTGGTCAAGATGACACAAGCTCAATGTCATTGATGTTTTTGATCATATCCATCCTCAGTGTTATTGATGTTTTATTTGTCAAGGGTACAAACATGCTCAGTGTAGATGACATTACTACTGGTCAGGATGACACAATGTCATTGATGTTTTACTTGTCAAGGTCACAGACATACACAGTAGACTTAACATTATTACTGCTCGAGATGACACATGCTCAATGTAATTGATGTTTATTGGTCACATCCATCCTCAGTGTTATTGATGTTTTACTTGTCAAGGCCACAAACATGCTCAGTGTA
>NW_022104553.1:18528274-18530093 GCF_000313985.2 Echinops telfairi | reverse complement strand
CAAGATGACACATGCTCAATGTAATTGATGTTTTACTGGTCAAGGTCACAGACATACTCAGTAGACTTGACATTATTACTGGTCAAGATTACACATGGTCAATGTAATTGATGTTTTTACTGGTCAAGATCACAAACATACTCAGTGTTATTGATGTTTTACTGGTCAAGGTCACATACGTACACAGTGTTATTGATGTTTTATTGCTCAAGATTAATACTCTTATTGATGTTTTACTGGTCAAGGCCAAAAACATTCTCAATGTAGTTAATGTTCTGCTGGGTAGCTTAGTTTAACGAATGCCTTTCAGTACGTTCAATCCTTGTTGAGCTTCAGCTGATTTGCTCTAGAGAATAACCCTGCTTATGTAACATGTGTGGGGATGCCTTTAGTCATGGTCCACATCCTGCTTGTCATCACTGCTGTCCTAACCTCTCTACTCCCTGTGAGACACTAAGCAAATGCTTATTACCAACCACTGTGCATTATTTGTAAAATGGGGATAATCACACTTAACTAAGATTTGTATTGTGATGATTGAATGAATTATGTATGTAAACTCTTTGAAAATGTGTCTGGAACATTGTATAAACTCAATAAAGATATATTGTTTTTATGGTCGTTAACCATTAGTGTTGAGATTGGTGAATTCTTCCAAGAAGACAACTTGTAGGTGCAATGAGTTTAGATAAAGGACATTGAATTTTGTCAGAGGAAAGCAGCCTCTAACAACCACGGGGTCCGTAGGAGCCATTCTACGGTGATGATATACAGCGATCCTAGTGGAGTCATAGAGCATAGGAGAGGTGGGAGAGAAGATAAAGAAATCAAAACACATTTCATGGTGGCATGCTCACCTCAGCCCCTCTTGGTGGTCCACGTGGAGGTCGAAGACGAGGAGGAGAGTGGAAGGGAAAGAATATTTCTAACCAAGGCTTATAGATACTTAGGGGGGGTGCAAGCCCCCCTAATTACAGGTAACCACGTACATCACAGGAAGGAGTTGTACCATAGACAATACAGCAACAGGATGGGGAACAACCTAGTGGGGGGTACCCGCAATAGGAAGAGGAGGGATTAGGGGTACACATGTGACAAGATGGGCAGATCCTAGATTCAAGATGGCAGCCCAACCTTAGTGGTCCTTGAATTCGTTTGACTTATTCTGAACTCTCCTTCAGGAAAGCAATCCATTATCCTTAACAGCAGGGAGTGGGTCCCACTTGTGGTGGGACTGACAATTGAGTCTGATCACGCTATATGCCCGAAAGCCCTCTGGAAGATAACTTCTAACCAGCTTGCTTCCAAGTGTGCTACAATTACATGCCAAGCGTTGTAAGCAGTGTCCTAGGCTGGGCATACAATAGATATGGGGAACAACCTGGGGAAAAATCTGCTAGTATCCCACAGAATTTCTACTGGGGGTAGGGGAGGGAGCGTTATGACCTTCACAACGTTGGGTTAGACAAAGACATCTTTCTATGACAAGGGCACTAAACATAGAAATGCTAATAAACTGGGCTTCTTCCAAATTGGAACATTCTACCCATCAACCAAAGCCATGGCACCACTAAAATAGGGAAAAGGCAAGAGACTCAGAGGTAATATTCACTCTGCATACACCTGAGAAAGGACTCCCATAGAAAAATACAAAGACTCTAAGGTCAGTAAGAAAAGGGCGACCCAAAAGGAGGAAAGACTGTATGTGTGAGTCTGGGTACTTTGGAGAAACAAATCCACAGAAACTCTTGTATAAGAGAGAGTTTTATATAAAGGGTAAGTGCACATCAAGAAAACATCCCAACCCAGTGCTGCCCAA
>NW_022104553.1:18524836-18527109 GCF_000313985.2 Echinops telfairi | reverse complement strand
CCCCCGCCTCTCAAGGCCAGAGCTGGACTGTGCAGTCCCTGCCTCCAGCGTTCCAAGGAGCTTGTCTCTCCAGGCCGGGTCTGTACAGCCCCTTCCCTCAGCGTTCCGGGACGATTTACTCACAGACCACATCCTGACTCAGCCCCGGAAACTGCAGCCCCAGAGGCCTCCTTCCCATTATCAGCACATACGTCCTACATATGTCCCACTACCTCTCTGCCTCACTGCCAGGCGTGACTTCCCTGACCTAACTCGTTGGGTCTCAGAAACTGCCCCGGGGCTCAAGATGCCCCTGTCCCTTTCTCTGCTCTCTCTTCCCTCCCGGGAGTTCTTTCCCTGCCTCAATAAAATCTTTCTCAGCATCACATTCCTAGCTAAATTCTCTCTGTTCCGCGCCTCTGTCTCCAACTTCTCCTATAATTGCTTTTATTTAAGCATTTATTTAATTTAATATATTGTATTCATAAAACTCAAATTATTCTTTTTACCTGGAACTTGCTGGTGCTTTCCTCCTACTAGTTTTCACTTGCCTCTTATGTTGTGACTGGAAAATATAACAAAGTAACTAATAAAAAACACAAAATGTTGGCCAGCTGACAAACATGATGCACAATCGTTATGGCTTCCCTCTAAAAATGTTAACTAGTGCTGCCGCTAGGTATGATTCATAACAGCACAACCCAGAGTGCTCCCTTTAACCTTTTCACTATTGGGATCTGTTTACATTACATGACACTGAGAGTGGCAGACATATCACTTCCAAATGTCGCTGGAACTGAGCCAGCACGTTTATACACGTCCACAGGCCCCCAGGAAAGGCACTGGGCCACGTGTATACTCATCTTCAGTAGTTAAAGGGATAATGAGAGAATTGTGTGTATGGTGTTCCCTCGATCTCCCCTAAGCGCTATTTTCTTCATAACAATTTTTTTTCTATTTTCATTTTATTTCAGAGCATCGCGGGCCACAAAAAATTACCTCAGAGGCAGCATGCGGCCCGTGGGCCACCAGTTTGACACCCCTGCTCTAGAGGGAGGAAGAGATAGGCTGGTCCTGAGGAAGGAGCTGGGAGAGCCAGGGGAGGGACTAGAGTGGGTGCTCGTGAAAGCACTGGAGTGTAAGGTACTGGGTTGAAAAATGCACATGAGGAAGAGTGTGAAAAGTGGAAGAGGGCCTAGAACGCTTGGGAGAGGGTAACAGGCTTGTGGAAGGGTCTTCTAGGGACCAGGGAGAGGTGTTGGGAGATTGGTGAAGGGCATAGAGTCCAGGAGAGCTGGGGGGAGGTTCAAATGCCCAAGGGAGCTATAGGAACAGTCTAACACCAGTAGAAGTCTAGAGTTCGGAGATCTGTCTTATGAGACCAAAAACCTATTGCTATGGAGTCGATTCTGACTCAAACAAAATCACTGCCATTGAGTCAGCAGCCTTGTAAAAAGCAAACCCACTGCCACTGAATCAATGTCAACTCATGGTGACCCACTAGGATAGGGCAGAACTGTGCCTATGAGTTTCCAAGACTGTGAACTCTTTACAGAAGTCGAAAGTCCCATCTTTCTCCCAAAGAGAAGCTGGTAGTTTTGAACTGCTGACCTTTCTGATCGCAGTCCAACTCGTAACCGCCATGCCACCAGGGCTCCTTCTAGGACAAGAGAATTAACTGCCTCGAAGGGTTTCCAGGACACACAGTGAGATGGATTGACACAGTGGCTGCAACATTGGGTATAAACAACAATGGTGAGGATTATGGTGTAGGATGGGGCAGTGTGTGGGGTTTTTTCTGTTACACATCAGCTCACTATGATTCAGAACACACTCAAAAGCACCCAGCCATGATCTTTATAGGAATGTATTACCACTCCCCGCTCCCTCCACCCCCCGCCCCCCGGGAGTAGCTAGGGGTATCAAAGTGGTAGCCTTTTGGTTAACAACCAAATCTTTAACCACTGAACCACAAGGTCTTGTACGTACCTGATAAACTAACGCCATGCCCAACTCACTACCATCAAGTTAATGCCAACTCAGAGCAACCCCTAGGACAGGATAGAACTGCCCCTGTGAGTTGCTGATTGTACATAAATCTTTTTTAAAACTCATTTTACTGGGGGCTCATACAACTCCTATCACAATCCATCCATCCATCCATTGTGTCAAGCACATTTGTACATTGGTTGCCATCATCCTTTTCCAAACATTTTCTTTCTACTTGAGCCCTTGGTATCAGGTCCTCATTTTTTCCCTCCCTCCTCCACCATCCCTCCATCATGAAGCCTTGA
>NW_022104553.1:18517212-18523163 GCF_000313985.2 Echinops telfairi | reverse complement strand
AGGAGTCCTGCTCAGTGTTATGAAAAGATCTTAGCCATAAGCACACACCTTGGGAAAACAAGTCGCTGGACCCAGTGTCAGGGGCTGGGGAGCACAAGGGCCATTGTCTTTGGGCACAGTGAGGTCAATTGACATGACAGTTCACAAAAACAAGGTTCTATATACTACTTTGGTGAGTAGCAACTGGAGTTTTAAAAGCTCATGAGCACTCATGTAAGGTGCAAATATTGCAGAGAAAAGAGTGATAAACATAAAAAGGCACCTAAAAGCAAGTCAATGGACTAATGGGCAACACAAACAACAGTCTCTAAAACTCTGAGATCAGAAGAACTAGATGGTGCCCTGCTACCACGACTGACTACTCTGAAAAGGATAGCATTAGTCCTGGATCAAAATTATAAGAGACCAGGCTTATAGATCAGATAAAGATTAGTAGGAGCCCCTAAGACCATGGCCCTCAGTCACCCTTCAAGACTGACACCAAGTTCATGAGATCAGGGATGAGGCATCAAAGACCCAGAACAAAAAATCCTATTGATGTGAATGAGGGGAAGGGCAGAGTGAAGACCCAAAGCCCATCTGTAGACAAGTGGACATCCCCTTACAGAAGGGCCATGGGGAGAAGACAGGCCCCAGGCAAGGTGCAGTGTAGCACCAATGAAACATACAGCTTTCCTCTGTTTCTTTAATGCTTCCTCCCCCCCACTATCATGACCCTAATTCTACCTTACAAATATGGCTAGACCAGAGCATGCATATGGGTACAGATAACACAGGGAATATAGGACAGATAAACTCCTCAGGACCAATATTGAGAGTGGCCATAGCATGAAGGTAAGGGGAAGGTGGGTGGGGGGGGGAAACTGATCATAATTACCTACCCATAACCCCCTCCCCCCAGGGGGACGGACAACAAACAAGGGTTGGAAGACATCGGACAGTGCAAGACATGAAAAAAAAATAATTTGTACATTATCAAGGGTTCATGAGGGAGGAAGAGAGAGGGGATAAATGAGGAGCTCAAGGGCTCAAGTCGAAAAAAAATGCTTTGAAAACAATGGTGGCAATGTATGTACAAATGTGCTTGAGACAATGGATGGATGGATGGATGGATTGTGATAAGAGTTGTACGAGCCCCCAATAAATGTTTTTTTTTAAATTGTCCAATCCTGAAGGCCTACTGAAGAGAAGCAGAACCTTGTTGGAGAAAGTGCCAGAGGAAGTCACTGGGGGAAGAAATGGAGTAAATGGGTAAAATTAAGGAGACAGATAATACGAAGTATTGGCAAGGATGTGAAATAACTAAAACTAAGATGGTTAGAGTATAAATGTTACAAACCACCCTCAATAACTATCTACTGAAATCGAGTATGAAAGGGCTTCAGAAAGAGAGCCCCCTTATATGTGCATACAGATCCCCAGCGGTGTAGTGGTTACAAGTTAGGCTGCTAACCACAAGATCAGCCATTCAAAACCACCAGCTATTCCGCACGAGAGACAAGGCTTTCTACTCCTGTACAGAGTTACAGTTTAGAAACCCACAGGGGCAGGTCTTTTCTATCCAAAAGATTACTGAGTCATGTTTTGAGAATGATGAGGGCAATGAATGTACAAATGTGCTTTACACAATTGATGTATGGATTGTGATAAGAGCGGTATGAGCCCCTAGTAAAATGATTTTTTAAAAAAAGATTAATGAGTCACAATTGACTTAATGGCAGTGAATTTGGTGGGGGGGGGCAACTCTTATCACAATCCATCCATCCATCCATCCATTGTCTCAAGCACATTTGTACATACATTGCCACCATTGTTTTCAAAGCATTTTTTTTCGACTTGAGCCCTTGAGCTCCTCATTTATCCCCTCTCTCTTCCTCCCTCATGAACCCTTGATAATGTACAAATTATTTTTTTTTCATGTCTTGCACTGTCCGATGTCTTCCAACCCTTGTTTGTTGGGGGAATTTTTTTAGTATATATGCATACCCAGTGCAGGGCAATGAATTACTAGCCATGACTAAAGAACTATGCAAATAAAATGCTCTTAGCTCACCCTTAGAGGTTGGACAGATTGCAAACAAGGTGCATGGAACCTCGTGGAGGTGGGGCCATGCAAATAAGGTGTATGGAACCCTAATAAGGAGAATGGTCAGCGAGCTAGAGTGCTTTGTAACACTTGATGAAATAGGGCAGAGGCTGGGCTCAGGGACCAAAGGGCCTGCCTGTAAGCACAGCCCAAAAGCTGATCTGACTGAAGAACTGTATAGGAATCCTTCCTGATCCTGATTTGTAATTTATTTCCCTAGGTAAACCCATAATCATGAGTTGTTTATGAGTTCTGTGTCGCCATTTCAATGAATTGTCAAATCCAGCAGAGAAGCTGAATGTTGTGGGAGGGATGACTGGTTATCAGAATAAGGAGAAAAGGATGGAGAGGACTTAAGTCTGACCGTCACTGTATAGGGATGAGCCTAGAACTGAGAGTGATTGTGAGTCTTCCCCTTGTGGTCAGAGATTAGATGTCTACACCGCCATTTCCCCACCATGTGACCAAGAAGCTCCATTTCTAGCTACATACCCAATACCCTGTGTTCATTAGAAAGACCGATATCACCATATTCAGGAGTCCTGGGAGGTACAAACAACTAACCAAAATTTTAGCCGTTCAAATCCACCCGGAGCCACCGCAAAAGTTAGGGTTGGTGAACCACTTCCAAAACATCACAACTATTCCAAGCCCTATGGAGCATGGACCTACTCTGAAATACATGGGGTTGCCATAACCTGGAATTGACTCGAAGGTAACTGGTTTAGTCTGGTTTCGCGTGATTTCATTCTGTGTTCACTGTTTGTAATGGATAAGAATGAAAACGCTAACGACATGCTGTAACATGGCTGACTCAAGTCATATTGAAGAGTAGAATTCAGTATGTGTTTGGAGTCAACATACATACAATTTAACAAGGTTAATCTGAATTTGAGGTGTGACAAGTGTTTGTAGTTTGAACAGAGGTTACCTCAAGGGGTAGTCACTGGAAGTAGGGCCAAAAAAGGTGCTTCTTCCGCCTTAAAAAGCCTACGGCGCACTAGCGCCATTCTGACACAGCTGGTGTCTCCATGAGTCGACGTCATCAACTAACTAACATCAAATCCACTCAAAAAGGTGTTTCATGTGATTCTTTTCTTCTTTCCCTGGTCTAGGTATTAGCTACTGTAGGAGAGTGAAATTTCTTCATCTGGCTCTTCTACCCAAGTCTCTCTAACTCCCACCACATGACGGAGTGAGACTGTGCCAAGAGGGGGGGTGTCACACAAAGAGCGGGGATTGGTCAGTTGTCATGACCACCCTCCCAGCTATAAGGATGAGCCATCTCTGAAGTGGCAGCAGAGAGGGAAACCCCAAGGACCTTGGAAGAACATGAACAAGCTCTCTGTCTGAAGTGACAGAGGACTTCGAGACCGGCTACACCAGAGACTGTGGTGCCGACACTCAGAAGAGCAGTGCTGAGAGGATGGAGTACCTTCTCATCTGGCCCACAACGATGGAACTGTGGGATGGAGCTCCAGGTAGGTTGGTTTCCTGGCCCATGGAGGCAAAAGTCAAGAGACCATGTGGCTGAAAGACTGGGGACCAGAGAGAGAGTCGACTATTATTACATTGTTGGAGAGGCTGAGAGCCACAGAGAGAGACTTGGCTGCTGGCTGAGACCAATGACGATTTACTGTTTGCAGATCCTGACTTGTGGTAACCTAGTGACCGCCCTAATAAGCCCCCTTAATTTGGGGTATTGTTTGTGAGTTCCTGTAGCCGTTGCAATGAATTATTGAGCAGTTGGTGTTAGAATAGGAAGCAAAGGATGGAGCGTGGGCACATTTCTGACTTTTGACTCATAGCAATAGGGAAGTCAGAGGAGGTCAGGGACATCCACCGCCATTGCTGTTTATTGAAACTACACTGTTGAGTTCTCCTGGTGGAAACTTATCCTGTTGCCATCTTATGAAACATGTAGTTGGGGTATGTTAGCCTTCAACAACACAGGCCTGACCTAGGTGAATTCGTGTAAAAAATGGGTCTGTCTAAAAGGAAAACGAACCCCATACACTAGCCATTCATCTCTCCACTCCACCGCACATCACAGTAAAAAGTGACCTCTCCCATTTCTTGGATATTTTTCTAACATGTTTGGTGCAATACCATAAACCATAAATAACACCCTGGGACCCAGAGAAAAGTCACAACACTGTGAGAAAGGGTTGCATGGGGTGGGTGGGAGGGAGCGTTAGAACTGATTCTGATGAAGTATAAACAACTCTTTTTAAGAGGATGGGCTTAGGGAGCACTGAGTTATGTGAATGGGGGTGAAATCATTTGGAAAAGGATATCCACAATGGTGTACAACACAAAGAATATAATCAACGGCACTGAATTACATGCAGGCTTTGTGAAACTGGATGTTTTGTGTTGTTGTATATTTTTCTGCCACAGTTAGAAAAAGCAATAATTACACGCATACCAATGTGGACCAGGAAGAAGAAAATGCTCTAGAATTGAAGGTGGTGATCGTTACACGACTCTTCTGGATACGGCTGAATTATTGAATTGCATGACATGTGGATGACATGCCAATAAAAATGCTAAAATAATAAAAAAAATTTAAAAACTTGAATGACTTGATATGTCCCGTAGACTGAGGTCCGCCATTCCAAGATAAATTAATGCAGTATGAGGAGGACCATTTTTTTTAAAAAAAGGAAAGGAAATTTGTCAAGCTTCACTGCAACCGCGTTGCCAAAACCACCTTGCATTTTGGCAAGCTCCCTTTTTAATCTTGGATTGAAAATGCAACTGTTTTGTGTGTGAGTGTGCTGGATAACACACACAACATACAAAATGTGTTCATCAACTGTGTATGTTCTTGGCAAGGTTTGCAATCCACAATAGGCAATTACTAGTTACATTTTTGGGGGGCGATTTGTTTTTGGGGGGGGCGGGGCAAAAGTTCCCAAGAAGCCAAAAATAATGTGGCCTTTTGACCACATGGTATGAGGGTCACTGCTCCTAACCTCTACATTGTTCAAGGGTAAACTACGTGGAAAAAAAAGCATTTTTTTTTTTACTTGAAAGCTCTACAACTGTAAATACTTTTTTCCACTAGCAATAAATACAGATCTCTAAACCCACACACATACACACACACACACCCCTCCAACCATTCCATGTAGATCCAGACTTTACTCCTTCCGCCAGAAGAAACCTTCAAGGTGATGGGGGCATTCCCCACAGCATCCAGTTTGTGTCCTTAGTCCAATTCAATACCAGGGATGTTTTCGACAACAGTTTGGGAGCTTGAGACTGGTGGCTGTTTATCTCTCTTTTCCAGGCTATGTCGAATCCCATATCCAAAATAGATAGCAAAGCCTAGTAGAGAAATGAGGCAAAGATGTAGAAAGTAGTCATCTTCCCCAGGCACGAACGCCCAAAGGGTCTCCCCCTTACGATGTCTGAGACAGATATAGGGAAAGATGAAGGGAAGGACGTGGGGCTCAGTCTCCTGAAGGCCCTCTTGTCCCCAAGAAGCCACTTACCAACTGCCATCCAGACTCCGAACTTTGTCCAGGTGCCAGAAGTCAACTGCATCATCAAGTAAATATTTACAAAGATGCTCAGCAGTGGTAAGAAAGGCAAAGCCGGGACCTGTGGACAAAGTCAATTAACTCCCAAAAGACTGAAAGAAAGATCCCCTCGGCCCACTTGCATGAAAGGAAGACTGCAGCCCAGCTCAAGCTGCCCACTGGTCATCCATGCCCATCGTTCGATTCTCTAAGTGTCTGTGAATCCCACTGATTGCAGACTGGCATTGACCTACAGCAATCACTGGGGATACATTAGCCAACATTACCCACAACATCCTAAGATTGAATCTTATATTCATGTCCAGTGCCTCTTCATA
>NW_022104553.1:18509587-18515198 GCF_000313985.2 Echinops telfairi | reverse complement strand
CGGGTGACCCCTGTGAAAGGGTCGTTCGACCCCCAAGGGGTCACGACCCACAGGTTGAGAACCGCTGGCTTTAATGCCCTTATTTCCCAACAAACTTAATAGTACACATTTAGGAGCCTGTTTTAAGGCTGGAGAAGAGGAGGAAGATTATTAGTACCCCAGGAATCCCTATTGGTCTAAGACACCCGCCCCCTCCCTCTAAAAGCATAGTGGACTCTCACCTGAGGACAAGGACAGAAAAGGCCACCATAGAGTAAGAAAGCAAGGTCCCAATCGACGTGAGGTCCACAAGATCACCGAGCTCAAAGAGGAATGCCATGAGTGCTGGAATACAGGGTAAAACAAGGAGTTGGGGTAAGAGACTCCTGAAAACAGCCAAGTCAAATACATTGATTAAAAAAAGACAGGAGTCCCGGTCCCAGCTTGATGATTTCATTTGGAGGCGCTGAGGGAGATAAATATCTCACTGGAAGCCAGACCTGCTCTCTCTGCCTTCCCTTTCCCGCTGCTGAGACACTCAGAGCTGGAGGAGACACGTGGAGACCCACGCCAGCGCTGAGATGTCTCCATTGCCACTGGATCCACAAGACTACCCACTGGCCTGTGCTCTTCCTGCATTCGGCATCAGTGCATGTGCTGCATGAGTCTAAAGAGGACTTTATGGACTAGTATCAGACATATGGGCTAATGTCAGCCTTATGGACTTGATCTGGACTGAGCTGGGATGTTTTCTTAATAGCCAATTACTCTTTGATATAAAGCTCTTTCTTATACACACACACACAAAAGACAAAACTCTTATTTCTTCACCTGCAATGATTCCGGAGACCAGCGTGGCCAAGACAGGAGTGTGTGTACGAGCATGGATCCGGGCGAGACCTCGGAAGAGGAGCCCATCCTCTGCCATTGAGTAGATCACTCGAGGTAAGGGGAACATGGCACCCAGGAGGCTAGAGAAGAAAAGAGAACATCGTGTGGGACACGCAAGTGCATGAGAGGAATGTAAATCAACGAATGGTGGAGAAGATGTAGAGCAGGGGAGCTCAATACGTGATCGCGATCTACTAGTCGATCGCAAATGTAGCATGGGTAGATCCTATGGCATTAAAAAAATAGACGTAACCTATCATCAATCTCGTCACATAACGGATCTACAGCACAGCCAATCAGATGCAATCTTAGGTGTCAAAACAAATGTGCAAACAACTGCGCTACGTGCAGCAAAACTGACAGGCTAAGTTATCGCCAATTTTTAGACCTTGTTTTTTTATCTCTTAAACTTAAGAAAGGGTATTAAAAAGAGTCAGGGTCGTGGGCTGGACCAAGTAAGAAGACAAAAACATATCCCTTTCATACGGAATGGGAGATTTTGACACGACAAGCCGACATTCAGCTGAATTTCAGAGCGCAGGAACAGTTCTGGAACTTACTCGCAGAGGGAAAGTGCCCAAACATGAGAACATGTGCTACCTCCTTGACTGCATGATCAGCTCTACTTATTTATGTGAGTCAGCCTTTTCCCACATAAAGATCATTACGTCCAAGTACCATTCCACCATGACTGATGATCATTTGGAAGTGTGCTTGAGGCTGGCTGTCAGCAGCTACTGTCCGGACTATGTATCCCTGTCTCATTCCATTCAGTGCAAGCCATCAGAGTAAACTCAGGTCATGAAAAAAAATGTACACAGTTAATTGTGTTGTGTTGTGCAATATGGGCTCATGTGGTTGTGCAAGGTACATAAACAAGCATTGTACATATAAAGAATTCTCAATGCATTTATGGATACATGTAATAAATAAATAAAAATAAATCTATGGTTTGCATTTTTGTACTTGATAGATCATTTTGACTTGATCATTTATAAGTAGCTCGCACGGTGAAAAAGTGTGAGCACCCCTGATGGAGAGAAACTGGAGCGCTCATCCATTGCTCGTGGGAATGTAAAACAGTGGCGCCGTCGTGGAAACAGTGTGGTGGTTCCTCAGTAAGTGAACACAGAGCCATCACGTGACCCAGCAATCCTACGCCTAGTTACAGGCATGCCTCAGTCCCAGAACCATAGCAATCAAGTGAATGTCGTCACCAAGCAAGTCACAGGGGTATTTTTGGCCTCCCGGTGCATATAAAAACTGTGTGCTATCAGGGGCTCAAGTGGGAAGAGAATGCTTTGAAAATGAGGATGGCACCTTATGTGCAAATGTGTTTGACACACTGGATGAATGTATGGATTGTGATAAGAGATGTAAGGGCCCCCAATCAAAAGTATTTGATAATTTTTAAAAAGCTCTTGCACCATTCTTCAGTCTAGTAAGTGTTCCGTAGCATTATGAACAAAGCCCTACGTATTGTGAGACTTTCCAAAGCAGTGAACACGCGCTATCAGAAAAGTGGCACTGATAGATTTGCTCAATGTTTCTTGACTGTGAATGGGTTTGGACGAGGACAGTAAGGGTGGTGGTCATGAAATAGATCGTCCATATTATGGAGTTGGAAATGTGGAGATGTTCTTGTGTATGCTTTTTTTTTAATTAAAGGGAAAAAAGATTCTAAGGAAAAATTTTAAATAAAAAAAATTTAAGTAAAAAATTAAAAATAATAATTAATAAATTTTAAAATAAAAAATAAAGGAAAATTAAAGCATGAGATAACTGGAACTTCCCTCTAGCCTACATGAAGGAAGGCATCTCTTCTAGTGGAAATGATACCGAGAAAGGTGCCTTATCCCCTTCGGCCACAATTCCAATGGCTGGGAGACCTGAAATGCTGAAGACAGACAAGGAAAAATGTTTGAGACTGACCTGGATGAAAGAGCACAGAGGGAGCCAACAGCCACTACGTATCTTGCAAAGGTCCAGCCAACATGGGAAAAAGCCACCGGCAAGGGGCTCTTGTTGTGGATCTGGTAGTAGGGCATCATGAGGGTGAGTGAGGCAGAGACTCCAAAATACATCAGAAAGCAGATGAAGATCGAGACCACAATGCCCACAGGGATGGACCAACGAGGGTTCCGGGCTTCCTCCCCTGTAAGATAGGTGTCAAAGTGTTGGGACAGAAAATCACACTGAGGTGTTTTTATTTCTTGCCCAGCACCATTCTGACTCATCGTGATCCCGAGTAACAGATTAGCGCTCCCTAAGGCTGCGATCTTTGGGGGTCAGGTCTTCAGATTTTTCTTTTGTACAGCCACTGGATGGGTTTGAACTGCCAACCTTTGGGTTAGCAGCCAAGCACTTTAGCCATTGTGCTACCTAGGTTCAGATCTTCCCTCTGACATCCTCCAAATCGGGTGAGCCTCCTATGCATTCTATGCACCCCAATACTGGTAGATCAAACTGCTCAATGTCCTGATGGGACCAAGGGACCATTATTACCTGTAGTGGCAATGCAATCAAAACCAACAAATGCGAAGAAACACGTCGGTGCTCCTCGGAGGATCCCCTCAAAGCCAAAAGGCATGAATCCGCCAGAGCCCAGAGGACCCAAACTATGGGGAGAGAAGGAATGAGGAAGACGGGTGAAGGGTGTGCAGCCATCTCTGCCGGACTTCTCAGTTAATCATGCTGTGCTCTCGTCCCTGCCACCATCACCACCATCTGGATCCCTCAGGCTCCCTGTTGTTGGGAGGCGCTGTAAGGCTGATTTTCAACTCACAGCAACATCATGCGACAATAGAACTGCCACAGAGGTCTTTCTTTCTTTTTTGTTTAATTAATGTTTTACAATCCTTCTATTGGGAGATTTTACAGACACCATAACATTCCATAGTTCAATCACATCAAGCAGTACTGTACTACTAGTACTATTAGTACTATACTAGGTAGCACTATTTCTACTAATCAGTACTGTACTATTAGTACTAATTATTACTGTACTATTAGTACTGTACTAGGTAGTACTATTGCTACCACAGTCATTTTCAAAACATTTTCTTTCTTCAACTCCTTGGTATCAGCTCCCTCTTACCCCCGCTCCCTTCCTCCTCCTCTCCCCCCGCCCCCAACCAGGAACCCTTATTTTTTTTTGTTGTTTTGCTGCATCTTACACCATCCAATCTATCCATTTACATACAATTCTGCTGTTCGCCCCCCTCCAGTGGGGTTACCCAGTCTTCAGTGCTATGAGCTGCTCCCCCTCCCCCCACTCTCCCGGCTCTCGCTTCCTGTTACCTCAGGGAACCATTACTCCTGTTACTGTTTCTGAAGAGTTATCTATCTTGGCTTTCGTGTATTGAACCATCGTAATTATACAAATGAACATGCATAAGTCGAATATGATTAATGCGGTGAAACAAATAAAAACCATAACAGTAAGGGGAGGAAACATTAAGGAACTGAAGGATAGTTATGTGCTTCATCGGCGCTATTCTACACGCTGGATTTATCATCCCTTCTATGTTGCTCTTCTGAGAGGGACTGTCCAATTCACTTGCCGGTGGGTTTTGGGTCTCCACTACATGTATCCCCACTCCTTCACATCGATTTGCACGTAGGTCTTTTTTTGGGTATAATCTCTCCCACCCCTTCCAAAACCAATTTATTGGAGCTACTACAGATATCATATAGTTCCAGATTTCAATCACATCAAGCAGTATTTGTACAATTGCCACCACAATCTGTTTCAAAACATTCTCTTCCTTCTTGAACTCTTTGACATCAGCTCTCCTTTACCTCCCCCTCCCCCGGCTATAATCTTTTGGACATGATGTCCTCCCCCCAGGGACTGGTCCCTCCTTACCACATGTTCAAAGTGCATGAGATGACATTTCGTCATGCTTACTTCCAAGGACAATTCTAGCTATAATTTTTTCAGCACGGATTTTTTTCAGTCTTCTGGCCAAACCAAACTCATTGTCATGGTGTCAAGCTCATTGGAGACCTGATATGACAGAGTAGATAGTCCCTCTGGGGTTTTGAGATTTCAAATCTTGACCAGAGTAGACAGTATTGTCTTTCTTCTGCAGAGTGGCTGGTAGTTTTGAACTGCTGACCTTGCAGTTAACAGCTCAATGCATAACCCACAACGCCACCAGGACTCCTTATGGATTGACACGGGTGGGGGGAGGCAATAATGGGCTCAATACTGATGTAGAGTTGGGCAATGTTTCATTCTGCAGTACATAGGGTTGTAGGAGTTGGAGCTAACTCAAAGGCATTTTAACAACAAGAATCTTTACCCAAGCAGATCACCAGGTTTTTCTGCTGGAAGAGCTGCTGCTGGGTGGGATTAAAAGTCAACTTTCTGGGTAGCAATTGAGTTCTTCACCATTGGACCACCATACCACCTTCAAATACCCCTACTTCTAGCCATACTGCCAGGCCTGCAGGCGCTACTGCGGTGGCCACTTGCGCACCTTCTCACCTAGAAGTGTTGCTGACCGCAGCCATGCTCTGGTTGTAGTCCGACTCCCCGAGCTTCCAGTTGTGCACATCTCCCAGAATGAAACCGGAGAGGATGACAAAACTGAGGACCAAAAGGTTCATGCCTGTGAACAACTTGGTCACCAGGGCTGACTCCCTTGCTCCCAGAACCAGCAATCCTGTGGAGAAAACGTATAAAGGCAATAACTTTGGTTTCAGTCCAGAGAAAGAAACTCGCCAGTCTACTGCA
>NW_022104553.1:18500487-18502865 GCF_000313985.2 Echinops telfairi | reverse complement strand
CACAGGGAATCCAGAGCGGATGATCCCTTCAGGACCAGTGGTGTGAGTGGCGATACTGGGAGGGTAGAGGGAGAGTGGATTGGAAAGAGGGAACCGATTACAAGAATCTACATATAACCTCCTCTGTGGGGGACGGACAACAGAAAAGTGGGTGAAGGGAGACGTCGGACAGGGCAAGAGATGACAACATAATAATGTATAAATTATCAAGGGCCCATGAGTGGGGGGGCGGAAATGAGGACCTGATGCCGGGGGCTTAAGTGGAGAGGAAATGTTCTGAGACTGACGAGGGCAATGATTGTACAAATGCGCTTTATACAATTGATGTATGTATGGATTGTGATAAGAGTTGTACGAGCCCCTAATAAAATGATTTTTTTAAAAAGACTTACAGTCTCAGGAACACGGAAGGGGTCGTTCTACCCTGTCCTATAGGTCGTCGTTGACTGGATGGCAGTGGGTTTGGAGAGGCTGTCGCACATGTATGTACTAGACAAGGGGGCCCCGTGTGGTACAGAGCAGAGAACTGGGCTGCGTGGGGTTTTCTGGGCTGTGACCTTTCTCGGGGAACAGCTGCTCTCAGTCCCTTGTTCCCCCTCCCACCTACACCCCTGCCCCCGCATCTCACCGATGATGTAGGAGAGGATGAGGTTCCAGCCGGTGGTGAAGGCCCACAGTTCGCCCACTGTCACATAGCTGTAGAGATACGCGGATCCAGAGCAGGGGACCCGGGCCCCAAACTCCGCATAGCAGAGTCCGGACAACATAGTGGACAGGGCAGCCACCAGGAAGCAGATGACGATCGATGGTCCAGCTATGTCCCTGGCCACTTGCCCAGTTAGGACATAGACGCCTGCTCCCAGGGTGCTGCCTACACCCAGAGCCACCAGATCCAAGGTGGTCAAGCAACTGGCCAGGCCGCTCTGCGTCTTGCTTGCCTCCAGGGGGCGTCTGCGCACCAGCTTCTGACCAAATTGGCAAAGGTCCTGCCACCCCATCCTGGACACAGGGGAAAGGCTAAATTCCGCGTAAAATCTGGAAAACAAAAGAAGAGTAGCTGATATCAAGATCTCAAACAGAAAGTAAATGTTTACAAGATGATGCTGGCAGCCTATGGACAAACAGGCTTGATCCAATGGATGTATGGAATGTTTTAAGAGCCCCCAATAAAATGATTTTTAAAAGTAAAAATTTTAAAAATCTGCAAGACAGAAAGAAAGCCAACAATACCCCTGCCATTCTTTTAAGTCGACAGCAGTGGTTTGGCTTTTGGTTAACAACCACAAATGAGAGGTTGGCTCTGTGAGAAAAAGACCCGTGGGTCTGCTTCCAGAAAGGCTCCAACCAAGAACCACCCCCACCCCCATAAGGCTGTTCTACTCTGTCCTATAGGCCCCTATGAAGTGGAGTCCACTTGAGGGCGGACGACACAGACCAGACACCAGCTCACTGTGTGGACGAGACAGAACTCGCCCTGTGGCTTCCTGAGACTGTACATTTGGGAAGCAGACGACCTCTCAAGGCTAGTCATCGAGGGCTTCGTTCCTTTACGTACATCTTTTAATGCTTGTATTGTTCGGTGTAACTGTTTTATTCGTGCATAACTCATGTGGCAGACCACTTGAGGGTTTAACTAGATTCCAGAGTCATGTGATCATCACCACAAGCAATTGCAGAATACTCTCTTCATTCTTCTGCCGTGATTAGCTTCCCATTCCACCACCACCACCACCAACTTCCCCTGCCGTAACCCTAAGGAGTGATGGATCTAGCTACTGTCTCTATGGACGGCAATGCCTGTGTGGTTGAGAGACGGCTTCTGAATGCTCACCCAGCCCTTCCCCGCCTCCCCCTTCACTCACAACACACACCTACACACTCAGCTCCCAACCCTTCTGCTGCCTTGTGGGAAACAGACTGGACCGGAGGCTCAGGGCCCTAATGCCAACCTCAAGTCCTTTCACACCCAGCCCAAAGCCAAGCGGACCAACTGGCACACAGGAGGCACGTGGGCAGGTACGGAAAGGAGGCGCTTTGGGGCAGAGGGGCATTGAGTTTATTTGTACTAGTGGTGGTGGAACAATTTGGACGAGGATGGTGATCTGCACACAAAACAGAAACAAAAAAACACCAACTCCCTTCCATGAAGTCCATTCCGACTCATAGCTGGAGTCCGTTCTGACGGGCAGTGACCCTAGCAGACGGGGCACAACTGCCGCTGCGTGTTTCCAAGGCTGTGAGTCGGTATGGACGCTGAAAGCCTCATCTTTCTCCTGAGGCGCGACGGGTGGTTTTGAACTGCTGACCTGATGATAAGCAGCCCGAAGCAAAACCCACTGCACCACCGGAGCTCTACACACAGATTACCAAGATTAAAA
>NW_022104553.1:18497818-18499233 GCF_000313985.2 Echinops telfairi | reverse complement strand
CCGATGGGAGACAGATGAGGCTGTCTGCTCCCTTAAAGATCTGCAGTCTCGGAACCCACAGGGTGGTCATTCTGCTCCATCCTAGAGGGTCAGTAAAGAACAATTCTTTATTTTTTTTTATCATCCCACCACCACTAGTTTAAATAAACTCAATCCCTCTGGGCAAAACCCTCTCTCTTTCCTTGCCTGCCTTTGTAGAGGCTAACTCACAACAAAGTAGAATTGCCCCCGTAGGGTTTTCAGGAGGCTGCAAATCTTTAGCGAATGACCGCAGACTAGCTGGAGGCAGACCCCTGCCTTCCTGGTTAACAGCGGAGCCTTTGACCTTTGCATCACAAGGACATTATCCATCAATCTTTTTTGTTTGTTTGTTTGTTTTATATATAATAGTTGTATTGACACATCTTACACAATCCAATATATCCATTCATGTACAATTCTGATCTTCAATCCCAATGAGTGGAGTTATACAATCATCAATGTGAACAAATCCCCATTTCCCCCCACCCCACCTCTTCCCATACCCTCAGGGAACATTACTCCTGTTACTATTTCTGTAGGCTTATCTATCTTGACTTACATGTGCAGATCCATCTTAAATATACAACAGTTGATTCCAGCTCCTAATGACCCTGTAGGAGAGAGTTGATCTGCCCTGAAGGGTTTCCTAGGCTGGAATCTTTTCAGGATCAGACCCACCATCTCTTCTGGCGGAGCAGCTGATGGGTTCACTGGCCTGTCTCTCCCTTTCCTTAACCGCTACACCACTAGGGCTCTGTCCCCACCCTGGTAATCAGTATGAGTTGAACATGCCGGAATTGTTGAACTGACCTATACTTTCCTCTGTGTAGTTTTGCAACACAATTGTTTTTAGTACAGTAATAAGGATCTCTTGTGGTGCAGAAGGTTGGTGGTTCAAATCTCCCTGAAGGAGAATGAGAAGGCAGTCTGATTCTACGGAGATTGATAGGATCTGCATGGGTTGCTATGAGTCGTGTAGACTCCATGGCAGAGAGTTTGAACGGTTGCGTTGCGCGGCGAGTCAGAATCACAACCCAGACAGTAGTGGGTTGGCTTGGTTTGTAGTTTGAGTGTTGGTTAATTCACAGAACAGAAAGCATCTACGCAGCACAGCCCACTCCCACCCCTGTGCCTGCACCTGGGCCAGGGGCAGATGAAAATGACTGAGACATGGTTTTACCCACCAAGGAGCTCTGTCTCCTGGGAGAGATGAGTAAATGCCCATCTGTTGATGAAATGCCAACTGCAGTGAGGGCAGCATGGAGAAGCAGCTTGAGTCACTATGGGGAGTTTTTGTAGGGAAATCCTCTGCCACGGTCTATTCTGACTCATCCTGACCGTGGAAGGCAGAGCAGAACTGCTCCTCAGGGTTTCCAAGACTGGGATTCCCTCTG
>NW_022104553.1:18491482-18496627 GCF_000313985.2 Echinops telfairi | reverse complement strand
AATGCTTATTGGGACTATGGTGCTAGTATGAAATGTGTGAAGAATGCTGTTAGAATGCCCTTATGCTCATAGTTGTTTGCCCTGAGTAGTTTGAGTAATATTTTAGATTGTTTGATGTGTTTGCACTGAATAAACCGAGCATTCGAAAATGTCTAAGAGCGTCAAGTAATTATTGATGCGCCCCTCATGACAAATAGACAAGTTCAATCACCACGTTTTAAGCAGAACTGTCCCCAGACCACTTTTCCCTGAGGGTGTTCCCCACCCCGTCCTCCTCCTTGACCTCAGGTAACCTGTTTTAACTTCACCATGGAATGCAGGTCTGTAAGTGCCCTTAGAGCAATTCTGGTTTGAACTACCCCTCGCCCCTTATCAAGGGGGTGTTGTAAGTCTTTCTCTCAGGACAGGAATGTCTGTCCCCTCCCCCTTGGTAGGAGGACAAGCTAGAGATGAAATCCAGGCATGGGGTTCATAAACCAAGGCACCTGACACCTGACCTAAATATACTTTTGCTTGACTTCTGTTGATACCACTTAGTAATATATGTATTTTAATTCACCTTTTCTTCTGCTTTCTGTCTTCTACCCTCCCTGAACAATCTAAAAGAAAATCAGCCAGGGAGAGGGGGACCGCAGTGTGGAGAAAGGCTCACCTTGAAGGTTTCCCCTGCAGCCCAAGCAAGCCTGACATTAAAAATAGACTTCAATCATTCTAATTGGACATTAGAGTGGTCTTCTTTGATCTGAACTGGCGGCTTTCGGTTCCCTGACCGGGAATCCACCACTGTGTCCCAAGGGCCTTCTCTCGGCGGCCACACTGGAAAGGATAGGCTTTTAGAGGGGTGTGCTCCTGAGACGTTCCAGGACCCCAGAAGCCTCGCCTCTCCCTTGAGCGCCACTGGGGAACGCAGCCAAATTTCTACGACGTCCCCAGCTCTGAGCCTCCGGAGTGTCCTGGGCGAGTGACCGGTCACCTAGGTATCGGCTGGGAGAGGGGACCGGACACCATTTCAAGGCCCATTCCAGCCCCTTCCTCGCAGGGATGCCTCCTGAGGACGTCTGTTCGTTTCTGTACAAGTAATTGGTGATTGTAAGGGGAAACAAATCTGTCCGGGTGAGTGAATGGTTGTACGCACGATCGATCGATCGTTTGGTGTACGTGCCTCCCTTGTCCTCCTCGCCCGTCGACGTGGCGTGCGTTATAGTATCCTGTCCCTCGTCCCTGTCGTGCCTTTATGTCCATCCCCTCCGTTGGACTAGCAGTCACAACTCCCAGTCATGGGAGTGGAGGGAGAAGCTCGCAGTGAGTCTAAGGGACACGTGTTTGGTGTTGTCCTGGGTTGGGTTAGACTGCTCTTGTTGGGGAGCTCCTGGTTTCTGGGCTCTTCTCAGTTAATCCCGCATGCCGCTCTCCCTTCTCCTTCCCCATCCCCCCAACCACCCCCACCCCCTGCTTCCTAAGCCTCTTTCCTCTGGCAAAATGGACAATTCCGGGTCTCAAGGAAAGACTGCTCCAGTGCCTATTAGAGAGTTTTACGTCTGCCTATCTGGGGGGATTATGGAATAAGGCTTAGCCCAGCGCACCTCCGAATGTTGTGCGAGCAGGAGTGGCCAGCTTTGGGGGTGGGGTGGCCGGACACTGGTACCTGTGACCCTCTAATAGTCCAAGCGGTGTGGGACAAGGTTACAGGCGCTCCCAGCCACCCAGAAGAGTTCCCCTGTGTGTAGACATTTGGCGGAGTCCAGCTAAGTGGTTCCAGAAATCATCCTAATCGGACCTTAGTGGCCTTCTCTCATCTGAACCCCCAACACTGATGGCAAGGAGCTCAGGAAGGAAGAGAAGGCTTTGAAAGGAATGGCGGTGGCAATTGTTCAATACTGCTGGATGCGAGCGAACCACGGAACGACCCGCTCTGTGTATTCATTCTCAATAAAATGGTTGAAAAAAGAAAGATGGTGGGTTTTCAACGAGTCCAGAATTCATTCGACAGCAGCCAGCAACAAGACACCCAACATCCTAAAAAGTTGAAAGCCTCAGAAACCAAAAGGGACCATTCTAGCCTGCTCCCCCGCCCCCACCCCCCTTGGGTCATGGGTGGAAACCTCAAAGTTGGCCATTCGAACCCACTCACCAGTCCCAGGGAAGAAAGTTCGGAAGATCCGCTTCTGTAAAGATTGCAGGCAAGAACGCCCTATGGAACACGCAGGCGCTCCGCGAGTCAGCATTCAATCCAAGACAACCTGTTGTTGTTGTTGTTGTTGAATTTCTTTTTCTGTTTTAAAAATTATTTTATTGGGGGCTTGTACAAATCTTATCACAATCCATCCATCCATCCATGGTGGCAAGCACATTTGTGCATTTGTTCCCATCGTCATTCTCAAAACATTTGCTTTCTACTTGAGCCCTTGGTATCAGCTCCTCATTTTCGCCCCTCCCTCCTTGCCCCTCCTCCCTCACGAACCCTTGACAATTTATAAATTATTATTATTTTGTCTTTGGAAAAAAACATATTTTGTGAGTGCTCGTTTCGGCAGCACATAAACTAAAAATCTATTTTGAGACCTATGAGGAGAGGGAGGGTGTGGTCATCACATCATTCCACATGAACTTGAAGTTATATAAAAGTGTCTTGGTGACATTCAACCTGTCAGTCAGGTCACTGCCCGATGGCGCCTCCTTGTGGGCATGGCCTTCGCATCAGGAGGGCCCTGGGAACCTCCCCATCTCTCTGGGCCTTCACCTGCCACCGGGCTGACCCTGGTGGCTGGCAGAGCCCTAGAGATGCATCCACCACCATTGGACCCATGCGTGCGTGCGTGCACCCAGCAACCTGTGATCTTCCTGCGTACTGCATCATTGTGTGTGGCTGCGTGAGTCTGAAGAGGGACGTAAGGACTAGTATCGGACTTACAGGCTTGAGTTGGACTGGCCTGGGATTTGAGCTTTTCATGATATAAAGCTCTCTCTACAAAAAACAAAAGCTCTTTCTTACACACAGATGAGTGCCTCTGGATTTGTTTCTCCAGTCAACCCAGCTTAACCCAGACTTGTCATTCCATGTTTGCCTGAACCTTCTGAAGCGCCCTACCCCCACCCCTACCTGCCTACCCATAACCATACATGTTTCTCACCCCTGGCATTGAATAACAAGTGTCTGTCCCAGTCTTAGATGTGTGCTGCCATCTGGTGGAAGCCTTTATACTGAGTGAATCTAAAGAAATAGGCCTAATCCCTTTGACTCCAGCACCAGAGAGCCCCCCTGGGCACGTACCAGGGGGTACCACCACCACCCCTCAAAAACACATTTTCTTTTCTCCGAAGCTATTCTGAAGACAACATGGGTGCATAAACAAACGTGGTGAAGAAAGTGGATGGTGCCCAGCTATCAAAAGATACAGCATCTGGGGTCTTAAAGGATTGAAGTTAAACAAGCGGCCATCTAGCTGAGAAGCAACAAGCCCACATGGAAGAAGCACACCAGCCTGTGCGATCGTGAGGTGTCCACAGGATAGGGTAACAGCCATCAGAAGACCCAACACTAACAAACAAACAAAAAACATTGTTGAGAATGAGGGAGCTCCGAGCAGAGACCCAAGCGCATCTGCAGACAATGGGGCACCCCCTCACAGAAGGATCACAAGGAGATGAATCAACCAGGGTGCAGAATAGCACCCATGAAATACACAATATTCCTCTGGTTCCTTGAGGCTTCCTCACCCCCCACTATCATGACCCCACCAAGGGCTAGACCAGAGCCTGTGCACAGGTACCGATAGGAGATAAGAGCTCACTGTTGGCCACAGCGCAGCCGGAGCAGACAGGAAGTGCGAGGTCTCTTTTAATAAGACAATAAACAATAAATGTGTACCGTATTCTTCTTCCTGGAAAAATAAGACATCCCCTGAAAATAAGACCTAGCGCATCTTTGGTAGCAAAAATTAATATAAGACACTGTCTTATTTTCGGGGAAAACAGGGCAGCTGGTGGTTCTGAACTGCTGACCTTGCAGATCCACAGCCCAACGTGCCAGAAGGATGTGACCATCTGCTTAAGGAAAGACTCCCCAGTCTACGGCCATACCACCCTGAACGCGCCCGATCTCAGAAGATTCGCTAAAGCTCACAGCCATCCAGTGGGTGCCGCCGGCTCCGGGCCACCTCAGAGGGCTGGGTGGAAGGGCCGGAGCTTGCAGGACTCCATAGGGGCACCGGCACTCACTCTGTCCTACAGAGTCCGCTGCAGTGGGTTTGGGACTATTTGGGGGTGAGGCTAGGATTTGAGGCCACGTGAGAACAATGCACACGGAAGGCAATCCAAGCACCTTATATTGAGATAAATCCCGGCGCTCAGCCCGCAGCACGTGCTGACAGGGGAAGGCCGCAGAGATCATCAGCACCGCCTCCCCTCCGTGCAGAGGAGGGCCGGCACGCTTGTGGACGGTTCCACGTGTGCCTCTCCTGCCTTTCAGCGGGAGGCTTTTTATTTTTAGGTATTTCTTTATTTGGGGGGGATTTGGGAGGGTCGTTGTTTTATTTTGTGGAGGGTTTTGAGGTTGGGTTGGGGTTTTAATATCGATCTCCTATCATTCCATAATTCAGTCGCATCGAGCAGAATTGTACGATTGCTCCCACAATCCGTTTCCAGACATCCTTTTTGTACATGGATCCTTTGCCATCACTCCCCATCACACACCACCGCCACCCCGTTTTGTTTTTACATTAAACAACAGGCCCTTCCACGGACTGATGGATTGTGATGAGTTGTACAAGCCCCCAATAAAATGCTTTTTTTAAAAACAGGCCCCGATGGAATCCTTCGAACTGCCCATGTGAAAATAAAAACAAGAAAAGAAAGCCATTGTTTCAAAAACAGAAAGGTGGCCTTCCCAGACAGCTTACTATGACAATCTGTTCTTTGACCGCCATAAAAGAACAGAAGGCAGAAGGTCGACTTATGAAAGTCACTTGAATTGCACATGTGGAAGTCGTCGAATTGTCATATGTCTCGCTGTCTATTTTTAACCACAGGAAAATAAAACAGAAAATCTACAGCATCGACGGCAAAGCTTAAGAGCCATAGGAACTTTGAGAATTTTATCTCCAATATTACCGTGTATGGAATCCTGGTGGCGGAGTGGTTACAAGT
>NW_022104553.1:18488879-18489995 GCF_000313985.2 Echinops telfairi | reverse complement strand
ATGCAAAAGAATCTTAGAAGCAGCTAAGATATTCAAATCAGGCCCTTCAGAATCTCTTCCCCAAAGGAAATACTTCCATGGAATCTGATTGCGACCCTTAGTAGCCCCACAGGACAGGGTAGAACCGGCCCTATGGGTTTTCAAGACTAGCTCTTTACAGGAGCAAAAAGTCTCATCTGTCTCCCGAAGAGCGGCTGCTGGCTTCGAACTGATAACCTTGAAGGTTAGCAGCCTTACGCTAACCCACTCACCACACCACCTGAGAGCCTGACCTCCCCATGCTTAACTAACTAACCTGATTCTCAACCGGAAGTCCTTCCCTTTCTCTGCACAGGTGGGATGAAGGTGCCTGCAATACCCTGGATGTCCACGCGGTGGTGCTGCAGGCCAAGGTCTCAGACACCGACCTCCTCGCCTAGGGCCGCGGACAGGTGTGGCGGGTTACGCGGGAGGTGGGGGTGGGGGGCTGTTCACCCTCAGGTCCGCAGCTGGAACCCACCGGCGCAGCTGCTGCGAGGGAGCCGGAGGAGGCTGCCGGTTCCCGTAAAGATTTACAGCGTCAGGAACCCAAAGGAGCAGTCCGACTGGGCCTTGGAGTCGTAGGGAATCAATTTGGCGACAAGGAGTTTGCCTGAGTCCCTACTACACACTTCATTGTGGCCACACCCGGGGGCGCCTCCCTCCCCCCGTTGCCACGGAGTCGGTTCTGACTCATAGTGACCCAAGGGGGCGGCCGAGCGGCCCCATCCATCCGGGGGCTTCACTGGACACGGTTGGCAGGCGGTGGAGTGTATGTGAAATGGTCGTGGCATCATTGGGGACAGGATATGGGTCAGGGTGGTACAACCAGCAGTGTTTATCAATGGCGCTCCATTAATGATACAGGGGGGAGCTGCTGGCCTGGAGCATGTTTTGTGCTTATTTTTGCCACAATTAAAAAAATTGGATGGGGCTGGGGAGGGAAAGGGAAAATGAGGAGCTGATACCAAGGGATCAAGTAGAAAACAAATCTTAAAAAAAAATGTTTTTAAGAAAGCAAAAAAAAAAAAAATGTTTTGAGAAGGATGATGGCAACAAATATGCAAATGTGCTTGACACCATGGATGGATGGATGGA
>NW_022104553.1:18485846-18486743 GCF_000313985.2 Echinops telfairi | reverse complement strand
AAAAAAAGAATTGTGCAATCATCACCACAATCCATATCAGAATATTTTATTCTTTCTTGTACTCGTTGTGTTAGCTCCCCATGGCCCCCCAACCTCCCCTGCCATGCCTCTGTGGTTGTGGTTAGGGAGCATTGAGTCAGTTCCCACCTGCAGGGACCCCGTGCACAACGGAAGGACACACTGCCCGGTCCTGCACCCTCTTCACCATGGTTCCCAGGTCTGCGCCCATGAAGGCAGCCACGGTGCCCATCCATCTCCTTGAGGACCTGCCTCTTGTTCGGCCCCTCCTCTTTCCCAAGCACGATGTCCTTCGCCAGGGACTGCCCTCTCCTGAGGACAGGTGTGCAGCATGTAAGATGCAGTCTCGCCGTCCTTGCCTGTAAGGAGCACTATGGCTGTGCTTCTTCCAAGACATCAGTTTGTCCTTTGAGCAATTCCTGGTACTTGAGAGATGCTTCCCCAGCACCACCACTCAAAGGCATCCATTCTTCCATGGCAGCGGTTCTCAACCTGTGGGTCACGACCCCTTTGGGGGTTGAAAGACCCTTTCACAGTAGTTGCCTAAGACCATTGGAAAACACATATTCCCGATGGTCTTAGGAACCGAGACACGCTCCTCTATCCATCTCCTGGTGGGTCCACCCACATGTAGATACACCCAAATATGAGTATGTGGCTTAAATGCTGTTACCCATGCTACACCATGCTTCAAGACAATTTCATTTATTTGTCATTAAAGCAAAAAATAAATAAATAGATATTACGGTGTAGAATACATATTGTTTTTGTGATGAATCACCATGCTTTAATTGTGTTCAATTTGGAACAATGAAAATCCATCCTGCAGATCAGATATTTACATGACGATTCATCACAGTAGCAAAATGACAGTGATGA
>NW_022104553.1:18482682-18483842 GCF_000313985.2 Echinops telfairi | reverse complement strand
TGGTCCCCATAGCGGAATGCCTTTGCCTAGTCAATGAAACACAAGGCAACATCTTCCTGGTCTTCTCTGCTTTGAGCCAAGATCCATCTGCCATCAGCATTGACATCCCTCGTTCCACGTCCTCTTCTGAATCCAGTCTGACCTTCTGATAGTTCCCTGCCACTGTACTGCTGCAACCATTCGATCGTAGCCAAAATCTGACTTGTGTGTTATCAATGAGGTAGTTTGAGCATTCTGTTGGGTCACCCTTTTGGGGGGATGGTGCACAATACTGGATCTCTTCCCACTGGCCAAGGAGCTGTCGTCCACATTTTCTGGCTCAGATAGACACGTGCGTGCTTCCAGTGCTTCTTGCCTGAAACATTCCCATGGGTATTCCATCCATTCCTGGGGCCTTGTTTTGGCCAGTGCTTTTGATGCGACTTGGCCCTCTTCCTTCAACCCCATTGGTTCTTGCTCCCATGCTGCCCCCTGAAATGGTGGGCTGTCGACTCGTTCTTTTGGGCACAGTGACTCTGTATTCTTTCCATCTTCTCTGGATGCTTCCTGGATCATCCAATATTTTGGCCATAGAACCTTTCAAAATTGCAGCTTGAGTTTTTTGCTTGAGTGCTTTCAGTTTCCGATAGGCTGAGCCTGGTTGGGATTTCTAATTCGAGGTCCCTGCACATGTCCTTATAGTACGTCTTTGTCTTCCTCAAGCCGCCCTCTGGAATGTTCTGTTCCGCTTGTTGGACTTCATCCTTTCTTCCATTTGCTTTCGCTACTCTGCGATGAAGAGCAAGCTTCAGAGTCTCTTCTGACCTCCACTTTGATGTTTCCTTTCTTTCCTGTCTTTTTAGTTATTTATTTTTCTGTCCTGTCTTTTTGATGATCTTTTGCTCTCTTCGTGAACGATGGGCTTGATGTCCCCCCACAGCCCATCAGGTCTCCTGGCATTCGTGCTCCGTGCAGCAAATCTGTTTGGGAGACGTTATCGAAATTCAGGTGGGGGAGACTCAAAGTTGCACGGGGACTTGTTTAAATTTTCTTCAGCTTTATCCTGAACTTCTCGATGAGCAGTTGATGTTCTGTTCCACAGCCGGGCCCTCGGCTAGGGTTAGGGGCTGATATTGGTCTTCTCCATCGTGTCTTCCCACAGATGTAATCCATTTGATTTC
>NW_022104553.1:18475835-18481229 GCF_000313985.2 Echinops telfairi | reverse complement strand
TGTGACCTCCTCCCTGGGGGACAGACAACCGAAAAGTGGGTGAAGTGATACGTCGGACAGGGCAAGATATGAAAAATACCAATTTATGAACTGTCAAGGGCTCATGGGGGAGGGGAGAGCGGGGAGGGAGGGGGAAAATGAGCTGATACCAAGGGCTCAAGTAGAAAGCAAATATTTTGAGAATGAGGATGGCACCCTATGTACAAATGTGCTTGACACAATGGATGGGTGGATGGATTGGGATAAGAGTTGTACGAGCCACCAGTAAAATGATTTAAAAACCAAAAAAACCCAAGAAACTAATAAATAACCAAGCAGACCAACAGTGACAAAACAGGGAAATCTTAGTGGAAAAGGAATCATGAAACATTGAAACTTTAAAATGGGTCAGAAGGGAGATCAGACGATATGGCATTCGAGTTTAACCTAACTACATCTGCCATCATTTGCCATCGCTGATTTTGCAATGCTATCTGATAGCAAGGGCATTCACATGCCTGGACTATGGTCGGAGGGGAGTCCCCAGAGGCTTAATCCACACATGGATTTTGGTCTTCTGACACCCAGAGCTGTCTGCACACCGGGTGTTCAGAAGTTAAGCTCTGATACCACTCCCTCCTTGAAGTTTGAATTTTGTTATTTGGATCCTTATTATTGACAGTCACACAGGCTGGGGTGCTGCTTCTCTGAGGACTTCACAGACACCCCATTTAGACGGCTGCTTCTTTTAAGACCAGTTAGTCCCTAAAAGCAAAGGCACCCCTGACAGACCCCTGGTTTCCGTCTAAGCCTTCGAATTAGTCCAAATGCCATCTGGAGTATCCCACCCTCACCTTCTGAGCGCCATGTTGCCAACGCCAAGTGCAAAGAGACAGGAAAGGATCGTAGCCCGGAATAATGTCCTTGGTAATCGGAAAGGCGGGGAAGGGCAGGCTACTTGAGATCAAGACAGATCAAAGCGGAAGAGACATGTTGAACAGACCCAAACAAAGACACAGAATAATTAGACGGAGAAGAAACATACACAAAGGATAAGGAAGACCAAGAAGTACAGGTAGGAGAGAGCCATCACCTCGGTCCTCCCCAATTCTGGCCTGAAGAATCTTTGGCCAAAAGACTGCCCATCTCTATGAGAAAGCCTTTGACAGAGGGTTTTCAGAAGTTACTGTGTATATTCATCTCCTCTGTTGTAAGGACCAAACCACTACCAGCTTTATAAACATTTAGAACGTCTCAACACTCGGAATCCAGGTCAGATAAACCCCTCAGGAATAGAAGTGGGAGGGGTGACACCAGGTGGGTCGGGGGAAGATGGGGAGAGGAGGAAGGGAAGAAACGGTGGGACAAGGGAGAAAGCAGTTGGTATAAGATATGAAAGTTGGAGGGTAGAGGGAGAATGGGTAGGAAAGAGGGAACCGATTACAAGGAACTATATGTGACCTCCTCCCTGGGGGATGGACAACAGAAAAGTGGGTGAAGGGAGATGTCGGACAGGGCAAAATATGACAAAATAACAATTTATAACTATCAAAGGCTCATGAGGGAGGGGGGAGCGGAGAGGGAGGGGGAAAATGAGGACCTAATGCCGGGGGTTTAAGTGGAGAGAAAATGTTTTGAGAATGATGTACAAATGCGCTTTACACAATTGATGTGTGTATGGATTGTGATAAGAGTTGTATGAGCCCCTAATAAAACGATTAAAAAAAAGAAATAATAAAATAAAATAAAATATGAAAGTAAGAATTTATAATTTATCAAGGAGTAAAGGGTGGGAGGAGTGTGAAGGGTGGGAAAACAACAGAAAAGTGGGTGAAGGGTGACATCAGTCAGTGTAAGACATGAAAAAATAATAATTTATAAATTATCAAGGGTTCATGAGGGATGGCAGGTGAAAAAAATGAGAAGCTGATACCAAGGGCTCAAGTAGGTAGAAAATGTTTTGAAAATGATGATGGCAACAAATGCACAAATGTGCTCGATGCAATGGATGGATGGAGGGATAGTGATAAGAGTTGTAAGATCCCCCCAATAAAATGATTTTAAAAAATAATAAAATAAAATAAATGAACTTATCACCAATTTGAAATAAAAAAAAGAGGAGCTGACACCAAGGGCTCAAATAGAAAGTAAATGTTTAGAAGATAATGACGGCAACTTATGTCCAAATATGCTTGATACCATTGACGTATGGATTGTTATAAGAGCTGTAAGAGCCCCCCATAAAATGACCTGTTTTAAAAAATTAGAATGGATGGTTTTCCCCCAGGACAAAGGCAAACCTTTGAAACCTCAGTCATGATTCTTGCCAATAGCCAAGCACCATCTAACTTCTTCACCACACTTTGCTGTAGCACCCGCATCTTCATGAGGGCAAGCATGGAGCAGGACACTGTTGTGAGAACTAATTGTTCTTAAGTTAGGGCTAGAATGAAGTGCGATCCCAAAGTCCACTCATACATGTATGGTTTATCTATCTCTGGTTCACTTTAGCGACATCTGTATCACTTTATAATAGAGAGCTTTATGAATCATACCCCTGGGACAGAAGGTCATTGTATGGGTAGTACTGATACTATGATCAGTAATCTAACCAATGGTATAGAATTCAAAACACTGTTGAGAGAACAAAAGTATTCACATGTAGGCCTGCTTTTCAGCCCTTAATACATGAATTGTTGTCTTGTACATATTAAAAGGTCAAGTGACCGGACACTATTTACACAAACGATGAGGGCTGGAGATTAGCCACAACTGTCCATCACTCACTCCCAAGGCAAAGCCACGCCTGCCAGACTAATCCACGTCATGAAAAAACAAAGAGCATTAAAATACGAAATATTTGTGATAAGAAATGTACGAGCCCCCAATAACATGATTAAATAAAAGACTAAATATAGGGTAGGTCCCTGGGCCAATCTTGTAAGCGCTACTATGTAACAATATACATGTCCCAGTCATGGCCCTGTTCCGGACTCTGCAGTCTCACCTGTAACTGTGCTGTACTGATCGGCCACCAATCACGATCTGTGATGGTTTCCTGGGTGCCATGCCATAGTCCACTAATGTCCTGACTGTGAGCTCTTGGGCTCCGTTACGACCTCGTGCTACTGGTCTCCATCATCCAGATGAGGTGTCTGGGCCTTTGTCCTTTTAAAACAAGGTCAACCACTCACTGCCATTGAGTCAATGCCGACAACTCATAGCGACCCGACAGCAGAGGGTAGAACTGCCCCTGTAAGTTTCTAAGACGCAAACTGTTTGAGGGAGTAGAAAATCCACCTTTTCCCCTCGGAGTGACTGGTGGTTTGGAATCGCTGACCTTGTGGTTAGCAGCCCAACGCGTACCCACTACCCCATCGGGGACCACTTTGGGCGGGTACAAACCACGAGAATACTTGAGACATGATGTCAGGAGAGACGAGGCCCTGGAGAAGGGCATCGGGCTTGAGAAAGTGGAGGGGTGGTGAAGGAGGGGAAGGCCCCGAAGGAGATGGAGGGACACTGCGGTTGCCACCATGCGCTCAGGCCTGGGCACCGTGGTGAGGACGCAGCAGGACCGGGCCGTGCTTCCTTCTGCTGTGCATGGGCTCGCGATGGGATGGAAATGACCCACTGACACCTACCAGCAACGCCAAGAACACCACCACCAAATGGGACCACAGAAGAGAGAGCTGGTGATCTCCTTCCAGAAAGATCACAGTCAAGTAAACCTTGTGACGCACAGCTCTACGATGTACCGCATGGGGGATCTGTTGAATTGGTAACCATTCCCTGGGGAAAGGTTTGGTTTTCAGGCGAGGAAGTATGGAAATGTAGACACAGCCTTCTTTCTTTGGAGGATAAGGCCTCGGGCATTGTATAGCCAAAGGGTGCAGAGTTACTCAGAGCAGGGATCAGGAATGCTAGGGACACCATTGAGTCTGTGCCCATGATTCCATCCGGGTCCAGGGCGTGGTTTATCAGAGAGACTGTCTTAAATGCAGGCGGAGAGGTAGAGATTATCGAGAGTAACCTTGGCAATGATAAAATAATCCTCTAGGCTTTAATGTTGAATACAGCGTGGATTCCCACCGAGAGTAGATGGCGTAAGGCATGCAGTCCTCGGTTCCAGGTAGAACGGCGCTCCATCGGATTTTCCTGGCAGTCGTCTCCTGTAAGCAGATTCCTGGGTCTTTCTCCCAAAGCTCCAACCTTTCAGCTAGCGGCCCAGCACTGGATAGGACTGAGGATGACCACCTGGCCTTGGAAGAAAGACCAGCGATGGGGTTGGTGGATGGAGAATACAGTGTTAGAGAGGGTAGGGATGAGGGCGTGGCTATAAAACCTACTACCACTGACATTGCCTAATTTTGTGACCCCTACCGATCCAGATCCAGTCACGGCACGTCCTTTCCATGTGAGCAGACAGCCTCGTCTTTCTCCCTCAGCTGGTGGATTTGAACAGCCGACCTTTGGTTGCCAACCCCATCTTTGACAGTTCTCAGCACTGGACCTGAACCCAAAGACATATGAAGGCTAAAGGATGGCTGACCCGAAGCCCCATCCCAGCAGTAAGTAGAGGTAGAGTCTAAGGGGAAGACCTCAGTCGGAGGGAGGGGCTTATGCTGCTGTAATTAGTTCCCATTGAATGGATTCCAACTCCGTCTCTGTTTTACTTTGGCATTGACGTTGGCTTATTTTTCTTTTTTTGGTACGTTTTTTCTGTACATGAAATCCAGGATAGGTAAAGCTATAGAGAGAGTGGCTGCACTGATGGTTTCTTGTGGATCTGGCAGGGGAGGTTGGGGATAATGGGGAGCTAATAACAGTGAGCACAAGCCAGAAGACAATGTTCTGGAATCAATTGTGGTTTTGACTCTACAACTCTTTTTAATATGATTGAACTAGATCCTGAAAAATGAAAATAAACAGATGAGTGGACTATTGAATTGTAGAATGTGTGAATTACATGTCAATAAAACTAAAACGAAAGACAAATGCTAGAGAATAGAATCCAGTCTGTAACTGCAACGAGCATCACGGTCAGGATGAAATCATTTTAAAGCATACCATACCAGTATAACCAATAGACATCGATGATAGATTGAAAGGGCGGGGGAAAGAAAAGAGATATGGAGGGAAAATGATAGATAGATAATCGAGAGGTCAAAAAATACCCAATCGAGGTTTTTGTTTTGCCATGGAGTCCATGTGGACTCATAGTGATCCTACAGGACAGGGTAGAACTGCCCCTGTGGGGTTCTAACGCCGTAGCTCTTTACCAGAGTAGAAAACCCTCTTTCTCCCTTGGAGCTGCTGATGATTTTGAACTGCTGACCATGTGGATCGCAGCCCAGTGGGTAACCACTATACCACCATGGCTCCTAGATAGAAGATAGATACTGGGTTGGGGAG
>NW_022104553.1:18474349-18475219 GCF_000313985.2 Echinops telfairi | reverse complement strand
TAGAACTGCCCCAGTGGCTTCCGGAAGCAGTTGATCTTTACAGGAGCAGAGAGTCTCCTCTTTCTCCCGTAGTGCGGCTGGTGGTTTCAAACTACTGACCCACACATCACCAGTCCCTGGCCAGTACATCACCAGTATGGTCCCTGCTTGATGGCAGAAGGTAGGTTTGAGGGGGGTGTGGAGTTGTTGGCTGTCAAGTGATCTCCTCCAGGTGTGGGTTCAGTTGGGAGTTAGAGCAGTCGGTATCTTGGAGTTCCACCAGTCTCTATCTGACTTGTAAGCCTGGTCTTTTTATGCGTTTGATGTGGTGCCTACTTTCTACACACACAAATAGAACCAGGAGTGAAGCCCATAGTTACGGAGCCCAGGGAAGCCCATCATCAAATTACGAAGGACCAAAGAATCAAGGGAGAAGCACACAGCCCTTTCCTATGCGGGGTGCACGACTCCTTGATGCTGTGATACAGCAATCCAATTCATTGCAACCCTCCTGGAGACCCGGACAGAATGGGGTCCCCGCACTCGGCGGTCCCCAGTCTCCTCCTCCCATCCAAGTACTGACCCCGCTTCCTTTCAAAGATCAGGTCCGGGTGAAACGGCCGAAGGCTGCCCTCAGCCACCTGACTGTCAAGCTTGGCCCAACTGAGCGAGGGAGCCGCTCAGGGTTTTTGAGAATGGGATGGTCTCCGTTCTCACGCGTCTTCCCCTCCTCCACAGACAAGCACTGGCAGTGCACAGAAAGGAACCGGACCAAGTTCACAGAGGAGCAGGTGGAAGAGCTGAAGCGTTTGTTCCGCAAGAACCCGTACCCAAGTTCTACCCTTCGGAAAGAGGTGGCCTCAAACATGGGCTTGGAGCCCGCAGTCCTGA
>NW_022104553.1:18457538-18459383 GCF_000313985.2 Echinops telfairi | reverse complement strand
CAGAAAGCTGTACCTCCCTTGTGCTTTCGTTCCCCTTATAAAACCAAGAAACCTAACTCACTGCCTATCGAATGGATACCAACCTATAGTGACCCTATAGGGCAAGAGAGAATTGCCCCCCTGTGGGTTTCCCAGGCATCTTTTAAGAGATAGCCTCTCTTTCTCCCAAGGAGCAGCTGGTGGTTTCAAACTGCTGACTCTGTGATTAGCTGCCTGAGAGTGTAGCCCACTACCACCCCCAGGGTTCCTATGTTCCCCTGATAGACTGGTCTGTTGTGTGGCGGCTGGTAGAAGCCCCGGTTAGTGTAGTGAGTTGTTTGTTTGTTTGTTTGTTTGTTAATCGTTTTATTGAGGGCTCTTACAGCTTTTATCCCTCCATTGTGTCAAGCACATTTGTACCTATGTTGCCATCATCATTTTCAAAATAATTTCTTTCTTCTTGAGCCCTGGGTATCAGCTCATTTTCCCCTCCCCGGTGTAGTGAGTGCTGATTTGGACTCCTAACCACAAAGTCAGCAGTTCTAAACCACCTGCCGGTCCCGGGGAGAAAGAGGAGGCTTTCTACTCCCGTAAAACAGTTATAGTCTCTGAAGCCAGGAGTTATAGTCTCCTTCCCTGTCCTACAGGGTTGACGCGAGCCTTGGAATCGACTGTGGCAGTCAGTTTGGGTTTTCTGATTGTGGGGCTGAGCATTGAGGCTCACAGATGAGACTGGTTGCATCTCAGAAGAGGAAGTCAAGGCCCAGCCATGTCTTGTCCATGCTCCTGACCAGTCACCATGCCTTGGCATCGACAACGGGTTCGCATTTGTTTTGTTGTTTTCTGTCGGCCTGAAACGACCACTATGTTGGCGTATGATGAGACCCGGAGTATCAGGGAGAGGGTGACAACCGAGTTCTGTGAGGAGCCGCCTCGCACTTTTCCAGATACCAAACTCTCACCTTTTGCAGAGCATGGGCATGTGCTTCCTCCAGAATCGGAAGAGCCCTCTCCTTCCATCAAACACGATTAACCTGCTGGGCTGGGCTTCACCTTTAGGGATGCAGGAAGACCGCTCCAATGTGGGTTGGATGGCCCTTGCCATCCAACTGGGGGGAGCACCTCAGAAGGAAGTCATTTGCTGAAACAGCAGCTGTTCGAACCCAACCTACGAGCAATTCCCTTGAGTCAGAGTGTCCTCTGGGGCTTTTTTTTTTTTTTTTAAGAATAAAATACTTGTTCTAGCACTGAAGAATTCAAAGCATGTCCTGTCCTCCAGGAAACCTGGGTTGTTAAGGAGATACTTGCAAAAAAAAAAAAAAAAGACAACCTGCCATGATCCTAATGGGCCTGTAAAAAATAATAACTGTTTAATGTCAGGTAGGGAGGATGCTACAAAAGATCATGTACAGAGGAGGAGACACAGAAGATGCCATAAGTCAAGTTAGTAAAACTGGGGGTTGAGGAGGGGTAAGGGGGGGGAGGCTGAATTTGGACCCTGGAGAACAGAAGTGAAGGTGCCTCTCAACGGGGTGATGTCGAGTTGAGAGCAGCAATAGAAGCCGGGTCCTTAAAAAAGCATTGAGAACAAAATAATAATAATTTATAAATTACGAAGGGTTTGGGAGGGATGGGGAGCGGGGAGGGAGGAGAAAAAATGAGGAGCTGATGCCAGGGGCTCAAGTAGAGAGCAAATGTTTTGAGAATGACGATGGCAACAAATGTGCTTGACGCGATGGATGGATGGATGGATTGTGATGAGAGTTGTACAAGCCCCCAATACAATGATTTTTTTAAATAAATAAATAAACATTGAGAAGCAATGACGGTTGCAGAACACGAAGCGTCTAACCCTAGCTGGTCCTG
>NW_022104553.1:18454454-18456467 GCF_000313985.2 Echinops telfairi | reverse complement strand
CTCCTGATACCCCATGGGTCCTAGTCAACTCATTGGCAAGGGGGTTTGATTTGGGGGAAAGATCTTAACGGAAGCGATCAGCAGGTCTTCCTCAGAAGGAATCACAGAGTGGCTTCGAACCACCAACCTTTTGCTTCACAGCCCAGCACTGAGCCATTCACCGCACCGCCAAGACAGCCAAAGAGTCCCCATGACTTCTAAGACCGTGTGATCAGATCTACTCAGAATGGCCCGTCCAAGATGAGCCCAAGAATGAAGAGAGTCGCTTGAAGATATGCTGAGTGACAGCAGCTAGACACGGGACAGATACTGTACCACCTCATGTATATAAAATAAGCAAATCTGTCAACTCCAAACATTATCAGGGGCTACGGAGGTGGGGCAGGAGCCCTGGTGATGCTGCTGCCAGGTTATGGGGCCCCCACCAGTTCAAACCCACCAGGCATTCTGTGGGGAGAAGAGAAGGCTGCCAGCTCCCATAGTGATGTAGAACCTTCATGGGAGAAAGGAGACAGAGGTCGGTGTAAGATATGAAAATAATAATTTATAATTTATCAAGGGGTTCATGAGGGTGGGAGGGGAGGGAGGTTAAAAAGAGGAGCTGACACCAAGCACTCAAATAGAAAGTCAATGTGTAGAAAATAATGATGGCAGCCTATGTACAGATACAATGGAGGTACGGATTGCTATAAGAGCCCCCCAATCAAATGATCTTTTGATAAAAATTGTTTTTTAAAGATTTAGAGCCTTGGAAAAAACTGTCGGCTGGCCATGCATGGGAATACAGGAACCACGGTGCCATCGTGGGATACGTGGTGGGACAAAGAGGAGGCTTTCTACTCCCCCAAAGACTTACTGTCTGGGAAACCCACAGGGATAGTTCCACTCAGTCCAGTAGAATCCCTCTGAGCTGGGACGGACTCGTGGCCATTGTTATTGGCCTTGAGTCCACGCCAGCTCAGAGGGACTCTGCCCAACAGCAGGAGGAACTGCCTGGTCCTGCACCCTCCTCCCAGTCTGAGCCCTCTGTGCCAGCCACGGTGACCATCCATCTCAGGGCCACCCTTCCTCTTTTTCACCGCCTCTCTGCTTTACCAAGCATGATGTCCTCTGGGTCTGGGGTCCTGGGGGTGGGCAGGAGAGGAGCTTGTCAGAGGGCACTGGTGGGTGGAATGTTCGGGATGAAGACATCAATAAAGGTGACACCATCAAGGTCCCTGAGCTGGAGTAGATAAGGAAATGAATTATCTGGAATGTTCTGGCTCCCAAGTTTTCACAACCATCAAACAACCCCCACCCCAAAGAAAGAAGTAAAAAAGAAGGAAGTAAAAAAGAAGGAAGACATGGGGGGGGGGGTGAATAGTGACTATAAAAGGTTTTACAACACCCCAGGCAAGTCTCATCATGAAATCCGCCCGGAGGGGCCAGTCAGCGTCCTGAATTTGAAAGAGCAGGCAGAAGGGGCTGGGGCCAAGACTTGGGTGGAGAGGCTGACCTGAGGCGACAGGTAAAGTCCAGTGACTTGCAAATGAGGCCCAGCCCACCTGGAGGAAATAGTACTTACCTGATAACCGGAAAAGAAACCGGTTTGGTCTGACTCCTAGTGACCCCGCAGGACTCCGTCGAGCTGCCCCGTGACTTTCCAAGGCTCCCTTTTTTTGGGGGGTGAGTGTGGGGGGCACATCTTCTCTTGAGAAACACCTGGCATGTTACGAAGGTCAACTTTTCCCTTAGCAGCCGAGGGCTCGAGTCACTAGACCAGCAGGGCTTTCTTTTTTTATTTCTAAAACACTTTATTGGGGGCTCATACAACTCTTATCACAACCCATCCATCCATCCATTGTATGTCAAGCATATTTGTACATTTATGGCCCCCATCATTCTCAAAACATTTCCTTTCTACTTGAGCCCTTGATATCAGCTCCTCATTGTCGCTTCTCCCAGCTCCCCCTCCCTCATGGACCCTTGATAATTTGTTATTATTTTGTTATATCTTACACTGTCCGATGTCTC
>NW_022104553.1:18451292-18453177 GCF_000313985.2 Echinops telfairi | reverse complement strand
GTAGGTGCCAGCCTCATCCTCTGAGGTTCAGCTGGTGGGTTTGAACCGATGACTTTGGGATGTGCAGCCCACCGCCTAACCCAAGGTGGCTGATTCCTGCAGCGTATTTCAAATAAAGCACTTGGCCGAAGGGAATTGGCCCCAGTTCAGTATCACTCCATTCCTGCCTCTCCCCATTCCATTCCAATCTCCCCTCTGTAGTCACAAGGACACAGCATATCACCTCTTATACCCCGGGGTGGGGGTGGGGGCCGCACAGATGACTATCTGAAGTCCCCTACAAGGGGTGGTCTTCCAAGAGATCTGGTTGACTGACTTTATATTCAAGTTATTGTATTAGCATAGCACAACAAGGCCATGCGACTTAGAGGCCATATACTCAAGCAGGGTCGGCAGTAGAAAGTGGATTGCTACAGAAAGTGGATTGTAGCAGAACCAGTTGGGTTAAAATCGAAACACCTGACCATTTGCTCACCCTTGGGACCTGTTTCAATGTGATCTGGCTTTTCGTGTTTCCTACTTTCTTTTCGATTGAAGTTTTTCTCTGGGTTGTTTTGTTTGGGTGGTTGGGTTGTCGATGTTGTTCCTGGGTTTGGGGGGTGGTATGGGCGCCAGTGTATGAAACTCAGGAGAGTTCAATCTTTAGCGAGTAAGTGGATGAATGGCATCTCAGAGGGCAATGGGGAGCTAGTAGCAAGGAAGACGGAGGAGGAAGAAAATGTCTTGGAGCCGATTGTAGTGATGATTGCCTATCTCTTTTTCTTATATGACATAACTCTTGAAATGCATGAGAGGTGATTTTTAGGTCAATCAAACTTTTTTTTTTTAATGCTTGCAGTATACATCATCAGGGTCCGATCCCTTAGGGTCACTCGGTGCTTTTGAGTCGGTTCCAACCCACAGTGACCTCTCTAGAGCCGAACAGGGTGGGGTCCTGCACCAGCCTCACAACTTGTCGAGAATATCGGAGGATGCTTGGCGGTAGCCCACGGTCGCAGCCCCTGGGTCAACCCATCCCATCAGGACCCTTCCTCGTTGTTGCTCTAGCACTCTACCAAGCCTGATGTCCTTCTCCAGGGACTGGTCTTTCCTGACACCAAGTCCTAAGTCCATAAGATGAAGTGTCCTCACATGGCCTCTGAGAGCACTGTGGCTGTCCTCCTTCCAAGACAGATTCGGTTGATCCTTGGGACATCCATGGTACCTTTCCATAGTCTTCCCCAGCATCATCCTTCAAACGCAACAATTCTTCTTCTCCAGCATCATCCTTCAAACGCCCCGATTCTTCTTCTGTCTTCCTTATTCCACATCCAACCCATGCCTTAAAGGAAGTAAACCCAGACCTAGCAAACCTGTTTGCTATCTGATCTGGGAGCAAGTTCTGTCCTGACGCTGCCCCGTGGACCCAGCTGTCAGCACCTGTCCACTTTAGTCCCATGGCCAACAGTCCCACTGGGAGAAAGCCCGGCTCTTTGTGTCAGCCTTCTATGAACATCTGCGAGGTCACTATGCCTCTACTCCGAAGTTCCATTTCCATGGACCAATCAAGTTGCGGATGGGAATCAGGTTTTTCAAATCCTTCATTAAACCTCTCTGTTTGACCTTGAGACCACCTTCCAGCGTTTCTGCTACTAACAGGAGAATGTGGTAAGTAGGGGAACGCCTGCCTGGGCCCCCGGCCTGCTGGGAGCTTGAGTCTCCCCCTGGGGTTCTGAAGAGTCTCAGTAGAAGGCCCTTCTGGAATGGGAGGCTGCCATCCATCTGAATGGTCTAGGGTTGGGTTTCCTTTGCTTTGATCCGAATCCACGGGAAAAGATGAGGCTGTCTGCTCAGTAAAGATGTACAGTTTGAGACATCCAAAGGGGCCGCCGGTGGACTCTGTCCT
>NW_022104553.1:18443508-18450160 GCF_000313985.2 Echinops telfairi | reverse complement strand
TTAACCCTTGCTAGCAGCTAGCCCCCTTCTCCTCTTCCCTTCCCCTGGTCCCCCAACAAGACCTTGACTCTTCTGAGATGTCTCCAAACCCTGCCTGCCCCGTTAGCAAGAAATGTCCATGGTCTTATAAGACCTTGAGTTAGCACCTGCAGCTGAGCTGTGCTCCGGAACCCCTTTATCCTGCCAACCTGTTAAGAATGTAAGGGCTAGCCAATCCCACCACCACCCCCTGGAGCCAGCCCCCTACTTTGAACTATAAAACTTTCTTTGTTCCTGATCCAGAGGTGTCAGCCGCTAGCCTACTCTCAGTCCAGCCATTTAATAAAGGCTTCCATTATGGGTAGAGTGTGTGGTTGATCTCGCCAGGTACAGCATGACCCTCATGCAGAAGCGAGCCCGCGTCTCAACAACCCTTGTCCTCTGGTCCTCAGGGCAGTGGTGGATGGTAGGTCACCAGCTTGTCCTTAGAGGGGCCGTGAGGAAGAAGTCCTGTTGGAATGTGTCAGGGAACTCCCTAGTGTTTTGTCCAACCTATCTCATCCCAGGTCCCATTGGAACGCCATTCAGCCCTAGGCTCAAAGCAGGTGACCCTTTGTCCTCCAGGGGAAAAAAAGACAAAGAACCCACATTTTAAAATAGTATATGTTGTGGTTAAGGGCTGTTGGTCGAGTCCGTTCTTCTTCTACTTCTTTTTTAAAAAGAAATCATTTTACTGGGGATTCTGACAGCGCTTACAACAATCCATATAGCCACTGCATCAGTCGCATGGGTGCGGAAGTTGCCATCATCATTTCCAAAGCACTTTCTTTCTACTTGAGCCCTCGGTATCAGCTCTGCTTTTTCTCCCCTCCTTCCCCCACCGCCCCACTCTCATGAACCCTGGATGAATAGACTATAAATTATTATTTTCTTGATATGTATATAAATCATGTTATTGAGGGCTCATACAACTCTTATCACAACCCATGCATACACCGATTGTGTAAAGCACATTTGTACATTTGTTGCCCTCATCATTCTCAAGAGATTTGCTCTCCTAAATTATGATTTTCATATCTTACAGGTCGAGTGTGTGCTTATGCATAGCCACCCGTGGGCAACAGAAGGAACCACCAGCCCGTACTGCGCCATCCTCACAATGGTGCCCCTAGTGGGGCACATCCTTGGAGCCCTGTGTCAATCCATCGTGCCAAGAGCCTTCCTCTCTTCCACTGCCTCTTTACTCTCCCAGGTCTGGTCTCTCGCGACAACACATTCCCTTTATTAAGTCTTAGTGGTTACAAGTTGGCTGCTCAATCCACTGTTAGCAGCTCCAAACCATCAGCCACCCCTCTGGACAAACACGAAGCTTTTGGTTCCCATGAAGATTTACAATCTTGGAAACCCTCTGGGGCCATCCTACCTTGTCCGACAGGGTCACGATGCGTTAGAATTGACTCGATGGCAGTGAATGGCTTGTTGTATTTGTGTTTGTGTGTTTTCACAATCAAGGGAGTTTATTAGGGAAGTCAGTAGGTTACTACACGTCAGGATCAGCAAACTAAGGATAGTCATTAGTCTCATCAGCCTTCGGTGAGATCTCACTCAGATTATCAAACTGTCAGTTACACGGTAACCACATCTCTGGTGCCTAGTCTCTCAGCCACTAACTAGGTCCCTTGGTCTTTGCCCCTGTGCGCTAGGAACCCAGCCTGCCTGTCACTCTGTCCCACAGTTCCATTCTCTCAGTGCTGCTTCTCCAAGTCTCCGCACCACAGCTGGTGCCGACCATGGTGAGTATAGTCGGTTCCATAGTAGAATTCTCAGGTGGTTGGTTTTTTATGGTCTGAAAGACAAAAAAAACCCACAAAGACACACATATCCCTGTTCAAATATATTTTATAGACCCCTTTAAAGACAAGACAAAGACCCACCCTAAGTCAAATCTCTCTTATAATGAACCCCTTAGAGGCAAGGTGGAGACCCCAGTTCAAGCACATTGTAGGGAGACCCCTGTACTAAGTCGTAGACAGAAGGAAGAGAAAAACTCCCACCCTCTTGTCTTGTATAGACTCTTGAAAGGCAAGACAAAACCTAATCCAAACCCACGTCCACAGAGTGGATTCCGACCCATAGCAATCTTACAGGGCAGAGTAGAACTGCCTCTGTGGGTTTCCAAGGACATCGATCTTTTCAGGAGCAGACAGCCTCGCTGTTCTCCTGCGGAGCAGCTGGTGATTTTGAACTGCTGACCTTGCGACGATCAGCAGCTCCCCCCGCAATGCCATCAGGGCTCCCAAAGCCAAGGCAAAGACTCCAAATTCAAATGTCATTTGTAGGGAACGCTTTATGAAGTCTTAAACTGGACAAAGACGGGGCAACCATCAGCAGGAGGCTGCAATGATGTCCAAAGGCTTAACAAACCAAGGGGCTATGGGGCCAACGTGGGAAAACAAAGAAAATTGGCCACAAAACTCATGATTAGCTTTGGATCCCGTATTCACAGCCACAGGACCACAGAAACGGAAGGGGCCATGGTCGAGACTGTTGAATTGTGATTGAAGAGAAGGGCTTACAAGATGGCTTCCGGGCCCTCGCACCACCAGGGTCCGGAAATGGCTGTGAGCTTGTGGCCCTAATACCCCAATTTCCATGAAGAGCAAGCCCACCCAGCCAAAGCCCTGAGGGCAGACTGCCCCTCCCAGGGCTGGCCTGGCCTGAGGAGGCATTTCAACAATCTGCATTCACCCAAACACACCCTGCCTGGGGGCAAAGCTTTGCCCACCCCACAAAAAAAATCAAATGGAAGAGGTGGAATGGTTGGGGAGATTCAAAATGGATTTGGAGCTCCCAGGATAGACCATAGCCTTTGGCAAACCCGGTGCTCAGAATTTCAACTCGATGTATTCCTTTGGGTAGAGAACACCCCCTCTCTGGAGCTTGCGGAGTGTGTGCGTGAAAAGGGAAAATAATTTCGCAGAGGCATTGCCCACATGTCCCAGCATTGCCAGAAACACCTCAGATTCACCACACGTTCGACTTTGGGTTAATTTTTGACCAATGTGTGCTCGGAGACTCGTTGCCAAGGTTTTCAGTGACCCACAGGTTAACCAGCCTTGGGGTAGCTGATCCGTGGGTTAGCACCACCCAGGTTCCTAATATCACCGGAGGCCTTTTGAAGAGAAAGTGATGCAGGGGAGTAAGAGCTAGAGGGGATGGGAGGACAGAAAAAGAGATCAGAGTGATGGATGTGCTTGGGAGATGGAGGAAGGGGCCACAAGGCAAGGAATGTTGGGTGACCCCTGAACCAAACCCAACCCACGGGTGGAGTCAATCCCCCCTCATAGAGACCCTCCTGCACAGAGTGGAACTCTCCATAGGCTGTCCAGGAGTCCTGGTGGCGTAGTGGGTTAGTTGTTGGCTGCTAAGTGCAGGGTCAACAGTTCAAAACCAACAGTCATTCCACAGGAGACGGATGAGGCTTTGTACTCCCACGACTGTTAATAGTCTTGGAAACCCACAGAGGAGCTGGAATCAACTCAATGACGGTGAGGTGTTTGCTTTATAGACTTTACCGAGCTGGGTCTTCATGGAAGCAGATGGCCCCATCTTCCCCCCTTGGAGTGACTGGGAGCTTCAAACCACTGAACTGGCCCCCTTTTGATTTGCAGCCTAAAGCTGAACCCACTCTCCCACCAGAGCTTCTGGTCTCCACCTTACCGAACACCGAACCACACCCACCACCATCTAGTTGATTCTGAGTCTGGGTAACCCTCCAGGGCGGTGCCTAGATGCTCCAAGTGTTTCCAAGACTGCAAATCTTTACAAAAGTAGAAAGGCCCCACCTTGCGCCCCAGGCAACTGGTGGGTGTGAAACAATGACCTTCTGGTGAGAAACAGTGACCTTCGGGTGAGCTAAGCCCACGAAGTCACCAGGGCCCCTTCCTCTCCACAACACCCCCCCACCCAAGAAAAAAAAAAGCCAATCCACTGCCACCCAGGCTGTTCTGATTAAAAGGATTTTTGAGGTTGGAAGTGTTTATGGAGCGGACAGCCTCATCATGCTCCCTCAAAGCAGCTGGTGGGTTTGAACTGCCGATCTTGTGGTTAGCAGTTCAGTGCTCACCTTGCAGCAGATGCCAAGAACCACACTGACTGCCTTTGGGTAAATTCCGGCTGACAGTCACCCCATAGGACCGAGTAGACTGCCCTTGTGGGTGTCAGAGATTGTGTTACCAAGAGAGGCCCATCCCTGGAGAAAAACATCATGGTTGATAGACAAGGGGCAGCCCAAGAGGGAGGGGCTGGGCCAAACGGGGGAACATGGAGACTGCCCTGTGGGTTCAAACCAGACGAAGATGTGCTGCGTTCTGCTGTCGAGCGGGTCCCCACCTGTCTAACTGGCTCAATGGCAACGGATGATAACAAATACTTCTTTTCGAAATAGAAAGTTAGCTTTCCATTTAACAGCTTTATTGGCATACAATTCACATGCCACACAATTCAAGCGTGGACTCACGCAAGCGTCACCCACAACCAATTTTGAGAACAGTCTTTGGCTGGGGGGTTTTGAATTACTGACCTTGCAGTCAGCAGTCCAGCTCCTAATTCACTAGGCCAAGGAGGTGGGAGGAGGGGCTCCTTCCGTCTCCACCTTAGAATAGAATACGAAAGAAAAGGACAGAAAATGAAATTCAAGGAAGAAGGAAAGGGAAGTGAAAAGACCCCCCAGAGAGCAGAGAGTGGGTGTGGCCAGCCTGGGATCAATGCAGAGTTTTCAAGGCTGGCCCATCCCTGGGTCTATAAAAGAGCTCGGAGCTGCGTGGCTCAGTCTCTGTGCCTGAGGATCTCAGTTCCCAAGGTCTCTTGGTAAGTACTCGCTGCTTTCCCCCAGACTCCACATTTCCAGCTTGGCTTTGAAGCTGCCTGCCTCCTCTTACTGACAAAGCTTCTTCCGTTCCATGTGTGTCTCTTCTTGGTCTGTAGAAGGACGTCCACTCAAGCTGTTCGATCCTGAAGACATTCACGTGGTGCCTACACTGTTCCTGCCCACGGAGCATCGAAAGACAACATCTACCAACCCGGTCCCCGGAAACCGAACAGTGGCGTGGTGAGTGGCACAATGGCATGGTGAGTGGCAACTGAGTACCCCACACATGACTGTCCCAGACTGTTTAAGAAACCAGACCAGAGTCTAGAAAGAAGGCAGTCTGATCTAGAGATTTGGAAGTATTTCAGGACATCTTAAGACCTAGTAAGTTTGCAGGTGGCTGTCTGAGCCAAGGCGACTGGTCCCCATACTGGCACGTGGGGGTGTGGTGTCAGTCGAAATCTACAAGGGGTTTAGGTCTGCTAATCTTACTGCGTTAAGCTCTTTTCGTTTGCTACTTGTAAGCGGGGTTTTTCTAGGGCCAGTTTGCAGTCCCCACAGCCTTTACTGACCTTGATAGTCTGCACGAATTGGCTGCTGGAGCAGTGAGTAAGCCACTGACGACTACTTTACTCAAGGCCTGTGTGTGGCCCTTCAAGGATTGACAGTTGCATTTACGATGGCCTCAAACAAAGCATGGTTCTGAAGGTGGCCCCAGTTCAGCTGCACATGGGGGAGTCCAGAGAAGTCACCCACCCCCCTCTCCGATTTCCAACTTGAAAAACTGCTTTTATTGGAAGACCATCCATCAAGCTTCCATCTCCAGTGGCGAGTGACCTCGGTCCGGAACGCTCAGCCCTGGGGGCACTTTCTTGGTACCTGCAAAGAAAGTGCTGTCAGAGTTGAGGATCCCTGGCTGCAGGAAGGCGTCTGGCTTCGTTCATCTTGGAGCGCTCCCTGGTGGCACAGGTAAGATTCGATCCCGTTGCACAAGGGTCCTCTTTCTTTCTGCCCCATCCCCCACCAGGACAGCAGTTAGAGAAGGTCTCAGGAGGAAGAGTAGGCCACTGGGGCAGCTGTGCCATGTCCTACCTGGCAGCTGTGAGTTGGCATTGACTGTATGGCAGACGTTTCCTAGGGCTTCTGGTGGCACAGCATGATTTAGTGGCTGGTTACCTGAAGGTCAGTACTTCAAAGCCACCAGCTCCTGCCAGGTAAAAGTGAGGCCTTCTAGGCTGGAATTCAAGCACACAAACCAGTGTGCCTCTTTGGCTGGATTCTGACATTATATCTGGCTGTTGTGTTCCCAGGTGACAACGGTGCGGTGCTGTCCGAGCTCCAGATGTCAACAGCACAGGAAGTTGTGAAACTCCCGCAGCTCGGTCTGGGTTTCTCAACACTGGGGCACTCTTCCTGAACTGCTGGGAAAGTGCTCCCAGTTTTGGGAAGCTCCGGCCTGAGACCCCCATCTGGACCACATTTGGACACCAGGGAAAGGTTTGCACTAACTTCGCAATCTCTCAAACTCTGGATTCCAGGAGCCTTGGGTTATGGGTTGGCTGTGGGTTAAGGGTCACGTCAGTACTTCCAACTCATCTGCTTGACAGGCTGTTGTAGAGATTTGAATTTGTCTCAGGAAACCTGTAAGGGTTGCCAAGCTCACTGGGGAGTCACAACAGTGGGTGGTACTTAGCCCATCGCACCAGCCACCAGTTCTCGGCCTAAAGCCAACCACATGGAGCCCGCATGCTGTAGATTCCTATAGTTTTATTCCTCCCTCTTGGTACAGGAAATCTGCCCTAC
>NW_022104553.1:18441019-18442731 GCF_000313985.2 Echinops telfairi | reverse complement strand
GCTTGAGCAGCATGAGCATTCCCTAACCGGGTTTGTTTCCACCTGGACTGAATAAATCTCTTCATGTCTCCAACACATGGTGGTTGTGTGGTTTTTGTTTCCAGTAACTTTGGGAGACTTCTTTTTGTAAGGCAACAGGTTGGGGAGGGAAATCAGATCGCCCTAGACCATCAGAGGTTGGGGAGGGCCCCTCCGTGGGTCCATTAAGGGGATGAGGCTGTGTGGGTGGTGCCTGAGCAAGAGTCACTCATGGGGTGGACTGCGGGCTGTCTATAATAGGTCTTTGAGTGCTTTGGGGGAGTGGGGGTGGAGAGAACGGATTCATTTACATGGGGTGTTGGTTCTCCAGGGTCATGCGCCTTACCTAGGCTGGAATCTAGGTAATTGGGTGATGGGTGTGTAGAATCACCCCTCCCTGGTGCAACAGGAGCTGGGTGAGATCTGCATGGTTGCATGGTAGGCAGTTGAAGCTACCAGGAATTCAGACTATTTGGAACTCATAAGGGCTAGTGGGCAGGGAATTAGGGTTTGCATGAGCTCAGCTGTTAAAGTGTGGGGAGGCGATAGCAAAGCTTGAAAGAAGCTTGGAAACAAGTAGAAGTTCTGCTTGCTTTGAGCCAAGGGCTGTAGGAGCTCCCAATAAACCTGCTACAGGCTTCCTCCTGCCCGTGTTACAGACCATAAGAGGTCCAGGAAGGCAACACTATCCTGCATGTGTGTTGTGAACGCAATTCAGCCAGTGCTTCCTCCAGAGTGCAGCTGGGCTGAATGCTGCCCGTGTTGGCATCAGGGCAGCCAGGTCAACCTGGGGATGTCTAGGGAGTGCAATGATGGGTGCTGTGTTCAGATAAGGTGGGGGATACTGGGGTGGGGGCATACTGTGCATTGAAAGTCCAATGGACCCCCCCGCCCCCCCACTATCATCCCAATTCGACCTTGCAAGTCTGGCTAGAAGAGAGAATGTACACTGGTACAGATAGGAACTGGAAACACGGAATCCAGGGCAGTTGATCCCTTCAGGACCAGTGGTGTGAGCTGGGATACTGGGAGGATGGGTTGGAAAGGGAACCAATTACAAGGATCTACATGTGACCTCCCTGTGGGACAGGGCAAGATATGACAAAATAATTTATGAATTATGTGTTCATGAGGGAGCGGGGAGAGAAGGGGAAAATGAGCTGATGCCAGGCGCTTAGTGGAGAACAAATGTTTTGAGAATGATGAGGCCAATGAATATACAAATGTGCTTTACACAATTCATGTATGTATGGATTGTGATAAGAATTGTATGAGCCCCTAATAAAGTGCTTTAAAAAACCTTAATCCACTGCTGGTGCAAAAAAAAAAGACAGCTCGAACTCTGAGCTCCTTAAAGGTAGCGTCCCAAAGGAAGTGTTTGTTTGCGAGTCTGCCTACCAGGGTTTGCTGCTGGAGACACCAAGCATTGACTGTGCTGAGCCTTTGTCTTTATTCTGAGTCTTCCTAATATGTTTTGCTTCTCGCCCTGCCTTTTCGGCCCGTAGTTGAGAAAGAGCTGCAAATGGTTTACTGAAGGGGTTGGAGAATGCTTTTGACAGTCCTGGGTTCAAATCCCAGTACCACCAATTGCCAAGGACCTAAAGAAACAGAACAGCAAAAACACATTGATCTATGTTCATCTGCGTGCCATTTTCCCTTGTCCAAGAGTCCACCTTTCAATACTGTTCACGAAT
>NW_022104553.1:18436760-18440213 GCF_000313985.2 Echinops telfairi | reverse complement strand
CTGTCTTCCCTCTATCCCTGCAGATCCCTTATCTTTCATCCACTCCTCTGCTTCCCAGCTGGGAGACCCAATAGAAAACAAAATCTCACTAAGGTGGTAAGGGTGGAAACATAATAGTATAAAGACAAAAACACTTTATAATGTGTGAGAAGGAAAAGACCCCCAACAATTAAAAAAGCCAGGCAAGAAATTTCGGTTATGGAACCAGTAAGAGATACTTGCACCCAGAATAGATTCAGGTCGGGTCTCTAGGGAGGTCAACTGGCCACGTATGGAGATCCAGCCTAGTCAAGGGGACAGTGGTCTATCTCAGCTTGATCTTCAGGTTGTTCCAGAGTCTTGCCTGTGGTTACAGCAGGTCTGCCAGTGGCTCAGTCTGACCAGACACTCTGCAGGTGGATTAGGGGCTCTCACCATTGAACCCCATAGCCTTCCACACCTAATTTGTGCTCTGATGCCTTTTCTCCTCACTATAGTCCTGGTTTGTCATGGTCACCTTTGGCCCCCACCAGCTGGTGTGCTTCTGTGTGGACTTAGCGGACTCCCATCCTAAGGGAGCTATTCTACACGCTCCATGTGTCCCCTTCAACTGCGTCCCGCATCAGGGCATCTCCGGTCATGACCACAGGCACAGAAAGAACTGCCTGTTCATCTCTTGTTCCCCAACAAGCCACTGTCTTTGCACCAACAATAAACCCAAGCCGTTGCCCCAATTGAATTGTTGCTTCTCACTCAGGGCCACCGCCATGCGTGCTTCTGAGGGGAACAGCCCCACCGGGATTCGTCGTGGTCCTGAAGGGTTGTTATTTTGCTGAGGCAGCAGAACACCAGGTCTAACCTCCCACAGAGTGGCTGGTGATTTCAAATGACTGACCTTTGGGTTGACAGCAGCCAAGGGCTTAACCCCTGCACTCACTGCCTCGGTCACCAGGATAGGGGGAACCATCTACATCATGCATCTGATGGGGAGGTGGAGCATCTTGTCAGGAGTGGAAGGCTGGTGGGGTCCCTATGTCCGCTGCACAGTGTACTTGGCCTATTTCTCCCCTGGGACCTGGACTCCCACAGTTGGCTAACCATCTCCTTGGAGACCCACCTCCATCACTGTTCACAGGACATTGTTTTCAGATACGCTGGGATTCCCGCATCCCCTTGACTTACCTGCAGTTTGAAGTTCTCACTTCCGATGTGAACAAAATGAGCCGAGACCGAAAGGGCTGCTTAGCTGTGCAGTGTGCTCAGCTGACTTTATATATATATATTTTATATCTATCTATATCTATCTATCTATCTATAAAATATATATCTATATATATATATTTAAACACACATGCACGGCTGATTGCACAACTCGTTTGTTGTGGTTGCTTGAGATGAATTTGTCACTGAAGACTCCAAGTCCATTTCAATGTGACTTTTCCTCATCTTTCTTTTTTTTTTCTTACCTCATTCAAACCCCTCTCTTGGTTTGAGGGATAAGAAATCTGGAGGGCGGGTTGGCAGTTGTTTTTTAAAGAAACATAAAATGTTTTTAATATGACATGTTTCATGAATTTGCGTGTCATCCTTGTGCAGGGGCCATGCTAATCTTCTTTGTATCGTTCCAATTTTTTACTAGATGTGCCACCGAAGCATGCACCCAAAAATATTTTAAATAATCAATAGGAAACATTCCAGCCCAAGAAATGCAATCGACAACATCTTGTTAGACCCTCCTTTATTCTTTTTTCTTCACCTCTTCTTGATAGGATGAAACTATGGAATCATGTGATATTTGAGTTCTAGGCCAATAAAACACATTTTTTAAAAATTGGGAGCTTTTTTTTTAATGCACACTTGATTTCCCAACTCATAATGACCCCATCTATATAATGCTTTTTCTTCAAGGAAACAAATTTATTAAATCTAACAGCAGGTAACCTTCTCCATGTAAAAACATCCAAAGGAAAAAATGTAGACATCGAAGACCAAAAAAAGTGCGTAGCAAGTTAATAAAAATATGTAAATGGTCGTTTGAAGAGTGCAAGCAGGAAGTGAATACAAATAAAAGTATTGACTTCTATCAACATGTTTTGTACAACCTCAAGCAATGGACACGCTGGTTACAACTAGGAACCACCATGGGGCCACATGAGTAGGAGGGGCTCAGCCCCTCAGCCAGGGTTAAGGCAGGCTACCTGTAAGACCAATTCATCCAAGCCCATTTGCCTACTGCTTCCAATTCCCCTTTTAAACCTAGAATCAGATTCATGATTGCAACAGGTAAGGACAATGACATAATCACAGATTCAGGGGCGTGAGGATCCAGGGTCAGAGAAAAACTTCCCCAGAGCAGGTAATGAGTGTTAGGGGGGGAGGGGGGGGACATTCTAGACAATGTTTCTGAGACATTGAATCTTTAAGGGAGCAGACTGCCTCATCTTTCCCCAATGCAGCAGCTGGTGGGTTTGAACCCCTGACCCTACAGTTAGCAGCCAAACAATACCTAGAAGGTAACCCACAGTGCCACTATGTCCTCTGACTGTGATCCCATCCAGGGCCATGGAGTCAAACCTGACTCAGAGTGACCCTATAGGACAGAGTAGAACTGCCCCGGAGGCTTTCCAAGGCTGTAAGTCTTCAAGGGGGCAGAAAGCCTCTTCTTCCCCTCAAGGGTCAACTGGTGGGTTTGAACGACTGATGCCTTGGTTCACAGCCCAGTGTACAACCCACTGTACCATCAGGGGTCCTTACTTCGAACCTCTCAGCCATTGGCCACTCTGGGGCCCAGTTCTGCATTGCTCCAAACGGCCTGCTATGGAATCCATTGGAACTCACAGCAACCCTGCGGGGCAGCACAGAATGCCCCGTGGGTTTTCTGAGGCTGTAAATCTTTACAGAAGTAGAAAGCCTCATCAAAAATAATAATAATAATTAGGGTGAAGGCATTTTCTTTTTTCCACACAGAGTAGACAAGGACAGAAAAATCCCCAGGTGCGGGACTGTGGGATTCAAGGGGGGCATCGTGGGATAGTAAACCCTAGTGTTGTTACTCTGAGGTGAGCCTCTTCAGCGGCAACAAACCCAAAACAACCCAATTCATTGTCACGGAGTCCATGCTGACTCATCTGGACCCTATAAAACAGGGTAGACCTGCTCCTGTGAGTTTCTGAGACCGCAACTCTTTTCTTTCATTCTTTAAAAAAAATCAGTTTATTGGGGGCTTGTAAAACTCACCACAATCCATCCATCCTTCCATTGTGTCAATGACATTTGTACATTTGTTGCCATCATCATTCTCAAATGTTTTTTCTCCTTGAGCCCTTGGTATCAGCTCCTCATTTTCCTCCTTCCCTCATGAACCCTTGATCATTTATAAATTATTATTATGTTGTCATGTCTTACACTGTCTGACATCTCCCTTCACCCACTTTCCTGTTGTCTGTCCCCCAGGGAGGGGGTTATATGTAGATC
>NW_022104553.1:18429029-18435732 GCF_000313985.2 Echinops telfairi | reverse complement strand
TTTGGGTTGGGTTGGGTTGGTTTAGTTTGGTTTGGGTTGGGTTGGTTGGGTTTGGGTTTGGGTTTGGGTTGGGTTGGGTTGGGTTGGGTTGGGTTTGGGTTGGTTTGGTTTGGCCTATCAGGTTTAGAGGATGGCAAGGGTACCCCCAGTGGCACAGTAGTTAAGTAATTGATTGCTAATTACTAGGTTGGTGTCTGGAACTGTTTCAGGGTACAAAAGAGACCCCAACCTCCGATATAATTTAAGGAGAGCATTTATGAAGGCTTAAAAGAGCCAAAGACAACACAAAGGCACAGATAGACATGAGGAGGGCCATAACCATGAAGTCATAATAGCACCCAGGGATTCATGGTCTCAAGACACTAGTTAAATAAAGGAGGGAACATTGGAAATTCACACGTTTGTGACTGCTGGCAGATCAATGCACCACAGTTACTTATGTGACAGTGATTGAGACACTTATGTTATGAAAGAATCTAAGTTCTAGCACAGTGCTTCTCAAGCTCCCTAATGCCACGACCCTTTCATACAGTTCCTCATGTGGTGGTGACCCCCAACCGTAACATTATTTTTGTTGCTACTTCATCATTGTAATTTTGCTACTGTTATGAATGGGGCGACCCCGGTGAAAGGGTCATTCGACCCCCAAAGGGGGTGGTGACCCATAGTGAAAAGAATGTACAAGATTAACCCAGAGCCACCTTCCGAATGAAGCAGTCAGGTGACTGATAAAGCATGCTTTATGACTGTCCATCAAGCACACACCCAGCTAAGCCCCTCAGTGACCCCTCCCCTGGGCTGGCTAGAGAGGAGTGGAGGTAATCTGCTTTGCAAAACACTCTGCTTGAGGGCAAGGTTATCTACACCTTTGGTTGATGATCAGAAGGAATTCAATGGAGGCGTAATCTATGTGTGGACTCCATTAAACACCAACCACTCCTTGCCAGTAAGTCAATTCTGACTCAGGGCCACCCCACAGGACAGAGAGAATGTAAGTTCCTGAAACAGAACCAGGTAGAATCGCTGCTTTGGAACAATGGTGCTTGAGAAGAATACTGAAAGTACATGGACTGCTAAAAGCACAAACACATCATCTGTCTTGAAAGGAGTACGTCCCCGGAGTACTTCTTAGAGGCAAGGATGGCAAGACTTTGTCTCATACCCATTAGACACGTTGGCAGGAGAGAGGAGTCCCTGCAGAAGGACCTCATGCTTGCTAAAGTGTGTAAGCAACAAAGAGGAAGGTCCTTAACACGAGGAATTGACACCAAGGCTGCCACAGTGGGCTCAGGAACTACGAAGCCGCAGTGCTTTGTTCTGTGGTGCACAGGGTCCTGAGAGCCTCGAGGGCACCGAACCCCAGAACATGCCAGCTGAGAAGACCCTAGTGTGATCTGTCCCTGTAAAAATGGCAGTCACGGAAATCCTGAAAGTCATTTCCACTGAGTCGCCTTGCATCTGAAAAGACTGACAATAAACCAGAATACCAAACTCCCCGCCATCGACTCGTATCCACCTACTGTGGGTTTCTGAGATTCTAGCTGTTTACGGGAGTAAAGAGCCCAGTCTTTTGCCCCAGGAGTGGCTGGGTTTGGGTTTGGGGGAGGATTGGATGGTGAGGTGGGAAACATGACATGACTTGTGGTCCTGCGGCAAGAAAACAGCTAGTTGACGTGGAAGTGGTCTGACTCCTGAGTTTTCAGAAGCAGATCAATAGGCCTTCCATCTGAGGTGGCTCTAGGGGACAGCCCTTCGAAGGGAGCATCAGGAAGCAAATTCACAGTTGGTACCCCCATAGGTTCATGGAGTGTTTTGTTGTTGTTGTTTTGTTTAATTTTATTGGGGGCTTCTACAGTTCTTATCACAATCCATCCATCCATCCATTGTGTCAAGCACATCTGAACATATGTTGCCATCATCGTTTTCAACAAATTTTCTACTTGAACCCTTGGTATCAGCTCTTCATTCTTTTCTCTCCCTCTCCCATCTTCCCTCCCTCCCTCATGAACCCTTGATAATTTTTTTCCCCTTGTCTTACACCAACAATTCTCTTCCTTCACCCATTTTTCTGTTGTTCACCCCCCTGGGAGGGTGGTGGTGGTTCTATGTTGATCACTGTAATTGGTTCCCCCTTTCTCCCCACACCTTCCCACTACCCTCTTGGTATTGTTGCTACTCTCATTATTGGTCCTGAGGGGTTTATCTGTCCTGGATTCCCTGTGCTTCCAGTTCTTATCTGTACCAGTGTACATCCTCTGGTCTAGCCGGATTTGTAAGGTAGAATTGGGGTCATGATAGGGGGTGGGTGGGGAAAAGCATTAAAGAACTAGAGGAAAGTTGTATGTTTCATCGTTGTTACACCGCACCCTGACTGGCTGGTCTATTCCTAGCGTTTTAGGGTACAAAAGAGACTCAATTTCAAATATAACTTAAAGAGAACATGTATTGAGTCTTACGAGAGCCAAAAAAACACGATGTACACATCATCTGTATGGAGGGAGACCATCTATAGGGCCTTAAAATGGGCCCGGAGGTTCCTGATTGAGACTCGTGATAAATGGGGCATGCGGGGACTATGAGGGAACTGTCCCCAAAGCGTGACTGGTGACAGGTCAATGCATCCCAGTAACAGGTGGGACCCCAGAGGCAGGGACAGGACCATGATGAGGACACGTACACTGTTAAGTAACAGGGCTTACACGACTGTTTCTGGGCTTTCCGACCAAGGGAGTCAGGGCCAAACTGATAGGGCATGACCCATGATCATGTGACCCTCTGTTGGTCCCCAGTGTAATGAATGCTGACCTCTATTAAGGACACACCTAGGCAAACCAGAGAGAGACTGCCCCTCCCTGGGTTGACCAGAGAGGGGTGCAGGCAATCCGCTCTCCAAGGCACCGAGAGGGCAAGATGATCTCCATCCAAGCAGGCATTCAATGGAGGTTCAGTCTATGTGGGGATTCTGCAAATGGATGTGGGGCTGCCCTGGCAAACCGGGGTGCTCAGAATTTAAGCTCTGCTACATGAGCAATCTTTGGAAGATGGAAAGCCACTGGGGCTACTGTGGGTATCATCAGAACCAGGACATGTTCCCAGCCCATGGAACTGCTTTAGGATTGGAGAAGCATTTCAAGCCGGTTGGGGAAAAACAAAGTTCTCTTTGGCACATGAGGTAAAGCAGGAAGAGCAGTGGGCCGACATCACATCCAGGCTAAGGCCGACAGAATCCAAAGAAGGAGACCGGACCAGTGGTTCATAAGACAAGAGTCGGTGGTGGTTTGATTCTTTCAACAGACAAGTTGAACCTGAGCTTGTGCAGAGACCTTTGTGTAAAGCTTTGGTGGTAAAGACCTTCAGGAGGGGTCCTTCCTGATCTTATTGGGAGGACAAAGGAGAGAGCTGTCTTCTATTTACAGGTCTTAGTCTTGAGGGGGTCTTCCTGAGGTCTGTCTTACTGGTTCTTTGTGCAAACTCCTCCTTAATCTTTCAGGAAGGCAAACAGCTTCTCCCTGCCTTCCCAGACTACCAGGGAGATTGCTCCTCACCAGTGCCCCTCCCTGTGTCCTTGTGGTTTCCCCTTGGTGAATTGGTGGTCTGAAAATTAACCTGGAGGACTCAAGATGGCTTTTGGACTATTTCAAGGCGTAGGCTGACGTCAGGGCTCTCTGGCTGGCTGGAGGGCCTTTGGTCTAAGACACTAATACACATACCACAGGCAATCTATGGAAGAGACAAGACAGACAACAATCCTCCTCACCATTTTCAGATGGTAAGGGGACATCTTCACAGCCCATGACCTCTCTGGTCTCAAGATACGCAATGACCAGCTTCCTTCTGTAAGGCCTGACGTTCGTCTGCCATTGTGATGCTATTGCTGTTAGGTGCCTTTGAAGGGATGCTGACTCACAGCCCCCCTCTCTGGACAACAGAAGGAAGTACTGTCTGGTCCTGGGCCATCCTCACAATTGTTACATTTGAGCTTACCGACTGAGTTAGTTAATTGTGCCAGCCTGGCCGATAATCACATGTGGGGCTAATTGAAAGGCGAAGGGATAAATGGGTGGTGAGCCTCGCCTTTCTAGTTCTTGGGTCTCTTGTTTTGTGATGGTTGCACCAGGTGAAGGTGCCTTAGCCAGTTCCCTGCTTCAGCTTGCAAGATTGACTTCCTACAAGACATCCCCAAGGAGAAGCCACATGGACCTATCCCGATGCAGCCCTGGGTGCTGGAGCAGCCGTGTGGAGACCCCTGCTAGTGCTGAGATGCTTGTTCCTTCACTGACTCAGCTTTCCTCCTGCAGTCGGCATCATTGCCTCTGTTTTGTGAGGTGGAGGACTTTGTGGACTGGTGTTGGGTTAATGGGTTAATGTTGGACTTGTGGGCTTGGGCAGCATTGGGTTGGGATGTTTTCATGATGCAAATGTTCTTTACATAAAACTCTCTCTTATACATGAGTCGCTGTGGATTTGTTTCTCCAAAGTACCCAGACTAATACACTGACGCAGCCGCTGTGTCCATCCATCTTGTCGAGGGCCTAATTTACCAACCATGATGTCCTTCACCGAAGATCGTGATGGAGAGTCCCTGGAAGTTAAGGAGTCTGGCAACCAGTGGATTGCTAACCTCCTGGTGTATAGTTCAAGCCCACCAGCTGCTCTGCTCCTCATCCCCAAAGACATACAAACTCAGGCTCCCTATAGTTTGGGTCACTTTGGGTAGGAAGAGAAGGCCTGGTGTCGTACTAGGTTATGAATGTGGATGCTAATCACAAGGTCAGCAGTTCAAAGCCACGGCTACTCCACAGAAGGATCAGGTGCTCTCCCCTGCCCAATGGGGTGACTGTGAGTCAGAATCGACTCTCGGGGTGAGAATCCACTGTATGCCAGTGTTTGGGGATTTTGGTTTTTAGGGACAAGGGTGAGGGGACCAAAGGGAGTCATTACTTAGAAGGCAATGAGTTTCGAAACATTTGGAATGGATATTGGAGACGATTGCACAGACTGTACACGTTAAAAAAATTGAAATGGCCAATGATGGACTCTAGATAGTTTTAGCATATGTTTACAACATTTTAAACAAACACACACAAAAATCAGCCTCACCGATAGCTGACTTCTATTATCACAAGCTCCAGGCAGCTGAGTTCTGGGGAGTTTTCCAACCATCTTGGAAGCCAGCTATGAGACTAGGCCCATTGGCTGACCTTGAACCAGAGACCCTTTTTGGACCAAAGATGTCCAACTACAAGCGGCCTGGGAACACCTGTTACTAGAGCCCCACACAGAGACCAGGTTGATTCCAGAAATTCTATGCTTATTCCTGCAAGGGCTTGCAGAAGAAACACAACCCGGTTTCTCCTCCTCCGAGCTGTTTCAATCCTGAGCCAAGTAAATGTAAAAGAAACAGGTTTTTTACAATGATTATAGGAGGAGATTAGCAAGTTTTTACAATGTCACAGGATACAAGGCACACTCTAAAAAAGCCGGTTTTGCAAAGATCATTAGGAAATTATCTATACCCACATTTCTCCAGGGGCCATTAGCCCACCAACCATTGCCTGAAGCTTCAAGCGCCCTTAATTATCGAAATGGGGGTGATGTTTCAGGTCTGGCTACTTATCTTACTTTTAACCTCTGTCCCGAGTTGGAGCATTCCTGATGATTAAGCTTAAAGGGAATTTTTACTGGAAGGGAGGGGACAGTAACATTTTGGATTTTTGATGAACGAAGCCTTAAATTCTGTTGTATTTCCAGCATCGGCTTTCCCTCTATCAAAGACGCTTGTGTTATCCCCAGCACATATATCCCGACCTAGTGGAAAATGACCACAAAGTTAAAGACGGCCATGAAGGACAGAGATTTTATCCAAACTTTGCAGCAAAGAGAAAAGAAAGGTAGGAAGGAAATGGGGCAGGCATATCCTCCAGACAACACCTGCCTCTCAAGGAACATTACAAATCCAGCAGCGTTTCAGTGATGGAGTTGCCCAAGAATATGGTAAGCACCATCCAAGGCCAGCCAGAAGAACAAACGATCTAGCTCTGAAGCTGCGTCACAATGCTCTTACGGAGAGAGGCCAACGCTTGTCTCATACACTTTGGGCATGTCATCAGGAGAGCCCAGTTCTGGTCAAGGACATCATGAAGGTCAGTGAAATGTTAGGTAGCTAAGAGACAGGGGCAAGGGGTTGTCCCTCCCATGTTTGCACGGTCCCCCTACAGGAGGTTGGGAAGGAAATCAGGTGAGCATGAACCACCTATAAGGACCCTTTCACTAAGCATGCTCTAATCCAGGCCCCGGAGCCACGTGGGGCTTACACCTGGGTGGCCCAAACCAGGCCCAGGCTCATTACCCCACCCAGGTGGGCTTAATACAGTCAATGGGGTCAACTGGTACCTTCAACCATGCCTCCCCAGCCAGAGGTTTGAAATACCTTGGCGGCTGGAAGGCCAGTCTCTCTCTCTCTTTTTAAAATTATTTCATTGGGGGCTCAAACAACTCTTATCACAATCCATCCATCCATCCATGAGTCAAGCACATTTGTACATTTGTTGCCATCATCATTCTCAAAACATTTTCTAGTGGAGAGAGAGTGGGGTGGAAAGGGGAACCAATTACAGGCATCTACATATAATCTCCTCCCTGGGGGACGGACAACAGAAAAGTGGGTGAAGGGAGACATCGGACAGTGTAAGATATGACAAAA
>NW_022104553.1:18426809-18428910 GCF_000313985.2 Echinops telfairi | reverse complement strand
GGGAGGGGGGAGCAGGGAAGGAGTGGGAAAAATGAGGTGCTGATGGCAAGGGCTTAAATGGAGAGCAAATGTTTTGAGAATGATGGGGGCAGCGAGTATACAAATGTGCTTTACACAATTGATGTATGTATGGATTGTGATAATAGTTGTATGAGCCCCCAATAAAATGATTTAAAAAAAAACCAACCCTATGGTTCACAATAAAAGAAAACAAAACATTTTCTAGTTGAGCTCTTGGTAACAGCTCATTTTCCCCCTCCCTCCCGAACCCTTGATAAATGATAAATTACCATGATTTTTTTCATGGCTTACACTATCCAATGAGGCTGGTCTTTTTTTACCCAGCAGTCTCTCTGGCCTCAGTTCACCACGTGTGGGCGCACAGTCCCACGAGGCCACCCGTGTTCAGTTGTGAGCCCCAGCACAGCTTGCGCGAGGCTTGGCATGCTTCCCTGAAATACCACTTACTCTTTTGAGGCTACAAAACCTGAAAGTTCTTCCGTCCTTCATAAAAACTCTCTTGGATGTCACGCCAGGCATCGGTGTGAATTCTTTCCTGTGCAAAGCCAAGAACCGAGGTCTGACCCACTGGAGAAACCTCACTAAAAGGAAGAAGACCCTCCAGGGGATGGCTTGACGGTCAATGGCTGCAACTCTGAGTTCCAAGCTAACCATTGGGAGGATGGCCAGGGCTGGGCAGGGTTTGGTCCGTTGTACATGGGGTCACTGAGTCTGAACCCCCTGGATGGCATCTAGCAACCACATAGGAGAGCGCATCTATAAAAACCCAAAACCGGTAAAATCTTCACCTTTCTGTGAGATTTGCTAAGACCCAGCCACTGTAGGGCCAAACAAGTCAGATGACTGTTTATCATGACAACAGGCCAGAGGGCAGTCTTGGCACCAGAGGGAAGAGTGATCCTTGACCTTCTCCCAAATGTCTGTGTTTTATAAAGGAGCTCAGGTCACCCAGTGCTCACCTGTGGCCCTAGGCCTTTGTGTGAGCCCGAGGTGACTTGCTGTTTCTCAGAGAGTCTGTCCTCTCCTCCCATTCCCAGAACTCTCCTGGGCGTGTTGGCGGCAGGCAAAGAACACATGACCTGAAATGCAGGTCAGGTGACTCTGCAGCCAATTCACTCACTCCACATTAGAAGGAGGAATAGAACCTTGGCTTTTGGGGTTGTTGTTACTGACTCTTTAAATTTTTCAATCCTTTTATTGGGGACTTGTACAGCTCTTATCACCATCCATCCATGCATCCATGCATCCATCCATCCATGCATCCATCCATCCATCCATCCATCCATCCATGCATCCACTGTGTCCAGCACCTTTGGACCTACGTTGCCATCATCATTTTCAAAGCCTTTTCTTTCTCCTTGAGCCCTTGTGTCCATGCCTCAGAAACAGAGCTTTGTATGGGAAGGTGCAGAGCAGCGAGGAGGAGGAGGAGGAGGAGGACAGCACAGCAGCCTGTCTTTGTGATGTTCGGTTTGAAAGCAGAAGACCCAGAGACAATGCGATCGCCCTTTTTTCTTGAAATTCATACTTGGAGAAGCCACGCATCGATGGTTTCCATTTGCTCAAGTTTCAAGGAAACCACCGGAAAGAACGGTTGACCAGGAGCAAACACACAGAGCAATGTTGTTCAGTGTCATCGAATTGGCTCAGACGCATAGCAACCCCTGTGCACGACAGAATGGAACCCTGCAGGACCCTCAGCCATCCTTGCAGCAGTGATTCCTGGGCCAGAGCCCATGGTTGCAGCCGCTGTGTCCCTCCGTCCATCTCCTGGAGGGCCTTCCTCTTGTCCGCTGCTCCTCTACATCACCCAGCATGATGTCCTTCTCCAGGGACTGCTCTCACCTGACATCATGCCCACAGGTGTGAGACAAAGTCTTGCCATCCTGGCCTCTAAGGAGCACTCTGGCTGTACTTCTTCCCAGGCAAATCCATTTGGGTTTTTTTTGCAGTTCATAGTACTTTTAATATTCTTCTCCAGCCCCACAAGTCTAATGCAACTATTCTTCTATGGCCTTCCTTATTCAGTGTCCACCTGTCACAGGCATAGGAGGCAGTGGAGAAGACCAGGACTTGGGCC
>NW_022104553.1:18420923-18422492 GCF_000313985.2 Echinops telfairi | reverse complement strand
GGTTGTGATGAGAGTTGCATGAGCCCCTAATAAAATGATTAAAAAAAAAAACCAAACTAAACACACCGTTAGGGTCTTCACAAAAGAAACTCTTTAAGTCCTTGCCACCAAAGGGAAAATGCTCAGGGTTGGAGTGAAGGGGGTCAGCCCACCCTTGGGAGGCTAAGATGCTAACCTTGGGTGGTCCATTGACTTGCAAATGACGACCTCTCCCCCGTCAAGGGCACATTCTTGCCTGATCTCAGCGATTTCCATCTCAGCATTCTCTGAGCCCCTCTTTAGGGTATGGGATCTCCTGACTTAAATTTTTGGGAATTTCTAATTCCTTCCAGACCACAAACGTTCAAAGGTGGATACATACACCCCTCTCCCCTGGACCTTCTCTGGTGGCAGTGGTTGATGTGTGGGGCGTGGTGGATCCCATGGGTCCCAGTGGACCCGCACTTCATCATGTGGCCTTTCAGAAGTGGATGCTCAGACCTTTCTACCAGGGCCCCTCAGGACGGGCTTGCACCCCCACCTTTGTGTTAATCGTGCAGCACTTAACCATTTGAGCACCTGGGATTAGACACCGGAGTCCTGGCAGGGTAGTGGGCTCCAGGGATCTGCTACCCAACCACAGGATCTGCAGTTTGAACCCACCAGCCTCTCATGGGAGGAAAATGAGGTTGCCTATTCCCGTAGGGATTTAAAAACCTCGAAGTCCCCAAGGAACAGTTCAACCCTGTCTGACTGGGTCACTCTGGATGAGTCAGAATCCACTGCATGTCCTTTTTGTTTTCCTGAGATCCAGACAGATAACAGGAGGATTCCTAAGTACAAGTGTGCTGTGAGCCAAACAATAGGGAGAAGGCATGGGGGTTGTTGAATGGCAAACTGACCTACTTCTAAACTTCCACGAGGTTCACAATTGAAGTTGAAAGAAAAAAAGACATGGGACCCAAAGGGCCAAGGTGAGCTTACAGGACAGGAGAGCTTCAAGGATGAGAGAGATGTTCGGAGTCCCGCAGACCACGTGATAGGTTCAGGGTGAAGAAAAAAACAAAAATCAAACTTAATGCCAGCAAGTTGATTCCTCCTAGTGGACTCAGTGACCCCATAGGACGGTAGAACTGGCCCCTGTGAGATTCTGAGACTCTTCATGGGAGTAGAAAGCGCTGTCTTTCTCTCAGAGAGCAACTGGTGGTTTGGAACTGTTGACCTTACCTTTAGCAATACAACTCATAACCACTACGCCACTCTGTCCTCCAGACAGAGAGCTGTCTCCACAAGTCCCCGAGGCTGTACTTTTGTATTGGGGTCGGTCCCCGGCCCCCTATGAGACAGAGTGAGGGAGAAGCCACCAGGCCACTTTGTGAAATACAACAGCTCCGTGGAGAATTATTATCCCTTTAGAAGCTACTGGGATCCTCTGAGGTTGAAGGAAGGGAATGAAAAGCATTGAAGAAAATGGCAGAAGCTTGCAGAGTTCTAGAAAAATAACGGAGGTTTCAGGGGGTCCAAATTGTGGTAGGCCAGGGCTGGGCAGGTTAAGTGGGAATCAACATGGCTGGTCCTGTTCCCTGAACC
>NW_022104553.1:18407785-18419644 GCF_000313985.2 Echinops telfairi | reverse complement strand
GGGGTCACCACCACATGAGGAGCTGTATGAAAGGGTTACAGCGTGAGGAAGGTTGAGAACCTGTTGTCTTCTGTCTTCTGTGTGGGCATCACTGCTACTGGGCACTTTGGAGGGGAGCTGCCGGGCGGAGGATGTCCAGAACATTTCCCACCCTTTCCCCACATAAAGGTAGCCACAGGGATTGTCAGAGACAAGCTACTCTTAGACAAGCGTCTCTGGCCCAAGACATCTGCGTGGTGGGAAATGAGGGGGCAAGTTGTACCAGGGATATCTGTTTAATAAACTCATTGAAGGAAAACTTCCTTGAATGGCCATATTTTCAACATGCTGTCTTTCATAGCCAACTGTCTCTTCTCGCATCCCCTCCGATCCAGGGGCACAATCTCCAGCTTCGGAGGGGAGGGAATTAAAAAAAAAAAACTCATGGCCATGGAGTTGACTGACTCACAGTCACTGGGAGACAGAGCAGAGCCGCCCCTGTGTGCTTCGGAGGCTTTAAATCCTGATGGGTGCAGACAGCCACATCTCAATGACTAGCAGCTGGTAGGTTCAAAGTGCTGAGACCTTGGGGCTAGTGGGTCCATGTTTGCTGCCCACCCCCACCCCCCAAGACCCCCTCCCATAGGGTCAGTATCAGGAGGCGAGAAGGGAGTAGAAAAGACTCAAGATTTAGGGGACACGGAGCTTCTGCTAAGGATGATGAAAACCATCCAGGAATCATTCATGGCAAAGGTGAACATCATGGAGAGCTCGTGCCAGTGAGCCACCCCAGCCGGAGGTTGGAGAAATGGCCAACGTATCCTTAGCTAGATATTTAAAATGCGATCTTAGGTTAGCCACATGCTGGGGGACATCGGGTTCAAGGTAGCCAGGGTGGTGGGCACTGAAGGTCTGTCCCAGGAGGTGAGAAGATTGAGCTAGGACCCCAATGATGGGAGCAGGGGGTGGGAGTGGGGGTAAACTGAGGAATTGTTGGGCAAGGAAGTAGGGCAGGGCGCAAGGAAGAGAATGAGGAATGTCCAAAGGTCAAACTTGGAGCTAGTTCACCTGAATTTAATCCTGTCCATACTGTGGGAATCAGTGTAGGCAGAATCTACTTGTACTGCCCTTCTCGTTCCTGCACTTAGCAGAGAATTATGTTTAGGACCAGTTGAAGGGTGGCATGGAGCCCCTTTTATTTTTTCTCACAACAGCCTGTGCTCATTTCATGTCTGTGTCATGTCTTGGTCCCTCTTACACAATCTCAAGCCTGTTCATCATGTTAAAGGGCTCTAGTGGTGCCGTGGATTAGGTGATGGGCTGCAAATCACAAGCTCAGGAGTGCTTTCCACTGGGAGACAGACGAGGCTCTCGGCTCCCACAAAGATGTACCATCTTGGAAACCCACAATGGCAAGGAATGGATGAGTCATCACCACTCAGCCGACGAGATGGTCCGGTGCAAAGATAACTTTTCTCTGCACCGAGAAAGGCCCTGGTGATAGAGTGGGTCACACATTTGCCTGTTAAAAGCTGTCCAGACTCACCGGCCACTTCCAGGGAGAAAGATGAGGCTGCCCGCTCCTGTGAAGATGTACAGCCTTGGAAAAATCCCAGAGGCAGTTCTACTCTGACCTATATGGTCTTGGTTGAAGCCGAGTCGACTCAGAGGCAGTGAATGAAAATCCACAGGGAAACCACAGGCCTCCCAGAATTGTATCTGACTTGATCGTGGTTTGTATAAGGGATTCTGTATAAGGGAGGAAAGCCTCTTTGTGTTGGGATACCTTCTCTCTGGCTGCGATGTGGGAAATGGAGTCAGAAAAGGAGTTGGAAACCCACTTGTGGTAGGTCCATGGGGCTGATTTAGAACTGTCCCCACAGGGATTCTAAAGTGTGATCAACCTGAGATCAAACCAACTGAACATCAAACTCAGTGCCTTCCCGTCCATCCCTGTGGATTGCTGAGGTTGTACAGGTCCCAGGAGACAGTCATGACAATGATTTAGAATAGTTAGGGGAAACGTACTTTTATTCAGCCTACCCAATAAAGAGAAAGCGTGGGGAGAAAGCGTGGGGAGAAGGCGTTGGATCAAGCCATCAAAAGTAGGACCCAGAGCCCATAGAGCAATACTGAGTTGTTACTGGTTTGGTTCTTGGGGTGGATAAACCAAACAAAAGCAGTAACCTCTGCAAGGACCTTTGTTCCAGTCTTTGCGATAAAAACAGTTCAGGAGGGGGTCTTTTGTTGACCATCAAGCCAGAACTGTGAAGGACGAAGGAGACCACCCTTTGCTATCTGCATGTCTGAGTTCCCTGGCGGACTTCCCTTTGGAATTCCTGCTCCAGCAGGTCCTTCAACTCCTCCCTGCCTTCCTGATTACCCGAGAGATTACGCGGAGTCCCTGCTCCACCCTTCCCCCTGGAAGCTGGGAGATGAGAAAGGGAATGTGAGGGACTCAACTGGTGTGGGGACTATTTCAAGACTTAGGATGAAACCAGGGCTCCGTCAGGGGTGCCTTGGCTTTTAAATCTGTTTTTTTTGGCTTTTAAATCTTGATGGAAGCAGAAAGCCTCATCTTCCTCCAAGGTAGTGGTCCAAAGTCTACCGCGCTACACCAATAGGGCATCTTTGGAAGCAAACCCACAAGGCTAATATCCACATCCAGTAGCTCTCTAGAATGAAGAGTCCTGATGACATAGTGCTTATGGATTGGGGTGTTAACTATAAGGTGAGGTAACCATGAGGTTAGCAGTTCGAAATCAGCAGTCACTCCTCGGGTGAAGATAAACCTTTCTACTCTAGGAAAGAGTTACAGTGTCAGAAACCCACAGGGCAGTTCTACCCTGTCCTATAGGGTCTCCGTGAGTCAGAATTGTTCCAGCGAGTGGCTTGTTGTTTTTAATTAGGGTTACAACTATACACGGAATCCAAGTCCTGTTTTCAGGTACAAAACACCCCAATCTCAACAAAGACAACACAAAGACATATGCCATTATGACCTTGTGCGAATGACCTCCCCCATGCTGATGGTGTATCTGCTTCTTGTTATTACCTTGGTCCCCCTTTTTCTTTTAAACTTAAATTTTTTCAAAAGATTAAAAAAAAAAATCATGTTATGAGGGGCATACACAACTCTTATCACAATCCATGCATACTTCAATTGTGTAAAGCACGTTTGTACATTCGTTGCCCTAGCCTTGGTCCCTGTGAAGACTTACTAACTGTTCTCCTCCAATGACAATGGAGACTGGGATCTAAAGCGGTCCCGACAACTTCTCCTTCAGCCATTCCTTATGCAGGCATCTCCACAGCCGGGCTCCAGCTGGGCCTTCTTGGCTCAGAGTCCCTCTCGAATCCACAAGGTGACTGATAAGTTACAAAGGCTTGGCCAGATTTCATCTACAAGTCTGAAGGGCTTGCAAATGTCTTTGGTCTCTTATCTGGTCTTTGCAGGCCCAGGAAATTCTTCTGAAATGATAAAGGCTGAAAGCACCCACCAGGCATTCTCAGGACTCATTCAATCAAGAGCACAAACCTCTTGCAGATGGCCCCCAACCATGGAAATGCATTTTAAGAAAGAAAGGGATGCAGTGAGCTGAGGGCTCAGGCCACAAGGAGCTTCTGGGAAGGTTGATGGGAAATGTGGAACCAGGGATAGTTGAACTACAGGTTAAACGCAACTAAAGTCACTGCATTCCACAGGGAGGCTTCAGAACGTTCTGGAAAGAAGAAATTTTACAAATAAGGGAACTTACCCTGCGAGTTTCTTGAAGCCCCCTCATACACGTGCAGATCACTGTCCCACGCTGTCATGAAGTCAATGCCAACTCATACCCAACCAAGCCAGAGCTACTCCCGTGCGTTTTCTGAGACTGTAACTCTTTGTGAGAGTAGAATGCTCCAGGGGTGACTGGGGTTTGAATTGAGGACCTTGTGGCTCCCAGACCAACTTGTATCCACTAGGCCACCAGGGCTCCACCTGGAGAAGATAGTTTTGTTTTATCATTAATGTTGGCTTTTTAGAGGATGTCAGGTTTTTGCTTTTGTTTTCAGGGTAGACTGAAATGTTTATTGGAAAATTTAATCTAGACCATGTCACAATTGCTTAGATGATTCTGGTAGCTCACAGCTCCAGTATTTTTTTTTCCAAACATTCACTTTTTTTTAAAGACAATGATTGGCATACAGAAGGTAGGCACTAGCATAAAATAAACATTCATGAAAAGCATTAAAATCCCTTATAAATTAATTTATTGAATAAGTATTTGGCATATGTGATGATATTATTAGATATTACTCTTATTTATCCAGTATTCTTTTTATTAAAAATATGTATCATCAATTGGGAGTTGATACATACAGCCTATCATTCCAGAGGTCACAGCAAGCAAAATTGTGTAATTGCTACCAAAATCCGTTTCCAAGCATTCTTTAGCTTCCTGGACTCTTTGACATCATCTCATTTTTTACTCCCACCCCATCCACCCCCACTCTACACCCACCACACTGCCCCCAACCCTTTATTCTACTCGCCCTCCTGTAGATGCCTGGGTTTCCTACACGGAAACACAGAGAAACATAGAACACAACGTCATGTGTGCTGTAGCACGTTTCGACCTGTGATCCTGCAGACAAGGCTGTTATCAACCTGGCCTGCCACTTCTCAAAATCATGACTTTAGTCTTAAAAGCCTCTAGTTCAATCCATCTCTTTGAAGCGCTTCCTCTCTTTTTTCTCAGCAGGTTGACTGGCACCTAATTCACACAATTCAATAATTCTGTCCCCTCAAGAGGAAATGCACAAAGCTCTCTACAGTAAGTTTTAGAATAGTTTCTGCATTCATGTACTCATTGTTATTAATGCCTCATTTTCTCCCCAACTCCTAGCCACACCCACAAGGAGCCAGTAATCCAGTGTAGCTTTCCTTATCCTGGATTTCTTTGTTTTATAAATCATTTTATGGGGGGGCTCTTCCAGCGCTTATAAGAAACCATACAGCAATTGTCTCAAGCACCTTTGTACATATGTGGCCATCATCATTTCCAAAACATTTTCTTTCTCTTTGAGACCTTGGTATCAGCTCCTTTTTTTTTTATTTTCCTGCCAATCCTTTACCAGGTCACAATCCGGAAGCCGGAATTCAGACTTCCTATCTTTTGAATCCATCTCAATCCATAACAAACATTGAATGGGTCTGAAAACGAACTGAGGGCAGACAGCCTTTCAGGGAACAATTGGAGGGGGCGTCAGTCAAGAAATCACAATCCCTTGTAAATGGAGGTAGTTAGCAACTAAGCCAAAGGGAATACGCATTTTAGCTGTAGGGGATGCCCTTGGGCCCCAAGCAAACTGGACCCTTGGTGGGAGGAAGGGCCCGGGGCCAAAGCCTAGAGGGCTGGGGAAGCCGAGGTGGGCGGGGAGTGCTGGCTGCTCGGCTCACCTGCCTCTCCCTATATAAGAACCCAAGCCCGCGCAGCCAATTCTCATCTTGAGCACGCGGTGACCCACTGAGGTTGCGTAGCCTGGAGTTCTCCAACTGTGAGTATTTCTCTCCGGCCCTGGGGTGCCGGTGGGATTCCCCTGGCGGGGAGAGGTTGGTCAATCTGTGACCCCATTAACTTAGATTATAGTTCAGAACACATAGTGTTCTTCAGGGTTCTTAAAAGTAAGACCATAGGCCTTCCATAAAATGGCTTTTTTGTGGCAAAGGGGTCGCAGCAGTAGGCCAGCCGCTTTATGAGAGGAAGGACGAGCCAATCCCTTTGGTCCAGGGCATGAGCTGGACGTGAGGCTTTGCCCCAGGAGCGTGTGTGATGTTGGGCACCTGGAGGAAGCTCGGGCTTACGGCTGAAACCCTTCATTGGGAAAGGCCTATTAAGCCGCTGTCTTTCTGAACGTTGGGGAAGGTGAATCTCATTACTAACTGGTGTCCTTTCCTCAGGGTCGGCCTTGGTCCAAGACGTTCCACCCTCGACCTTGGCAGCAGCCTTGGCGAAACTGCTCAACTTGCTGGACTCAAACTTGGGGGCACTTTCTGTTCTCTAGGCTCGAAAGTGCTGCCATCTTTGAGTGCTGCCGCTTGAGGACCGCGCCTGGCCGGAAGGGCCCATCTGGCTGGCACATGACCGCCCTCCCACGTGGGCACTTCAAAAAAGTTGGCGGGGAAAATGGAATGCCCAAAGTCATTTTTCCACCAACTTTTTGAAGCCCCCTCGGGTCCGCGAAAACGGGTGGCGACTGTCGAACCTTGGAAGTGTGGTGGGGTGGTGGCAGAGCTGAGCTGGTACCCGGTTTTCTCTCCAGGAGGCTCCCAGGCGAGGTACCGAGTGGAATTGCCCAGCCAATGAGACTCAAATCGCGAGGCACTCTTTTGTGGTCTATAGCTAGAAAGTGCTTCCAGATTTGGGTGTTAATGGTGGGCTCTGTCTTCAAGGAAAACTTTCCTGTTGGGCTGCGGTTGGCTCTGCCAGGAGCCTGGTCCAGTCACCTGGAGGGAGCTTTCTGCCTGGCCTGGGAGGGAGGAGGAATGGGCTGGTGCCACGTTCACGGCATAAAACGTGTGTAAAGTATATCCAAGTGTCCAGCATTTTAGCTAGCAGCCAAGGTAAAGGCTAGGTACGGCTGGGTTCCTCTGGGAAGGCATTACCGTTGGGAGCAGTAGCAAGTGAGTTTACAGGCTACTTGCTCCCTTGCGTAGATTTATGTCGCCGCTTTTTAAAAAAACTTTATACCTGGCCCATTCTTGAGCCCTGGTTAAAAACTTCCCCGGTGGTCTAATTGTCAGTGAATTTATACCCAAAGTGGTGCTGCAGTGCAGAAGACCACCCCACTGCACAGGGAACCACTGCACCTTTTCTCCCATAAGCAGACTCCCCGCGGGGGATCACCGAGTCACCACCGGCTCAATGGCAAGGGAGGTTGATTTGGTTTTGTGCTTGGGATTCTTTTTTAAAGTAACTTTTGTTATTGGTTCTTGGAAGGGGCGTGGGTATGAGGTTTGCAAAGCACTGTAGGTCCCTCAGCAAGGACAAGTGCTCCTCGTAGTAGCGTAACTCGGAGGGGCAACAAATGGGGCACAAGCGCAGGAGCACGTAGGCTGGCACAGGGCAGGGCAGAACCTTTTGCTCTACTTTCTACATGTCAAGCCTGGCACTCCACTCTAGTTAAGTGGCTTCAGCACGGCTGGAAAAACAATTGAGGCTGGAGATCACTGAATCTGGGTTGGAAGTCCTGACTTATAAGGAGCTGTTGGGCACAGCAATGTCAGTTCAAACCCACAAAAGGCTCTAGGAGAAAAATGAGGCTTAGTCTCATCAGGTTGGGGTGCAGGCATTGGGATCGGAATCTGCTCATTGATTGGTGTTGATAGTTTAGGGACATAGCTTACAGACTCTCAATCCATGAACAGGGGGTTGCTACCATGGGACACTGGAATCCACCAGCAGGGGGTATAGATTCTGCTTGGTCAGATTTGGTGGGTGGATTGTTCAAGAGATCTTGATGCATTAGTCAATTATGCCCCCAACTACCTTGTGGTCTGTTGATTGTGTAAGGATATGTAGGGGAGGGGTGGGGCACAGGGCAGTTTAGTGACTGCACTGGGAGATGAGGGGATTATTAAAAGCAGTTTGGGTTGATTGAGAGCTTAAGGGGGGTCACACTGGACCCATTGGCCTTGGATAAGACATGTTCTATTGAGCAGCAAGTTAATTCCTTTGTTTTACTAATGTTCTCAGTGATACCAGAAAGGCTGGAAGGGGGAGGAGAGGTGCCCAGGAGGACTCTTGGGGAGGCAGGACCAGTGGCCCCCTCTGGGTGTTCAGCTGGCCCTTGCAGGTAGTTGCTACCCTGCCCAAGAATTTCCAATCTAGCCCAGAGAGCAGCAGTACCCTAGAAGAGTTAAATTTCCGTGGTCACTTACTAAATTGTCAGTTTAATCTGTAAGGAAGCTACCCAGATTCCCAAGGACTGGGAGTGTGTTTCCACACCTGAGCAGGCAGGTTCACAGTCTGGGTTTTGCCAGGAGGTCTGGGTGGAGCGTTGGTGTCTTCTGTGCTGAAGGGAAGGGGAAGGCCCTCCCTCCACCCGGGCCTCTGGGCATCCTAAGCAGCCACTGGACGGAGCATCTTTTTGTGCCTGCCCTTTACAGCTCTCAACTGACCTCCCAGGCCCCAGAGACCTTGCTTGTGATCTCTCACAAACCTTTGGCTCTCTCCACAGGTGGTGCAGGCCACAGCTCCTGCTGTTGTCCAAGGACTGGTGAGAATGGGTTTGCTTTGAATTTTACCAGCTGTTCATTCCTGGTAGACTACATTGCGATAAAGCATGTCAGCACTTGAAGCACTTTGAGATTTCCCTGTCTGACATAGGGAGCTGAGATATCAAGGATTGGAAGGGCCCAGGGCAGTAGCGGGAGTGAGGGGGGCAGGCATGAGAAGACCTGAGGGTGGATGGAGAGAGCTCAGATCCTCTCACCTGGTTCTCTGCTATAGAAGGCCTGAGGGAGTTTCCATTATCCCATTCCTGAGGACTTCTACTGCTCTCTAAAGTTTCCTGTGGCTCGGTTCTAACACCATATCTTTTAAGGTCTCCCAGTGAGCTCTGATAAAGGGATCTAACAACTGGCGCTTATTAGCGTCAAGGGAGGTGGTTCAGGAAGGTTTGCACTGTCCCATGGGGAGTGACTCACGCTGGGTCTGTGGTCTCTTACACAGACTGTTTGGAGAAAGCGGATTCCTTTTGCTCTGGATGGAAGTGGGAGAATGGCAGTGGGATTGGGTTTTTCCAAGTTGGGGGTGGCGTGAGGATCCTCATTCATTGGGTTGTGTTCCACTCACCTATTTTCTGAGAATAAAAGACCTGGTTCCTGGCCCAAGGTGTCCCTTCCTGCATCCTTGAACCGCTCAACCTGTAGCACTCAAACTTTGGGGGCACTTTCTGTTCTCTAAGCTTGGAAGTGCTGCCTTCGTTTGGGGGTTACCGATTGAGGACGCTCCCGAGAGGACACTCCATGGCCACCAGAAGAGCCTTCTGGCAAGTACTCCCTCTCACAAGGGCACTTGAAAAAAGTTGGTGGGAAAGATGGGAAGCCTAGACATCATTTTTCCACCAGCTTTTTGAAGCTTCCTTGTGCAGCAGCACAGGCAGATGGTAGATGCTTCCTGTCATCTTGGGCCATGTCTGGGGGCAGGGGGAGGGCGGGGGGTGTTGTATGCTCTCCTGGTAGACGCCAGCAATTGCTCAGCCAGTGGCACCCAAATGAGGAAACACTCTTCTGTGTGCACATCTAGAAAGTGCTTCCAGATTTGGGTGTTAATGGTGGGTTCTGGCTTCCAGAATTTCCTGTGGGGATGAAATCTGCTTGTCAAGAAAGGAGAATTTAGCTGGAGCACCCCATGGTTTTAAGCGTTGCTCCTTTCGAGATTTTTCCTCCCTCTGTGGGGTTAATGCAGGCCCAACAGCCCAGTGTGCATGGGACTATCAAGGTTTGGATGTTTCAGTTAAACTGCTAAATGAAGGGTCTTAGGATGGTCCCCACTAGAGGCAGTAGGAGCCCTGATTGCCCAAAGCTTAGTCTATTTAGGGGAGGGTTTAAAGCCAGCTTTGACTGCTCAGACTGGGGTTCTCGGAATGGAAGCGCTTTACCTTAATCTGAGCTGGAAAGTGCTGACATTTCGAGGATCCCCTTTTGAGGCAAGCTTCTGGATCCTATCTTGTGTTGACTGTTAATTTACAGCTTAGGGAAAGCTGCTCAGGGAGCATTTAGCAACTAGCTGTTGCTTAACAAAGGCTTAACCCACTAAGGCAGTGGTTATCAACTTTCTTAGTGCTGAGGGCCCTTTAAACCCCTTAAATTCCTCATATTGTGACCCCCCACTTTTCTTAATTGTAATGTTTCTACATGTAATGTAATGTTACATCATGTAAGTTTTTTTTATTTTTTTTATTTTTTATTTATTTATTTATTTATTTTTACATCATGTAAGTTTTCTGATGTATTTTCTTTGTTACAAATTCAACATAATCACAGCCATGTGTAATTATATTGTGAAATTTCTAATGACCAATAAAGATTGTCTTGCATGGTGTAGCACGGGTAACCTACTTCACACCTGGTATTGTGGGTGGCCCACCCACCCGTAGAGGAACAGTATCAAATGTTTTCTGGTCTTAGATGTAGATGACCCCTGTGAAAAGGCCCTTCCGTCCCCCTTGCCCCCACCCACCCCAAAAGGTCTCAACCCATAGGTTGAGGATGGTTGGCACTACAAACCAGGACTGCCACAGAGGCATTTCCTACTCTGGTGACTGCACAGGACAGGTAGAACTGCCCCCTGCAGGTGACCTAGGTAATTGACCAAGCCTGAGCTTCTCCCAAGGAGTGTTTGGAAGCACTCAGATTCAGGACTACCCCAGGGGACTCCAAGTAGTTGTGAAGTATTGGTGCCACCTTGTGTCCTGTGTTGAGGCTACAGTCCAAGACCACCCCAGGGAGAAAAGATGTTCTCTATTCTGAAGGCTTTAAAAAAACCAAGGGTTAGGGTTAGTGTTACAGCTCTTTTGGTTTTGTCTAGCAGGTTTTCTGGCTTTTACCTGAGGCGCCCCCCCCCCCAAAAAAAAACAACCCAAGGGTGTTCAAACTTATCCTGGCAATCAGCTGAAGGATAATGTGATCAGTGGGGGCTGGGGATGGGGAGGTAGAGCATTTGGGTAATGGGTGTCATAACTTCAGGGTTCTGATCTTGTTCTGATATACTTATATAATGCATTTTCATTTTAATATCTTAGAATCCATTTGATATCCTATAAACTTAAAGCAAGCTCTGCCAGATGCCTTGCCTACACCACCCTACCTTATACAGGACAGGGTGAGATTACCCCAGGTAGACAATGGGTGTCTCATTGTCACATTCTTGGTTGGCTGGAAGCCACTAAGACTCTTAGCTAAATAGAGGGGCATGTGTATCACCCTAAACTTACCAGTCCTAAAACTGCCCCCTCTTGATGGATCCATGTGGGTGGGCCTTAGGGCACCAACAAGCCCCCCATGCTCTACCCAGGAAGGAATGATTGGAGTGACAAGCCTTCTCCAGGTCTAAGGTCAGCAGTGGGATTGCTCAGCCAGTGGGACTCAAATACGGGGGCATTCTTCTGTTCTCAACCCTGGAAAGTGCGCCCAGATTTGAGTGTTAATGGTGAGCCCTGTCTTCGGGAATAGGAACAACTTGTTTTGTGGGGGGTGGAGGGGAGCCTAAAAGGCTAATGTAGTCCTCCATGGTTCTTGGTGGTCACCCACTGCATTTCCTGATCTGGGTTCTGGTCCAATACTGAATTGACAGCCTTGGGGACATCAGTCTGCTGTAGTACTCATTGGGGGCTTAATTTCAAAAAAAGCTGCTCTACAGGTCAAAGACCAGGCTTCTAGCCCCTTAAAATGTCAGAAACCCACAGGGGCCACTATCCTGCCCTGCCCTACAGGATCACTGAGTCAGACTGACAATGAGATGGGTGGTTCTTGAATTTCTCCTGTCTCACACCCTGGGTCTTTAGCTGGTTCTTGAGGGTCCCCAAGCCTAAAGTGACCAGAGTCCTGCCTGTAGAAGAAAGTCTTGGCTGGACCTGGCTCTTATTTTAGAGTGCTAATCACTGCCTGGAAGAAGTATTGGAGGGGCATGCCAGAAATGCTTGTTGGTGAGCTCTGGGCATTTCCAGTGCCTCCCCTGACATAGCAATGTCTTTTCTGCAGCTCAGTCAGGGGTTGCATGGCACGCCTTGGTTTTGAGGGTCTAAGCTAGCTGAAGTGGGGGTGCTCATGGCTCTCTGGTTGTCTCCTTGCTTAACTGTGGGGGGAGGTCAGATGCTCAGGCATTGCCCCCC
>NW_022104553.1:18401020-18406600 GCF_000313985.2 Echinops telfairi | reverse complement strand
GATTTTTTGTTCTGATGATGCCTTACACCTGATCCCTTCGACACCTCGTGGTCGCATAGGCTGGTGTGCTTCTTCCAGTCTGACCTTTCTATCCAGCTTCCCCACCACCCGGACCAAGGTTGACATTGCTCATCCAGTGGCAGGCACTCCTGTGGTGGCTTCCTGGAAAGTGTTCTTGGGATGGCGTGCTGATGGTGTGTGCTGCCTCCCAACAGAAGACAAGACACCATCCCTGTGGTGAGGTCGCCTTCCAAAGATGCTTCCCCAGTGCCCTGGACAACGAACCCTAACTCCAGGGTCTGCTAGTCATTCTGTTAATGCAACATTCTATTAACCTGAATAATTTGTGCTACAAATACATTTTAGTTTAAAATAAAAACCCACCTTTCCAAGAAACACAGGATAGTCTGACTTTCTTGTGTAAGAAACATGGTGTTAGGACCCCCTTCCCCCATAAAAGTGACTTAAGTCATCCTATGTGATTCTTCAAAAATGTATCTTCTTTAAAGGCCTTCCAGTCTAGATTGTTGACCCTGGGAAAGTTCTCTACACAAGTGACATTTTCCAGTTCTTTCCATCAAGAACCAAAACCCACTCAGGGACCTAATTGGCCAGGATAAAACTACCCCTATTGGCTTGATCGGCTCCTCAAGACACTCAGGTGTGGCTGGAAGTGCCTGAGCCTGCATTAGCCCAATGCTTGACCTGCATCAGCTGGGTGCTCAGCGGTTTTTAGGACTCACTATTGTGCAATTGGGATCTCCCACTTATCCAACTTTTCTATAAAGTGACTACGTGGCCAGGCAGCATGGTTCCCAAAGACCTTTTAGTGTTATCTTAACAGCCACTAGGGTGGACTATAGAGTTGCTGCACCCCCCTCTCCCCTCCAACAGGGTTTTGAGGTAACCTGACCCTGTCAGGGTAGCCAGCCCCTAACAAATCCACACCCCAGCAGGCACAATTGAATATGTAAAAGGAATGAAAGAGGAGAGGGAATAAAGTGGAGTCAGGCACATGTTATGGTAGCATGCTCACCTCAACCCCACTAGGTCCAGGAGGGAGAGGTGGCAGGGAGAGGATGAGAGGTCCTTTTGGGTTATTTGCAGGTAGCTATAAGACACATTTTCAATAGTTAAATGTGTCACAAGGTGGGGTGGTTAATTACCGTAAAGTCCTTGGGCTCATAGGCAAGGAAACCTAATACCTGTATTGGGGGAAGGTATAAGGGGATGGGTGCCGCAGTGGGAGGAGATAATCAGGGAAGATCTGCCTCTGCAGGGAGACAGTTAACTGCTCACTTTAAGGCAGCACAGCTGTTAGGGGAGAATCGGTGGGAATGACTGCTAGTTTCCCACAGGTGGGGCTCACTGTTCTCAATGGTTTGGCGTCCTGGTTATAGGACGGGAGTTTAGTCATCCTGGTGATGAAAGAGTAGCAACACTTTCCCAATGTACCTTCATTTGTGTCCCTGAACAGCTAAGATAGCACTTCCGGCCAATGAATCCTTCAAGTCAGTCTCAGAAGTGACAAGGGATCTTGAGGCCAGCATCCATGTGTGAGAACAAATAGGTCTCCTGAAGTCGCTGGTAAGTCAAGTTTGGGGGGGCAGGCCTGGCCATCTGAGCACCTGAGGATCAACCTGAGTCCTCGTGGCCTTCAGGTCAGTGGAAGGGGTCTACCTGTGCAGTAAAGGGAGCTGTGCTGGGGGTCTAGTTCATTCCCACAGCTGCTGAATCAATGGTATTTGGAAACCCTTCGAAAAGAATAGGGGAGACCTAGTAACCCCAATCCCCTCAGGACTCAGGGAAGACACTACTAGATTTCAAGGAGCTGTCAATTTTTTAATAGTTTCATAACAGTCATGTCCAGATTCAGATTTTCTTCATGTTTATTGTTGCTTGCAGGCACCATCAAAGTACTGGGTTCTGGGTTGCTTTTAACTGTTAATTCAGATAACAGTGATCGCACATGGTCTGATGGTTCGAGAACAGAGAGCAAGCCAGATGTCATCTCTCAAAGCACAACGGAATCAATGTTTTAATAGCACTTCGTCCACATGTCCTACAGTGCAATCATTGTATCACATCAAGAAGAGTTGGACCGTTATCACATCCCAGTCCAGAATATTCTTGTACTCGTTTTTCATGTAGTTATTTTTCCCCCAGTGGAGACAAATATACTAATGAGACGTCCTCAGGCCCACCCTTCTGCATGTATCATTCAGTGCCATTGATTGTGCGTTACGTGTTGCACAAGCACGACTGATAGAGCCTCCAAGTTATTCCACCACATCATATAATTGCTGCCTAAGCAACAATTCTTGGGTCAAGTTTTGTTTGCTTTTTGTAGTTTTTTGGGTGTAATCACATCATACACTTCCGCAGTTCAATCGCTTTTATAAAGAGTTGTGTACGTGCATCATCACAATCCATTCTAGTGCTCCCTCCCTGCTCCTGCATCCGACCTTGGATATGCCGTGTGGGCAGGTCTGCTGGCAGGGTTGGCATGAGTGAACCCAATGGAGGGCAACCTGTCTGGTGGGTTGGCCTTTTATGACTGGTCACAATTCTCGGAGAAGGGCACCATGGTTGAGTGGAACTTTAAAGGTTGAGTCTTCTGAGCCCCCTTGGGAATGCAGCCTCGTTCCACTTCTGACAAAAGCCAGTGGTGTAGGGGTGATCAGGAGTGGGGAGTTGACTCCATAACACCTGATTGGTGATCAGGAGTGATCACAATGGGCTCAGGACCAGGAGCACTCCAGCCCCCGCCGTTCTGTCCTGCAAGGGAAGCCAGAAAGGTACCGGCAGATAGAGCTGCTTAGCAGCCAATGTCTAAGTCGGGTTTCTTCACTCGAAGCATGGCCAGTGCTCTGTGCGTCTTTCTATTCAGATCCATCCCAAACAACCTGCGGGCACAGCAAGGGAAAGGGCATTGCCATTCAGCTTCCCATCTGGGGCTGTTCTTCCCAGCCAACATTGTAATGTGATTCCATCCTCCTCCAGTGAATCAACCCTCAATGGAAAGTCACTGCCACTGAGTGGATGTCCATTCATAGGGACTTTGAGGGAGGGGTCCCACTCCCAGACCACCCGCGGCCCGTAGTTAAGTAGCCTGTTGCTAATTAAAGGTCGGTGGCCAGAACCCACCAGCTGTACCCTAGGTGACAGACGAAGAGCCATCTGCTTCAGTAAACTGCAGCCAGGGAAAACCCTAGAGGCAGATCTGCTCTGTCCCGCAGGCTCGGCAGGGTTCAGAATCAGCTCCAAGGCCATGGGTTTTATGGGTATTCCTTGAGGACCCCTAAGTTATCAAGACCACCAAACTCAATGCCTTTGAGTTGATTCTGATTCACGTGACCTTAGATTAAAAAGGAAATGAGTCCCAAGCTCACTCCCATGGACTGGATGCCAGCTCACAGCTAGACGATAGAACAGGGTATTGCTGTCCACCACGAGTTTCTGATCCTGATGATGGGAAGAAACCTTGGCCTTTTCCCACACAGCAACCTGCCTGTGGTTTCAAACTCCTGACCTTCGGCAGCCCAGTACATAATGATTACAATAGGTGCTGACCCTAGACAGCTGGGCGTTATGCAAGAGCTTACCAAAGAAGACCGCAAACCCACCCTAGAGCTCCCCGATTAACTGCCCCTCCTGCTCAGGACTGCTTTGAGCCTCCCAGCCCCAAGTTCAGTGTCACCTCCCCACTGGTCCCCAGCCCTCAGTTTCCACACTCAACCCACCCTTCTCAGGCTTGCTTTATCTACTTGCTCTGGGATGGCCCCCCTGCTTCAGCTACTGCAGAAAAGGCGAGGAGCTCTCCGTCCTTCCCGAGTTTTGGTTCCTGTCTAAAATGAGCCGTGGTGTTGCAACAGTTGCTAAGCACTCAGCTCTTCACTGAATACATAGCCCTCCATTGAAACCCACGTCTGGTCCCAGGGAGAAAGATGAGGCTTTATGGTCCCACAAAGGCTTACAGCCTCAGAGTCCCACAGGGCTCTCTCAAATCTCCAATCTCCAGCCCATTTGACCTCATAACAACCCTATAGGGCAAGGTAGAATGACTCCTGGGGGGCTCTGAGACTAACTGGTGGTGGGAGTAGAAAGCCGCCTCTCCCAGGGAACAGCTCGTGGATTTGAACTACAGACCTTTTCCGTAGTTCAGAATCTATTCAACTGCCAGGAGTCAGAATCAACGTAATTGCCATGATTCTGGCACGTTTGCTCCTTGGTGGAATGGGGAAGGAGGTCTGGTGGCGAAGCACTCATGTGCGAACTGACAAGTCTGTGGTTCAAAGCCACCACCTGCTCTCAGGGACATAGAGGAGGCTGGCTCGTGTTAGCATTCAGCCTGGGACACCTCCCAGTGCAGTTTCCCTCAGTCTAGTAGGGTCTTTGCTGTCAAAGCGTTTGAACTGTGGGGTCACTACCATAGACGCATGTGAACTGTGGTGCTGGTGAACTGTGGAAAGTATCACCCGGGTGGTGGTGTGTGTGTGTGTGTGTGTGTGTGAACCAGGAACCTTCTCACCACAGGACGCGAAGCTTGCAGCCCGGGTGGCTCAGCCTGTGGCACAGCAGCTGGACGCCGGCGTCCCTCAGGGCGTTGTTGGTGAGGTAGAGCTCGGTGAGCGTCTGGTTGGCTGCCAGGGCGGAAGACAGGTCTTCACCCGCTTGAGCTGTGAGCCCACAGCTGTCCACCCTGTGGAAGGCGAGGCGCGGGTGAAGCAGCCCAGCCCTGGCTTGGGGAAGCCTCTCTTCTCAAGGAGAATCAGCCTCCAGCTTGTCTTAAAGAGCCCAAGCGCCAGAGCCGGTTGGTTACGCCTTGGGTTGCTCACCGCAAGGTCAGCTGTTCAAAACCACCAGCTCCAAAGGAGGAAGACAAGGCTCTCTGCTCCTACCCTGTTTCCCCGAAAATAAGACCGTGTCTTATTAATTTTTGCTCCCAAAGATACACTAGGTCTTATTTTCAGGGGATGTCTTATTTTTCCAAGAAAAGGTATATGGTACACATTTATTGTTTAGTTAAAAGAGACCTCACACTTCCTGTCTGATCCGGCTCTGCTGTGGCCAACAGTGAGCTGTGCGGTGGTGCCCGCTGCTGAAGTCCAGAGTTACGGTAGCTTCGGGGGGCCTTGTTTTTTTTTGGGGGGGTGCCTTATATTTCAATGAGAGGCAAAACTAAGTAGGTCTTATTTTCGGGGTTTGTCTTACTTTCGGGGAAACGGGATATAAAGATGTACAGTCTCAGAGACCCACTGTGTGTGAGTGTGTGTATGGGAGGGGGCTTCTCTGTGCTGCAGAATCACTGAGTCAGAATCAACCCAATGGCACTGAGTGAGTGAATCCGAACAAACAGACGTGACAGTGGCCACTGTGGTCCGGCTGCGGGGAGACCGGAGTTCAGATTCAAGGTGCCCTGTCTAAGGAAGGGCTCTTGTTCTCCTGCTCGCTCAGGTGGTCTTTGTCTCTCTGGAAATTATGCTGTTGGGTGAACTTCCTGTGGGTTAGCCTCTCTCTCCCCTATGGGAAACAGAAGGATTTCTCTCAAGCCGTCTCCCCCAAATATATGGCAGACTT
>NW_022104553.1:18398668-18400414 GCF_000313985.2 Echinops telfairi | reverse complement strand
TATGACTTTACTATAGTCCTTACTTATTATCGCTGTACAATTGTGCCTACCGGACCTGTGATGATTTGTTGGAGACCCCTCTTAACCCTACATCCCCTTATTTCTTCTCCCTTGTTTTCTTGCCCCTTTAATCCATGGCTTTTATATCTCGATAGGAGCCCTGGTGGTCTAGTGCTTAGGAGTCAGGCTGTGAACTGAAAGGTCGGCAGTTTGAAGCCACCAGCTGTCCTAGGGAGAAGGACGAGGCAATTACTCCCATAACGAGGGGCAGCCTCGGACACCCATCGGGGCAGTTCTACCTTATCCTGTAGGGTCCCTACGACTTGTCCTCGACTGGATGTCAGTGAGTGTGTTTTTTCCATTTGCCATATCTCAAAAGAGATGACTTAATCAGAGAAGGACCCGTATGATATGAGACCGCTCTGATACAGGGACAAATATGAAAACAAAAATCGAAGAAAAAGACTTTCTTTAAAAAATGAAAAAAGGCTTTCTTTCCAAAGGGAACAGACTTTGGAGACTCCCAAGGGCAGAAGGACATGGGGAGGAAGAGAAGCAGCAGGCCACCTGTGACAGGTGTTTCCTGGATGAAATAGAAGATAGTCGTCCACAAGAGGGCGAAGAGAATCCAACAATCAGTTGAAGGCTAAACTGAATGAGGGTATTTGCTTCCACGCTTCAACTGCTGAACACAAAGCTGATGATCCCCAATAAGCCCCCAGTTAATTTACCATTAAAATTTGGGAAAAACAAACAAACAGAGATAGAGGGTCTAAGACACACACCCTGCCCTGAGACTGTTTCTTTAGCATGGCAGAGAAATCCCATTCCCCAAAGGGGCTGTAGCTACAGGATTAACCAAAGGAAACCTGATGGCATCCTGTCAATTCTCATTCAGGGCAATTGGGTAGAATGCCCCCCATACACCACCCACCACCCCCCAGGGCTGCCGAACTACAGCAAGTGTACCTCCTGGGGATCGGGCAGTTGGGCTCCAATTGCAAGCTTCTCAGTTAGCTACTGAGCCCTTTCTCCCCTGTGCCACCTGGGTTCTTTCCATATTTGAAAGTTACTGCAGAGCTATGAGTCTGTCCAAATCAGTGTGGAGGCACCAGAGAGATTTCAGGAGCGTGGGGGCGTGGGGTGGGGACATTTGAGGGGCAGTGATGGGAGGAAAATTTAAGGCACGGATGTTTCTGTTCTCACAGAGAACGACTTGGTTCATGATTGTTTGCAGTATTTCTCCTCTCTCTCCTCTCCCTCCCTCCACCCTCTCCCACTCCCTCTGTTCTCCTCTACGCCCCTGCTCCATCTCTCTTCTTCTCTCCCTTTCCCCCTCCCCTGTCCTCCCTCCTTCCCTCTCTCCTTGTCTCCCGTCACTCCTTCTTTCCCCACCTCCCCTTCCCTTCTCCTGCTCCCCTCTTCTCCCTCTCCATTTCCCTCTCGCCCCCCGCCAGCCCCCCTCTTCCTCTCTCCTTCTGTCTCCCTAGGGGTAACTAGCTGCTCAGTGTCAGAGGAAAGAGCAAGGAGGGAGGCTGAGTGAGAAGAGGGGAGCCCTGGGTCGGGGATTGCTGTGACCTGCAGGCGGCGGCTGCAGGCGGCCCCAAGCCACCAGCTAGGGACGGCTGCACCTGGTGCACTCTGGGACACCTCCCTCCAGGGCCCTCAGAAGAAAGGTCTGGCGAGCTACTTCTGAGAAACAAGCACAGGAAGACCTGAGGGAGCCTAGTTCTCCTCTGACCCACA
>NW_022104553.1:18396322-18397241 GCF_000313985.2 Echinops telfairi | reverse complement strand
CAGTCACAGAGACGGAGGTGATTGTCTCGTCTGACTTGCATGCGCTAATTAAGCAAACTTCAGGGAGCTTTAGAACGATCCTGAGAGAAAGGAAGAGGAGAGAATGTGCTGGAAGAATATATATATTTCAAAGAGAAATCCTGAGGCCATCTGAAGCAAAGGCCCCGGTGCAGCCCACTCGACTCTCTGTCGGAAGAGGCACCAGAGGCTGAGACAAGGAGACCGTGAGACGGAGCGGAGGAGCCTCGGTCAGACGGTGAGACTGTGAGGCCCAACAGCAGGCTGGTTTCCAGGCCCACAGAGGCCGAGGCCAAGGGGCTACCTGTGGGAGAGGCTGAGGCCTGAGAGATACCTGGCTGCTGGCTGAGGAGAGGTGTGGTTGAGGGTCAGTGACTAAGGATTTTCGTTTAGTAATCCTGGTTGAGGGTAACCTGTTGACTCCCAGGCGTCATGTGTTGGGCTTTGAACGGAAAGGTCAGGGGTTCGAAACCCCATGGGATAAAGATAAGGCTTTCTACTCTAATAAAGATGTATGATATCAGAAGCCCACAGGGGTGAGTTCCACCCTGTCCTACGGGATTACTATGAGTTTGAATCACCCGGATGGCAGTGAGTGAGTTGACTCCCCTAAAAAAATCCCCTTAACCTATTTTTAAACACTTTTGTTGGCACCTAATTTACACAGCGTACAATTCAATTATTCAACCATTCGATCCTATCAAGAACTGTGCAATCGTTACTGCATCAATTTTAGAACATTCACACAAACACACCCCATGGTGAAATCATCTTTAAAATGAGTTGTGCTGGAAAGGGGGAACGGATTACAAGGATCTACATGTGACCTCCTCCCTGGGGGACGGACAACAGAAAAGTGGGTGAAGGGAGACGTCGGACAGGGCAAGATATGACAAAATGA
>NW_022104553.1:18395200-18396222 GCF_000313985.2 Echinops telfairi | reverse complement strand
AGGGCAATGAATGTACAAATGTGCTTTACACAATTGATGTATGTATGGATTGTGATAAGAGTCCTATGAGCCCCTAATAAAGAGATTAAAATAAACAAATAAAATGAGTTGTGCAATCACAATTCTAGTGTGCCCCACCCCCACCCCGCCCCTTACTTTTTTAAAGAGAAAATTCATGGGAATATGGAATGGAAGATCATGGAATTTTCCCTCTATGGCAGCCATCCCTTGGCTGGGTGTGTTTCCGAAAGAAGGCTTGTAATAACAGACAGACATGTGCACACCCATGTCCATGCCAGCACTTTTCCCAATAACAGAAAGATGAAACCCTACATGCCCATCGGTAGAAGGGATGGAGAAGCTCTGGTATAGATACACAGCAGAGTACTCAAAACAAAACCAAAAAACCACCTCACTGCCATCGAGTGGATTCCCACTCTCAGCAAAGCTCCATCGCACAGGGAAGGAGTGCCCGGGCAGATTGCAAACCTTTAGGGGACTAGAAAGCCTTTCTCCACAGGAGTGGCTGGTGGGTTTGAACTGCTGACCTTGTGGTTGGCAGATCAACGTGGAGCCCACTAGGCCACCAGGGCTCCGTAATAGAATCATGTGCCTCCCCTGAAGATGATGATGATGAAACAATGAAGCAACTCATGACATGGATACACCTTGGAAAGTGGAGTGAGCCAATCCCAAGAGGGCAGATGCTGCATAAGGCCTCTGTTTAAAAAAGATTGGAAAAACAAAGATAAAGGTTTCCATACCAAAGAGAGCAAATTTGATAGTCACCAGGAATTGGGAGGGGGAGGGCTGGAAGGTGAAGCAACAGACAAGCACATAGATTCTACAACACCCTATTCAGGGGAAACATTCTTAGTCTGTGGGCTCCTAGCAATTAAACATTTTTTTTTTAACCTGTTATTAACTGGTACTTTTTTTTTTTTAAACATTTTGTTAGGGGCTCATACAACTGTTATCGCAATCCATACACACATCAATTGTGTAAAGCGCATTTGTACATC
>NW_022104553.1:18392590-18394100 GCF_000313985.2 Echinops telfairi | reverse complement strand
GAGTGAGTGAGTGAGACAGTGAGTGAGTGAGACAGTGAGAGAGAGTGAGTCAGTGAGTGAGTGAGTGAGAGGGAGAGGGAGTCAGTGAGGCAGTGAGTGAGGCAGTGAGAGCGCGATTAAACATTTTTGGACTATAGCTCTAAAGCAGTGGCTCTCAACTTTCCTAATGCCGCGAGCCTTCAATACAGTTCCTCATGTGGTGGTGACCCCCCAACCATTAAATCATTCTCGTTACTATTTCCTAACTGTAATTTTGCTACTGTTACGAATCGCGTGATCCCTGTGAAAGGGTGGTTCGACCTCCAAAGGGGTCAGGACCCACACGTTGAGAACTACCGCTCTAAAGCGTCTAGCAGTAACACTATGGTTCAGTCACAGCCAGCGTTTCGAACCCCTTCTCCATCCCCACCAGCGTCACGTGACACCTGGCCTTCTCAAGGTGTCTCACAGAGACCTTCCCCCCCAGGCCCCTTCACCGTGCTGCTGGGGCCACAGCCATTGGGGAAAGCGTGGGCGCCTTTGAGACATGATCATTTATGTCTGTCCCCAAAGTTTATTAACACGGGGCTCCTTTGCACATGCTCTTTCTGACTTTCTTCGCCTGCTCTTGTGGCCGCACGTCCGTCCCTCTGTCTCTTCCTCTCTCGCTGCCCTCCCTTTCTTACTTTCAGCCATTCTCTCTTCACTCGGTCTTCCAGTCTCCCCTCACCCTGCCCCCTTGACTCAGTCCACTCTAAACACCCGGGCAGGTCCGTGAACGCTCATAAAACCTGTTCATCGAAACCCACGCTCTGGGTCTGTTTTCCTTTGAAAGCTCGTAATTCAAGATAAAGTGTAGGTATCTGCTTTTGCAGCCCCCACCCGCCCAATCATTGTGGGAAAAGGAGGCGGCTTTCTGTTCCTCAAGAGATAAACAGCTCAAGTTCAAAACCCCTTCCAACTCAAGGTGACCCCGTAGGCCAGAGTAGTCCTGCCCCTGTGGGTTTCCGAGGCTACACATTTTGACAGGCGCAGAAAGCCTCGTTTTGCTCCAGGGGAGTGGCTGATGGATTTGAAAACTCCACCATCTCAGACACGCACAGAGGCCGTTTCAGCCTGTCCGTCGCGTTGGTACGAATCAGAATACACTCAAAAGCAGTGAGCTTCCGGTTTGGTGGGGTTTGGTTGGATATCTTTTCAGAGCTCGCCTTCCCCACCCCAAGGGGCAGTCACTGCCCGCTTTGGGATACATCGAAGGATTCTTTTAGACAGTGGGGGGACTTCGTCAACAACACACCCAACTTGCCAGGCTCCCTTGCGTGACCGGATGCTCAGTGACAGTGACGACGACGAGACTCACCTGAGGGTCTGCAGTTTGCAGTTGGGGTGTTGTAGACCCTCACACAGCAGCAGCACTCCAGGGTCCCCCAGGTCATTCAGGCTCAGGTCCAGCTCCCTCAGGCTCAGCCTCTGCTGAAGAGCGGAGGCCAGGTCTCCGCAGGACGCCACTGTGAGGCGGCAGATCTTCAGC
>NW_022104553.1:18390338-18391664 GCF_000313985.2 Echinops telfairi | reverse complement strand
GGACTGTTGGACTTGATCTGGACTGGGCTGGGATGTTTTCTTAATGTACAATTACTCTTTGATATAAAGTTCTCTATTATACACATTTGAGTGTCTCTGCATTTGTTTCTCTAGTCTACCCAGACTGACACACATGCCCTGAGACCATCTAAGTTGGTGAAATAATGCATTCTCTCTCTCTCACTCAGACCTAGCTTCATGGAGGAGGTGAGCACTCCAAAACTTTTGTCTGTCTATTCATTTCTTCGCCTCAATTACGCAACCGTCCCGTAGGACCCATCGGGATGTGGGCTGGCTCCCACACAAGGCAAGGAGATCCTGAGACAGAACAGAGGAGCGGCATCCAGACTCTGAGCCCGAGACTGAGACAGAACAGCGGGCTGGCTTCCTGGCCCCTGGAGGCCCAGGGCTGAGAGGCGGAGGACTGGACACTTGGCCTCTGGCCGAGGAGAGGTGTGGCAGTGGTGGACCAATGACTACATCCTGACTGTCATCTGATCCTGCTTTGTGGGAACTCGTTCACTTCCCTAGTCACCCTCCTTAATACGGAGTAGCATCTGTGAGTTCTGTGTGGCTGCTGCCACGGATGAAAGAACCTGGCAGAGAAATGAGTGTTGTGGGAGGAGTGGTAGTTGTTGGAATAGGTAAGAAAGATGGAGAGGGGAGGCAGGTCTGACCCCTGCTTCGTGGCTGCTGCCCTTGGTCTAGTGTGGACTTGGGCTCTTCTCCTTTGGGTAGCCAGGGGAGGTTAGATATGGCCGCCACCATTTACTCAAGTGGCTACCTCCCTGATGATAGGCTTATCTATTGCTGGGCCGGAAATAGAGCCACGAGGGTGAATTCAGCTCCAGGATTAAAGGGTGACTAAGGGTCTAAGCTTGAGGGTTCCACCAGTCTCAATCCGACCAGACCACTAAGCCTGGCTTCTTTAATGATTTTGAGTTGTGTTCCACCTTTTTCCTCAGTGGGTCCACTTTGGTGCCCGCACCCCACGCCCAGCTCACTCAGCACGAGTGGATTTGTCATGGCTGTCGGCCCCACCACCAACTTACCACAAGGTCTGCAGCCGGCACATCGGGTGCTTCAAGCCTTGGCACAGCAGCCTCAGCCCCACGTCCTCCAGGGCGTTGCCTGTTAGGTCTAACTCCACCAGGTGCTGGTTGCTGCAGAGCGCAGACGAGATCTCCTCACAAGCCCCAGCCTCTAGCTGGCATTTTCTCAACCTGGGCAAGAGGAAGCGGTTCAAGAGGGCGCCATCTTGGTTTTCTGCATCTTGGCCTATTTCTTCACCCAACACGTGTGCATCCGGATGTTTCGGGCCAACGA
>NW_022104553.1:18388217-18389420 GCF_000313985.2 Echinops telfairi | reverse complement strand
AGATGTTTTCTCAATATTCAACTCTTGTATATAAAATTCTTTCTTACACACATATGTGCGTCTATGAATTTGCCTTTCTTGTCTATCCAGACGCACACACTCTCTGTGGTAACACATCACCTGGCCTCCTCACCCTCAGAGTTTCCAGGGTGTTGGCTGCACCACCATTTGGGGCAGCAGTGGAACACCTCAACATGGTACCACCAGGACTTCTCCATGGAACTGAACAGGTACATTCGAATGGAGTGTGTGATCTCATATGTATTTTCCCAAGAAATCTATATATATATACTTTTTTTTTTTTTTCAATAAAGAACCTATTTCCAGGGACAGAGACTCACTGGATCTTCTGCAGCCTGCATCCAGGGTGCCTGAGCCCCGCAGAGAGCAGCTTCATGCCCGGCAGCCCCAGACTGTTGTTGCTGAGGTCCAGCCTCCGGAGGCTCTGGTTGGCCGCCACGGCAGCCGCCAGGTCGTCGCAGGCTGCAGCGGACACCCGGCACTTCTTCAGCCTGGTTGGGAGGGAGGAGAGAGACAGCAGCTTGGTTGGGGAGTGGCGGGTCGTTTATGTCTGTTAGTTTTTTCAGTTTCAGTTTGTTTTTTTATTGTCCCTTTTGAAGAATGGCAAGACTTCATCTCACGTACTTTGGACGTGTTTGTCAGAGACGCCTCTGGACAAGGACATCATGCTTGGTCAAGTGCAGGGGCAGCAAAAAAGAGGAAGGCCCTCCACAGGCTGGATGGACACCAGGGCTGCAAAGATGGTCTCAAGCATAAGCTATGGGAGGCCAGTGCAGGACCGGGAAGTATTTCATTCTGTTGTTCGGGGAGAGTCTCGCCACGAGTTGGAACCTACCCACGGGCACCTCAGGGTAACAACATAGTGTAAACATAACTTTTATACCCTCTGGAAAATTAAAAAATAATCCATGGGATTCACTCTTGGGAGATTGACTTTCGGCTGTGGCCTGGACCCCCAGTGCCTCCGGGGTCTGCCCATTGCTGGGCTTATGGTGAGCCCTTCCTGTGGAACAATGTCTACACCCATCTTTCAACCGGGACGACATGCGTCACGGAGCATCCGCATCCTCGTGCAGGCCCTTCTGGCTGTACCACTTCTTGGTGGGGCAGTTGGGTAAGTGTCGGGCTGTTAGCCACAATATGATGGATTCAGACCAGCAGCTGCTGTGTAGGGGGAAGACG
>NW_022104553.1:18378353-18386814 GCF_000313985.2 Echinops telfairi | reverse complement strand
AACAACAACAGAAATAATTGAGTCAAAGAAAGAAACATAGGAACGAGGCCACACGGGGCCTCAGGGGACTTGTGGATTTTGCTCTCCTTTTTTTCAATCTTGCAATTCTGCTGGAATCCACGATCATTGCATGAGTCTTTGTCATTTCTGTTAGAAGTAAGACATCAACCTCCCTGCCTTAAAAAAGAAATCATTTTATTGGGGACTCTGACAACTCTTATAACATTCCACACATCCATTGTATCAAGCATATTTGTACATAGGTTACCTTCATCATTTCTAAAACATTTTCTACTTGAGCCCTTGGTATCAGCTCCTCTTTTTCCCCTTCCCTTCCCTCCCACAATCTCCCTGCCTTTGAAGGACAGAACTGGCCAACAGTTTCTATAGAGCTGGGTGAGTGAGGCGGTGGGTGGGCAGGGGAATGTGGACAAGCCCCTCAAGCCAAGAGAACCCTGGGTACCAGATGGCCTGTCTAAACCCAACTGCATGAAATGTTGGTTCTACCAGGAGATCCCTCCACCAAGATGGTCAGCTTTCTCATGAGCTCAGCTTTATGCCTAAATCTGCCTTTACCTATCAGCACACCCCCTTAACCTGTGGCCCAAAGAGGCAAGTTTTGTCAGGGGAGATCCTCTCCCCTTGAAGAGTCTTAAGAACTCATTGCAATCCAGTCCATGAGGTGCCCTGGGGACATGGTGAGCTATACTGCTCCCTGCAAGGTCGGCTGTTCAAACCCACCAGTTGCTTCTTGGGAGAAAAATGAGGCTGTCTAATCCCATAAAGATTTACAGGCTCGGAAACCCACAGGGTCCACTCTACCCTGTCCTTTGGGGTCGCTGGGAGCTGGAGTGGACTTCAGGGTGGGGAGGTTGGTTCTTTTTGTTTGGGTACTTGGATAGCATGAGCTACAAGATCATGTTATAGCTGATGGGTGCTGTGGAGGCCACTCTGGACCCCACGTGACAGAGGTAACTGCCCCAGAGGGTTTCCGGGCTGTCATCTTTGTGGGAGGAGACGTCTAAGTCATTCTCCCAAAGAGCAGCTGGGGGGCGGAGGCTGTTAGAGCTTCCATTCTGAGCACCAGGTTTGCTTCTGGAAGCAGCAGTCAAGAGATCAAATGACAGCATGCACAAGGCCTCTTCAGAGCGTTGAAAAGCCAGGAGGTCACTTTGAGGACTAAGGTGCACTTGGCCCAGGCCATGGTATTTTCAGTGGCCTCCTCTGTACGTGAAAGTTGGACAGTGAATGAGAAAGATCAAAGAACAATTGATGCATTTGAACTACGGTGCTGGAGGAGGCGATTGGAAGTACATACTAGGTGGAGCCAAAAGAAGAAACAAATCTGTGTTGGAAGAAGTCAGGCCAGAGTGCTCCTTCAGAGGCAAGGGAGGAGCAACTTCATCTCAAGCACTTTGGACACGTGGTCAGGAGAGACCAGTCCCTGGAGGAGGGCATCCTGCTTGGCAAAGCAGAGGGGCAGCAAAAAGGAGGAAGGCCCTGGGCATGATAAATTGGCACAGTGGCTGCCACAATGGGCTTACGCATAAGAACCACTGCAAGGCTGGCGCGGGACCGGGAAGCGTTTCATCCTGTTGTGCATTGGGGCACCTGAGTCGGAAATCGCTCCAGGGCACCTAACAACAATGGTTTGTGGTGGGCTCCTGAATGCATTGTTGAGTGTGCACAGAGACCCCACCTCCGCTGAGTTCTTTCTGATGAGTAGCCGGCCCTGGTGGAGCTCTCAGTCAAGCATTGGGTTGCTTCCTCGTAAGGTCGGTGGTTAGAACCCACCGGCCGCTCCTCAGGAGAAAGATGAGGCTTTCTACTCCTGTAAAGAGTTACAGTCTTGGAAACCCACAGGGGCAGTTCTACCCTGCCCTCTAGGGTGACCATGAGCCAGAACTGACCGGTGGCAGTGGGTTGGATCCAGTTGGACATAGATTTGGCCTCCGTTAGGTTATTTCTGACCAGTCACTTGCCCTGGTGGTACTGTAGGATCAGCACGGGACTGCTCCTCGTGAGGCTGGCTGTTCAAACCCCCCAGCCACTCAGCAGGAGAAGGATGAGGCTGTCTGCCTCATCTGTAAAGAACAACAGCCACTGAAAAATAATAATAATTTATAAATTATCAAGGGTTCATGAGGGAAGGAGTGGGGGGAATGAGGAGCTGATACCAAGGGCTCAAGTAGAAAGAAAATGTTTTGAAAATGATGATGGCCACATGTGCTTGACATGGATGGACGGATGGATTGTGATAAGAGCTGTATCAGCCCCCAATAAAATGATTAAAAACAAAAAAGAATGACAGTCAGGAAGGGGAGGGGCATTGGGGAGCGGTCAATGGGAGTGGAAGTCGGGAGGGAGCATTACAACTGACTGTGATGATGTGTATGCAAGTGTTTTTTTAAAAACAATTTAAATATTAATGATGGCAACATATGTACACGTATGCTTGATACAATTGATAGACGGATTACTATGAGAGCTGTAAGAGCCCCCAATAAAATGATCCTTAAAATAAATAAATAAATAAAAGCGATCTAACGATGGCAATGTGTGATATGTGACGATCATGTGGAAAAAACTACTAAAAAGAAGAAACCAAATGACAATGGTGACCATGGACGAAGGGGAAGAGTTTTGGCTTAGAGGGCATTGAGCTTTATGTTAACAGTGGCAGAATAATTTGGAAAAGGACATCAACAATGGTTATAGGACACAAAGAGTATAATCAGTGGGGCTGAATTACACACGTGGAAGTTGAATTGGAGTGGGGGAGGTGGGGAAGGGAGGTGATAAAGGGAAGCTGATATCAGAGAGGTCAAGAAAAAAGAAAATGTTTTGAGAATACTGGTGGCAGTAATTGTATAATTATGCTTGATCTAATTGAATTATGGATTGTGATCTGTAAGAGCTCCCAATAAAATGCTTTTTTAAAAAAAGTTAAATTGGAGAATGTTCTGTTGTGTACATAGTTTTGTTGTTGTTGCTGATTCTGTTTATTTCTTGGCTCAGTACTTTCACTTCTTTTAAAAGTGACTTTCTCGTTTTGCCAATCCCTTTGTACCTCTGTCAGATGAATCTTACGTTTGCTACTTTTTGACCTGTCGTCCAGTCTGCATTTGAGGTCCCAAACCCCGCCCCCTCCCCCTACTGTGTATATTGTTACCACAGTTTTTGTTGTTATTGTTGTTGCCACAGTTGGAAAAAAAATTACATGCATCGCAATGAGTACAAGGAAGAAGAAAACGTTCTAAAATCGATTGTGGGGATCGTTGTATGACCCTTCTTGATATGGCTGAAGCAATTCAATGCTTCATTGTCTGACATGGGAATGAAGTGCCAATGAAACTGTTAACAACAACAACAACAACAACAACAGGATTTACAGCTGGGGAACCCATAACCACGGCTGTTTGGAGTCTGAATCAACTGGATAACCATGGGGTTTGTTTGTTTGTTTAATTATGACAAACCAGCGACGCGAACAGCTTTGCCCTTTGGCAGAAGAAGGCGTCCACTCCCCGGGGGGGCCAGGGGTAAAACGGCCCCTGTGGGTTCCCCACACCATAAATCTCCCCCGAGCAGGTGGTGATTGCAGACTGTTGACCTTCCTGTTAGCAGACCAATGCGTGACCACTGTGCCACCAGGGCTCCCCGAGGGGATTAAAAAAAAAAAAGTCACTGCCATGGAGGAGTCAGTTCTGACTCAGAGCGACCCTACAGCACCCGGCAGAATTGCTCCTACGGGTTTCCAAGACTGTAACTATAGGAGTAGAAAGCCTCGTCTTTCTCCTCCGAGTAGCTGGTCGTTTTCGAACTGCTGACCTTGCAATTAGCCTCCCAATGTGTCACCCATTCCACACCAGGCCTCCAGCCAGGTAAGTGGTGCTGTTAGGTGCCAACCCATAGCAACCTTATGCACAACAGAAAGGAACATGACCAGGTCCAGCACTGCCCTCACGACCCTTCCTGGGCTTGCGCCCATTGTTGGAGCCCCTGTGTCACTCCATCTCCTTCAGGGCCCTCTTTGTCACTGCCCTGCCACTTCACCCAGCATGATGCCCTTCTCCAGGGACTGGTCTCCCTTGAAAATATGTCCAAACGATGTGAGACCAAGTCTCACCATTCTTGCCTCTAAAGAGCACTCTAGTCGTACTTCTTTCTTTTATTATCTATCATCTATCTGTTTATCCATCTATCTATCTATCTGATTAACTCAGCCATACTTCTTCAAAGACAGATTTGTTTGTCCTTCTGGCAGTCCATGGTACACTCAGTATTCTTCTCCTGTACCAACTATTCAATGCATCGACTCTTCTATGGTCTTGGTCTTCCTGGTTCTTTCTTTTTTTTTTTGTGACATTTTATTAGGGGCTCATACAACTGTTATCGCCATCCATACACACATCAATTGTGTAAAGCGCATTTGTACATCATTCTCAAAACATTTTCTCTCCACTTAAAGCCCCGACATTAGCTCCTCATTTTTCTCCTCCCTCCCCGTTCCCCCCTCCCTCATGATCCCTTGATAGTTTATAAATGGGTATTTTGTCATATCTTGCCCTGTCCTACGTCTCCTTCACCACTTTTCGGTTGTCTGTCGGTCTTCCTGATTCAATGTCCAACTTTCACGTGCATATGGGGCAATGGAGAATACCCCGGCTTGGGTCAGGCACACCTTAGTCCTCAAAGTAACAACCTTGCTTTTCAATACTCTAAAGAGGTCTTGTGCAGCAAATTTACCCAATGTATTCTTTGGATCTCTTTATTTTTTATTAGTATTATTTTTAATTAAAAGATCATTTTATTGGGGGTCTCTTACAGCTCTTACAATCCATTCATCGATTGTATCAACCATTGACTCTCTTGACTGATGCTTCCATGAGCATCCAGTCTGGATCCAAGCAAGACAAAATCCTCGCCGACTTCAAGCTCTTCTCCTTTTATCACGATGTTACCTATCGGTCCAGTTGTGAGGACTGGAGTCTTCTCTACCTTGAGTTGCCCTCCACAGGAGTACAAAGTTCTGGCTAGGTGGTTTTTCTTGATCCCAACCGGGAGAAGCCACTGCCCTCTAGTGGGTCGAGATCAGAAATGCATCCTGGCATCCTAAACCAAGGCCACAAAACCGCCTGCCCACCACAGCAGAGTCCCCCAGAATGTGGGCTGTGCTGAGGCTGAGCATCCCTGCGTGAGGGCCACTGACACCCACAGATGTCTGACCCCCACATCGCCTTCTTTCTTTCTTTCCTATGTTAGAGATGGACTCCCATGTCCCGAGAGAAGCCAAGAAGTGCACTTCGGATTCGCTATCCCTCCTTTGTCAGTTGCTCAGACTCCTGTTTAGATCCCAGGGATAAGAAACCTGGGGGGTTTTCAAGGCTGTGAGCTGTCATTCCTTTCCTTTTTTTCTTTTTTCAATTTTAACTTGTTATTTGTTTATTTTAGTGTTTAAAGAAAAACCGAGACGGTGTTGCTCAGCCCAGCTCATGACTCCAATCAGAGATAGTATCCCGTTAAACCTCCCATAAATGCACTCACGTGCGGCCGTTACATCATCTGAAGTCAATTTGAGGCTATGAAGGGCAAAGGGGTGGAGTCTAGCCTGTCAATCAGGTCGCAGCTTGATGACCTCATTTGGAGGTGCTATGGAGATAAATAGCTCACTGGAGGTGGGACACAGAAAGACTCCCTTCCCAGCCCAGTCCATAAGTCCGATATTAGCTCATATGTCCAAAACCAGTCTGTAAATTCCTCTTCAGACTCACACAACACATGCAATGATGCCGAATGCAGGAAGATCATAGGCCAGTGGGTGGAAAGTCTTGTGCATCCAGTGGCAGTGGAAGCAATATCTCAGCGTTGGCGTGGGTCTCCATGTGATTCCTCCAGCTCCAGGGCTCTACCTTAGTTCCATGTGTCTTGTCAAACGGCTGGCCTTCCCGATTGCATCCACTATGCCACCGTGGCTCCTACCCTTGGCAGTCAATGGCTCCCAACAGAAAGGTGTAGTGCTGAAAGATGAGCCTCCTGGGTGCATGTCCTAGACCTGACATTGCTAAGCACTCCTTTGTGGAAGTACCCCCGTTGACAACGGAAGCCCTAAGTCCATTTATGAGTCTCCACATGAATTCGGCCTTCACTGAACTCTTTTATATTTCTTTTCTTTTATTACAATCCATCCATCCATCCATTGTGTCAAGTACATTTGTACATTTGTTGCCATCATCCTTTTCAAAACATTTTCTTTCTACTGGAGCCCTTGGGATCAGCTCACCCCACCTCACCCTCTTTCCTCCACCCTCCTTCACAGAATTCTTCCTGATCATTTTAGGGCAGTGGCAATGGCCTAGCCAGTCCAGGGAGGGGTGGCCCAAGCCTTAGCCTAAGGGACTAGTCTGGGCGTGTGTCCTGAATGGAGAGTAGGTGCCGGGGTTGAATGAAGACCAAGGATTGTGGGCGGGAGTACAATGCAATGTAAAGAAGACTGCCGTCCCCAGACCTAGACCAAAGGGTACCATGGAGATCAACAAAGACAGAGTGGAAGTTGTCAAGGATTTGTCTTGCTCGGATCCACACTCGAGATGCTCATGGAAGCAGCAGTCAAGAGATCCAAAGACGAGCTGCGCTGGGTAAATCTGCTGCGCACAACCACTCAATAGTATTGAAGAGCAAGAACGTTACTCTGAGGACTAAGGTGCGACCCCTGTGAAAGGGTCGCGCGACCCCCTAAGGGGTCACGACCCACAGGTTGAGAACCTCTGAACTAAAGGCTTGTTATGTGGTTCATCCAAGCTATACCCCACTCAAATTCTTATGCGTTGATCAGCATGTTCCCAGCCAAAAACATTAAAAACGGCAAACCCATTGCCATCAAGTTGATTCTAACGCACAGTCACGCCCACATAAAAATGAAAAATAAAACAATGGAAACCTGATGGCCAGCAGGTCAATTTCTGACTCCCAGCAGCGAGCCTGTAGGCTGGGGTGGAACTGCCCCTCTGGGTTTCCGAGACCGTAACTCTTGAGGGGAGTAGACAGCCTCCTTTCTCCCGAGGCACAGCTGGTGGCTTCCAACTGCCCACCCTTCGGCAAGCAGCCCAATGCTTGACCACGACAGCACTGTGTGGGTGCTGTTAAGTGCCTTTGAGCCGGTTCTGATGCCCGGTGACCCATGCACAAGAGAGCGACACATCGCGGGTCTGCACCACCCCCATGATTGTTCTTGTGCCTGAGCCATTGTTGCAGCCATTGTGTCCATCCAGCTCCTCGAGGGCCTGCCTCTCGTTCACTGCGCCTCACTTTACCAAACATGAAGCCATGCTCCTGGAAATACGCCCAAAGTCGGTGAGATGACATCTTGCCATAAATCTTATTTCTAAAACGCACTGTAAAAATCTTGTCCCCACTCACTCACTCACTCTCACTCACTCACTCACTCTCACTCTCGCACTCACTCACTCTCACTCACTCACTCACTCTCATTCACCCACTCAGTCACTCTCTCACTTTCTCACTCACTCACTCACTCTCTTTCTTACTCACTCACTCATTCACTCACTCACTCACTCACTCACTCACTCTCTAATTCACTCACTGTCATTCACTCACTCACTGTCTCACTCACTCACTCACTCTCATTCACTGACTCACTCACTCTCTCACTCTAATTCACTCACTCTCATTCACTCACTCACTCTCTCACTCACTCACTCTCTCATTCACTCTCTCGCTTACTCTCTCACTCATTCTCAAAAATAAAAAAAAAGAGAAAAAAAAAAAATCTTGTCCCTAAAAAGCACCATCATTCACATGCACCCAACTCTCACATGCACATGAGCCAATGAGAAGACCCTTTCACAGGGGTCGCCCAAGTCATCCCAGTAGCAAAATGACAGTGATGACGTAGCAATGAAAATAATGTTATGGCTGGGGTTCACCACCACAGGAGGAACTGTTTTACAGTCTCATGGCATTAGGAAGGTTGAGAACCACTGCTCTAGTTCTTTAATATTTCCTCCCCTTACTATCATGGTTTTTATTTGTTTTACCTCATTAATCATGCGAGATTTGTGTATGTTCATTTGTATATTTAAGATCCTTTGGTACAGAAGAACAACACAGTGAGAAAGTCAAGATAGATAAACCTTCAGAAACAGTAACAGGAGTAATGGCTCCCTTGCGGGTACAGGAAGAGAGAGGGTGGGGAACAGGGAGCAGATAGCATTGATAACTGTATAACCCCACTCAATGGGATCGAGCAACAGAAGTGTATGTGTTGGACTGTATTAGACATAGCAAAAAAGAAACTATTATAGAAAAAAAAAAAGGAGAAGGATTCCTGGGGGTATGATGGGGGAGGGGGGGTGAGTTAGTTAATTGTGCCAACCTGGCCGATAATCACATGTGGGGCTAATTGAAAGGCGGAGGGATAAATGGGTGGTGAGCCTCGCCT
>NW_022104553.1:18376771-18377962 GCF_000313985.2 Echinops telfairi | reverse complement strand
GTGGATTTGTTTCTCTAAAGTACCTACACTAATACAGGGGGCAAAGGGGAGCTAATATCAAGGAGCTCAAGAAGACAGAAAATGTTCTGAGACTGATTGTGGTAGCAATTGCACGATACTGCTTGAAGTGATTGAACCCTGGAATCTTATGATACCTGTCAGAGCTCCCAATAAAATGATTGTTTTAATGAATTGAGATAGGGAAGCATGCCTGAAGTCCTCCTCTGGTTCCCAGGCTGAGGCCCATGAGGGGGGTATAGAGGGCCCCTCAGAAGAGACACCCCACACCCCCCAGACTCACCTCAGGTTCTGAAGTTGGCAGTTGGGGTGTCTGAGTCCTTGGCACAGCAGCCGCACCCCTCGGCTTCCCAGGGCGTTTCGGTACAAAACCAGCTCCATCAGGTTCGGGTTGGTGGCAAGAGCAGCCGCAAGGTGCTCGCTGTAGGCATTGGGCAGCATGTCCCTCTCCGGCCTGCAGAAGGAAGGAAGGGCAGGTCATGCTCTGGTGTCACTGGGCGCTTACTGGCACCCCTGCTGCTGTCCCTTCATGCTGCCCAGTCGGTGCCAGCTCAGAGCGACAGGGTAGAACTGTCGCTATGAGTTTCCAAGACTGTAACTGGGTAGAACTGTCGCTATGAGTTTCCAAGACTGTAACTGTTTACGGGAGTCGAAAGCCTCCTCTTTCTCCATCAGAGCAGCTGGTGGTTTCGAACTGTTGACCTTGTGGTGAGCAGCCCAACTCAGAACCCACTACACCACCAGAGCATAAGCCAAAAGACACGAACCGAAAACCCCACCTCCACCAAGTCAATTCTGACTCAAGGACACAAACAAATGCTTCAGAGCAACTGGTGGTTCCGATCTGCTGATCTTATGGTTAGCAGCCCAGTGCTTAACCACCAAGCCACAGGGTCCGTTACAGTCCAGGCGCCAGGGTTTTCAATGGCTGCTGCTTCTGAAGCCGGTCACCCGTCTTCACTTCCGGATCAACCGTCTTCACTTCCGGGTCACTGCTGAGGAGACTCAAAACTCCAGGCATCTAGTTAGCTGACTCCTGTCAAAGACTCCTCCACCTCTCGAATCCGACTCACAGACACTGTCCTATAGGACAGAGCGGAGCTGCCCCTGTGGGTTTCTGAGGCTGTCCATCATGACAGTAGAAAGCCTCATCTTGCTCCCAAGGCGCGGTTG
>NW_022104553.1:18372310-18374527 GCF_000313985.2 Echinops telfairi | reverse complement strand
CGCCCTCCAGCTGTTGCTTGAGGCAGGTGCAAACCACCCAGCACACCATGGGCACGAAGCACATGGTGAACAGGGGCTCGTTGTCCCTCACGAAGTTGAAGGCCAGGCCGGCCTGCTCGGCGCTGGCGAAATACTTGTAGAAGTACTCCTTCCGCTCGGGCTCGCAGAAGCCCAGGATCTCCACGCGCCGGGGATGCTCCAGCAAGCCGTGAAGCTTCTCCAGAGCCATGGGCCGGGTGGTGATGAGCAGGGAAGACTCGGGAAGCAGCATCTTCCGAATCAGGCTGCTCAGGAGGAGCTCCGTGGGCTCCTTCTCCTCCCAGCGGGAGCACCAGGGCCCCTGCGGGTGGTGGAAGGAGGGCTTGAGCTCATCAAAGCCGTCCACAATGAACAGGAGGCGCTGGGGCACCCTGACAAGGTCCGGCAGGGGAACGCTGTGCTCGGGCCAACAGCTGGACACGAGGTCTTGCAGGCTGCGCTGGGCCTTCTGGTTCATCTCCCTGCAGTTGATGTAGAAGAGGAAGTCAAACCGGCCCTGGAAGAGTCTGCCATCGGCCCAGTCCAACATGACCTTATGGGCTAGCATGGACTTGCCCATCCCCGCGGCCCCTTGCAGGACCACCGTGTGGGGCGGCTCAGGGCGTTCTTCGTCCGGCTCGAAGAGGGTCTCTATCTGAATGGGGCTGAGCTGCTGGTCCCTGGTTCTCGGGTGTCTCCCACCGGTGGCCAGAAGCTGCTCCCGGGCCCACATGGGATTCGGGTGTTCCTTCACGAGGAGGAGCCGGGTGTATCGGTGGCTGAGGTTGGCACATTCTCCCAGGCGTGCATTGCGGTCTTCCATCAGCCGGAATTTCCTCCGGATGTAGTCGAGGTAGGTTTCCCGGGCATCTAGTGGAGAGGAACGAAGGGTCCGTTGTCAAGAACCTTAGGGGCCGGCGAGTCAGATCTGACTCGTAGAGACCCTTTTGTACACAGAAGAAAACACTACCCTGGTAGGTGTGGGTGTGGGTGTTGTTAGGGACCATCGAGTGGGTTCTGACCCACAGCGACCTCGTGCGCAACAGAACCCAACACTGCCCGGTCCCTGGCCCTCCTCACAATGGTTCCCACTGCTGCAGCCAGGGTGTCCATCCATCACATCACACCCTCCTTTTCTCTGTCCCTCCACTTTACCAAGCGCGATGTCCTTCTCCAGGGACTGGTCTCTCCTGATAACCTGTTCAACGTATGTCAGATGAAGTCTCACCATCCTTGCCTCTAAAGAGCACGCTGGCCTACTTCTTCCGAGACAAATCGGTTGAGCAAAAGATAAATACCTTCAAGCCAAAACCTCACCGCCACCGAGTCTATTCTGACTCACAGTGACCCTCTAGGACAGGGCTGAACTGCCCCTGTGGGTTCCTGAGACGGTCACTCTTTAGGGGCACACAAAGCCCGGTCTTTCTCACTCGGAGTGCCTAGTGGTTTCGGACCATTACCCTTGGAGATTTAAGACCAAGGTGTAACCACTACACCACGAGGGCTCCTTGATAGATAGTCTAGGCATTCCAAAACTCACTGCTATCAAGCCGATTCCATCCATAGCTATAGGACAGAATAGAATGGTCCCTTTGAGTTTCTGAGACTCTGAGTCTTTACAGGAGCGGAGAACTTCCTCTTTCTTGCATGAAGTGAAGAGTGGATTTGTACCACTGGCTTCAATCCATAGCCCACTGGAGCACCGAGCTCTATTGGTGAGCTGAAAGGGACTGGTATGTACCTCTCTAAACAGGACGGTCCTATGTTCTACCATCCTGGGGATGAGGAAACAGAGAGGGACAGCAACACGCCCGTCATCAGAAAGAACCCGTCAAGAGCTATCTTGAAGTACGAGGCTGTCAGCTGCACATTAATAAGAGCAAAGGACCGATGTCTTTGTTTCATGGTGCTGGAGAAGAATATCTGAAAGTACACAGATCCGTCTTGGGGGGAAGTAGAGCCTGAATGCTCCCTGGAGGCAAGGATGGTGAGCCTTCATCTCGTGTACTTTGGAAATGTCACCCCAAGGGACCAGTCTCTAGAAAAGGACATCAGGACCAGACAAAAAGAGGAAGAAGCTTCCTGAGACGGACCAACACAGTGGCTGTAACAATGAGCTCAAACATAACGTTTGTGAGAATGGCGCAAGGCCAGGCTGGATTTGGTTTTGCATCACAAGTTGGAAACTGCTCAATGGGA
>NW_022104553.1:18356145-18371021 GCF_000313985.2 Echinops telfairi | reverse complement strand
CCAAAGATGTCTATTTTTATGGAAGCAGGCTGCCACGTCTTTTCTCCTAAAGAGTGGCCGGTGGGTTTGAACCACCAACCTTTCAGTTAACAGCCAACCTCTTTAACCTTTGTGTCACCAGGACACGCAATAATATCACCTGATATTTCATCAGAAATGAAATCTTTTTGATGCTAACTCCCTGTCCACTCCAAGTTCAGGCTGTTCTGTGGTTACCTCACATTCATGCAGTTAAAAAATTGAGTTCATCACCTGTGCGTCAGTTACATTATTTCATGTCCACTTGATAAATAAGTATAGGGATAGAGTCTAGCCTGTCAATCAGGTCACAGCCTGATGGGGTAGTCTTGTGGGTGTGGCCTTCTTCTGAAGATTCTAGGAATTCCCTCTCTTTTTCCGTGGAGTTGTGCCACACACTCTCTGTTTCACTTTCCTGTGGTTGAGACACTCAGAGAGCTGAAGGAGCCACATGGAGACCCACGCCAGCGCTGAGATGCTTCCACCACCATTGGATCCACAAGATTTTGCATCCACCGGCTTGTATAATCTTGAATTTGGCATCATTGCGTGTGCTGCATGAGTCTAAAGAGGGATTTATGGACTAGTAGAGGACTTAGTGGCTAATATCAGACATATGAACTTGAATTGGACTGGGTTGGGATGTTTTCTTAATGTATGATTACTCTTTGATATAAAGCTCGTTCTTATACATATATGAGTGTCTCTGGAGTTGTTTCTCTAGTCAACCCAGACTAACAACCTGTTTCCCATCTCCTGATCTCCTCCTCCTGGACCCCTATCATGATAATTAGGAGCCCTGGTGCAGAAAGACCTGGTGAGCTCAGCTGCTCTGTAAAGATACACAGCCCTGGACATCCTACAGGGAATGTTTTAGGCCAGGTTGACTAGAGAAACCAATCCAAGGATATAAATATATATATATACACACACACACATATATGTATATACATATACATATACACACACATATATATATTAGAAAGAGCTTTATATCAAAGAGCAATTGTATATTGAGAAAACGCCCCAGCCCATTCAAGATCAAGTCCGTAAGTGTGATATTAGTCCATATGTCTGAGACTAGTCCATAAATTCCTCTTCAGACCCACCCAGCACACGCAAAGATGCTGAATGCAGGAAGATGATAGACCGGTAGGTGAAAAGTCTTGTGGATCCAATGCCAGTGGAAGCATGCCGGCGCCGGTGAAGGTCTCCACTGCATGACTCACTCAGGTCTCCACGTGGCTCCATACGGCTTGTCAACAAGAAGATGCAGCAGAGAGAGAGTTTGTGTGGCCTGCTTCGAGGGAGAAAGAGAGGAAGTTCCCAGAATCCTTATGACAAGGCCATGCGCAAAGAGAGGCATCATCAGGCTGGGACCTGATTGACAGGCTAGACTCGACCCTTATACTTATTTATCAAGTTGACATGAAATGATGTAACTACCACAGGGCAGTTCTACCCTGCCCGACAAGGTCGTAATGAATAAGAATACACTTGACAGCAAAGGATTTGGTTATCATGGTCATCACACCTGCAAGGAGCCCTGGTGGAGCAGGGGTTAAATGCTTGGTAGCTAACCAAAACATGAGCAGTTCGAAACCACCAGCTGCTCTGCAGGAGAGAGATGTGGAAGTCAGTTTCTGGAAACATTACAGCTCAGTGCCTGGCTACCTGGTGTAGTGGTTCCGCATTGGCCTGCTCTTCGAGAAGTGAGCTGTTCAAAACCACCAGCTGCTCTGAGGGAGAAAGATGGGCCCTTCTACTCCCATAGCGAGTTTCAGTCTCTGAAATCCACAGGGACAGTCCTACCCTGTCTTACAGGGTCGCTATGCATCGGCATCGCCTCAAAGGCAGTGAGTTTATTGTTTTGTTTTGTTACCACTGCCAATAGCTCTTAAAGGGATCCCATTAGATATCACATACATCACATAATATCACACTTAAGTTCCGGACACAGTGGGACAAAAAGTGTGGAACAAAACTCAGAAGCTTACAAAGGACCAGGCTTACTAATTGGATAGAGGCTAGTACACAGGTTCCTAAACCTACCTGGACTACCGCTCCCATTTGCGGACAATGACTCAGTGTGTCCTTGGCAATGAAAAACCTCTGTACTGCAGCCCCTCATCCAGGATAAAGTGTAGGTATCTGGTTTTGCAAGACCCCCACCCCACCCCAGGGACCCTTCCAGAATCACACCCCCTTGGGGGGTGTCACCAACTTTGGGAAACACTGGCCCAGCAGAACCCTTGAGACTCTAGCCCCTAGCCACCCTTCAGGTCTGGAAATGAACTCACCCCCAGAGTTCAATTTGCAGCCAAACAACAGGTGCAAAAAGGGAACCAGAATACGAGGGGGTTGCACACCCCCTCAAATCATCCACCCTTTGAGACATAAAGGGCAGTACTTATTCAAGCACAAAGCTCGGAAAGGTTGGGAAAGAGGGAGGAAGTGGGAGCTGCCATCAAGGAGGCAAAACAAAATGTGTCTGAAAGGTTGGAATGGAAAAATGAAACTGCTCTGCAAGCTTTTACTCAATTCACAACCCAAAGTTAGAGGGCGGGGAGATGAAAGCCTTGGAAAGTCTAGGAGGCAGTTCTACTTGATCCTGCAGGGTCCCTGTGACTCCAGATGGACTCTGTAGAGAGGGGTTGCTGGTTGGGTTCGAGTTAGCATGTACATCCATCCACCCACCGCATCCCCTCAACCAGGAGGGTCTGCTTCAGATCTAATTCGATTTCATTGTTTCTTCTCACCTTCATCTCTTGGCCATGTCTCACCCGCCCATCCATTTGTCCAGCAAATACACCGATGGTGGACATCAGCCCGACCTGGGTATTGTTTCGGCATTGAACACATAATAGTCAGTAAGGCCTGAGGTCCCTGCTTCAACGAGCCTTACACCCTACTGATAAATAGACCCCTCGTATGATTTCGGAGAACGATGAATGCTGTGTCTCACTTTCTTCAAGGCTGCATGATGGAAGGTGGCTGAAAGGGTTATTTTATTTTGAGCAGGAAAGACTTTTATGAGCATGAGTCATTGAATCTGATGACTGAATGGCAGGAGCCGGCTATGTAAGCATATGCATTTTATTTCCTTTATGAAAAAAACAAAACAACTGGAATTGCCTGCCTTACTGTTGTGATTGAGAATCTACACAGCAGATCCTGCAGGAAAGTCACTGGTTTCTACAGCTGCCCTTGGCTGCCGTCGATTACATTTCTGCAGTTACACAACCGTTCACAGCCTCTTTTTCCAAGACTGCTCAACCCCCACTAACATACATCCACTGCCCTCGAAGTTTAGCTGCTCTTCAGCGTTTCTGTCCTCAATTTGGTTCCCTGAAGATAGTTCATCAAGGACCACCATGGTGATCAAGGCAATTTTTTTTAAACTAATGATGCTAACTTATTCTTGGGCTTTAAGAGGGCTTCTGGAGCTAGATAGCTATATGGTTAACTTTAGGTTTAAAGGCCGGCTCAGTGATTTGGGGCATTCATCCTGCCTCCAGGGTTTTAAACATTCTGAAGGATTCAAGGGACGAGATGGAACTCTGAGGGCTGCAGAGCGACATGTTGGCATTGCCTGACCTCCTCTCATTTTACAAGGGGGAAGGGGAGTCAAGGCCAAGATCAACCCCAGGCCCACTCCTTTGAGACAGAGGTCAGACCCGGCCCCTCCCTCCAACCACTTCTGACACCAGATGTCCCTCCCATGGCACTCTGCTTCTCTGGGTTTAATAACTCATCGCAGTGGCCACAGAACACACAGGCCACCCTCACCGTTCCGGCGTTGATTAGGGAAGTAACCGGTTATATTTCGAGATTAGAAATGACTCAGGATACAGATCTGTGGTCAGACCATCTCTATTTTAGCGGTGTCTCCAGGCAGGCCTCGCTCACAGCTGCTCGGACTGATCTGGGCCCTGCTTGGGTCAGCGTGACAAAGCCCTTGAGCTCCACCCAAAAGTACTGGGAGGCACTCCATGCTGCCTGGGAGTCTCCTACCCAAAGACAATCTGTGCTTTTGCTGCGTAGGGCAGCCAGTGCACCCATACCCACCATAGCCACTTCACCCACGGGCCAGGAAGCGCACTGGGCCAACTCCCGATTCTGCTGCCACTGCTTCTCCCTGTCTCAAGCGATCTCTGGTGTGACAGCGAACTCTAGCTGTCCGTTGCGGCTAGTTGCTTCTCAGTGTTGGGACAATGGCTCCATTTCTGTGTCCTCTCGTGGGTCGTAGTCTCCCTTCATCCTTCCTTGGCAATGGCTGGCATACACGGACCCCTCCCCCTGTCAGGATGCCATAGACCTTATCGACGTGGTCCCTAACCCCGCAAGGATTCTGGGCACCTTATCCACAATGTTCAGAAGTTGGTGGACCGCAAATGCCTCATTTGCATAGCCACTGCCGAGCATCTGGCGGGAGCTACGAGACCATGGCACCACGACAATGACAGGGACCACGTGTTGCTCTGCACAGGCAGGGACAGCTCAGGAAAGGAAGGTGAGGATGGTTGTACAACTCGAAGACAGTCATCAGTGCCACTGAGTCATGGAATGTTACCTTAGTTCTCTAAATGGAGCGAATCCAGTGATGTGTACAAATAAATATGCTTTAAAAAGCTTGTGGAGGGAACCAATCACAATGATCAATGCATCACCCCACCCCACCACCTCCAACCCGGAAGATGTACTCCAGAAACCATGGGGAAGGGAGACAGCAATCAGTGTAAGATATGAAATTAATAATAATATATATAGTTTATCAAGGGGTCTCAAGGGTGGGAGAATGGGGGAGGACGGGGGAAAAAAGAGGATCTGATACCAAGAGCTCAAATAGAAAAAAATATTTATAAAATAATGATGGCAACATATGTACAAATATGCTTGATGTATAGATTGTTATAAGAGCTGTAAGGGGGTAAGGCAGTTGTGCAGACTGGGACGCCCTAAGCCCATGGGTCAGGTGTCAGCTTGTAGGTTTCTCTGGACTCATGGTTGCAGGGGCTGGCAGACCCAACATCAGCGGCTAAGCTGTCAAGCTGCTGGCTCACATCCTGAGAACTCATCAGAGAACTATGAGTCAAATGCAGGCTCAACAGAGGGCAAGATTTCCCAGATCATCCGTATATCTCGGACGCAGACCACACCTCCCAGGAAATATTCCTTTCAACTGACTGGCTATTTACATTAGGTCTCTCTCTCTCTCTCTCTCTCTCTCTCTCTCTCTCTCTCACACACACACACACACACACACACACACATGCGCGCACACGGAGGAGGATCGCATGACATCGGACAAACCACTGAGAATCGTGTCCTAGTCGAGTTGAAGCATGACCTTCAGTAACATGTAGAACGTGTTGAATAGGTGTGTGTTCTCTTGTGTATATCCTCCACCACAACGGATGAAATAAAGCAACAGGAAAATAAATACGACCTGAGCTTATGAACTTCCGGCCCACAGCACCTCCCAATACTCTCTGAGCATGGGGTCAAGAAGAGAAAAAATGAAAGGTGACAGAAGAAAGGTATTTGGAGCAGAACACAGAATAAACAAAGACTGAAAGGATGACCGTGGAATCCCAGGTCTCCCAGGCACAGGGAGTGTCAGGGAAGAGAAGGGGATTGATGGGCACCAGCCTTGGCCATCCCTCCCCCATCCTTACCCCTCACCAGGTCTTCTCTCTGTCCTCTCTCCCATAGGTCCTTCCTGTTGATCCTCTCAAAGATGCTTAGAGCCAGCAGCCAGGCCTTTCCTGACCCATAATGGGCCACCAGCAGCTGAGCCATTTCCAGGGTGCCAGCCGTCTCCATCCGTCCCCAAGGGATCTTGCCCTCCCCCAGCTCGACCGTGGTCCCCAGGTATAGCTTGAACTTCTTCAGGTCCATGGCCGCGAGTTCTTCCAAGTAGGTAGCCAGGCAGCAGAGGACACATTCTGTCATTCTTGACCAGTGTTCGAAGCATGGGCCTTTCAGAGAGAAGCTGGAGACTAGGAGGTTGCTAAGTGGTGTCCAAGTTGGGGTGGGGGGGTGAGGAGGGGTGTACCCAGTGTGCCCATTCACAGGTGGAAAGGAGGAGAGGTTGGGGCTTACTCCCTACTGCTGGGGGTTTGTAGGTGTGTGAGAGAGACGAAAGCCCTTCTGTTGAAATAATGATTTCTCAGCCTAGAGTTGCCTGCCACCGCCACTTACCAATAGGCAGGTGGGCGGAACACCCTTTGAAGAGGAGGAAGTTGGGGCGGGGGCATTGTGAAACCAGGGGAGCTGTGAGCTGGAAGTGACACAAGAGGCCACCTAACAGCAACATCCTCACTTCTGCTCCTCTTGCCCACTCCTGATAGAACTAAGGTACTCTTTTCTTCACCCTCTCTCCCATTCCCCTTGCCTTTGCTGTGAGCAGCCATGGAATTGGTCCTCAAGTCACCAGTTGTCAGAGGAAACCAGCCTCCAACAACCCAAAGGGCCCGAAGGCACAGATGTACGGCAGTGACATATAAAGATGACAGTAAAGTCATAGAGGATAGGAGAGAGAGAGTAAGATAAAGGAGTCAGACACATTGTATGGTAGCATGCTCACCTCAGCTCCTCTTGATGGAGCAGTGGAACTGGGAGAAGTGAGAGTGAAGCTTTACTATCTTGGGATATTTATAGGTAGCCATAATACATGCATATTCAGAAGTTACATGCATCACAAGGTGGGTGGTATCTACATTAAGGCCCCTAAGCTCACAGGTGAGGAAACCTAATACCTGCATTGGGGGAAGATATGAGGGGGGTTGGATGGCACAGAGGGAACAGCGATCAAAAGGGTAATGTCTGTTTCTGTAGGGAGACACAACCAACCACGCGCTCACTTTAAGGCAGCATCGCTGTTAGGGGGAGAATCCTTGGGAAAGACTTTTAAAGCAGGATCATGTACCTGGACTTTACCTCTAACTTACCAACGTGGAGGCTTTCCTACCGTGGAAAACCAGCTTTCCAGATTCCCTCTGTGATACGTTAAGGAGTACAGTCCTCGTCCTATTTCCCTCCGTGTTCGTTTCCCACAGCCGGTGGCCCCATTGGACAACAGAACGAAATGCCGCCTGGTCCCAGTTCTCCTCGTGAAGGGTTATCACATGTGGTTCAAAGAGCTGTCTCCCTTTTGTTTAAAAATTGTCATTTAGGTATAAGCTTACAGAGCAAATTTCTTTTCTATTGTTGCAGGGAAGAAAAAGTCCCCCACCCCACCCCAGACTCAAGTATAATTTATAGAGACACGTATGAAGTCTTAACAGGACAAATATTATTCGTCCGATGAGAGAGACCCATCGCTCAAAGACTTAGGATCCAGTTCAAGTCTGTGGGCAGATATAAGCGAGTGGCTTCTCTTGACTGGTGATGGACAGGAAGCTAGAAGAGCACACGCTGGTGGATGCAGAGCTGAGCAAATCTGAGGTCAGCTGTCCACTGGTGATTCCTGAGATCCACAGGCACTGCAATGGGGGCTCTACAAACCCGATGCTGGGTCCACATGCAGTGGACTTGAACCAAATTGGACTTACCCAAGGAATTCTGGTGGCATAGTGAGTTACATTCTGGGCTCCAACTGCAAGGTTAGCAATTTGAAAGCACCAGCCGCTCCCTGGGAGACAGATGAGGCTTTCTACTCCCGTAAAAGGTTACAGTCTTTGGAAACTCATAGGGGCAGTTCTACCCTGTCACTATAGGGTCACTATGACTCTGAATTGACTCGATAGCAGCAAGTTTGGTTTTTTGATTTGAGACTTACCTACTACTGCAATTGTATGGGTGATTTCTTGATATATGTTTCTCTCTCTCTTTGTGATATAAGTCTCTTCCGATAAATACACACATACAACCCAATGCTTCTGCTTTTATAGAGAACCCAGCCCGACACAGAACCTAATTTTTCCCCCTTTGATAACATTTTCCCCCTTTGATTTCCTTTTATCTTTGAAGGGAAATCAATGGGTCAAAGGCAGAGAATATGTTTATAGTTCTTGGCAAACCCTTCCCAGGGTTGTAATAATTATTACTGCTGCCAGCACTTGAACTCTCAGCATGCAAAACTCATGTGTGAGTGCGTTAGAGCTTCGTTGTTGACCGATCATGTGTTGCAATAGCAATTCCCATTTCCTTTTCCCTCTCCACTCCTCCTGACCTCCCCAAAGCCTTCTTTTCATGTGAAGCTCATGTGCATTTTCTTTTACAATACTGGTCACCTGCAGTGCAGTCATTTTTATTATTTTGAATTTTGTTATACATTTTTCTCCCATTCTGTCCAGGATCTTCTGTGGTCCCAGTCAGAATGGTTGGTAGTGGTAGCAGGGCATCATCTAGTTCTTCTGATCTCAGAATAGTAGAGGCTGTGGCTCACATGGTCCATTCGTTAGTTGGATTAATTGTTTCCTTAGGTCTTTGATTTCTTCACTCTTATTTCCTATGGAAAGGGAGAGAGACCTATCTAGGCATGAATTTTCGATGGTCACTAGCTAACCTTTAAGTCTCCTGGTACTGGAGTTTCTAAAGGAGGTCTGCTGGTGTAGTGGGCTACGTGTTGGGTTGTTAACCATAAGGTCGGAGTTTCAAACCCACCAATTGCTCTTCGGGAGAAAGATGAGACTTACTGCTCTCGTGAAGATTGACGGCCTCGTGAGTTTCTGAGACGGTCACTTTTTACCGGAGTAGAATGCCTCATATTTCTCCCTCGGAGCACCTGGTGGTTTCAAACTGTTGACCTCGTGGTTAGCAGTGTCACCACTACACCCCCAAGAGTGCCCATGTACAGCAGATTGGGCATCCTCACCATCCTTGATATGTGTGAGCCTAGTTGTTGCAACCACTGGGTCAATCCATCTCAAGGGGGGGTCTTCTTCTCTTTCACTGACCCTCAGCTTTACCTCCATCGCTTCTACGGCTCAGCTCAACTTCTGGAGACCTGGGACTACATCTGCCCCAGCACCTGCCTCCCACTCTGAAGCTTTAAGAAAGCAATAACCACTTTTCATGAGAATCAATGTGGGGAACACAGAACACAGTTCCTCTGGGAAGACACAGAGATGGTCCACGTGGAGTTAAGAGCTCCAGGAGGCAAAGGAGACACCTGAGAAGGCCAGTACAGAAACCTTGGTGATGGGGCAATGGAATTAGCAGAGGCTTAACAGACTTGTACTAAATCTTCAGAATCATGAATGCTCCCAGTTAATGTCGAAGCAGAGGAGATCCTCTGGGATCAACCACTACACAGACAGGCCTGCTATCATTTTCATTTTTCAAAATTTTTTTGATAGATGAACTTGTCACTAATGCCTCCAGTTCATTTCAGTTTTCCTTTTTTTTCCTCCAAATTTATTTTTTAAATAAATCATTTTATTGGGGGCTTTTATAGCTTGTGTTAGGCAGGGTTCTCTAGAGAAAGGAAACCAGGACACTTATGAATTTAGATAGATAGATAGATAGATAGATAGATAGATAGATAGATAGATAGATAGCTATAGATAGATAGGCTTATACAGCAAGAAGGAATATATCCGCTAATTAGTACACACAGCAGTACAGAGGATTCAGTTCAGCTCACTTCCGTGGAACAGTTAACAGACTGGAAGTCCTTCAAATCATGAGAGCTCCCAGGTCCAAGGTCAAGGAAGCAGACAGCAGAGTCCTCCTTGGGGCAAGGCAAGCAGAGTCTGCCCACAGACAGTAGGGTGGGTCACCACCTGTCAGGAGCTCAGGAGCTTAGCAAAGCAGGCCCTGATGGGATATCAAATGCAAACACTGCATGCCGACAGGATCCACTAGCCTCAAGCTCAAGTGATGGGCACCAAGAGTATGACGAAGCAGGTCTCCAAGGATCCTCAAGTTTTAGCGACATGATCCATGGGTTAGCCTGGCCTACAGGTAGTGTAGCTCACAGGGGGAGGCAGAAAACCAGCTCCAGCAGCAGCACTCCTTTTGCAGCACACTCCTCCGATCACCAGAGAGCAAGGGGAGGGGGGGGGACGGGGGCGGGCCTTGCAGAACCATTTATCTCTTTGCCCTCCAATCAAACTGCAACCCAAGTAATCACACATGTTCTTGTTGGCCAGGTCAGCATGATAAACCAACCAATCACACAGCTCTTATAACAATTCTTTTTTTTCTTGAGCCACTCAGACCAATATGTAGGTTTGAGGGATAAGGAATCTGGAAGGATCCTTTTCCCCACCTTTCTTTTTAAGGAAACACACTATTTGCTTACACAGTCCATCTGAAGACATGACGGCATCAACACTATCCTGTTAAACTTGCCATGTATGTGGTTCTCTTTCTCCTCTCCCAAACTCTGTACTCAACATCCCTTCCCTCCCCTCTTCCCGCTCCTCCAGCCCAATACCACCCTCCCAGCCCACACCCATCCCGTCTCTCCTTACAGTCATTAAAGTCTTGTCTTGTGGTGTATAAAGTCTTGTCTTATGCTGTTTATCCTTACACTAATGGTGTTATTAAATATTCATCTCTGTTAGATTGACTGAGTTTGTGAAGCAGGAAGCTGCTTTTGAAGAGGACACAAAAAGGCAATCTACCTCATGATTCATTTGATTAGGCCTTTGAGAGACTGGCCGTTTCTACAGCTTCATTGACGGTCTTTCTGTACCAATTCCTTGTGGTTTTTTGATTGACGGATTGGTTGATATTTGGGATGTGTTCTTGGGATTTGAGTAAAAGCTCACACAGCTCTGAGTGTCCCCTTCAGTGATTTGTACACAGTTTGCTTTGTGACTTTGGTTTCTACCCGCTTGACTTACAACCACTCTGCCCACTTCCTCCCTGCGTCTCAGTGTGGCTTAACCAGACTTCAAACTCGCTGCTGCCCCTTCTATTCCGCCTCACAGTGACCTATAAGGCAGGGCAGAGCAGTCCCTGTGGGTACTGACACTTCAGCTCTTCACAGGAGTAGATCGCCTCATCATTCTCCTGTGGTGGTGGGTTCGAACCACTGACCTTGTGACCCACTACGGCACCAGGGCTCCAGTAGGTCCTAAGGAAGTAGGTGTTGGTTTTCTTCTTGTTGTGTTGTGAGAAACAGAAAGATTTCTCCCAAGTTGTTTCCCCCAAATATATGCCAAACTTAAGCTGCCTGCTACACGTGGTAAATGACTATACACTTGGAGGTCAGCGAAAGTAGGTCAGAGGTTATTCTCCCTAAGGGTCGTCAGCCATCTAGAGCAATCAGACTGTATTGTCTGTCCCACCCTAAGTAGGGCCCACTCCCTTCTGATAAGGATAGTAGATTGTTTTTCTGAAGGAGAGCCCGGGATGTCAAGCCCACCAAGAGTAGGCTGCCATATTGAGTCTAGGGTCCGCCCTTCTTGTCACATGTATACACTTAGTCCCTCCCCTTCCCATTATGTGTACACACCACTAGCTTATCCCTTTCCTGTTACACCTATAACCGTTGTATATCCCCCTCCTATTGCTTGTATTGCCTATTGTAAAACCCCTTCCTGTGATGTATGTTCTTGCCTATAATCAGGGACCTTATATGCCCCCAAAAGATATATAAGCCTTGGTTAGTAATACATTACTCTTCTCTCTCCTTCCTTCTTTGCCCACCCTCGCAGTGCATGGGCGGATCTGGCTGTTGAGATCATGGGCCTCCAGGAGGTGAGCATGCTACCGTGAAATGTGTCTGACTTCTTAATTTTATTCTCTCTTTCCCATCTCTCCCATTCCTCTATGACTTTACTGTAATCTTTATATGTCATAACCGTACAATTGCACTTACTGAACCCATGATTGGTTGTGAGGGGCAGCTTCCCCCACATTGTGTAAACAATTTTAGTAGTAAACTGTTTAGCTGTTCAATGATGCCCTCGGGAACCCTAATCCAATGGTGACCCCATTATTATAGGACAGAACTGAGATCCATGGGGTTTTCCTGGATGTGATCAGATCTCTAGGCCAGAGCCCCAGAGCCTCGGGGTGGGCTCGAACCACCAACTTTGAGGTGAGTAGTTGAGCACAAACCGTTTCCCACCCCCCAGGATCTTCTCAGGTTACCTGGCTCTCTCTGCTTCCATATTCTCTCATGCTTGGTGTGGTAGTTCCATAATCTGGTGTCAATTGGGATTTGAGAGTGTTGAGTGAAGGGATGGAGTCTAGTCTCTCAATGCGGATATAGCCAATGAGGCCTATGTGTGGGCATGGCCTTCTTCTGAGAATTCTGGGAACTCCTGTATTTCCTCCTTGGAGGCAGGAGACAAATTCTCTCTCTGATGACTCCCTGAGAGATGCTCTACTGACAAGACACATGGAACTATGCTGGAGACTTGAAGGCGGAGAAGTCATGTGGAGAGCCTTGCCAGCGCTGAGATGCTTGCAACACCACTGGATCCATAAGACTTCCCAACCACTGGCCTGTGATCTTCCTGTATTCACATCATTGCATGTATTTTGTGAGTCTGAAGAAGACTTTGTAGATTGGTGTTGGACATATGGGCTAATATTGGACTTGTTACCTCCATGGGGTTGCCTTCAAGAGCAAGAGCCAACCAAAATGGTGGTTTCTGAGGGGACCTGCTGCAAACTCAAAGTCACTGCCATGGTGCTGACTCCAACTCTCAAAGACCCTACAGGACAGGGTAGAACTGCCCCCTGTGAGTTTCTGAGACTGTCACTCTTTACAGAATTAGAAAGCATTGTCTGTCTCCTGAGGAGCAGCTTGTGGTTTTGAACTGCTGACCTTGTGGTTAGCAGCCCAATACATAACCACTGTGCAAAGCGGGGGCAGGGATGGGGTGGGTGTACTCTTTCCAGGGGAACTGTTGGGCTAGTTCAATTCAAGGTAGAGTAGTGTGCTCGGGAGGTCACAGCCACGCTTTTGGGGGCTCCCAAAGGCATAATGTGCGTTGATATTCTTGAAAGACACAGGGCGATTAGGAGGACGTTTTTTTGTTTTTTGTTTTGCTTTTAATTTATTTATTTATTTTAACCTTTTATTAGGGGCTCATACAACTGTTCTCCCAATCCATACACACATCCATTGTGTAAGGCGCATTTGTACATTGTTTCTCAAAACATTTTCTCTCCACTTAAATCCCCGATATTAGGTCCTCATTTTTCCCCTCCCTCCCCGCTCCCCCCTCCCGCATGAGCCCTTGATAGTTTATAAATGGGTATTTTGTCATATCTTGCCCTGTCTGACGTCTCCCTTCACCCACTTTTCGGTTGTCTGTCCCCCAGGGAGGAGGTCACACACAGTTCCATGTAATCGGTTCCCTCTTTCCTACCCATTCACCCTTTACCCTCCGTGTTTTGCCACTCACACCACTGGTCCTATAGGGCTCATCCGTCCTGTAGGAGGAAGTTTTAAGAAGAATTAAGAACTGTATTGGTGATAAAGCAGGAGCCTTGCTGACATGGTGGTTACGCATTAGACTGCTAACTGGGAGGTCAGTCGTTCAAAACCATCAGCCACTCCTCAGTAGACAGACAAGGCTTTCTAATCCCGTAAAGAGTGACAATCTCAGAAACTCACAGGGGCAGTTCTACCCTGTCCTGTTAGGGTCACTGTGAGTCAACATCGATTTGATGGCAGCGATCTTTTTTTAAAAAAAGTTTTTTAATAGGGTCGCCATGGGTTGGAATGGATTCGATGTCATTGGATTTGAGGGTGGGCTAGTCACGGGTCATTTGCTGACTGCCTTGGTTGGAGGGCCCCTGAACCAGTTGGACCAGTTGAACCAGTTGGAGGGCCCCTGAACCTCTGTCTAGGACAATGTACATGCCCCAAATATGGTCCCATTCCTGTTTCTGTCGCCCCACCAACCACTGCGATGTATTGATCCGCTGTTAGTCATGCTCTCGCGACAACTTCCTTCATCCTCCCGTGTCCTGGGATGTCATTCTGTCCCTGTGGCCATGGTCTCCCTCTTCCAGGTGAATCATCTCTCTCTCTGTCCTGCTTAATCTTTCATACAGGTGTCTCTCTAAACTACATTGGAGATTTGGGATCTCCATCCTCCCCTACGGCAGGCATTAAGCATGAGGAGAATATGGAAGCCAAGTGTGTTAGTCCAGGTTGACTAGAGAAACAAATTCATGGGCACTCTTATGTGAATAGGAAAGAGCTTTATACATAAGAGCAGTTGAATATTGAGAAATATCCCAGCCCAGTCCAGATCAAGTCCATACATCTGATATTAGCCCCTATGTCAGATACCAGTCTATAAAGTCCTCTTCAGACTCACAAAATACATGCAATGACGCCGAATGCAGGATGATCACAGGTCAGTGGGTGAAAGGTCTTGTGGATCCAGTGGCAGTGTGAGCATCTCAGCGCTGGCGTGGGTCTCCACGTGGCTCCTCCAGCTCCAGGGCTCTAGTGTAGATCCATGTGTTTTGTCAATGGAGATGTCTCGCAGAGAGTGAGTGTGTGTTCCACCTCCAATGAGCTATTTATCTCCTTAGAGCAGTGGTTCTCAACCTGTGGGTCGCCTGATTCATAGCAGTAGCAAAAGTACAGTTATGAAGTAGCAACAAAGATAATTTTATGGTTGGTGGTTGGGGGTCACCACAACATGAGGAACTGTGTTAAAGGGTCCTGGCATTAGGAAGGTTGCGAACCACTGCTTTAGAGTCTCCAAATGAGGTAATTAAGCTGCGATCTGATTGACAAGCTAAACACCCCATTCACTCCTAAGTCTCAAATTGACAACAGATTATGTAACTGTCACATGTATCAACTGAAACGCTAGTAGTGATATTTTAAAAATATCCCCTTATAGCATCTGACACAGAATTCAACAAGTTAAATATAAATATATTTATATGATATCTATTTAACTTGTTGGATATATCATATT
>NW_022104553.1:18351842-18353334 GCF_000313985.2 Echinops telfairi | reverse complement strand
CCATTTGTAACAACATGCCCGAAAGTAAAGCCTGGTAAATCCTGGTCAGATGAAAGGAGGGATGAGAATGTTCACAGTGGGCGGAGTCACAGAACAACTTGTGTAGGGATTGTTGTGTGGCAACCAAAGCCACTGTGTAGACCTTCCCTGACGACACAAGGTCATACTGAAAACACAAGCAGACTGGTGCATCCACACGATGCAACACTTCCCAAAGTTAAAGAGCCATGAATCTGCAGAACAGTGGCAGGCACGCGTGAGCCCAGAGAGCAGTACGCCAAGTGACACAAGTCCATCAGGAACAGACAGCTGTTGATTGAGACCACCATTGTCAAAGGCCAATGGTGGTTTTAGAAAATTTCTCTGATGGTCGCTGTGTGTGTGGGGGGTGTATGTGTGTATAAATAACTTACTAAAGGGTAGGCACATATTAACTTGGGTGAAAGGGAAGGCCATACAAGGGGGTACCCCCTAAAAAAATTGGAATTTTTTTTCACTATTATGTATTTAATTTTTTTTTTTTACAAATCTACCTTATCAACTTCAAAGTACTCTCCGTTACACATAATACATTTGTAAAATCTGCCATTCCATTCTGGGAAACATTTTTCAAACTCATCTGTTTGAATGGCTGACAGCACCTCCCTCATTTTTTTTCTTCATTTCTTCTACATCTCCAAATTGCTGTCCTTTCATGTCCCTCTGCATTCAAGGAAACAAAAAAAAGTCACACAGAGCAAGGTCAGGTGAGTCAGGTGCGTGGGGTAAGAGAGACATGCTGTTTTTCGTCAAAACCTGCTGCACTGAGATGGCTGTGTGAGTGGGTACGTTGTCATGGTGGCAAAACCAGGCCCCTGTATGCCACAAATCAGGTCCTATTTGTCACACACTGTTATGCAATATTTCGAGAAGCTCTAAATAGAAAGCTTGATTAACAGCCTGACCTGGTGGAACAAATTCCAAATGCACTACGAGTTGACATTTTCATCTGTTCAGGATGTTGATGGGCTCCAGAATGAGGTTTGTCATCAATCAAGATTTCACCTTTTTTAAAATGAGTAAACCACTCGCACACTTGAGTTTTCCCATAGCACTGTCCTTGTAAGCTGTGTTCAACATCACAGCAGTTTCTGTGACAATTTTCCAGAGCAGAAAACAAAGTTACACAGCAGCCATCTTAAATTGGCCATCACAAAGCAATGAGGTTCGAGGGAAACTGCTTTTACAAAAAAATCCACTGTGACCAGAGAGAACCTTCCTAGGGGATGCCACTGGGTGCACTAACTCAGAGTGAGTTGCTTGAGTGCCTATGGGGAAAATGGGCACTACAAAAGCTCCACTCTTCCCAGTGAAATTCCAGTTTTTTCTGGGTACCCCCTCGTATATAATAAGAGGAGGGTCATGAAAAAACAATGAAGGCAGAAGGCAGGATAAAGAAGGAAAGAAAGAGAAATGGAAGTGGAAACCGTGGGAAGGTGTGGGATGAGGGAGG
>NW_022104553.1:18341849-18350721 GCF_000313985.2 Echinops telfairi | reverse complement strand
ACTCCCCCATCCTACCCCACCCTCCAAAATATTGCCACCTCGCAAATTCTGACTCAAAGACACCCTACATAGGGTTTTCAAGGCGACTGAAACTCTTTACTGGAGCAGAGAGCATCATCTTTCTCCTTCAATTCAGTTGATGGGTTGGAACCAGCAACCTTGAAATGAGCAGCCCAGTGCTTATGCAGCAGTGCCACCAGAGCATAAGTACCCACTGTTCAGGAGGTCTCTCTTGTCCCGTGACTCCTTGGCGGTTTGTGCATTTTTAGTTTTGTTTGATGGTCTAGGTAACCCATAAAGCAGGGCATCAAAGTTTGCCTTTTTTCCATATATATATGTAATATATATATTACACTATAACAGATGATCATTACAGTTTTAGGTGTTACATTTAGGTCTTTGTCTGTGGTGTGACATAAGGATCCTGTCTCATTTCTCTGCAAATGGACACTCACTTTTTATAGGCATCATTTGCGAGAGACTCTCCCTTCCCACCCCTACCCCCCTTTAAAAAAAATCATTTTATTGGGAGCTCATATAAGTCTTATCACAATCCATCCATCCATCCATTGGGTCAAGCTCATTTCTACATTTATTGCCCTCGTCATTCTCAAAACATTTGCTATCTACTTGAATGCTTGGTATCAGCTTCTCATTGTACTCCCTCCTTCCCCGCCCCCCTCCCTCATGAACCCTTGATAATTTATAAATTATTATTTGGTCATGTCTTACACTGTCTAACGTCTCCCGCCCTTCCCCCTTTAATGGGTGTCGGCCTTTTGTCAGAGGCTGGCTCTCCTCAGGTGTGCGTATGGGCTTCTGGGCTCTCAATTCTGTTCCGATGGCCAATGCGTCTATCACTGCATAGTGCCAGGCTGTTTTGACTAAGGCAGCTTTGCAGGAGGTTCTAAGATCTGGTAGTGTGAGGCCTCCTACTTTGCTCTTATTCTTCAGTAGTACTTTGCTTCTCCAGGCCTCTTTGGAAGAAATGTGGGCGTTGCTAGACGTCATTTTACATCAAAGCCTCGGTGACAACCTGTTTGACTTGAGGTGCACACCCATATTGTGGTTTGACTGCAGAGAAAACATTTCCTTATTTAATTACAGTTTTCTAACCAGATAAAAAACCCCAGTGCAGGCATCTGTGAAAAGTCTGATCTAATCACGCTGGAAACAGCAAACATCTGGGTTTAATCCAGCATTTTACTTTGGATCAAAGGTTTAGAAGAATCTCTTTGGCACAGTGATCTTGGTGGGGCGGGAATGAAGGTACTGGATTGTTCCCGTTTAGCTATGAGGGTAAGTGAATAAGTATTGCTAACAGGATCCCAGGTCACAGATAAACGCATTTGTTCCAAACAAAATACATTTGAACGTGTCTTGGCCAGCAGTGGATGGCTGCAGACACGCGCGCTCAGTCTTAGTCTCATTCGAACCCCCAAACTTCAGTGCCAGCCAGTTGATTCCAACTCATAGTGACTCTCTAGGACAGAGGAGAGCTGCCCCCAGTGGGTTTCCGAGACCACCCACCTTCACAGCAGTAGAAGTCTCCTCTTTCCCCCGGGGAGCAGTGGGTGGTCTCCAACTGTTGACCAACTTAAACTCGTCCATTCTGACTCATAGCAACCCTGTAGGAGGAAGTAAACCCACCCGGGATGAGTTTCCAAGACTGTACCCCTTTATGGAAGCAGACGGCTCTATCTTTCTCTCTCAGCGTGCAATAGGAAGGAAACACTGCCCAGTCCTGCACAATGCTCACAATTGTTATGTTTCAGCCCATGTGGCAACCACGGGTCCATCCGCCTCCTGAAGCGCCCCCTCTTTTCCACTGGCCCTCTGTTGTCCCAAGCACGATGTCCTTTTGTTGCATGTTAGATTGTCCTTAGAAGGCAGGCAGGCCTTTGGCCGTGTTGTCAGGAAAGACCAGTCCCTGGAGAAGGACATCATGCTTGGGAAAGCGGCAGCGAACAAGAGGCAGACCCTCGATGAGATGGATGGTCTCAGTGGCTACAGCCATGGGCTGAACCACAAGGACCCTTGTGAGGATGGCGCAGACCGGGTGGTGCTTCTTTCTGTTGATCATCAGGTCGGGGCGCTATGGGTCAGAACCGACTCCAGGGCACCTAGCCACCACACTCCATCTTGCCTTTCCCTTTTCCCTTCTTCGGCAGGTGGGCATGTTGGGTGGTTCCACCCCCTGGCTATTGGAGAAAGTTCACCAGTGGCCATGGGTGTATCTTTGTAGGCTCTTTGACAAGTCAGACACTGGCTCCCATTCATGCGCCCTGTGGGAATTTACCTCCAAAACCCATGGGGGATTTAGATGCTGGGAAGTCCCCCAGACACCAACTGTGGTTGACAGAGCCCTCAGATGCTGACGTCCTAAGAGGAACAGCCTGAGGAGAGAGACCTTCAACACCAGACCCCAGAGAAAGGCATCCGCAGAGCAAGTGACCTTGGCTCTCCACCGCCAGAGATGTCTGATGTCTTTTAACCCACCCACCGCCCTCCAGTCAGTCCCCACAGAGAGCCTGCAGGATAAAGCCTCATGCCCCCTCGCACTTCCAAAGCTGTACTCTTCAGGGAAGCAGTCAGCATCACCTTTCTTGGAGGAGCAGCCAGTGGGTTCAAACTGCCCACCTTTCGTTAGCAGCCAAGCCACTGTGCCACCAGGGATCCTCGGCACCCACCACCCACTGCCTCTGGGTTGATTCCAACTCATAGCTACTCTGGGGGATGGAGTCAAACTGCCCCCATGGGTCTCCAAGGCTGTGTGTGACATCTTTACAGAGAAGCTGGTGGGTTTGAACCCCACCGCACCACCAGGGCCCCTTCATTAACGTCATGTTGTTCTTGGGTGCTGTTGACTCAGTTACGACTCACAGTGACACCCCCCACCCCATGCCAGGAACCATCCAGGGGGCAGTGACCTGAGTAAGGGGCTTGCTCTCCACCTTAATCTTCCCAGAACCTGGTGGCTGTGAGCAGCCGATCCCATCATGGAGTTGATTACATTATATTAGGTCACATTATGGGGGGGGGGGGGGCTTGAGCTGCCATACTGCCGAGCGTCCTGGCCTGGCCGAGTTGACACAAAACCCAATGATCACATCCCTAGAGATGGGAGGGGTATCAGGGTAGCCAGCCCCTAACCAATCATCACAGGCCCGGCAGGCGCAAGTGCACAGCTATAATATATAACGATCATAGTAAAGTTATCGAGAATAAGAGAGAGAGGAGAGAGAGTAAAATACAGGAGTCAGACACATTTCATGGTCGCATGCTCGCCTCAGCCCTTCTTGGCGGTCCACATGGGGATGCGGAAGGTGGGCAGGGCAGGAGAGAGGGAAGAGGGAACAGGGGAGTGGGAGGAGGAATGAGGAATGGGGACAGGGGACTGGAGGAGAGGGGACCAGAGGAGGGGGCTGGGGACCAGAGGAGGAGAGTGTCTTTATTGTTTGGGGGCTTTTATAGGTAGCCATTAGTCATGCATATTCAGGAGTTCCATACATCACAAGGTGGGTGGGAACCACAGTAAAGTCCCTGGGCTGACAGGTGAGGAAACCTAATTCCTGCACTGGGGCAAGACATGAAGCGGGATGGGTGCCCCAGTGGGAGTAGGTAATCCGGAATGTCTGCCTCTACAGGGAGACAATCAACCAGGCGCTCACTTTTAGGCAGCACAGCTAGTCGGGGAGAATCTGTGGGAATGACGTTTGTTAGTTTCCCACACAGGGGCGACCACCACTGAGCCCCCTCCCCACCCCACCCCACCTCCAGACGTGGGACCCCAGCCAGATACGGGGTTACATTACATTGGACATTCCACTGGACACTGTCCATCCTGGATTGAGCAACAAGTTTCCCTCCTTGGAATAAATAACTTGGCGTGTGTTTACTTTCCTCGACCTCACGGACGTGCTGGCAGTTAGCACCCGTGGCCTCACTGAATGGCCTTATTCGTCGCCCTGGGGCCCCACACAATACTGCTTCTGATCCAGGGCCTGGGCTTAGGAGGAAGTCAGCAGGTCCATGCACTCGGTCACCTCACAGAACAGAGGTCCGCCCTGTTGAAGACCCCATGGCAGCACCAGGTTTGGATACCACACCTTCGGGGTTGACGCGCCACCCACCAAACCACAAGCCAAACCCACTGCTCTGAAGAGGCCACTGGGGACCCACCGCGACCCTTCGGGAGACAGCAGAACCAGCCTCGTGGGCGTCCGAGGCTGGAAATCAGGTGTGGGAGGCCTTTTTCTTCCAAGAGCCACTTGGATATTTATCACACCCTTCCCGAGCCATACAAGATGATCGACTTAAAAATTAGCCCGCTAATAAGCCAGAACACGATGGCCTCATTCTTCCATTGCGAGCTAATGCTACTGAAGAAAACATTTACCAGTTGCACGTTGTGAAAACTGTACTCTGAACCCTTCACAGTGCTCAGGCTCTGGGCTTCTACGGAAACCCCGGGCTTATTACCTAAAGTGGCAAAGTTTGTGTATGTTTCTAGAGATAGTTCAAAGCATCTGAAATATAAATTGAAAATAAATAAATGTAACATCAATTGTGCCAAAGCCTTTGGGGCAATACATTCCCCCCAACATTATATGGATTTTATGAATTATTAGTATTAACCCTTTTATTGGGAGCTTTCACAGATAACATTCCATAGTTCCATCCCCTTAAGCAGTATTGTTCAATCGCTACCACAATCTGTTTCAAAGCATTTTCATTCTTCTTGAACTCTTTGATATCAGCTCCCCTATATTCCCTCCCACTCTTACCCTCCCCCAGTGGGCAAAAGGGCGACACGTTTTTAAGGTATACATTTTTGCACAATTCCATTGTCTATGTTTTACTCTACAATAAGGGACTAAAACTTATCTACCTATACATTATACATAACCCTATTTATATCTCACAGCAATGAAAAATAAACAATTGGCCCTTTAAAAGTGTATTTATATAACTAGACTATTGACTACGAATGAGAGTATACATTTTCAAAAATATAAATGCATTCTTCATCTATTTCCCTTTACTCTCATTACCAAAAAAAAAGTCTAATTCCATTTTATTTCGAAACGGAATGTATTTTTAAAGGCAAAGAAGATTTTGTTATGCAAAATTAAAAAAAAATTAGCCTGCTGTATTTGACCAAGCATTTAATTAACTCCCCCCTAATGTGATGGCCGAAACAGCCTTTCGATGGTTCATCTGGAGATGTTCGCTGGTTGACGATCTCTCGGGCCATCCCCACCATCACTGTGTATCTCTGCCTTGTCTGTTTCTGGTGGGGTGGGTGGTAGATAGCATTTCAACATAAAAATAGATTTTTCTCTTTTAAACCCACTGCTGTCAGGCCCATTCCAATTCATGGTGCCCCTCTAAGGTGGCGCAGACCTGCCCACACAGAGTCAGGGCTTCCGACGCTGTAGTCATTCTTGGTGGGAACAGACAGCCTCCTCTCTCTCCCCAGGAGTGGCTGGTGGATTTGAACCACCGACCTGTTGGGTATCAATGGAATGCTGAGTCACTGCGCCCCGCCACCGAGGTTGCTGAACGCATTGCCACCGAGTTGATTCTGACTCACGGGGACTCTGTGGGCCTGAGCAGACGGACCCCAAGTTCCCCGGAGCCTCCTCTTCCTCCCGCGGAGCAGCTGCTGTGTTGGAGCGAGGCTGGTGTGGTTGTGTTGTGTAAACCTGGCTCTCCACCAGAGCGCCTTAGAAGTCCATGTCGTAGCGGACATCACTGCAAAATGAAAATAGAGTTTCTTCTTTTAACACCCTGCCGTCAATCAGGTCCATGCTAACACACAGCGCCCCACCCGGCCTGCGTTCCCAAAGCTCTCCTGTTTACCGGTGCAGACAGCCTCATCGTTCTCCGGAGGAGTGGCTGCTGGGTTTGAACCAGTGACCTTTTGGGGACCAACTGCAGGCTTCCTTGCTGCCCCACCCGGGTTCCCAAACCCATTGACGTCATTGATCAACTCATAGTGGCGCTGTCGGACTGAGCAGAGCTGCCCCATTGGGTTTCAAAAGTTGTCGTCGTTGTTTTTATTATTATTAATCATTTTGTTGGGGGGGGGCTCGTACAGCTCTGATAGCAATCCATCGTTCAATTGTATCAAGCACACTTGTACATATGTTGCCATCATTTCTAAAACATTTTCTTTCCACTCGAGCCCTTAGTATCAGCTCCTCTTTTCTCCCCCACCCTTGTGAATCATGATCGATGATATATTATTGTTGTTATTTTGTATCTTACACCGTCTGTCGTGGGCTGCTGTCTTTACAGAAGCAGACGGCCCCGTCCTTCTCCCACAGGTGGGGTCCGGCTGACGACCAAGTGCTTGATTAACCGCGCCACCAGTGTCCCCGTCCCATAAAGATCACAGCCTCCTGGGGAACCTTCTGGAGCTGTTCTGTCCTGTCCCAGGAACCCCTCCCCCCCGGGCTACAGGCTGAAAGGCCTGGTGAGCTACCTGTCCCTGTGAGGATCCGCTGGACGGCAGTGGGCTTGGGCTTCTGGCCAGGGCCTCGCTGAGTCCTTTCCACCGAAACGAAGCTCCGCTCGGTCGATTTTGAAAGACCCTAGCCAAAAGCCCAAGCCCACTGCCATCAAGTTGACTCCGACCCTCAGGGAAGCTATACGAGGGTTTCCGAGAGACGGTAAATCTCTGTGGTGTCAGGCAGCCCCATCTTTTGCCGGCAGGGCGGCTGGTGGGTTTGAACCTTTCGGTGATGGTAACACTGCCCCATGGGGTTTCTGAGACGTAATCTTTAGGGAAGCAGGCAGCCTCATCGTTCTCCCAGGGAGGTGCTGGTGGGTTCAAACCAAAAACCCCTCTGTTAGCAGCTGAGTGCTTTAACCACCGGTTAAAGGACAGAGCCTTCCTGGATAGAGGCAAATGCCTATCTGAGTTGCCATCGCATACCTCCGTCCCTCTATCCGGGAACCGAGGCTGTCACAAGTCAAACTCACACCTGCTGACTCATTATACAAACGTCTGTTTCCGGTTCTTGCCACCTCAGAGTTTGAGGCTCAGGGCAGGTTAGTGCTTAAAGGGGAAGGCTTCCACCCACCCCCCAAACCAAGCCCACTGCTATCCGGCAATTCTGACTCATAGTCCCTGTAGAAGACAGAGCAGAACTGCCCCCTTGGCGTTTCCAAGACTGTAACCTTCATAGCAAGAAGCTCTAGAGGCCTATGTGTTGGGCAGCTCACTGAAAGGTCAGCAGTTTGAATACACCAGCTGCTCTGGGTGAGAAAAAACGAGGCTTTCTGCTCCCATGACTTACCCCCCCCCCCAAAAAAAAAACAATAAAACTCACTGCTATCAAGTTGAGTCAGGCTCACGGTGACCCTGTAGGACAAGATAGAACTGCCCCTCTGGGTTTCTGACACTCTTTGTGGGGACAGAAAAGCCCATCTTCCTCCCTCGAAGCCACCAGTGGGTTCAAACGGCTGACCTTTTGGTTAGCAGCCCCAGGTGACCTTTCACCACAAGGCTCCTCCCATAACCACTTACAGGATATAAATCGCTCCTTAGGGTTTTCAAGACCATAACGCTGTGCAGCACTCTCGTTCTCCCTTAGAGACACTTGTGGTTTAAACTCATAATCTTGAGGTTAAAGTCCATGGCTTCCCAGGGAGGGTCACCAGGGTTCCTTCTTATGAGCGGCACACAAATGTGTCTATAAAAATGTTTGCTTTTGTCACCATGCACAGGTGGCAGTGAGTGGACACAAAGTATCCACTTTTCGGTGCTGGCACACCTATCAGGGCAAACGTGGCACCACTGGGAGAAGCCTGGACCAACTTGGAAAGAAGCCAGTGATAAGGTGAGTGGGATAGCAATGGGGCAGGTGGGCGCTGGCTGCCCCTTGCATCCACACCAGGTCCACGGCCCTCCAATCCCTTTCAATTCACAGTGACTCCCCTGTGGCCGAGGAGCACTTTCCCAGGGAGCTTTTCTGGGGACCCTTGTTGCCATTCTTGGGTCAAAGGTACATTCAGAGGGAGGTTCAAAGCCACCAGCTGGTCCAGTGAAGGTTTACAGCCAACGTCAGGTCATTCTAAGTTGGAGTGGACTCTGTGGCAGGGAGTTTGGTTCGACTGAGAGTCAAAGGGGGCAGTGTTTACCCAAGGACAGAGGTCAGAAGGGTCAAAAAAGGAGGACTAGAAACAGGGAGGAAATGGGGTCAGGGGTGTTACATTGTGGGGATCGCAGTGAACGAGCTGAAAGGAAATGTGTCTCACTGTTGGATTTAGTGGTGATGATCTACTTTGTAAATCCAGCCAATCACGAGGAGGAGGAAGCAAAGATTAGAGGGACATTGTACCACCAAGGAAGAAGCACTGAGACTGGAGTGGGCCCTTTGGGCCCGGGGATCCTCGTGCTAGGAGCCTCTTAGCTTCTGGGTAAGGTTGAAGCCAAACACATGCAGCACACTGTGGTAGTTACATAATCTGCTGTCAACTTGAGGATATTAAGAGTGAAGGGGTGGAGTCTAGTCTGTCAATCAGGTCGCAGCTTGATGACCTGTTTGGAGGTGCTAGAGATTAGTAACGCCAGACCCACTTACTCTGCTTCCTCTTCGTGCTGACAAGCCACATGGAGCTACATTGGCGCCAGTGCCCTGGAGCTAGAAAAGCCACGTGGAGACCCACGCCAGCACTGAGATGCTTCCACAGCCACTGGATCCACAACACCTTCCACCCAATGGCCTGTGACCTTCCTGCATTCAGCGTCATTGCATGTGTTGCATGAGTCTGAAGAGGAATTTAGTCTGGTGTCCAACATATGGGCTAATATCAGACTGATGGACTTGATCTGGACTAGGCTGGGGTGTTTTCTCAATAT
>NW_022104553.1:18338811-18341025 GCF_000313985.2 Echinops telfairi | reverse complement strand
CAACTGGTGTCCTGAATTCCCACTTCTAGCCTCCTACGCTGCGAGGGAACACACATTTCTGTCTGTGACAGTCATCCATCCACGTGTGGTATTTCTGTTGAAACCATTCTGACTCAGGGATCCTAGGGCCGGGAGTGAAACTGCCCCACGGGGATTCCAAGGTTGTGACCTTTACAGAAAGGTGGCTGGTGGGTTACGTGTCGGGCTGGCTGCTAATGAAAAGGTTTGCAGTTTGAGTCCACCAACCACTCTGCGTGAGAGAGATGAGGCTGTCTGCGCCCCATAAAGAATGGTAGCCCCGAGACTGCAGGGGCCATTCTGTTCTGTCCTGTGGGGCGGCTATGAGTCGGGTAACCGAGGCAGGGACAAAGTGACTGAAGGTACCGTGTCTCTCTTTTAAAGAAGCAAAACCATAATCACTACCGCCGGGGAGTCTACAGTGATTTGTGGTCATCCAGGTGTGTCCAAGCACAACTGGCCGAGAGGAAAGGCCTGGCCATCCACTTGCATGCAGATGAGAGCCTAGGAGGCCCTAGGGGGGCATTCTCCTCCGATACGCTGCCATTAAGGGTCACTATGAGTCAGAATCAACTCAACAGCACCAACCAGGACAATATAGGAGGAGAAAGCCTCCTCTTTCTCCCTTGGAGAGGCTGGTGGTTTCAAACTGCTGACCTTGTGGGTGGTGGCTCACTATGTCACCCCGTACAGCACCAGGGGTTTCTCACCCACCAACAATCTTGATGGAGACGGATCACCAGACTGTGGCAGTTACAGCATCTCCTGCCAACTTGAGTGAAGGGGTGGACTCTAGCATGTCCACTAGGTCAGAGCCCATGAGGCCTGTGGTTAGGCATGGGCTCCTGAGGACTCTGGGAACTCCTGTCTCCCTCCCTGGAGGCTGGACACACACACACACACACACACACACACACACACACTCTCTCTCTCTCTCTCTGCTGTGTATTCCTGTTAACATATGGAGCTATGCTGATGGAGCCTAAGCCTTGGAGCTGGAGAAGCCACTGAGATCCATGACTTTCCACCTACTGGCCTGTGATCTTCCTGTGCTGGGCGTCATTGCGTGTGTTGTGTGAGTCTGAAGAGGAATTTATGGACGAGTATTGGACACGGGCTGATATCAGACTTATGAACTTGATCTGGACTGCGCTGGGATGTTTTCTCAATACGCAATGACTCTTTGATATAAAGCTCTCTCTTGCACGTATATGTGTCTCTGGATTTGTTTCTCTGGTCTACCGGGACTAACACACCAGACCTTTCTCCTTCGGCACTGATGGACGGGTTCCAACGGCCAGCCATGGTTTAGTGGTGGTGGTTGCTCATTGCCTGGAGAGTTGATTCCGACTCTGGCCGGCCAACCAGCCCATGTGCCACAGGGAAGAAGGGCTCTATGGGGTTGTCTCTAAGCTGTGTAATTCTCACTGCATGGTACCGTTCACCTTCTCAACCCATCTGTCGTATGGCTGAAAGGAGTCCATCTGGAACAGACCGGGTTCTGTTCCAGACCTGAAGGTGGTCTAAGGGCCCCAGCCTCGGGGGACTCCACAGTCACTGCCAGACCACTAGGCCTGGTCTTGGTTATGGTTTCGAGTTCTGCTTCACATTTCTCCTGTTTCACCCAGGGCCACCCATTGTGATCCTCCCTTTCAGAGTAGTTGGATGTCGGGCACCATCTAGTTCTTCTGGTCCCAGGGGCGTGAAGGCTGGAGTTGACATGTTCCACAAGTCCTCTGAACTAATGGTTGCCTTGAGTCTTTGATTGTATTTTATTTTTACCTCTGCTTTGTTCCGGACTGGGAGAGACCCAGAGTTGCACCTTCATGGGCAGCTCTTTCGGCTTGTGATCTTTAGGGACGCAGGTTGTGATGATGTCCAACCTCATATCCAGATGGGTCCGAAGAGACAGTTGTGTAACTGAAGGGAAGAAATGAAAAGACAGACAAAAGTTTTGGGGTGCTCACCTCCACCATGACTACAGGAATCAGGCCCAAGCAGAGAGATTGTATTCTCATCATCTTACATAGATTGTGGGGCATGCATGCCCCTCAAACTACAGGTAACCACATACATAACAAAGTGGGCTGTACCTTAACCCTAGAGGTCCCTGAGTGTGTTAGTCTGGGTGGACTAGAGAAACAAATTCATAGACACCCATATGTGTATAAGAAAGAGCTTTATATAAAAGAGCAA
>NW_022104553.1:18336310-18337624 GCF_000313985.2 Echinops telfairi | reverse complement strand
GTTAAAATCTGGTCACCTTACTCTAGATGGCTGATAGTCCTTAGGGAGAATAACCCCTAACCTACTTTCATCAACCTCCAAGTGTATAGTTATTTACCATGTGCAGCAAGCAGCTAGGTTTGGCATATATTTGGGGGAGACAACTTGGGAGAAATCTCCCACACCAAATGAGGTCATCAAGCTGTGACAGGCTAGACTCCACCCCTTCACAATTTGACAGGAGGTTATGTAAGGATCACAATGAGTTTATTGGAGGAGTAGCCTAACACCAGTGCTGGGGGCAGGTAAGGGGGAGTGGCTATCCCCTGAACAGGGAGAGCAATAATAGCACATGTCTGCTCCTACAGATAAAGTTGCTGGTCCTATAGCAATCAGCCAGGTGCTTGTAAGTGGCTACTTTAAGGCAGCACGATGATGGGAGGATATAGTGGGGGTTAATCTTAGTTATAAGGATGTGATTGGGACTCATCTCCAACTTACAAATGTGAAGGCCTCCCTCCACCCAGCACCCTGGCCTCCCAGGCTTCCTCAATCATGATAGAGAATTTGTCCATATACACTCTCTTACCAGTCCTCAGTTTCTCAAAGGTGACCAGGCTTTTCTCCCTGGGTACTGTGGGTGGGCTCCAATTAAGTTCAGCCTTGGGCTGTGGTTAGCTCTTCTCTGTGATGGTTAGGGATCATGTCAAATTAGACACTCCTGAGTAAATAGTAGGGGTGGAGTCTAACCTATCAAGTAGGTGACAGCCTGATGAGACCCAGCAGAGTTGAATCCTCTTTGACCCTTCACCTTGAGAAGGAGCCCAATCTGGGTCCTCACCTGCTGTCGGAATCGCCTAAGGTGGATTCATTCCGCTGGCTTTGAACCTAGGCATCCACCAGCCTGTGGCCCCTGCTATCTCTGCTTCCACATCCTGCTTCCTACTCATCAGCCACCTCCGGTGAGTCAGGAGAAAGCCTACATGGACCAGGACGGGACTTAACAGTTCTCCAACGATGTAAGCCATTTCTTCATCTAAATCTGTTTATGCTTCACGGGAGCACAAAACCTAACACGCTCCCCTTGAATCTGACTGCGTGACTTCCCCGGTGTTACAGAGCAAAACCAAACTGCCCTATAAGGTTCGCTGGGCTGTGATCGCTAGGCCTTCTTTCCGCGGCACTGCTGGGTGGGCTCCAGGGGCCCACCTTCAGGTGTGTGGTGGTTATCAGTTTCCGTTGACACAGGGGCTGCGTCATAGCGGGTCCTGAGCCAACCTCACGATGTGTTCTGTTTGAGCCCATTGTTGCAGCCGCTGTGCCCATCCATCTTGT
>NW_022104553.1:18328424-18335718 GCF_000313985.2 Echinops telfairi | reverse complement strand
CGCGGGGGGGGGGCTCCTCCCTGCTCTGGGGCGCTGGCATCCCACCTCATGGGGGGGTCCTCCTCCTCTCTGGCCAGAGCCCCCAAGCCTTCGCCCTGATTTCAGGACTGGAATGGGCCCCCTAGCCCCTCCCTGGATCCAGGAATGCAAGGTCAAAAATAGCTCTGGCAGCTCCGAGCCCAGGATTCCGGCTTACAGCGTCCCTGGCTTTGCAGGCAGACATCTGGGGCCCCAGCCCAGGCGACACGTGGGACCCAGGCGTTCGTGCCCACTCCCCCCAATTCATTCTCCCACCCCACCCCACTCGGGGCCCAGGAAGTCTGCTCCCCGCTCTGATTAACCCCTTGAAACCCAGAGAGGAGCACACTCATCCCCCTCCTCTTTCAGGGACACACAAACCCCATGACACAGAGGATTCTGGGTCCCCCACCCCAGCCCGCTGCTGGGGTATAGGCATAGGCACCCCTGGACCAGGTATAGGCACCCCTGGGCCAGCGGAGGGCTGGCGCGGGCTAACGAAGAGGAAGAAAGGGGGTAGAGAGAAGGAATTGTGGGGTGGGGGAGCTTGGGACTAAACAAACCCCATACAGGCGGGTTGCTTTGGCAACAGCCTTCCGCTGGAGACTTCTGGAAGGCTGTAGGGGGAGGGCAGCCCCCCAACGGAGCCTTCACGCCACCAGCTGTTGTGTCTTCCTGTTTGGTCACCCAGACAACGGTGACCTCAGCCCTCCACCCTCCTGGCGGGTACTGTTATAAGCGGGCAGGCGGGGTGGGTGGGGGCAAGCCAGGCCACGCCCCGTAGGAGGCGGGGCTGGGGTAGCCCAGCTCGGGGAAGTCCCCAGCTCTGGGCCCCTCCACTCTCACTCCCGCTCTGGTCCCCGCCCCGGCCCCGCGCACTCCCCAACGGTCAACCCCACCCAGTCTGCAGACCCTTCTGGTCTGCAGCTGTCGCCGCCGCCTGCTCTCCCGGCTGCAGCCGCCGCTGCCCGCGAGGTGAGACTGCGGGGACCCCTGAGGGCGGAGTAGCGGTCCCGAGAGTGTCTGGGAGCCCAGGGAGCGCAGGGCTGGGAGTCACAACGCCTGGATCCCTGGAAAGACTCCGGCTAGACCCGGACTCCTAGATCCTAAGAGAGGAGAGGGCTGGGGACCTAGAAACGAGGGGAGAGGGGCTGAGGGAGGAGGACTGGGGGTCAGGATTCCCGGGTCTGAGGGAGGAGGGGCTGGGGGCCAGGACTCCTGGGTCTGATGGAATAGGGGCTGGGGATCAGGACTTGTTGACAGAGTAAGTTTGGGCGTGTCAGGACTCCTGGTCAGAGGGAGGAGGAGCAGGGAGTCAGTACTCCCCAGTTCAGCATCGGAGCTGAACTGGGACCAGGACTCCTGGGTGCGGGGAGGCGGACCTGGGGGCTTGGACTCTTGGATTCCTCCATCTCAGCAGCCAGCGAATTGGAATGGTGAACGCCTGCCTCTTGGGTGACTGGGAGCCGGGGTGGGACGCCCTGGGTGTCTGTGAGCATGGCTGGGGTTCAGAATCCCTGGCACCCTCCCCATCCCTGGCAGCAGGCGAGCGTTCGACTCCCCAGAAAGGCTGAGGGCTGCGCCGCCCAGCGAGGCGTCCTGGAGCCCAGCAAGCATCCCTGGGCGAGACTGGTGGGGTGGGGGGCGCTCAGAGCCACGCCTGGGTGTCTAAGGCGGGCTTCGGAGTCTCCCGCGTGGTCCGGGTGTGGCCTCGGCGGGGGCGGGGGTGGAGGTGGGGAGTAAGAAGGCCCTGGGTGTGGTCGGGCAGCTAGGACCCGGGCCAGGTTACTTGTGCTTTCCGCCTGAGCGTTCCAGAGCGCTGACCTCAGGCGGCAAGCTACGGTTGGTGACTCGGAGGGGCGGAGGTGGACCCCGGCTTTCACTAGCCAACTCACCTTTCACCCACAATGATGCAGCCATCTACCCCCCACCCCACCCCCGCCTTCCTCCACCTTTCCAGGGGCGAGAGAAAAACAGCCCACCTTCTGGAGACCAGGGCAGCTAGTCGCACGACTTCCCCCGTGGCAGGCTGCGACTCACCCAGGGCTGCAGTCCGACCCTGGAGTCCCGGTCCCCAGCGTACCACTCAGTCAGGGTCTCCGGGCCTGTGGTGGCATTAGGGACTGCCCACTGGATCCCTGCTCTTGGACCCCGCTGCGTCCTGTCGGGCTTGGGATTCTAACTATCTTCAGTGCCAACTAGCGAAGCTCTCACCCAGAGGAAGATAAGGCTGTCTGCTCTTGGAAAGATTCCTAGGAAGAAAACCCTATCTAGAGCCAACTCTTGAGTCCGAGCGCAGTGGGTTAGACTGTGGTGGCCGAGTGGGTTATGTGTTTGGGCTGCTAACCACCAGGCCAGCGGTTCGAACCCACCGGCCGCACTGGCGGAGAAAAATTAGGGCTTTCTGTCCCAAAGAGGCCCAGGCTCGGAAACCCCACCGGCACACTTCTACCCTGTCCTACTGGCTCTGAGCCCGCGTAGACTTGATGGCAGGCTCGATCATTTGGTTTGAATGGGAATCTACTCGACCGACCGGAGCAGTGAGTTCGCTTTGCGGCTTAATCCCCTTGTGTGGTGCAGCGGTTCAGTCTGAACCCACAAGTGACTTGCAGGGATGATGTGGCAGTCCACTAGGGTCCCTCTGCAGCTCCCTGCCATCAAGTCCACGGGGATCCTATCGGGCAAGGTAGAACTGCCCCTGTGGATTTCTAAGGCTGTAACTCTTGACCGGAATAGAAAGTCTCATCTTTCTCCCTTGGAGCCGCTGGTGGTTTCGAACTGCTGACCTCCAGGTTAGCAGCACAAAGCTTAACCACTATGCCGCCGGGGCTCCTTCAGTGGGTGGGAAGTCTTTGGTGCAAAGGGCGTTGCTGGTGCAGTGGTTAGCCACTTGGCTGTTTCAGTTCACCCAGCTGCACTACTGAAGAAAGGCCCGGCAAATGCTCTGTTAAAAACACAACTGCCACCAGAAAAGAAAAGAAAAAAAAAGCCCCCCAAAAGCCCAGTGGGGCCAGTTGTTTTTTGGTCACCATGAGAGAGTTGAATCACGACTTGCTAGATACCTCGATATTAATCATCTCTGGGGAGGATCGTCTGGCCTGCCTTCCTCCCACTGCGCCCCTGGGAGGATTAGCAAACCACGTCACCCACCCGGGCCTCCTGCACCCTTCGGTTTGTAGGGACCCCAGACGTACACTTTTAGGAACCCGGGGGTTTTAGCTCCCCAGCCGTGCCCTTTCTGGAATCTGAGCACCCGGTCTCCTGTGCTCCAGCACCGGAAGAGGAACGCGCAGAGCCGGGCGGGGCGGGGGTCCCCGCCACATTCCAGATGCCCCCCCTCCAGCGGGGGACGCCCTTATAAGGCGCGGAGCCGCCGAGCTGGCCGGTCTGCCCGCCCCCGCGGCCACCGCCCCGGGGCCCAGCTGCCAACCCGCCCCCCGGCACCATCCCCATAGAGTAAAGACTGGGCAGACTCCACACCCGGCCGCTGACCCCAAGGGGTGCCCCGCGCCCTTTTCCCCAAACTCCCGCCCACGCGGTTTGTGCAAGTAGCCAGACCCGTGGGGCGTGGTTGGGCTCCCGGAGTCCCCGCCCGGAGGCCTTGGGGCTCAAGGCCAAATTCTTACCCTGGTCGGGTTCGCGCGGACGTCCGGGTCCCCAGGGAGGGGTGGTGGGTGGATCCCTGGCTCCTCAGGGCGCTGACGTTTTCGCTCTCTGTTTCCAGGTGTTTCAGTCCTCCTGCTCGGCCGGATCTCTCTCGGTCTGCGTCCTAGACTGAAACCGCCGGTGAGTGGTCTAGGTGCTCTGACGCTAAGGGAGGGACAAACACTCCTGAACTAAAGGAGGGGCCAGGCGATTGGAATTCCCGGGCCTAAGGGAGGAGGGGCTGGGGGCCAGGACTCCCGATCCGAGGGAGGAAGGGGTTAGAGATCAGGTCTCCTGGTCCGAGGGAGGAAGGGGCGAGCCTGAGGGAGGAGGAGCTGGGTTCGAAGGGAGGGCCCCAGACCTGTGGAGCTGTGCCCTGAAGGAGTTAAAGTCTGCGCTGTCCCCTCCTGTGTCGCAGGCTGCGGAAGGAGGAAGCTTTATTTCCCCGGGGCCCAGAGAGGCCGCCTGGGGTTCCTAAGGGGAGTGGGGCTGTCAGCAGAGGTTAGACTGTTTAGGGCCTGGGAATGGTTCCGCTGGCCTCAGCCCCAAGAGACCCCGCGTTCCCTAGGGTCTGAGGGACACCAGCCAGATGTCCCTGTCCCTAGTGTTTCCCCTCCCAGCATTGAGGAAACTCCAGGCCAGGGACCCAGGGTTCTGAGGCTGGGTAACTGTATACCAGTTGCCTGGAAGGTTCTGCGGGAGGGGCCCAGGGGATTGGGGAACTGAGAACCAGCTAGAAGTTGGAAAACCAGTTGCCTGGGTTTCTGAGGCTGGGTGGGGTGGGGGTGGGGGCGTGCTGGGTAGGAGGGGTGGGCAGGGAACTGGACTTCTGGGCTGAAATAATCCATCTGTTGAGAGCTAGAAGCCCTGGTAGCACAGTGTGCTAGGTACTGGGTTGCTGAAGCAAGGTCAGTTCAGAACTCCCAACCACTCCTGGGGGGCAGAGAGAGGAGGCTTTCTACTCCTATAGGCTCTGCGTGAATTGCATTTGACTTCGTAGTAAGTAGTGGAGTTTGCTTTTCCCGAGCTGAGAGCTAGCAGTGCCCCCTGGCGGTGGCCCCACCAGGCCCACAACCACCCCGCAAACCCCTCCCTTCCCACCCCACTCCAGGCAGCTCAGAAGAGAGGCCTGGTGATCTGCTTCCTAAATGCCAGCCATGGACATTCCCTGTGGAGAACAGTTCTACTGGGGCGCACCAGGGATGGAGCAGGCGGGAAGGCGGCTGGGACTGGGGAGCTGAGACAAAGAGCAGGGTATAATTCTTGTTCGTTCTGGAGCGGGGAGCCCACCTGGCATCTAAGCAGGGGTCCCTGAGGTCTGTGGAGGTTAGACCCCTGGGCTTTGTAGAAGCTGGGTATGTGGAGGAGAGGTGCTGGGTCCAGAGCCCTGGGTGTCCAGAGGGAGAGAATTGGGAGGGGGTGGGGAGGGAGGCAGCCTCCTTATCCAGCACCGCCATGAGCAGGTGGTTTTCAGGAACAGGAATGGGTGACCTCGGGGTTTGTTCTTATTCAGTGCCCCGGAGTCTGTTCCAGGGTCAGGTTGGACTCCCAGGGACCTTCATGTCCCCCGGAACAAGCCCCTGCCCAGTCCTGCTCCACCCTCACCGTGCTTCCTATGCCCGAGCCCCTTGCTACAGCCACTGTGTCCATCCATCTTGTCGAAGGCCTTCCTCTTTTTCGCTGCTTGCCCTCTAAGAAGCAGCCTAGCTGAACTTCCTGCGAGGCAGATGTATTGGTTCTGTCTGGGGTGCTTTTGATATGCTTCACTATGTTTGGGGGTACAAGGGAGACCCTGGTCTCGAATGTAATGGAAGGAAAGCACTAAACGACTTCAGAAGAGACAAAGACAACACAAAAACACAGACACCGTTTCTGAATGAGGGAGGCATTAGCGATAGGTGATTGTGGTGCCCTACAGTTCAGAAAGGGGATATAAGGCATGGAACTCGGAACACTGCCACATCACAGTCACGGGTGGGAATAGAGTCAGGGGCAAGCTGTGATTGGAGCATGAACATCATGTTCCATAGAAGAGCTTTCAAGTTTGTTCCAGGACCGACCCAGGCCGTGACTGATAAGGCATGGCTCATGGCTAAGTGACCCACAGTACCTTCACCAGTACAGTGACCTTCATCAAGGCTATACCCAGGCAAGTCCCTAAGAGAGACTGCTCCTCCCGGGGGCTGTCTGGAGAGGGGGAGGGGTCATTCACTGCCCAATGCATGCTGCCAGAAGGCCAGGTTATCTCCGTCCTTGGTGAATGGTCCCAAGGAATTCAAGAAGTCTTCATCTATATGAGATCCAGCCTCACATCTGGACAGGTCCTAAGGGATGGTTGGGTAACTGAAGGGAAAAAATTTAAGAGACAGACAAGAGTTGTGGGGTGTTCACCTCTCCTCCACCATGGCTTCAGGAACCAGGCCCAGGCCGGGGCATAGAGAGAGAGAATGCATTCCCAACATCACCTTATATACTCCTGGGGCATGCAAGGGCCCTTCCCCCCTCCCGCAAATTACAGGTAACCGCATACCTAACAAAGTGGGCAGTACCCTAATCCTAGAGGTCCCTGAGCTCATTGGATAGTAACCTAACACCAGTGCTGGGGGCAGGTAAGGGGGAGTGACTGTCCCCTGAGCAGGGAGAACAATAGCGACATGTCTGCTCCTATAGATAAAGCTGCCTGCAAGAGAGCTATCAGCCATGTGCTTGTAAGAGGTAACTTTCAGGCAGCATTATCATGGGAGGCTATTGTGGGGATTAATCTTAGTTATGAGGATGTGATTGGGATTTATCTCTAATCCTCAAGTGTGAAGGCCTCCATCCACCCCAAATCCTGGCTTCTTGGGCTTCTTAAATATGAGAATAAAGAATTTGTCTGCATACACTCTTCTGTTCCTCCGTTTCCCACATTAATCACAGCAAATGGACCTGAAGTTTTCCCTGTCATTCAGAGCCATCTGCAAATCGGGGCACAGTGCTCAGAACTGACACTCTAATACACAGTTCAAGTGCATTGCTCCTTCTGTGGTCTTCCTTAGTCAGTGCCCCACTTTCCCATGCGCGGGAGGCAACTGGGAAGACCACGGCTTGGGTCCACCGCACCTCTTCTCAGAGTAACACCCTTGCTTCTCAGCCCTCCAAAGAGGTCCTGTGTAGCAGACTTGCCCAGTGAAATGCAATGCACCCTTTGCCCTCTTCACGCTGCTCCCAGGAGTTGTGGAGGCTGGAAGTCTGAATTCGGGACGCTGGTTCTAGGGAAGGCTAGCTCTCTGTGGGGGCACTGGTGGGAAGCCCTAGTCTCTTCTGAATCTCCCTTTCTGGGCTCCATCCTCTTCCTGTGCCCCAGTCTCTGCCTTCTCAATCTACTGTGTGTCTTTGTTTAACCAGCCGATGCTCAAAACAAATTAGACACACCCTAAGTTAACATGACCTCTAAAACGGGACAGTGAGAGCCTTATTTACTCCAAATAATTATTATAACTAGCAGATAGGTTGCGGTGGCCCTGTGCCATGTAGTTGATCTTGACACACAGTCTCCCTTATGGCACAAAGAAGGACTACCCGACAACTGAAAAGTGGGTGAAGGGAGACGTCGGACAGGGCAAGATATGACAAAATACCAATTTGTAAA
>NW_022104553.1:18313416-18327305 GCF_000313985.2 Echinops telfairi | reverse complement strand
GGAGGAAACCTTTAGGAACTAGAGGAAGGTTGTATTTCTCATCATTGTTACATCGCACCGTGACTGGCTCATCTCCTCCCCTAGACCCCTCTGCAAGGGGATCTCCAGTGGCCTACTAATGGGCTTTGGATCTCCACTCCGCACTCCCCCATCATTCACTACCAAGACTAAATCTTGACAGGAATAGAAAACCTCGTTTTTCTCCCTTGGAGAAGCTGGTGGGTTCGAACTGCCAACCTCATGGTTAGTAGTCCAACAGTTAACCCACTGCACTACCAGGGCTCCTTACATCATGGCTTAACCATAGGTCTTAGGGCTCAGAGCACATGGGGGTGAGGGCATAGTTTGACCGTTACAGAGGGAAGGATGCTGGGGATCATGAAGTTGCATAGCCTGTGTTGTTGTTGCTGGCTAGTTCCTGGAGTGTCCCTTCCGGCTGATGGCGTCTCAGTGTGGTGCGGCGTAGAACTGCTTCATAGGGTTTACAAGGCTGTGAACGTAGCCTTCTGGAGTTTGTTTTTATTTTGTTAGTGACTGGGTTCAACCTGCCAGCCTTTAGAGCAGCGGTGGAGCCCTTCCCTCGGGGGACCACCAGGGCTCCTTGTTTTCGTATAAAACCCAAACCAAACTCGCTCGCTGCCATTGAGCCAGTGCCGGTTCACAGCGCGGCTGCCATACGTAGGAGGCCAGAACTGCCCCGGTGAGTTTCTGAGGCTCTCTTTCCGGGAGTGGAAATCCTCATCTTCCACTGTCTTCGGGGTACGTTTCTAACCATGGACATTCGGTGGTGCAATGTCAGCGCCTTGAGCCCACCAGCCACTCCAAGGGAGAAAGAAGTCTTTCCACTCCCGTAAAGAGTTACAGCCTCGGACACCCCCAAGGACAAGTCTACCCACACATAGCTGACCTCCGCTGGCTTCCTTCTTGCCACGAGGTAGGGGTCAGACACGCCAGTACTCTCCATCTTTATTTCCTCAAGATCGACTCCGGCCGTCCCTCCCACTCCCCACCCAAGGAAAACAAAGGAGGCCTTAAGCCACACTCGTTAGGAAGTTGGAGACAAAGACAGATCCCACCTTAACCCTGAAACAGAGAACCCCCCCCTCCAGAATGGGATTGTAATCACAGGCATAGAGGTTTACGTTTACCAAGGAAAACTTCCTCAGGGGGGATTATGAGAAGGGCAGAGTGAGGAACTGCTTGCATCTCAGTAGGCTGGGATAGAATGGTTCCCTGTGGTTTCAGTGCCTATCAGTCTTTACTGAGTCAGACTGCCTCATCTTCCTCCCATGCAGTGTCCCATGGGTTCAAACTGCCGACCCTTGAGGCTAGTAGCCCCATGCTTCCCCTGGTGGTGCAGTGGTTATGCTTTGAGTTTTGGACCTCAAAGTCAGCAGTTCGAAACCACGAGCCACTCCAAGGGAGAAAGGGGAGGCTTTTCTACTCCTGGACAGAGTTAGAGTCTTGGAAACCCACAGGGACAGTTCTACCCTGGCAGGTAGCCTCACTGTGAGTTGATTGTGGGGACCAGTGTTTTTGAAGAGACATGAATGCGGAAGAAAATTTAGCATGTGTATGCTTTCTTCCCCTCCCCAGCCATGCCGGTGACGGTGACCCGCACAACCATTACGACCACCACATCGCCGGCCGCGGGCCTGGGCTCCCCCACCATCGTGGGGTCCCCGAGGGCGCTGACCCAGCCCCTGGGCCTTCTGCGTCTGCTGCAGCTGCTGTCTACCTGCATCGCCTTCTCCCTGGTGGCCAGTGTGGGCGCCTGGACGGGGTCCATGGGCAACTGGTCCATGTTCACCTGGTGCTTCTGCTTCTCCGTGACCCTGATCATCCTCATCGTGGAGGTGTTCGGCTTCCAGCAGCGATTCCCGCTCTCCTGGCGCAACTTCCCCATCACCTTCGCCTGCTACGCAGCCCTCTTTTGCCTCTCCACTTCCATCATCTACCCCACCACCTACGTCCAGTTCCTGCCCCACGGCCGCGTGCGGGACCACGCCATCGCAGCCACCACCTTCTCCTGCGTGGCCTTCCTGGCTTACGCCCTCGAGGTGACCTGGACCCGCGCCCGCCCGGGCGAGATCACGGGCTACATGGCCACCGTGCCGGGGCTGCTGAAGGTGCTGGAGACCTTCGTGGCCTGCATCATCTTCGCCTTCATCAGCGACCCCTACCTGTACCAGTCCCAGGCGGCGCTGGAGTGGTGCGTGGCCGTCTATGCCATCTGCTTCATCCTGGCGGCGGTGGCCATCTTGCTGAACTTAGGCGACTGCACCAATGCGCTGCCCATCTCCTTCCCCACCTTCCTCTCGGTGCTGGCCTTCCTCTCCGTCATCCTCTACGCCACCGCCCTCGTCATCTGGCCCCTCTACCAGTTCAACGAGCGCTACGGCGGCCAGCCCCGGAGAGGCAGGGATGTGTCCTGCAGCAGATCACACGCCTACTACGTCTGCACCTGGGACCGCAAGCTGACGGTCGCCATCTTGACCGGCATCAACCTGCTGGCCTACTTGGTCGACCTGGCCTACTCCAGCCGCCTGGTCTTCGTCAAGGTCTGAAAGACCGACAGGATGCGCTCCCGTTTCCCCTCACTCCAGTTTCCGGGTTTCCTTGACGTCCTTATTAGGCCTTCTTCCTTTTCCTGGCTCTCACTTCCGGTCCCCCCTCTCTCCTAACCCCCACTTCCTGTTTCGGCTGACCACGCCCACTTCCGGTCTCCCTTTTCTCCTAGCCCCCTCCACTTCCTGCCTCCCTTTTTTCTTAGTCCCCTCCACTTCCTGTTTCCCCTCTGTTTTTCACTCTCCTTTCCTCCTCCTTGCTATTCCTTTTCCTCGTCTTCTTTTGTTGGCCACATTCTGGATTTTTGTTTTTGTTTTGTTTTTTACCTGGGCATCTTGGGAGGCAGCAACTAGATTTGGGCGGTGATTGCCCAAGGCCCCAAATATTTATTGTTCAGTGCCCTGTGTTGTTTGCTTCTTCAACTCGCCACGTTCTTGTTTTTATCTCCTCTGCCTTTTCAGGTTTGTTTGCCCACCTCTTCCCATGTCTGTTTATCCTAGTTCCTCTTTACATTTTCTGCCTTCCTGTTTCTTCTTCCCAGGTTTCCTCTTCCTGCTTCCTCCTAACTTCCTGTTTCCTCGCCCCAACCTTGCCCGTATTCCCGTTTCCTCTTCTCACCTCTTCCTCCTTGGGAGCCCTGAGATTTGTTTCCCCTCCCCCACCTCCAAAGGTGCTGAGGTCCTCACCCATCCTACCAACCCTTCATTGCAGCTGTTTATACCTGGGCCCCCAGGGGGCCTCCTTGCCAAAGCATGCCCGCTTGCCTTAGCTGTGCCTTAGTGTGTGTGTGTGTGTGTGTGTGTGTGTGTGTGTAGGAGAAGGGGTACAGATCTAGGGATAGTCGCCCTCCCTTTAAGATAAGAAAGATACTCGAGGTCAGCAATTTACAGGGAAGCTCTCAGCATGGTCCCTGATAGAATTTGTATCAGGCTTGCTAAAAAAAGCAACCACAAAAAAAGTCACAAAACACTGCCTGGAGATCCTTTTCAAGGGATCCTGTGATCTGCAGGGTTGGGTCTGAGGGCGGAGTTAGATGAAGAGCCACGATGTGACTTTGAAGTCAGTTATTTGACTGTTCCTTGGGGTGGGGGTGGGGGGTGGAGGGAGCGGTCCCATGGCCCTCCAACTTCAGTATTAAAAATAGTGCTTTAGTGTGTGTGTGAGAGGAGAAGACTTGTCCTGGGTGGCCTTCAAGGCAATGTGATATCTGATAATTTACTTTTTTCAGGTCATGAGAACAGTATTTATTGGGTGGCCCTACTCTACCAGTGGGATGTTGCTTTTCTGATTTGGGGTGAGATGTGGGGAGTGGACGGGGATGGCTGCCCCCACAGCTTCGAGAAAGGGACCAAGTCAGGGCATGGTGTGCACGTGTGTCTGCCTGTATTAGTTATGTCCCTGCTGCTGCTTCCTGTCCCTTTGGGACTCGCATGTCACATGACATCTAGAGGAAAATGTCTGTATATTATTTTTTTTTAGTGACAATAGAGGCTTTTGGTGTCATCAGCTCCTGCCCTCACTCCCAAGAGAAGGCTTGTCTTCCCTGATGCCCACTCACTCATGATGTGCATTGTATTTTGTTTTTTTTACACCTGCATATAAAATTAAAGAAGGACACGTGTGCTCTCTTCATTCCTGGGAAGAGTCCCAGGATGTGGGGAGAAGGCCTGGATCTTGGGGTCTGGTGGGAGGAAGGGGGCTGGGGGTGGGGCCACAGCTGCACTGCTGCTGTCTGGAAATGCTTTGCCAGTGAGCCTCTGAGCCTGGTGGCGGCGTGGTTATGCTGATCAGCCTATAAATCACAAGGGAAGTACTTTGAAACCACCGGCTGCTCCACGAGAGAAAGATGAGGCTTCCTACTCCCGTAGAGCATTACAGTCTCACAGAAACCCACAGGGGCAGTTCTACCCTGTCCTGTAGGGTTACTGTGGGTCAGAATCAATCCTCAGTGAGTCCTTTTTTTTTCTCCCCTTGGAGGGCTGGGGTCACGTGTCAAGAGCATGGTTGGGGCGGGGCCACATGTAAATAATGGTGCCTAACCCTGGTGGGGTAGTGGTTACATATTGGGCTCCTGACTGAAAGATCGATGGTTCGAAATCACCAGCCTCTATAGGGAAGAAAGATGAGGTTTTCTACAGCCATAAAGAGTTAGTCTCAGAAACTCACAGGGGCAGTTCTATTCTGTCCTATAGGGTCATTATGAGTTGGCATGGACTCTGGCAGTGGCAGTAGTGTAGCCCAGGTGGAGCAGTGGTTCTACGTTGGGGTGCTAATCAGGTCAGCAGTTCAAGACCACTAGCTGCCCCACAGGAGGAAGATGACATTTGCTACGCCAGTAAAGAGTTACAGTCCAGGAATCCCATGGGCGTAGTTCCACTTTCTCCTACAGGGTCACTATGAGTCACGATCAGTGGCAGTTGAGGAGTGAGTCTGATTTTCCACATGATCCCCTGAGGACCCAGTGAGCTGGGTGGGATTGGAATGAATGGATCTTCTTCCTTGGCTCCCAGAAGCACATCAGAAGATAACCCGCTGCTGTGGCATGAAGCCCAAGTCGCAGTGACTCCATCTGTGTAAGCACAGAACTGTACTCCCTACTGCTTTCCCTGTGTGTTGACTTCTGTGTTTGGAAGTCCTCTGCCAGGCCTTTCTTCTGAGGCACCTCAGGGTGGACTTGAGCCTGCACCCACCTGTGAGCAGCTGAGCTCACACACACACACACACACACACACACACACACACACACACTGCCCAGGGCCTGAGCTCAGAAGTTTTACTGTGGTATGAATACCTGGGGGTACCCCAAAATACCCAGATTTCCCCCCCAAAAAAGCTATGTATTTAAATTTATTTTACAAAACAACCTCACCTTCAAAGTACTCACCATGACACTTAACACATTTGTCAAACCTGTGATTCCATTCCTGGAAACATTTTTCAAACTCAGCTGTTTGGATGGTTGACGGCACCTCCCTTATTTTTTTCTTCACCTCTTCCACGTCGTCAACTCGCTGTCCTTTCATGTTCCTCTGCATTCGAGGAAACAAAAAGGAGTCGCATTGAGCAAGGCCAGGTGAGTAAGGGGCGTGGGGCCGGAGAGGAATGCTGTTTTTTTGCCAAAGACTGGCCCACTTAGATGGCTGCGTGAACAGATGCATTGTTGCGGTGGCAAAGCCAGTTCCCCGTCTGCCGCAAAACAAATGAGCATCGGTGTTTTGTTTTGGGGGGCAATACACGCACACACACACACGCCTTGATGGCGTCGTGGTTGTGCATTGGGCTGCTAACCAGAAAGTCACAACCATCCGCCATTCCAAAGGAGAAAGATAAGGCTTCCTGTTCCTGTAAAGAGTCTCAGTCGTGGAAACCCACAGGGGCAAGTCTCCCCTGTCAACAGGGTTGCCATGTGTCAACTGACTCGATGGCAGTGAGTGTTTTTTAATCATATATTATTCACACCCATATTCATCACAGCTCTATTCACAATAGCAAAAGTATAGAAAACTCCTACATGCTCACTGGTGGACAAATGGATGAATAAACTTAGGTGCCTACACACAAGGGAATGCTTTACCACATTGGAGCATAACAATGACTCTTAAATGCCTCCTCCCATGGATGAACCTGGAAGACATCAGGCTTAGTGGAATTCAGCAATCACCAAGAAAGAGATGAATAAGGCATGAGATCCCTGCCCTCCTAATCTGAACGGGTCTTCCCTCGTCCCCTTCTCAGTCATCCGCCCTCAGGCCTGAGAACCTGCCTCCCTCTCCTTCTGGGCAGGCCAGTCTATCAGACACTACACACCATTCCTGGTGACATCCTGCTTCCAGTCTCGGAAACTCACAGGGGCAGTTCTGCCCTGTCCTGTAGGGTCGCCATGAGTTGGCATTGGCTTGGTGGCAGGGAGTTTGGTTTGGAACATACCATTCCTCTCTGCCCCCTTCTCCTCTGGCTCCTGAGCCAGCTCAAACTTCATCTTTCAGCTGAGTGCTTATCCTGGCCTCCTGGGCCATTCTACCTGCAGCCCATGCTGGCCAGGGGCAGTTCTTCCAGATGCCTTTCTGTTCATATCCTTCCAGTTCCCGTTCCACACAGTGTAAGGAGATCTGGTGAATAGTGCTATATTCTGAGCTGTGATCCGCAAGGTCAGCAGTTTGAAACCACCAGCCAGTTGTACAGGAGAAACGAGAACAAACGTACTGCAATTGAGTCCGTTCTGACTCGAGGCAACCCTGTAGGGCAGGGTACAACTGCCCCTGTGGGTGTCCAAGACTCACGCGTTACTGGAATAGAAACCCCCATCTTTCTCCCATGGAATTGCTGGTGGTTTTAAACGGAGGACGTGGCAGGCCGCAGCCCAACCGGCAAGCACGATGCCACCAGGGCTCTGAGTTGGGCTGTGATCCCTGTGTTTGGCGGTTCAAAACCACCAGAATATCTGCAGGAGAAAGACTGAGCTTTTTATTCTGGTCAACAGCTCCAGTTTCAGAAACCCACTGAGGGTCGCAATGAGTTAGCATTGACTCCATGGCTGTAAGGTTTTCTGTTTTCTTTTTTTGAGGAGTCCTGGTGGTGGGGTGGATCACCCCCGCACTGCTAACCACAGGTCAGTGATTCGAACCCACCAGCTGCTCCAAGAGGGAAAGATGAGGCTATCTGCTCCCATGAAGATTTAAAGTCTTGCAAAGAAGCCCCAGTGGTGTGGCGGCTAAGGGCACGGCCAATAAGTGCAAGGCTGGACAGTTGGAACCCACTCAGTGGCTGTCTGCAGGACAAAGACCTGCCAATGTGCTCCCAAAGTGACAGCTGACCCCCAAACCCCCAAACCATGATGATTCGGTCAAACCCTTCATGACATGGACAAATTAGGAAGGCATTGCGCTCAGCAGTCAGTCAATCTCATGAAGACAGCGATGGTAACGAGACCACAGGTATAGAAAAGAAGGGAAAAGAAAATATCAAGAGGAATGGTCTATCAGGCCAGGTGGTCTAGAGAAACAAATCTGGTGACACTCGTCGATGTTTAGGAAAGAGCTTTCTATCCAAAAGCTAGTCCCTCCCAGCCCAGGCCAACTCAAGTCCATGGGTCCAAGGTGAGCCGGAGCCCTTTTAAAATTCATGTAACTGCAGGCTCAGGATGCAGAATCGAGAAGTAGGGTGATCACACGCTGGTGGATGCAAAGTCATGTGGATCCAAGGTTGGTAAGAAGATGGCTGTAGGTCCAGCCTTACAACCAAATAGGTCCTGAGTAGTGATTGTGCAATTAAAAGGAAAAAACATAAAGCACAACAGATAAAACGTGCAAGGGTTCACCATGAAGCCAGGAATGAGAGCGGATGTCTTCTCAAATAAGCTTATATAGTCTTGCATAGGCGTCCTCAAACTATGGCCCGCGGGCCACATGTGGCCTGCTGAGGACATTTATCCAGCCCGCTGGGTGTTTTTGCCCCATTTGATTTTTGACTTCAAAATAAGATATGTGAAGTGTACATAGGAATTCGTTCATAGGTTTTTTTAAAACTATAGTCCAGCCCTCCAATGGGTTTGAGGGACAGTGAAGTGGCCCCCTGTTTAAAAACTTTGAGGACCCCTGGTCTTGCAGCTAGCAAGCCCCCGTAAGCATATAGATAACACCGTGGGCCGGTACCAGCGTTAAGATGCAGCTTAATCTTGGATGCCCCTGAGCTCTCTCAGCTTTGGGTGACCCTGAACTCTCTACAGGGGAACAATCTACGATTGGCATCAGAAGGGTGTTTTTGTTAGATTTCTGGATTGGGGAACCTCTGTTCTTGCTTCACAACGCTGAAAGAATTCACGAGGCAGAAGCGCGTTTGTAATCCCAGTGACTTTCATGAGGAAAGGGGAAGTTTCAGGTATGACGGTCTCCAAAAGCATTTGCTGTTTCAGGAAAGCCTACAAGGCTGCGTGGGAACCGGCGGGGATTTGTGACTGAACGTGAAAAACCACGTGGAAAGAATCTAGGAACAGAAACACAAAGTCACACGGTGGAACCAGGAAGTTCCAGAGGACAAGAGCGTGCAGGGCCTGAGCAAGCCCTGAGCAGGCACCCAGGCTCATGAGCACCCGCACATGGGAGGAACCTCACCCTCCACTTGCAGCACGCCCCTATCAAAAGCAAACAACGGGTCTGTTAGCTGTGTGCTTTTATCCCCTCCAGCTGGGGAGGCGTGGTTGAGGGTATTGGCCAACCTTATTGGCTGAGTTTAGGAGCACCTGTGTGATGTCATACTGCTGGTGCATAAGGTGGGTTGCGCCCAGGTTGGTTTCACCTGGGCCCAGGGGCTTAGTGTGCGCATGCTCGGTTCTGGGTTGTCCCATAGGTGTATAATTAATGTGCCTGATTTCCTTCCAACCCCATTATTGTAGCACGGACAGCTAACGTTTGTTTAGCGCAGGGATTAGAAAAGACAACCCCCTTTGTCCCTAATCTAGGGACCTGTCACTTTGGGTAGGATGGACAATAGAACCTGATTTCTCTTACAGATAGGTAGCCTCCGTGCATACAAAGAGCAGCATTGTGCTTTTAAGAGGCATCTCTAAAGTAGACTACTATGGGGGGATGTTGTGGGAGGGATTTTTAGTCAGGAGACTGTGTCTGGAGGTCATTTCTATCTCAAAAGTGGGAAGCTCTTCCTCCACCAGCATCAGCCTCCCAGACTCTGAATTATGAGTGTAGAGAATTTGACCACATACATTCTCTTCCTGGTCCTTACTTTCCCACACAAGGCAGGGCGCCAACCACGCCCAGGGTCAATGGTCCACATGGGGCACCTGGAGTAAAACAGGTGTAAATAAATAAGAGAGAGGAACATACAGATACACACTGAGAGACACACACATTTTTGCATAGGAAAAAAACAAACATAGACTTACATTAAAAAAATACAGCCATAGAGCCTAGACAGAGACCAGAACTAGATGGAGCTCTGCACAACGATGGCCTTTTATGGCTGCTGGGGTGACAACAGATGGTCCTGGGTATAACAAGAGAAAATGGTATAACAGAATTCAAAATCTTAAAAAAAGAGAGAGAGGTGTGTTAGTCTGGGTTGACTAGAGAAACAAATCCAGAGACACTCATATATGTATAATAAAGAACTTTATATTAAAGAGTAATTGTATATTAAGAAAACATCCCAGCCCAGTGCAGATCAAGTCCATAAGTCCAATATTAGCTCGTATGTCTGATACCAGTCTATAAATTCTTCTTCAGACTCATGCAGCCATGCAATATTGCCGAATGCAGGAAGATCACAGGCTGTTCTTATTGGCTGAGTTCATGTGTGACTTAATGTGGACGGTGTCTAGTGTGCGTGCCCAGGTTGACTGTCACTTGCACCTAGGTGACCTTGGTCTGAGAATGCCCAGCTAAGGATGGGCCCCTCGATATTGAATGTGTGCCTAATTGCTTTCCAACTCCTTTATTGTAGCATGGCCAGCTATTTTTTGTTTAGCTTAGGCATTTGGTAGAGACCACCCCCTCGATGCCTAATCTTCCCACCTTTCATTCACACTCACACACACACACACACACACATACACACACACATTTAATTATCTAATCATCTGGAGGAAGAAGAATGGTGAAAATCTGAAGACATGGAAATATTTGTGGGGGATGCCAGCTCCCCACAACTAATCATGGGTTCAGTAGGTGCAATTGTATGGTTAAGATATAGAAAGATTATAGTAAAGTCATAGAGAAATGAAAGAGATGGGAGAGAGAGAATAAAGAAGTCAGACACATTTCATGGTAGCATGCTCACCTCAGCTCAGCTCCTCTTGGTGGTCCACGTGGAGGTGGGAGATGGGAGGGCAGGAGCAAGCGAGTGAGCGATTTATTACTAACCAAGGTTTCTATATCTTTGGGGGGGTGCATGCCCCCTAATTACAGGTAAAGACATACGTCACAGGAAGGGGTTGTATAATAGGCATACACATCACAGGTAAGGGATGTACATAAATGTAACAGAAAGGAGATGAGCTAAGGGTGTACACATAATAGGAAGGGGAGGGACTAAAGGTATACATGGGACAAGGGTGGACCCTAGATTCATGATGGTGGCCTAACTGGTCACCCTTGAGTGGGCATGACCTCCCTGGGCTCTCCTTCAGGGAAACAATCTACTATTAACCTATCAGAAGGGAGTGGGCCCTACTTAGGGTGGGACAAACAATATAGTCTGATTGTTCTAGATGGCTGATAATCCTTAGGGAGAATAACCTCTGACCTACTTTCGTTGACCTCCAAGTGTATAGTCTTTTACCACATGTAGCAAGCAGCTAGGTTTGGCATATATTTGGGGGAGACAACTTGGGAGAAATCTTTCTGTTTCCCACAAATATTTAGTCCAACAATTTAGTCTATTTAGTCCATGACAGACCACAATTCTGAGACCAGAAGAATGAGAAGGTGCCCAGCTACTAAGGCAGACTAGCAAAAGAAACTCCATTTTTGTCAGATGACTTGCCCACTTAACCCTCCCATCTCGGGAAGCTGACTGCTAGTTGACCTGCCCGCTCCCCGTTCCCTTCTGGGAAGTCTCCACAGGTTTTAGAATGTACTCTCATGTTCCCGGGTTCAGACATTATAATGAATGTTGTCTTTCGATTACTCTTCAATATGGTTCCCTTTTTTTTGTTTCTACTATGGTTCCTTTTGATAGTATAATCTGAAGGCTGTAATTCATTTTGTTATGTTAACCAGGAAGCTATCAACTCTGGTGTTGTTTGGTGGATGGACCTTGCAATGCTTACTTGCATTTTTGGAAGTTACAATCAACCCACTCATTTTGCTTTCTGCTTCTGTCCACACTCGCTTGAGTCCTAGACAAATGATAAATGAGTTTTTGCCTTTGAAGATGGACTGAGAGGTCCACTCGGGGCTGCTATGAGGGGCAACAACTTTAATCTCTCTCCTCGGTAGTCCAGCTAGTTGAATACTCTTCTAAATGTCAAGCCATTATAGTGCCTGTCATTGACTTGAATCCACAACACCAGGAAAAGGACCACATTAGAAAGTCCTGGAAAGAGTGGGAGAAAAAAGTAGAAAGGGGTGGGGGAAGGAGCATTACAACTGACTGTGATGATGTATACACTGTAAAGGTGAAACTGAGGTACAGGGAGACGGACAGACATAACTGACAGCAGAAATAGCTTTATTAGGGGGAGCTCCTGGAGGAGGTTCCGTGACTTAGGCCAACAGGTCATGGAAGTCGTGCTCAGCAGCTGGGGGCTTGGGTTTTTAAAGGGGTGGTGAGGCATGTATGGCAATGATGGCAATTAGCATAAGGGGTCTGGACACGCTGAGAATTGCTTGTCCACTCCTTGTGGCTTTCTTCAAAGCTGGAACATCTGGTTTCAGTGGTTATCTTCTCTGGCTTCTGCTGCTGACCTTTGGAACGTGCAGGGAAGCAGGTGCAGGGCCCCGACCAGCTTCAGCTTAGTCCAAACACACCCAACTCTTTTTAAAAAGCCACTTCACTCTGAAGTGTATGTGCAAATATCATATCAAGAAAACTATGAAGGAAAGAAAGAAACAAACCTCACCAGTGGCTACAGTGGGTGAGGAAGGAAGTCTGTTAGCTGAAGGGGCATTGAGTTTATTTCAATGGTGGTGGAACACTTTCTAGAGGGATATCCATAAAGGTTATACAACATGAAGAGTACTAGCCACGGCACTCAATTATACACAGAGCGGTTGTTGAATTGGAGAATGCCTGCCTGGGTGTGTATATTTGTGCCCAAATAGGAAAAAATGATTACATGAATAACAATGAGTACGAGGAAGAAGAAAGTGTTCTAAAAACTTGATTGTGGTAAAGATTGCACAACTCTTCTGGGTACGAAGGAACTACTGAATTGTATGGTATGTGCATGAAGTGCCAATAAAACTGTTTTGTTAAAAAAAAGAAGAAAAATGTGGAACAGAAAAAAATAATAATTTATAAATTATCAAGGGTTCATGAGGGAAGAGGGAGGAGGGAGCAGGGAGGGAGGGGGAAAATGAGGAGCTGATATCAAGGGCTCAAGTAGAAAGCAAATGTTTTGAGAATGATGATGGCAACATATGTACAAGTGTGCTTGACACAATGGATGGATGCATGGATTGTGATAAGAATTGTACGAGCCCTCAATAAAATGATTTTTAAAAATGTGGAAGAGAATCCAAAAGTATAAAAGAGACCAGGCTTACTGGTCCAATAAAGACTGGCGGGATCCCCTAGTGCAGTGGTTCTCAACCTTCTTAATGCTGCGACCCTTTAATACAGTTCCTCATTTTGTGGCGACCCCACCAACCACAACATTATTTTTGTTGCTATTTCATAACTGCCATTTTGCTACTGTTATGAATCGAGTGACCCCTGTGAAAGGGCCATTCGACCCCCCCAAAGGAGTCGCGACCCACAGGTTGAGAACCGCTGCCCTAGTCTCTGGACCTTAGTTACCCTTCAGCTCTGGAACTGAAATATCTACCCCTTTGTTTGAATAATCCACCAATTGAGATTTTTCAAAGGGCTGTGTTTACCCAAGGACAAAGGTCAGAGGGTTAGGGAAAGAAGTGGGAGCAGGAACAGGGAACCCAGGGAGGAAGTGGGGTCCGCGAGGGGACCCCATTGCAGAGATGACTGCAATGCGTGGGCTCCACCAAAACGTGTCTGACTTGAACGTGAAGCTGCGGATCTGTCTGTGAGCCTTCACCTGATTCACAGTAAAAAATGAGAAAAAGAAAACTCATTCATTTGTGGTCAAACGCTTCTCGTTTGTCCTAAAGCACAGGTGACAAGAAGGGGAAGGGACCAAGAATACTGGAAGCGGAACTCTCCTCCGGGGAAAGACCGGGCTTTGGACTTCCATAAAGAGTTAGTCTCGAGCCTGCCGGACCAGTTCTACCCTGCCCTGTAGGAAGGATGCTGTGAGTAGGAATTGAGTTGAGTCGAGTCAAGTCAGAATGGGCTCAATGGCAGTGAATTTGTTTGTTTTTAACAACTCATTAGAGCTTAAATTCTCAGCACCCTGATTTGCAAAAGGCTTTGGATGGCAAAGACACCCCAAATCCATTTCCAGGGCCCTCAAGTAGATTAGGCTGCAGTGAATGTTTGTTTGGGGGGTCACTGGCATTTTATTGGTTGTTTAGAGATCAGTACATCAGTACAGAGACATTATGAACAAATAGTACACAATCCTTTTTTTTAACTCACTAAACTATTTTATTATTTTTATTATTAGTTGGGATTTAACACAAATAACATATCATTCCCAATTTCAATCACATCAAGTAGAATGTACAATTGCT
>NW_022104553.1:18307586-18313316 GCF_000313985.2 Echinops telfairi | reverse complement strand
ATATATATATATATATATATTTAATTATCTTATTGAGGGCTTGTACACAATTCTAAATGTGCGCACCCAACCCAAATCCTAAAACGGCACGTAGATACAATTCTATTCTAAGTTCCGGTGACTTTCCAGCTTTTTAATCATTTTATTAGGGGCTCAAACAATTCTTATCACAATCCATACACACATCACTTGTGTCAAGCGCATTTGTGCATTCATTGCCCTCGTCATCTCAGACATTTCCTCTCCAGGCAATAGTTTTTAAAGAGGTTATCAAGTACCATTATCTTAAAATGTTGATCAGCTCTTACATCTTAAGTCCCACAAACTCACAATTTAATGTCGCGCACACGACACACGCCAATGTTCAACCCTTCATAGCACATCACAGAGGTATCAGGAAAACTGACTACCATCACCACGCACACAGTTCTGACAAGAAAGCCAAAAGGAGAATGGTTTTCAGACACAGTTCTATTAAAAAAAAAACCAAAAACATCGAAATGAAAATTTAAATGTTCGTCATACAAACGTATGACAGTGACTCCAAATGTTTTGTGTTAGGGATACAAAAACTCCCTCACCCCACCCTCACCCCCTTCCAATGGAATGTTACGTTGATACCCAAGACAGTCACATTTCCCCACAATTCAACATCCCACTATTTTCTGGTTGTACCAAAAACTAAATAAACAACCAAACAACCAGGGAATGCTTTTGCGTCATTCTTTTTTATAAAAAGTATTTACACTTGAAAAAAAATGGGATGAGGTGGTATTTCCTCCTTAAAAATGTTTCCAGATGAGGGCAATGAATGTACAAATGTGCTTTACACAATTGATGTGTGTATGGATTGTGATTAAGAGTTGTATGAGCCCCTAATAAAATGATTTTAAAAAATGTTTCCAGAACTATTTAAAAAATTGCATTAACAAAATAGTTCATCAAAATATCCCTGTGGATTGTACCAGCAGGGAGACAGCAGGCAGACAGCAGGCCCGCTGATGAGACACGGTAGCTGGACCTTCCCCAGACTTGGCTTCTTTTCTCCCGCTTCCCCCGAGGCTGGACCCTCCTGTGTTTCGTCTCCATGTTCGGCAGGTACATCTCCTCTAGTTTCTTGGTTCAGCCGCTTCGGCCTGTTTTCCCTTTCACTTGCACTTTTTAGTCTGAGGAGTTATCATTTCCTGTTGCCTTTTGGGGTGTTTGGCTTCTTCTCTACTTCTGCAGGCGCAGGTTTGGCTGACGACCTCCTTGGTCTCCTCGTAGGCTCCTCCTTCACCGCCCCTTCGGCCATCGGCCATCGGAACTGACCTTCCTTTGGGGCATCTTGGCTGTGGGGCAGGCACTTGCCTGAGCTGCTCGGACCTGGGCGGAGCAGCGGAAAAACCGGATGGAACCCCATTGAATGGTATCTGACCTTTATCCAAAGCTGTAAATAATCTTGCCCCCTTAAGCATAATAGTGGGGTAGGAGGAAAAAACAAAAGACAAAACCCAATATATGTGTATGTGTGAATATATATTAAATATATATATGATTATGTGTATATCTGCTTATATATGTATACAAATACAAATGCAACAAGGAAGCAGATGGACTTGGGCCTCTACTTAAATTTTACCTCAGTACAAGAATGGTTTGTTCTAATACTGTGGCACTATAGGATACCCACCTCTCTGGCACGACCGCTGAAGACAAAAATGGGTGCATAAGCAAATGTGGTGAAGAAAGCGGATGGTGCCCGGCTACATCAAAAGTTATAGCATCTGGGGTCTTACAGGCTTCGAGTTAAACAAGCGGCCATCTAGCAGGGAAGCAACAAAGTCCACATGGAAGAACACACCATCCTGTGTGATCATGAGGTGTGAACGGGTAGAGGTATCAGAATTTCGAAAGCACACATCCAAATTGATATGAAGGGGAATGGATGTCATGAGACCCAAAATCCACCAGCAAGACACTTGGACAGACCTCCTTAGAAGGGCCTCATGGAACGGAGGATAAATCCAGGGTGTGGCATGGCACTAATGAACCACATAACTATCCTCTAGTTCTTTAAGATGTGTTCCCCTTACTATTATGGTTCCTATGTGATATACCTCATTGGTCATGTTAGACTTGCGTATGTTCATTTGTACATTTAAGATCGCTCTGTACATGGTAGTCAAGGTAGATGACCCCTCAGAGACAGTGACAGGAGTAGAGGTTCCCTGAGGGTATGGGAAGTGAGGGGGAGTTGATAGCACTGATGATTTTATAACCCCACCTGATGGGGAATGAGTAGGAAATGCCAATAAAAATATTGTTAAAATAATAATAATCTTGCCCTCAGGCAGAATACCTAGAGAAAGGATTGCTTCCACACCTCTCTGGCCAGGTCTCTTTCTTAGGGGCTTGCCTACTGTTCTCTGGTTCCCACACTTAACATTTAGATGTAGGAATTCCAAAGGTAGCAGTCCACTCCCTTTCAGTAAGCCTTCCTTTTAAAATTAATCAATAGGGACACCTTCTAACTCAGGAAGGAGTTAAACAAGGCCATTAAGATAAGTAGCCAGACAGGGAATCCAGGACAGGTGAACCCCTCAGGACCTGTGGTGAGAGGGGCGATATCGGGAGGGTGTAGGGAAGGTAAGGGAGAAAGGGGGAACAGATTATAAGGATCTACATATAACCTCTTCCCTGGGGGACGGACAGTGGAGAAGTGAGTGAAGGGAGATGTTGGACAGTGTAAGATATGACAAAATAATGATAATTTATAAAGTATCAAGGGCTCATGGAGGAGGGGGGACCGGGAAAATGAGGAACTGATATCAAGGGCTCAAGTAGAAAGCAAACGTTTTGAGAATGGTGAGGGCAACGAATGTACAAAAGTGCTTGACACGATGGATGGATGTGTGGATTGTGACAAGAGTTGTACCAGCCCCCAATAAAATGATTTTAATTTTTTTTTATTAAAGATAAGTAGCCAGGCAGGAAGCATCCCCCATTTAGTTAAGTAGTGGAAGTACAGTGCTTCCGTTTCTGAGGTTTCGTGGTGTGGTGGTTAAGCACGGAGCTGTTATGAGCAGCGAGGTCAGCAGCTTAAAGGCAGCAGCAGCTGGACCCGAGCAAGGTGAGACTTTCTACTCCTGGAAAGAGTTCCCGACACTCACAAGAGCAGTTCTACCTCCGGTCCGGACAACCGGATGTATGCGTTTGGGGTTTTGTTTTTTGTAGTGCTCCGGTCCCCCTTGGAGAAATGTAGGTATAGCTCATTGTTTCCTCTTTTGTCACATACATTTCCCGTGATGGTTGTACAGCCTGCTTTGGGTCACATAGTTGGGGAGCGTACAACTGGTTGACTTTCACTGAATCTGAAGCAGTTTGGAGGTAGCTGCGGGCCCCTGTTTCCGTCGGCCCGGAGCTTGCAGAATAAACACAGCAGTTATCAATCAGCCTGGTCTCGCTCTTGGCCTGAAACAGTGACCGGCAATCCGGTACCGGTGTTCACGGCAACATCGTCACACAGCAAGTGGAGGAAGGGTCACCTTCCTTGTCACTCTTTTGCCTACCAAGTGTCCACCCAGGGCGGTGACCAAAGGGCCCCGCTTCCCAAAGGGCCACTCCACTCGTGCCCCTCGCCCTGTGCTCGACCCTCTTCTGAAAGGCACTGGAATAATGGTGGCGACTTGGGACAGAAGCCAAAGGCGCTGGAAGAGAAGGCGGCGGGGTCAGTTTCCAAGGACACCTTCCTGCCCTACCTTTTGTCCTGGAGTGGGGGGTGGGGAGGTGATGGGACGTCCGGAGGAGGCTATAAGAACGGCGGTCAAAAGCACCTCCTTGGTGAGAGTCGGGGAGGACCCCGGTTCCCGCACTTTCCCCCAATTTCCGGGATCCCGGAATCCCGACCCCCAAAACGTCCGAGATAAGACAAAGGGGGTTGGGGAGTCCCGGGCGTCGCCGCCGCTCCCGGCCCGCCCGTGCCGCAGGGCACGCCGGGAGAGGGAGTTCCCAGCCCCGCCTTCAGAACGGCTGGCCCGCGGGCGCGGACTACAAGTCCCGGGAGGCATTGCGGGAAGCAGCTCGGGGCGGGCTGTGGTTGCCCTTGGCAACAGAGCAGGGACCGCCCCACCTCGGAGAAGCAATGACAAGCCCTGGGAAGAACGGAGACACAGAGAGGCGGAGGTGAGGGCAGAGGAAGGAGAGACCCATTCTCTCTTTAGAACTGCACTTTCTGGAATCTAGTCGCCGGGCCAGTCTTTCAAGGCGTCTCTGGGGGGATGTTTGGATTTGCTGCACAGCTCAGCCCGTTAACCGCTTGCACACCCACCCAGCCCCTGGGCTCCAGACCCAGGGGTGGGAAACAGAGAAGGGAGAAACTGTTGCAAGAAGAGGGACATCATCCTTAGGACAGAGCTGAGGGAAGAGAGCCGCAAGCTTAGAGAGGAGCCCTGCCTCCTCCCCCACCCGCCCAGAGAGATGCAGAGACGACAGCGGGAGAGATACGGTGATAGGGAGAGGGATGCAGGGGGGAGGGGGGGAAGGGGGCGGGTACAGGGAGAGGGGGAGATGGGGAGAGATACAGGGTGAGGGAGAGATAACATAGGGAGAGAGAGATGGGGAAAGAGACATAGAAAGGGAGAGAATCTCTTATCTACAGAGACAGGGAGAAGGATGTACAGATATAGAGAGGGAAGAAATACTGGTATGTACAGAGATAGGGCGAGAGAGATTCATAGAGATAGGTTCAGAGAGACAGATACAGAGGGGGGAGGGAGAGATGCTCCTATATACAGAGACAGGGAGAGAGAAAGAGGAAGCGTGCAGGGAGAGGGAGACACAAAAAGGTGCAGGAGACACTTCTCTATACAGAGACAGGGAGAGAAGGAGATACTCAGAGATCCAAAACCAAACCCACGGCCCTCCAGTCCATTCCAGTTCCTAGCGGCCTTGTATAGGGGTTCGAAGGCAGGCAATCTTTTTGAGAGCAGACCGCCTCATCTTTCTCCCACAGAGCACCTCGTGGGTTTGTCCCACCCACCTTGCAAGTAGCAATCCAACACTTGCTCAACATCACCATCAGGTGTGGGATATAAACACAAACTCAGTGACCTATAGCACAGAGTAGGACTGCCCCCTGGGGGTTTCAAGATGGTGACTCTTTACAGGAGTAGAGAGCCTCTTCTTTCTCCTGTTGAGCTGCTGGTGGTTTCGAACTGCTGGCCTTGAAGTTAGCAGCTCAATGAGTAACCACTATGCCATAGACAGAGAGAGAGAGAGAGAGAGAGAGAGAGAGAGAGATGGGGGCAAATACAAGAGGGCATCCAAATATTCATGAAGAAAAAAAATAAGAATTTTTAAAATGTTAAAAAAAATGAAGTTAAAAGATAATGGGCAGGGCCAACAAGGAGAATAGAGACATCAGGATTAGAGGAGTGTGTTAGACAGGGTTCTCTAGAGAGATAAAACCAAATTGCTGATAATTTAATATATTTATTTATAAAGATAAGTAGATATATAACAAGGAATGAACTGTTCAATCATATACAGTTAAATATATAATACAAGAAAGAAACAGTTAAGTTAAAAAAAGCACTACAAATGGCTCAATTCAACTCACTGCCATGAGAGAGATGTGAGAGACTAGCAGTCCTTCCAGTCCAATCTGCTGCCAGATCTTCCTCTATTTATAGAGAGAGCTAGGCTATGTCAGCACAGCAGCCAATCAGAAGGCAGGTCACCAACTGCCAG
>NW_022104553.1:18277929-18303620 GCF_000313985.2 Echinops telfairi | reverse complement strand
AGTGGGAGAACTGGGGGTCAGGACTCCTGGTCTGAAGGAGGAGAGGCGAGAGTCCCCCACCAGACTCCTAGTGTGAAGTAGGAGAGGGTTGGGGGCTTTCGGTAAAAAGGTCTGGGGGCCTTCCTGAGACCCAGGGAGGAGGGATCCGTAAGTGGGGGGCGGTCTAAAGAGGTGGGGGTTTCAGAGTGTGCACCCTGAGAGAGGAGGGGGAAGAAGCCTAGTGGGGTGAGTCTGGGGGAGGAGGGCCCCGAGACCCCAGGTGCAGGAAGCAGCGGCGGGGCGCGGGGTGTGTGTGTGTCTGTGTGTTTGTGTGTGTGGTGTCTCATGCTCCGGGGTCCTGTGGGCAGAGGGCTGGCTGCGGTGGGAGGCGGGCGGGCCTCGGGGCACCCCTGTGGGTGCTGACCTCGGCGTTTCGCCTCTTCCAGGGGCATTGGAAAACAGGGCCTGCAGTGCCAAGGTAAGCTCCGGGACCCTCGGAGGGTGGAGGCTTGCCCACCCCCAGCTGAGGCAGCTCTGGGCACACGTGTTCCCCGGTCCCCAGAGAGGCGTGGGGGAGCCTGGGCGGGGGGTGTGGCCGAGACACAGCCAGGGTGGGGAGGGAAGCTTCAGTGGCGGGGCCACAGGCGGAGGTGGTGCCAGGGCCCTCCCTTGGCCGGCTCCAGGTGGGGACAGATATTTGGAGAATCTGTTGCCATGGGAACGGAATTTTTTTTGAAAGGGGGAGGGGGGAGGCCTGGAGATGCAGAGTCAGAGCCCCCCCCCCCACTTCCGTCTCCATAGCAACCCGAGCCAACCTAGGCAGGGGCAAGCTGGGTGGGGTCAGCGATGGGAGGGTGGGGGTCCCCCAGGCTGGGACTGGTAGGGATGGGGGGCGGGAAAGGGGAGGCGAGTCCTACAGCACCAGCTGCCACTGCTGAGAACAGAGTGAGTCAGGGAGGGGGGCGGCCAGCAGCGGGCGCCCCCAGACTCACTTGTGCCCAAGTTGCTGTTGTCTCTGAACCGAGCCTAGCCGGGTCTGTCCGCTGGTCTGGGCTCTCTCTGTCCTCTGGGGGTGTGTACCTGTGGGGTCTGCGCTCCAGGCCCCTCACACGGTTCTGGGGTCTGTGTGCCTGCCTGTCTCTAAGTCCATCGCCCAGGGTGTTTGTGGGTCTCTGTCTGTGTGTTTCTCTATATGTCTGGATTTCTCCTCTAATTCTCCCCTTACCCCCTACACCCTCTCTCTTGATGTCTCCCACTCTCTGTCTCCCTCTGTCTCTCTCTGTGTGGGGGTCCCACTCTGTTGAGGTCTCATTGTGTGTGTGTGTGTGTGTGTGTGTGTGTGTGTGTTGGGGGTGTTTCTCTCTCTCTGTACTGGATTTACTGAGGCCTCTCTCTGGCTTTCTGTGTGTGGGTTCTCTCTCTGAGTTGGGTCTCTGTGGGTTAGAGTCTGTCTCTCTGTGTTGGGGTCTTTCTCTGACTTTTTGTGTTGGGGTCTCTGTCTCTCTGTGTCTCTCTATATGGGTCTCTTTCTGGCTCTCTGAGTTGGAGTCTCTCTATGCTGGGGTCTATATCTGTCTCTCTGCACCTCTTTTATGTTGGGGTCTCTGTCTCTGTTTTGGGGGTCCCTGTCTCTGTGTTGAAATTCCTTTCTGTGTTGGGGTTTCTGGTGGGATCTCTCTGTCTTGGGGTCTCTCAGTTGAAGTCTCTCTGGCTGTATTCTCAGTGTTGGGGTTTCACTCTCTATCTCTGTGTGTTGGAGGTCTGTGTTGAAATCTCTCTGGCTCTATATGTTGGGGCCTCTGGCTCTGTGTTGGGGTATCACTCTGTCTCTGTGTTGGGGTCTCTCTGCACTCACCCGGGCCTCTGGCTCTGGCTCTGTGACTCTTCCCTGCAGTCTGCAGCTTTGTGGTCCACCGGCGATGCCACGAATTTGTGACCTTCGAGTGTCCAGGCGCTGGGAAGGGCCCCCAGACGGACGTGAGTGCCCAGACACCTGGTTCCTACTCCGCCGGCCGCACCCCGCCCTCACCCCCTCGGCGTCCGTCCCAATTTCTCCTTCTATTTTTAAGGCTGGGAGGGGAGGGGGGCTGGAGAGATAGGGGAGCTTGCCTGGCCCAGATTTCCTGCCCTTGGCCTGGAAAGGGGAAACAGAGTGGGCGCTGAGGCAGTCTGGGGACACAGGTGGGAGACACAGACAGGGCATTGGTGGAGGTTGGCTGGTACTCTGAAAACACAGACGGAGAGAGGTGTGGAGAGAGAGATGCTGATGAGAGATTAGATGGAGGAGCCAGCTGGTCCAGATCCAGGAGCTAGAGTGGGTGACAGAGACCTGGAGAGTGGGCTTGAAGGGGCAATATGTCCATCTCAGGGGAAGGGGGGAGCCTGGAGCTAGAAGGGCTGAGGGAGACAGATTTCTGGGTCCTGACAGAAGAGGGATGTGGAAGGTGGTTTAGGGGATACTGACAAAGGGGGGATTCCAGAGAGATCCTGCAGTACATGTGTACACATATACGTGTACCTGCAGAGACCCCTCTACTTGGAAGCACACACATACGTGTACCTGTAGGGACCCCTTCTTACAAGCACACACATACATACCTGCAGGAATGACCTCAAGGACACACACACACACACACACACACAGTCTCTTCAGAGGTGCACCAGTGACTTTCAAGAATAATCACCCTTGATACCCATCCAAGGAGTCCTGCTGGCATAGTCTGTTCCTGCAAACCGCAAGGTCAGCTGTTCAAACCCACCAGCTGCTCCAAGGGAGAAAGATGAGGCTTTCTATTTCTGTAAGGAGTTACAGTCTCAGAAACCCACAGGGGCAGTTCCACCCTGTCCTTTATGGTCACTGTGAGTGGGCATCGACTCGGTGGCAGGGCGTTTGCATGGTTTTTGGGAGCTCCATCCCATTTCCCGCTGCCCCTTTCTGAGTGGTCCTTAGCAAACTCCTCTCTAAGCCTGTGTCCAGCCCTGTCCCATGGGGCTGCTGGTCCAGTGCTGCCCGACAGACAGAGAAACCACCAGGAATGGCCTCTGTTGGCCCTGTCGCTTAGAGAGAGGCAGGCAGAGGGAAAGACAGGGGCAGGGCTTCGAGAAGGAGGGGAGAGACAGAGAAAAGGAAGGAGAGAAAGAGAGACAGGGGCAGAGAAGCAGGAGAGAGAGAGATGCAGGAGAGAGACAGAAAGAAAAGGAAGGAAAGAAAGAGAGACAGGGAAAGACAGACAGAAAGAGAGGGAGAGAGACGCAGAGAAGTCGACCCACAAAAGTCGGTGAGGCGTCCTGCTCCCTAGGCAGAGGAGAAAACGAGGCTTGCAGAGGCTGTCCACCGCAGAGGGACCACCTGCCCAGAGCGCCTCTGACATTCCTGACTGCCTCACTGCGGCCCTGGCCACCGGCTTCCCCTGCACCCCTGGGGCTGTGCTGAGGTGCTGAGGAACAGCCCCCGCCCCCACCCTCATGGGTATTCTAAGCTGCCATCTTTTTACGGGGGAGGGCTGGGGACTGCGGAGCAGAGCCGCGTGTTAGGCTCGTGGCCACCGACTGGAAGGCCGGCGATTCAAATCCACCAGCCGCTCCTTGGAAGAACGTAGGGATTGACCACCTGAGAAACCCACAGGGGGCCGCTCCACTCTGCCCACTAGGGTCACTGTGACTCAGAACCAATTGGAGGGCCACAGATAACCACTAAGAGAGCAGCCCTCCCACCCCCCAGATCTCCCCGGGACCCCCACGTATGAGTCCTGATTAGCCGCGGGTGCTTAACCCCTGTGCTACTAGGGCTCCACCATCAGCCAGATGCTCACCGCAGTTATCTGAGATGCAGCATAAGGCGGAATCTGCTCCCCACCTCATACGGTTACAACCAGACCCAACTCAGACTCTGGAGCTCCAGCGTGGCTTCAAGAGCTGGATTTATTTCTTTTCATTTGTCAGAAGGGAGACTCTGGGGGCTTGAGGCTTGCCCCCAAAGCACACAGCTGGGAAGGGGAAGGACACTGATCTACATACAGGTCGGTGTGGGCATGGCAGTGGCTAATCATAACCTCACTAATAAAGCTAGCAGGAAGGCGGAACTGCCCAGTGGGGTGCAATCAGGCCCTGCTGTTCTTTCATTTTAGTCTCCCCCACTCCCTGGGGTAGAAGAGCCCTAATTCCCAACCCACTGGAGACCCAGGCACCAGGCAAAGGCTGGGGACCAGTGCAGATGCTGCGTTACGTACACAGGCTGACCCTGGATGATCTGCAATTCAGGGTGGACCTCAAGTCCTTGGAGAACTGCTTTGTGGGAACCGTGGAAGGCAGGGACTATGGGATGATGGGGGGCACGGGGGTGGGGGGGACACGCCGGTTCACAAAACACTTGTCTGGCCACATTTGGACATTTCAACCACCCATCCCTTCAGGTCCCACAGAACCTGGGAGTGGGTGAGCATTTGGCTGTGAACAGAAAGGGTGGAGATTGGAACCCGCCCAATGAGATCCACTAGGATCCACGAGCTCATAGTTCGCTCCTGGAAAGACCCCAGGGCAGTCCTGCTCTGTCACCTGGCTTCAAACCTAGAGGCTCCAGGATGCCCGGACAGTCTGCTCCGGTGATGATGGAACCCCCAAACCACACCTGACCTCACAGTGATGCTTGTAGGGCAGAGTAGAACGGCCTCGTGGAGTTTGCCAGGCTGTGCTGTTTTCAGAAGCAGCCAGCCTCCACTTCCTCCCTTGGTTGGAACCAAAAAAACCCAAGTCCACTGCCACCAAGTTGATCTTGACCCATAGCTGACCCTGGAGCCAGAATAGAACTCCCTGTGGTGTCCAAGGCTGTCAATGTTTATGGAAGCAGACTACCTCATCTTTCTCCTGAGGAGCAGCTGGTGGGTTCAAACTGCCAGACTTATGGTGTGCAGCCCTTTAACCCTCTGGTCTAGAGAGTTCGAACCCTCAGACCTTGAGGTTAGCAGCCCATAGGCAAACCCCCCAGCGTCACCAGGGTGCACCGGTGGGCGAGTGTGTGAGTGAAAGAGAACCAAGGGCTTGGAAACAGACAGACCCCTTGCACCCCTCCTCCACGCACGCGCACTGACTGCCTCTCGCACCCCACCCAGGACCCCCGAAACAAGCACAAGTTCCGCCTACACAGCTACAGCAGCCCCACCTTCTGCGACCACTGTGGCTCCCTCCTTTACGGCTTGGTTCACCAGGGCATGAAATGCTCTTGTGAGTACGAGGCAGCCACTTAATTCCAAGTCCTTTTACCCCCTCGGCGCTGGGCGTGGGGAGGTGGGCGGTTTGGGGGCCAGGCCTCGGCAGGCCACTGGCAGGGAGCGAGGCCTGTAGTTCGAAGCAGGATCCCCAATGTTCCTCCCTACCTCCCCCCTCCTCGCCCCGCAGGCTGCGAGATGAACGTCCACCGCCGCTGTGTGCGCAGCGTGCCCTCCCTGTGCGGAGTGGACCATACCGAGCGCCGTGGGCGCCTGCAGCTGGAAATCCGAGCCCCGACTTCAGATGAGATCCACGTCACCGGTGAGCTCCCCGCCTCTGCCCAGGGGAGAAACCCAGTCCCAATGCTCCGCCCCCCCCCCCCCCCACCCCCAGTCCCGGCCCTGGGGCCACTTCTGATCCCGTGGGACAGAGTAGAACTACCCTGCCCAAGTCTGTGACTCTTTTTTCCGGGACTGCCACTTCTTTCTTCCGCACCGCAGCAGCTCGTAGGATTCGAACCACCAACCTGCTGGAGGTTAGCAGCGCAGAACTTATCAGGCAGCACCAACAGAGCTCCTTTGGTGTGGGCCAGGGTGCGACCGAATTCACCTCTCCTCTCGGTAGCTGTCACTTTGCATTCAGGCGAGGATCTAGGAAAAGTTGGCGGTTCAAATCCGCCCCGGGGTGCTGCAGAGAAAAGGCCTGGCAGTTCGGCTCTGTCACACGGGATTGCATGCGTGGGTGCGTGGTGGTGGTGGTGGTGGGGATGGTTTGTCTTGCTCTCGGGTCTCTTGCCTACCTGGGAAACCACGCCCCTCGCGGAGGCCACGCCCATACAATAGCCCCCACCCACCAGAAGGCCCGAGCACTGGGCCAGCCACGCCCGCTCTCGCTCGCAGCCCCGCCTCCAGCCTCTTTCCCCGCCCTCTTTTTCTTCTCTTTCCTGTCTGCTCTGCACTCACAATTCCACAGCGTTGGCGGCATTCTCTGAGGGGGTGTTTTCTGAGCTGTTCCTCCCCAAAGCGTGATCATCAAAAACACCTCCCCCACCCCACCCCACCCTAACTCCCGCCAAGGTTCCTACTGGACCTTTCTTTGACCCTCTATAGATACCTGTTCTAGGTATCCGCATTCTTGCCCAGGTGCAACGAAAGGGCCAGGTTCTAGGGAGCGGCGAGTTAAGTGGTGGTTTAAAGTCGCCAGTGCGTACACACACACATACACACGCACGCACGCACGCATGCACGCGCGCGCGCACACACACGTGAGAGAGATGAAGCGGTCCAATTCGCCCCTATAAAGATTCAAACCAAACCCACTTCAGTGGAGCTGGCCCATAGCGACCCCCTGGGGGGGTGTCCAGAGACTGTGAGTATTCACGGGAGTAGAAAGCCTGTCTTTCTCCTGAGGAGGGCCTGGTGGTTTCGAACTGCTGACGTTGAGGTTAGCAGCCTAATGCATAACCACTACCCCACTAGGGCTCCTCCCATAATTTCTCCTCTGTTTGTCTTTGATGCCTTGTGTTAGAATCCACGCGAGGGCAGTGGGGCCTTGGGGTTTTAGGATTGTAACGGGCTTGGATTTCCTGTAATATGGGCAGATGGAGCCTTGGGCTTGCTACCGGAAAGGGCGGTAGTTCAAACCCTCCAGCGGCTCTGTGGGAGGAAGACGAGGCTTTTGTCAAGACTGGCAGCCTGGGGCCTCTCTACTTTGTCAGGTGTTGTTAGGTAGTGTCCGTCTATCCGATTCACAGCGAACCCGTGCACAGCAGAACACAGCAGGGCCCTGTCCGGCTCCACCCTCACCATTGTTCTTAGGGTTAAACCCATTATTACAGCCACTGTCCATCCGGCTCGTTGAGAGCCTTCCTGTTTTTGGCTGCTCCTCCAATTTACCAGGCAGCATGTCTTTCCCCGGGGACCGGTTCCTCCTGACGATGTGTCCGAAGTATTCTCTTAGGGTCACTATGAGGTGGAATCAACTTCACAGGAGTGGGCTTGGTTTGAGATGGGGGGCGGGGAGCAGATGGGCAGAGAAGGCCACCCCATCCTGACCCTCGCCATCTCTCTCCTCAGTGGGCGAGGCCCGTAACCTTATTCCGATGGACCCCAATGGCCTGTCAGATCCCTACGTGAAACTAAAGCTCATCCCGGACCCTCGGAACCTGACCAAGCAGAAGACCAGGACTGTGAAAGCCACGCTAAACCCTGTGTGGAACGAAACCTTCGTATTGTGAGCCCGGGGTTGGGGGAGGCAGAGGGGGTGGCGGGGAGAGAACAAGCTTGGGGTCTTGGTGGCCCACAAGATCACCTGGTGGGAGGTGTTATGACAGAGGCAATGTCAAGAGTCAGAGGAAGCAGAGCAGGGAGTGGAGGGACTAGAGAGATGGAGGGGAGAGTAAACTGTGTGAATATTTCAGCCCACCACACTGCGGCCATGCGTCTGAAATGGATGGTCCTTGCACTGGGAGGGGGGCGGTAATCACTTCCGTTGCCCTTCTCGGATAGTCCTTGCTCGCACCGGGTTGGACTGTTACCATGGCTGACTTCAGGGGGAGACTGTGCCAGGCGAGAAAGGCCCTGTGAGTTTCCGAGTGACAGTTGGCGGGAGTAGAAAGTCCTGTGTTTCTCCTGCGGAAGAAGCCGGTGGTTTTGAACTGCCGACCTTACAGGTTTAGCAGCCCAAAGCACAACCACCTAGCTATTAGGGCTCTTTCCTAAAAGGTTACAGTCTCGGAAGCCCACAGGAGCAGGTCTACCCTGTCCTATAGGGTGGCTGTGATTCAGCATGGCTGTGAGTTTACTTATTTATTTATTTAATGGAAAGCGACGCCTCGGTGGGGTCAGTGGGTCAAGTGTTAGGCCACTAACCAAAAGGTCGGTGGTTCAAACCCACCAGCTGCTCCCCGGGATGCGTCTGCAGCATCAGTTGGCAGGTGCACACTTCAGCCACTGCGCCACCAGGAAGCTTTATGTAGAGGAATATCCAGGGCCAGCGAAACAGAAGGAGGTTCAGAGCAGGACCACAGACCACAGACAGACACACGCAGATACCCAGAGACGTGTTCAGAAGTGGGATGGGGTGGAGAGAGGGTCCTAAGGAAGACGGGGTTCAGAGGAGGGAAAGGTGGGGTGCAGTGGATGTGCAGAAAGAAAGAGGTAGACGGGAGACAGCTGAAAGGACCTAAGGAGCTAGAAGAGGGACAGAGACCCAAAGAGGGAGGAAAGGGTCTTAGAAGAAGAGCCACAGACTGACAGAAAGACCCATGCAGACCGAGTGCTAGGTGGAAGGGGACAGGGTGAGAGGGAGGAGTTTGGTGAGGTATGCATGGGGAGGGAGAGGATACATGGGTGAGGATGTGGATAGGTGGGGGTAAAGATAGGTGGAGTAGTTCTAATGGGTAGGGGTAGTGGATGGCTGGGGGTAGGAGTAGGGTGGGGTAATTAGATAGGTGGGTATGAAAATTGGATAGGTGGATGGAGTAGTTAGATATAGGTCAGTGGGGTAGTTGGATGGATGGGGGTAGTGGATAGGAGTGGGGTGTAAATAGTGTGAGGTAATTGGATAGGTGGGTATGAAAGTTGGATATGGTGGGTGGAGTAGTTGGATAGGTCAAATGGGGATAGTTGGATGGATGGGGGTAGTGGCTAGGGTGGGGTATGGATAAGGATGTAGGTTAATTGAATTAGTGGATGGGGTAGTTGGTTGGGTGGAGGTCGTGAAGGGGTTGGGTATGGATAGATAATATGTGGGGTAATTATATAGGTGAGGGAAGTGATTGGTTGGGGATGCGGGTGAGTGGGAGAGTGAATGGTTGGGGAAGTAGATAGGTGGTTGGATGGGTGGGAGTGTTTGTGGGTGGGGGCATGAGTGGCAAGGAGGGGAGAAGAGAGAAAAGGACACACACACGTACACAGCACAGAGTAAAAGAGAGAGTCCTGGAGACAGGTGGGAGGAGTGGACCAAGACTCTCTGAGAGAGCCCAGAGTAACTGTTGGTATTTATAAGATGCCCAGAGGGTGAAAGAAAGGAGTCCTGGGGTGCAGTGGGTGATGTGTTGGGCTGCAAACCACAAAGTCAGCCGTTCAAACCCACCAGCCGCTCAGCAGATGAGATGAAGCTTTCTACTCTCTTTAAGAGTTGTCGTCTCAAACACCCACAGGGGTCACTTCTACTCTGTCCTTTAGGATCTCCATGAGTTACACTCCACTCGATGGCAATGATTTTGAATTTGAGATTGAGATCGAATTCGTTTGAGATTGAGATAGTTTGAGATTGCGATTGAGATCGTTTGAGATTGAGTTGAGATTGAGATTGAGATAGTTTGAGATTGAGTTTGACTTTGAGTTTGACATTGAGTGGAGATGGAGATGGAGTTAGTTTGAGTTGAGTTTGCGATTGAGGCTGAGTTAGAGTTCGAGCAGGAAAGGGACCCCCTTCAGAAGAAACCAAGATAGAAGAGTGCTTCACAGAACAAATAACAGAGGCTTGAGGACCCCAGCTCACCCACCGGGTGATTCCCCAAGATGAAGAAGGGTTGGGGAGCCAAGACCACTGCCTCTCACTGCACCCCACATCCCTGCAGCAACCTGAAGCCGGGTGACGTGGAGCGCCGGCTCAGTGTGGAGGTGTGGGACTGGGATCGGACTTCCCGCAACGACTTCATGGGGGCCATGTCCTTCGGGGTGTCGGAGCTACTCAAGGCGCCTGTGGACGGCTGGTGAGGAGGGGCCGGCCGGGGCCTCAGCGTGTCCCTCTGTCGATCCTTCTTCAAGCCCTCCCCCTCCCCCTCCTCCCTTTCCCCCTCCTCTGATTTCCCTATCCTCCTCCCTCTCCCACCTGCCTCCTCCGCTTGTGTGGTTATTCACCTTCTTCTCCCTGCTACAACTCCTCCATCTTCCTCCTCCTCATCTCCCTTTTTTCTTCATCTCCTCCTCCTCTTCCTCCCCCTATTCTCTCCTCCTATTCTTCTCCTCCCCCTCCTCATGCATTCTGCCTCTCCTTCTACTCCCCCTTCTACTCCTCCTCCACCTTCTCCTCATTCTCCTCTCCTCTCCCCCTTGTGTTAGGCTGAGGTGACTAGAGAAACAAATCCAGGAAGACTCCTATGTGGATAAGAAGGAGCTTTCTATCAAAGAGTCATTGTATATTGAGAAAACATCCCAGCCCAGTCCAGATTAAGTCCATGTGTCCAATACAAGTCCATACATTCCTCTTTAGACTCACGCAACACATGCAATGATGCCGAATGCAGGGAGATCACAGGCCGGTGTGTGCAAAGTCTTGTGGATCCAATGGTGGTGCAAGCATCTCAATGCTGGTGGCAGGTCTCCTTGGTTTTCCTCCAGCTCTCTGGGTATCTCCACAGCAGGAAAGGGAAGGCAGGGAGAATGTGTGTCCCACCTCCAGGGAGGAAGACAGGAGTTCCCAGAATCCTCAGGAGAAGGCCACGCCCACACAGAGGCCTCATTGGTTATGACCTGATTGACAGGCTAGACTCCACCCCTTCGCTCAAGTTGACAGGAGATTATGTCACTGCCATACTCCTCCTCCTCATTGTCTCTTCCTTCTCTCCTCCTCCCCCTCCTCATCTCTCTGGGTTTCTTTCTCCTCCTTTCTTCTGGTTCTTCTTCTTTCTCTCTCTCACCTGATCTCACCCTTCCGCTCCCTCCATCCCTGCAACTCCATCCCTCTCCCTCCCCTCTTCTCTTTCTCTCCCTCTTATGCTTCCTCGCCTCTCCCTCCCCTCCTCTTACCTCAGTCTTTCTCTCTTTCTGTCTCTGTGTCTGTCTCTCTTCCTCCTTTCGGATGTTGTCTCTGCCTGTCCCATGGGTGGCCCCGTCTCCCCGGCCCCCCGCCCTGTCCTGGTCTCCGTCTGCATGTTAGGTACAAGTTACTGAACCAGGAGGAGGGCGAGTATTACAATGTGCCGGTGGCTGATGCTGACAACTGCAGCCTCCTCCAGAAGTTTGAGGTACCCAGACCCTGGCTTCCCCAGGGGCGCCTAACACAGCCCTCAAAAGCTCAGGGCTGGTCCCTCCCAACACACAGTGGTACCCACTATCCCTGGGACTACAATTCCCAAGAGGCCTTGGGCATCCCTTCTCTATTTTTCTAGGGAGCTCTGGCCCCAGGGCTTGATGGGAATTGTAGTTCTTGTTTATCTCCATCACTGGGGGCGGGGTGTAGTGTGGGCCCCTCTTCCTTCCTCTCTCAGGGCCCTGACTCTGTCGTTCTTCTCTCCCAGGCCTGTAACTACCCGCTGGAACTCTATGAGGTGAGTAGAATAAGATGTTGAAAGAGGCATTTTCATTCTGGTGGTCTCTTCTCTTCTCCACCCCCCATCCTCCACCCTTTCATGTCTGCCTTCAATTCCAAGCACGTTGGTTCCTCTTACACTTTGTTCCAGGTTTCCCACTTGCTGACCAAGCCTAGGGATTCGGGGGTGAATCCAACCCTATCCCTACCCTCAAGAGTAGGACAGCATGGATGCTTAAAACAGAGGGGGTGAGATGAAGTCTAGATAGCTCAAGACACACGTGGCTCACCATGGGTTGGGCCGGGCTCTGGCTGTGGTTCGGGTGTGGGACACTGGACAAACATGGTGAGGCCATTAACTCAGCTGCAGGAAAGGTGGTCAGCGGAGGCTTTCTCAGATGCTCGATTTGATCATGGCGGCCTTTCTCTCCTCTATTCACCTTTCACTGGTTTTTTTAATAACAGTTTTATTGGCACTTCATCCGCATGTCATACAATTCAATCATCCGGTCATAGCAAGAGGAGTCGTACAATTGTCACCGCAGTCCATTCGCGAACACGTTCTTCTTCCTTGTCCTCATGGTTGTTCATGTGATCGTTACTCTTCTTCATGATGGCCAAACTACGCCACCGCAGAACATTCTCCACTTCAACACCTTCCACATGTATCACTCAGTGCCGAGGCGCATGCGCTTCGTCTTCTCCAACCACGATTGACATGCTTTTCCAAGTGATCCCACCACCATTAACATACCCTCCGTGCCCCTAAGCAACAGTGTTCCTCCTTCACCCACGGTAAGTAGCCATTGGTCAAGTTGGGTTTCCTTTTTTTTTTTTTTAAGTAGTTTTCTTGATAACAATATTCACCTATCATCCACTTCCTTAGTTACCTCGCTTAAAAACAAACAGAGTTGTAGATTCATCATCACGATCGGTTCTGACGCTCCCTCTCCCCACCCCCCACTCTTAACTTTTTAGATTGTGGTTTGGGTGAACGTTTACAAAGCAAATCGGTTTTCAACTCGATGCTCCATACACACTCTGTCTCACGTCCTGGGTTGCCAATGTGACCATCACTCACCCCAAGTCCTCCTTGTGTGTCTCCTTCTTGTTCCTTCTATTCCCTCCTACCTCGCCACCCCCACTCCCACCTTCTGAACTTAGTCTCTTGGCTAGAGCTGCACCTTTGATCTCTAGGGTTTGTTGTTCTAAGGAACAGGTACTTCCTGGTGCTACTGTTCTCCTTAGAGACCTGGCTGAAAGTCAAATCAGGAGGTGGAGTTTAGTGCCAGGCTTCAAGGATGTCTAAGGGCCATGGCTTGTGGGTTCCACCCACCGATGCACCTCATGATTTTGAATTTTGCTTCACTTGCTTTCTCCCGCTTGATCTTTGGTGGTCCCTTTCAGCCCTCGTGGCGCAGTGGGCTACTCGCTGGTGGGGGAACCACAAGGTCAGCAGTTCAAATCTACCAACTGCCCCATAAGAGAAAGATGGGGTAGTCTGCTCTCCGCTCCAGCCCAGAGTTACAGCCTCCTCGGAAACTCACAGGGCGGACGTACAGGGGATCTGTGAGTTGGCATCAACTCAATTGCAGCGAGTTCAGTTTGGTTTTCAAAGAGGTGGGTAGCAAGCACTAGGCACCAACTAGTTTTCTGGTCTTAGGGTCTTGAAGCCTGGAATTCGTGTGGTCCCTTTGTCCTTTGGTGGCTTTCTTCCATTCCTTGTGAGGATGGCCTAGGACCAGGCAGTGACTCATTCTGCTGTGCACAGGGTTACCATAGGTCAGAACTGACTTGATGGCCCCTAACAACAACAACAACAACAACAGCAGCAGCAGCAGCAAGTATCTTTGATGGTCATCATTCTTCTTTGCTCCAGATGGAGAGGGGCCACCGGTTCCACCTGCGATGTCCACCCACAAGACTTTTCTTTTTAAAACCTTAAAATAGTTGTTATCATGTTTTTATTAACAAAATCATACCGTACTTTTTACTCAAAACATCTTTCCTCATTTTTAATCATTTTATCGGGGGCTTGTATAACTCTTATCACAATCCATACATACATCCATTGTATCAAGCACATTTGTACATTTGTTGCCCTCATCATTTTCGGAACATTTTCTTTCTACTTGAGCCCTTGGTATCAGCTCCTCATTTTTACCCCTCTCCCCACCCTCCCTCCCTCACGAACCGTTGATAATTTGTAAATTATTTTTCATGTCTTACATCAACCACTGTCTCCCTTCCCCCATGTTTCTGTTCGTCCCCCTGGGGGTGGGTGTACATTGATCATTGTGATCAGTTCCCCCTTTCTCCCCCCACCTTCCCTTTCTCCTCCTGGTATTGCTATTCTCATTATTGGTCCTGAGGGGTTTATCTGTCCTGAATTTCCTGTGTTGTGAGCTCTTATCGGTACCCATAGACATGCTTGGGTCTAGCCAGATTTGTAAGGTAGAATTGGGATCATGATAGTTGGGGAGGGATGAAGCATTAAAGAACTAGAGGAAAGTTGTATGTTTCATTGGTGCTATACTGCACCCTGACTGGCTCGTCTCCTCCTTGTGACCCCTCTGTAAGGGATGTCCAATTGTCTACAGATGGGCTTTGGGTCTCCACTCCGTCCTTCCCCTGATTCACATCGATATGATTGATTGTTCTGGGTCTTTGAGGCCCAATACCTGATCCCACCAACACCTCGTGATCACACAGGCTGGTGTGCTTCTTCCTTGTGGGCTTTTCTTCTTCTCAGCTAGATGGCTGCTTGTTTATCTTCAAGCCTTTAAGATCCCAGTCTCTCCTCACCCAAGTAGGAGCGAGAACATGGACACGTTGTGGATTATGCTATGCAAGTTGAACTTGGTGCCCCCACCACCCCCCCACCTCCCAAGATGATGGCCCAGCGCTCTCAGCGGTCCACTCTCTCATTAAACACCTATTTCCTGAGGTGTTGGCCGAGCAGAGCCCTGCTGTGGGTGATACCTTGAGTCATCGGAGACAGTTGGGGTGGGGGTGGGGGGAGCTCCTTTTGTGGAGGAGAGAGTGACAGAAGATGATGTTCACACCAGGAAGAAATGTGTTTGATCACAGAGACAGCCTTGGGCACCAGGGAGTCCCGGCACCACCTGAGAGTCAGAGAGAGCTTCCTGAAAGTTGATTGCAGGGTTTCCCGAGAAAGAGAAAGACACAAAACTACCCACACTGCCTCATCGAAAATGGAAGTACATGCCACCAAGCGGGTTCCAATTGGGGAACCCGACAGGGCACTGTAGGAACTGCCCCCCACCCTGTGAGCTTCAGGGGCTGTAGATCTTTACAGGAGCAGAAAGCCTGGTGGAGCACTTGAACCACTGATGTTGTGGTTAGCAGCCTAATGCCTAATCCACTACGCCACCCGGCCCCCTGGACACTGCCTTCTCAAGACTCTGTACGACAGAGTAGAGCTGCCCCATGGGGCTTCTGAAGCCATGACTCCTTATGGAAGCCAACTGCTTCACCTTTATCCCCTGGAGCGGCTGGTGGGTTCAAACAACCGACCTTTCTGTTAGCCACTGAGCACGTTGACCATGGGGCCCCCCGGGCTCTAGGTAAAGAGAAGAGACCAGAGTCCCATGCTTTCTTCCAGACGGGTCAGAGGAAACCAGCCTCCAACAACCGAAGGGCCAGTGGGCACAATTGTACGGCGATGATATATAACGATGATAGTAAAGTCAAAGAGGATAGGAGAGAGAGTAGAGTAAAGGAGTCAGACACATTGTATGGTCGCATGCTCAACTCAGGAGTCAGACACATTGTATGGTCGCATGCTCAACTCAGCTTCTCCTGATGGACCACGTGGAACTGGGAAAAGCGAGAGTATCTTTGCTATCTCGGGACATTTATAGGTAGCCATAGGACATGCATCTTCAGTAGTGACATGCATCACGAGGTGGGTGGTATCTACATTAAGGTCCCTGAGCTCACAGGTGAGGAACCTAATACCTGCATTGGGGGGAGGTACAAGGGGGGCGGGGGTGGGGGTGGGATTGGGTGTCACAGCGGGAAGAGGGAGCACAAGGATCATGGTTGCTTCCGTAGGGAGATATAATCAAGCGTGTGCTCACTTTAAGGCCGCATAGCGGCTCAGGGGAGAATCTGTGGGAATGATATTTAAAGCAGGATCATGTACCTGGACTTTATCTCTAACTTATCAACGTGGAGGCTTACCTACCGTGGAATACCAGCTTTCCAGATGCCCTCTGTTATAAGTTAAGGGATATAGCCCTCGTCCTGTTTCCCTCCGTGTTAGTTTCCCACACAGACTCATCGTTTTTTGTGTGTGTGGTTGATTTTACTTTTGTGTCTCCCGACATCGTGCCCTGAACCCCCAGGCTCCGTGACTCACTCCCTCAAGGTGTTTGGTTATGTCTAAGAAGTGTTCATCATTTTGCCTCCTGTGTGCCCCACCACACTCAGGGATCTGCTTGCAGCAAAGGGAAATACCCAGGTACAAATAGGCACCATCAAACCTATTTATATTCATAGGTGCACTCCCACGCTCCCTCCCACACCTGCTCACCCTGCCTGTCTCTCCAGGCAGCTAGTGGTGGATCACCCTGTGAAGCAGCATTCACCTCCACCTCTCTTGTCTTTAACTTTTGTCCTCCTCCAGGGAGGATGTCTCTGCTTCTGTTGCTTAGGGCTGACCCCTCCCCTCCTACTGTCTGCCCCCATCTCCTTCACCCAAGGAGGCCCAAGGTAAGCAGGTCAGACTTGTGAGAGGAGAGGTCGATCGACAGACAGGTCACATAGCAGGCCGCCGATGGCTCTCAGACAATATGGCAGGACATTGGCTGAAGTCTAAAGGCCGGAGGTCAACCAACCAGATGCATGAGCCAGAACCAGCAACCATTAAGCAAGCTTTCCACGGGGTCTATTTTTGTAAGAAAGGAGCTCTGATGGCAGAGTTAGCATTGGGCTACTAACTACAAGGTCGGTTGTTTGAATCCACCAGCCGCTCCTCAGGGGAAAAGGTGAGGTTTTCTGCTCCCTTAAAAATGTAGTAAAAAAAAAAATGTAGTAAAAATGTACAGCCTCAGAAACCCACAGGGCCAATTCTACTCTGTCCTTTAGGGTCACTGTGAGCCCCAAACACAATGAGATTCGTATAGGAAGTAGCCCACACTCCCAGGAAACCTCCTTTCAGTTGTATCAGCACTACTGATCACCTGAGTAAGGGGGCTGCACTCCACCCGCATCTTGCAATTGCTTGGCTGCTCACAGGAGTCCTGGTGTCCTAGTGGTTATGCAGTATCCAATCCTTAAGGGAAGCAGTTCAAAATCACCAGCCGCTGCTCAGGAGAGAAAGATGGGCTTTCTGCTCTGGTAGCGTTGCAGTCTCAGAAACTCGCAGGAGCAGCTCTACCCTGTCCTATAGGGTGGCTATGAGTCAGCATTGACTTCATGGCTGTGAGTCTGGTTTTGCTGTTTGTCTGTTGCTGCTCACAGCAGATCCTGTCTTGGAGTTGATTGCATGATGTTAGCTCACATCACTGGGTTGGGGAGGCCTCAATTCCCAAACTGTTGGGAATCCTGGCCCAGCCATGTCAACACAAAACCCAACTATCCCAGGGCAGGAATGTCAACAATCAACAAAGGAATTGAATTTGACATCATCAACAATAACTCAATGCTATCAAATCTATGGACTCATAGTGATCCTATAGGGCAGGGTAAAAGTGCTGTGAGTTTCCCAGACTCTCACTCTTTATAGGAGTGGAAAGCCTCATCCTTTCCCCTGAGGAGTGACTGGTGGTTTTGAACTACTGAAGGTCAGGCTAGCTCCCCAAGCTTAACCAATGCACCACCTAGGCTCCCTACAGCAAGTTAAGGGTTGGTTAGATAATACATAAAGATTACGGGGAGCCAGACAATGTTTGTAAGCAGGGAGGGGACAATTTTTCATCCTCCCATGTGTACCCCACTCCTTCATTTCACCCTTTCATTTCTGAAGGCTGGCTCTCTTGGGGCCCCCAATTTGTTTGGGGTCTGACGCCCACCTCCTGCTCTCTCGCCCCTGGTTCACAGCGGGTGCGGATGGGCCCCACGGGCTCTCCCATCCCGTCTCCATCTCCCAGTCCCACGGACTCCAAGCGCTGCTTCTTCGGCTTGAGCTCGGGCCGCCTGCACATCTCCGACTTCAGCTTCCTCATGGTTCTTGGGAAAGGCAGCTTCGGAAAGGTTAGACTCTGGGGAGGGGCGCTGGCGATGTCTGAGGGTGGGCAGAACCTTCAGGAGAAAGTGCAGGGGACGAGGGAGGACTAGGGGTTGAGTCCCTCAGGTTTCTAGGGAGGAGAGAGATGTGCAGCGGAGGAGAGGTGGTGGTATGCTTCTCCGAGAACTTGGACTCACATTGGGACGCCCACTAAGGACATAAAGGGTGGGGACCAGCAGCCTGCGCCCACCCCCACCCCACCCCCCGGTCCCCAAGGGGCTCTGGATCACCAGGTCTGAGTCCTGCAGGTGATGCTGGCGGAGCGCAGGGGCTCTGACGAGCTCTACGCCATCAAGATCCTCAAGAAGGACGTGATCGTGCAGGACGATGACGTGGACTGCACGCTGGTGGAGAAGCGCGTGCTGGCGCTGGGGGGCCGAGGCCCGGGTGGCCGACCCCACTTCCTCACTCAGCTGCACTCCACTTTCCAGACTCCGGTAAGGAGTGGCGGGTGAGGGGGTGTGAACCCTGGAGGAATTGGATGGGCCACTGGCGGTGGGACTGAGCTGAGGACAGGGTGAGAACCCTGTAAATGCTCTGGTGGGCAGCTTGGGGAGACAGATGGGACCTGGTGGGCGTGGCCAGGCAAGTGGGTCCCTTAGTGGCCGTGGCCAGGAGGGTCCGTGCTGGATCTGACAGACTGGGACTGAGTGGGCATGGCCAGGTGGATGGGTCCTGAGTGGATGTGGCCGAGGCGGGGGCTGAGTGGGCGTGGCCAAGTGGCTGGCTCGTGAGTGGGCATGGCTAAGACAGGTGGGTCATGAGTGGGCGTGACCAGATAGATGGATGAATGGGCGTGGCCAGCTGAATGAGGCCTATGGCCATAACCAGGCACTTGAGTCCTGAGTGGGCGTGGTCAGGTGGATAGGCCCCAGAGGAGGCATCGCTGCATAAGGTGTAGCTCTATTCGGGTTCCTTCACATGTTAGTACTCAGACCAAAGCTAGCCCACCACAGTGGAGCTCACTCCCGCTCACATCAACAGAGTAGACCTGCCCCTTGTGGTTTCTGAGCCTGTCAATATTTACAGGAGCACCGCCACCGGCACTCTTTCTGCCACAGAGTGGCCCCGTGGGCTTGAACCACCGACCTTTGCGTGGCCAGAATTGCATATATATGTGCAGTAGCGATTACAGTGTCTCTAATTCTGTACAGGTGGTAGGCCGCGATCTTCAGTTCTGAGAGGGCAGGGCCCAAACCCTGATAGTTGGGAGTGACTGGTGATTGGGCGAGTGGAAGTTCTTAGGGGGGTGGGGTTTGAAACTTTGGGACCTTCAGCTGGGCGTGGCCACTTACACTCACGTTCTGATTGGGTGGATGCCGAGCCTCTTACCTCTGCTTAGAGTGGGCGTGCCCTTGACGCTAACGCCCGCCCTCTTGGCCTCCAGGACCGCCTGTATTTTGTGATGGAGTACGTCACTGGGGGTGACTTGATGTATCACATCCAGCAACTGGGCAAGTTTAAGGAGCCCCATGCAGCGTGAGTCTTGGGCCAGCCTGGGAAGGAGAAGGAGGGGAACTGGGAGTGGGTGGGATCTAGTCTCTGATCTCTGGCTCCCCACCCCTCTCCAGGTTCTACGCAGCAGAAATCGCCATTGGGCTTTTCTTCCTTCACAATCAGGGCATTATCTACCGGTAAGCAACTCCAGGTCTCTCAAGGGAGAGATACTAGGCCCCTAGTGGAGGGGAAGAAAGGCCTGGCTATTTTCTTTCCCAAAAAAGCTGCCGTTGAAAACCCTATGACCTCATCTGCCCTGAGATCAGAAGCACTAGATGGTGCCAGACTGTTCTTGATCATTGCCGCAATAGATGAACTCTGATAGGATGGGCTAGTGGAGACTGGAGAACTCGCAGAGACCATCACCCTGAGATACTCTTAAAGCCTTTAACCAAAGCACTCCCTTGAGGTCACCCGCCTTTTTATGAAATTTACAGATCAGCTCACAGAATAAGGAATGTGATCTGAGAGTAGGGTGCTCCGGTTAAAAGAAAAAGAAAACCTATATGAATGAGACCCATGGTCGACCATACCCGGAAGCAAAGATGAGAAGGAAAGAGGGCAGGGAAACTAGAGGACCAGAAATGGAACAGCCAGAACACAGCGAAAGAGAATATTCTAGAAAGTGTAACTAGTGTCCCTGAACATTGGATACTTATGAGCCCTGGTGGTGATTGTTGAGTAAGTGTTGGGCTGTTGGAGCTGAGTCACTGGTCTTGCAGTTAGCAACCCAGTTCCCGCCCTGCCTGCTGCTCTGCAGGAGAAAAATGAGATTATCTGCTCCCTTAAAGATTTACAGTCTCTAAAAAAAAATAGAGAGTCAGATAAACCCTATAGAGGGTCACTATGAGCTGGAATTGACTCAATGGCAGTAGGAGCTACCTACCTACCGCCCTTGAGTGGATTCAAACTCATAGCGACCCTCTAGAGCAGAGTAGCACTGCCAATAGAGTTTCTGAGGCTGTCATCTATTGGAAACAGGTGTGCATGTCTTTTTGTCCAAGTGGCTGGTGGGTTTAAACCAATGACCTTGGGGTTAGCAGCTACAGTTAAGCTGCTAGACGCTTAACTCACTGCAGCATCAGGGTTCCTTTGTACAGACATTGGCAAATGGGACCCTGATGTGCTGTGTTAAATTTCTACGTAAGACACAATGCAATACACATCTACATACACACTCACAGTCATGGAGTCAATTCTGACTCATAGGGACCCAACAGGATAGAGTAGGATTCCAGTGGGTTTCCGAGGATATAAATCTTTACAAGAAGAGAAAGCCTCATTTGTCTCCCAAAGGGTGGCTAGGGAATTCGAACTGCTGACCTTGTGGTTGGCAGCCCAACTCATAACTCACAATGCCATAAGGGCTCCTTACTACACACACACACACACACACACACACACACACACACACCATAAGATCACCCTAAATTCACGTCAACTCAAGGGACACTGGCCCTAGCAGAGGGATGAGGGTTCCAGTAGGATGTTATTCCCGGCTGTTGACCCTTACCCCACCTCTCTCCTCACCTCCCACCCCCAGGGACCTGAAACTGGACAACGTCATGCTGGACGCGGAAGGACACATCAAAATCACTGACTTTGGCATGTGCAAAGAGAATGTCTTCCCGGGGAGCACCACCCGCACCTTCTGTGGGACCCCAGACTACATAGCCCCCGAGGTAACTGCTAACTCCTCCTCGCTGGGCTCTGGGCGAGGGTGGCCGAGTGGGTGAGTGTTCGGGATGGATGGGACCTGATTTTGGGGGTGGGGGACCTGCTAACAAGTATTGAGTGTTCTCCTGGGGTGGGGGCAGGGGGAAGGACTCAGCAGAAACATTCACCGCGTACAAAGTCCCAGGACTGAGCATTCTAGATGCAGCTGGAATCCTTAATAGCCAAGTAGGGAGAGTCTATGAGGGAAAGCTCTGAAGGAGTGGGACTAGCTCATAGGTAGGAACTCTTAAGTGCACAGCACCGATTTCTGGACTTTCTCAGGGGGTGGCGACTATTTCCAGAATCGGCTGAGTGAGCATGCCCCCCCTCCCCCACAGCCTCCCACGCCCACCCTCACCCTCTCAGAAATCCTGAGTCGCTCCTGAAAGCTATCTTCTCTAAGTACTCTAGGTGGGTGGGACTGCCTTTGCGCCTTAGGATTGAATGGAAGCAACTCCTACGAGTATTCCAGACGGACCTTCCATTTAAATGTAGTGGTCTTTAAATAAAATAAAAAATTAAAAATTTTCTTCCCCCACCCTCCCTTCCCCTCCTCTCCTTGCTGTAACCATCAAAGTCTGCTTCTTTTGGTGTGAAAAGCATTTTTTTTAATCATCAAAAATTTTTCTTTTATAATGCTGGTCCCATGCTATATTAGTCTTGATGGGTTTGATTGACTTCGCCTAGCATGATACCGTCCAGCTTGGCCCGTGTCCCGAGGCGTTGGGACCGTTGCATCATTTATTCCTGACCAAGGTTCAGTGTTCCGTCCTGGGAGACATGGTGGAGTAGTGGTTACACGCTGGGCTGCTAACTGCAAGGTCAGCAGTTGGAATCCACCAACCATTCCACCCACAAGAGAATGACGGAGCTTTCTACTCCTGAAAAGAGTTATGGTCTCAGAAACCCTTGGGGCCAGTTCTCTCCTGCCCTATGAGGTCATTATGAGTCAGCATTGAATTGTGTAGAAAGCCCCATCTTTCTCCCAAGGGGAGGCTGATGGTTTTGTTGTTGGTATTATTATTAAAAGATCATTTTATTGGGGCTCTTACAGTTCTTTTTTTTCCTATTAAGTTTTTTTAATCATTTCCTTGGGGGCTCATACAACTCTTACCACATCCATACAGACATCAATTTTGTAAAGCACATGGGGCTCTTACAGCTCTTATAACAACCCATACATCAATCGTATCAAGCATATTTGTACATAATGTTGCCATCATTATTTTCCAGACGGATACTTTTTAAGGAGCCCTTGGTATCAGCTCCTCTTTTTTCCCCTCCCTCATGACCCCCTGATGGACTATAAATTATTATTCCTCTCCTAGTTTACACCAGCCACTGCCTCCCTTCCCCCACATTGGCTGGTGGTTGGGAACTGCTGACCTTTGGGTTAGCAGCCCAACGCATAAGCACTATACTATGGCCACCAGGACCCCTTGTTGCTATTGTGGATAATGCTGCCGTACGCATGGCTCTCGCCCATTTGGGGAGGGGAAACACTCGTCTAACAAACCCTGGTGGCGCAGCGGGTTAACCGCCCTGCCACACCAGCCTCTCCTCGGGAACAAGATGTAGTGGCCGGCTTCTGGAAGACTCCACCCACCCACCACCGCGGACTACATCCCCACTCCCCTCACAGCGACCAAGCCAGTTCTGACTGGCGGAGGCGCTGCAGGACAGGGTGGAACTCCCCCAGTGGGTTTCTGAGCCTGTAAATCTCAAAGAGAGCAGAAGGTCTCATCTTTCTTCCGGAGTGGCTGGTGGTTTTGAACTGCTGACCATGTGGTAAGCAGTCCACCTTTTAACCCAGTCTAACATCAGGGCTCCTTATTTTGACTCTTAGTGGCCCCCATATATGGTTTCTGAGACTCTAAGCCAGTGGTTCTCAATCGGTGGCCCGCGACCTCTTTGGGGTGTGTGTTGAAGGACCCTTTCACAGGGGTTGCCCAATGTATCACAGTAGTAAAATGACAGTGATGAAGTAGCAATGAAAATAGTTTTATGGTTGGGGGTCACGATCACATGAGGAACTGTATTAAAGGGTCACGGCATTAGGAAGGTTGGGAACCACTGGTTTAGAGTTAACCTTTATGGGAGCAGACAGTATCTTACCCCGACCCCCACCCCTGCCCAACCCCTAGTGGCTGGAGGGTTTGAACTGCTGGGGTGTCAGCCCAGAGCCACTCAAACTCTCACTGCCTTTGAATCGATTACCTACTTATAGAGTCCCCATAGGACCAGGTAAAACAAATCCTGTGGGTTTATTTCTGACACTGTAACTCTTTGGGAGAGTAGAAAGTCCTATCTTTCTCCCGTGAAACGGCTGGTGGTTTTGAACTGTTGACCATGTGCATCGTAGCCCGATGTGTAACCACTGCACCACTAGGGCTCCTACGGAGCCACTAGGGGGCTGAAATAGGACAGCCGGGAAAACCCTATCGGGCAGCTCTACTTTGTCCTATAGGGTCACTATGAGTCAGAAGCCAGTGCATGATAATGGGTTTGATTGATTTTTTTGGTGAATGTCTAAATATTCAACAGCTCCCCCTCCAGGTGAATCTGGTGTATGTTCAGATTTCAGACTCATTGGTCTCTGAAATTTGGGCCATTACCCACGATGCTCTGAGAGAGGGCTCCCAAACCCAACCCACTGCCCTCTCGCTGATTGACTCATCGTGACCTCTGTGTAGCTCTCAAGGCTGTAAGCTCATCTTTCTCCCCAGGAGTGAGCAGTTGGTGGGTTTGAACCCTGACCTTGTGCAGCTAACCGAATATTCTAGGTGGGTGCAGGCACTTGTGCTTGGGGCCTTAGGTCATTTTTGGATTTGAGACCAACCCAAGCCCACTGCTGAGGAGTTGATTCCGACTCAGAACGACCCTATAAGACAGAGTCCAACTGACCCTTTGGGATTCCAAGACTTTAAATCTCCCCCACCCCCTGAGAGTTTTATTGGCACATAACTTACCGATCAGACAATTCAATCATTCAATCATATCAGGAAGAATTGTACAATCCTTCCTGCATCCATTTTAGAGCACCCTCTCCCCATGGTTAAATCTCCTTTAAAATGAGTTGTGCAATCACAGTCCGTTCTAGGGCTCCTTCCTTCATTATTTACTCCCTAAATCTCCTTTCCCCCCCCTAGCACCCACCTCTCACCCCTGCATCCCCTATCAACCCTGGTATCAGCTATTATCACTAGGCAGCCACTCCTGTGCTTCCCAGACTTGGAAACCCAACAGAATCAATAAAAAACCAACAGCATCAAAATGAAGCAGTAACGATCAAAGAATAATAACATGAAGACAAAAAAAAATACAAATAAGGAGTAAGAAAGAGACTTTAAATCTTTATAGGAACAGACGGCCTCATCTCTCTCCTGTGGAGAAATTGGTGGGTTCGAAGTGCTGACTTTACAGCTCAGTGGGTAACCCGCTAGGCCACCGGCGCACCGTCTGGTATTCAAAACAAGGAAGGTGTGGTTCCTGGGTGGGGTCTGGGGCTTATAGGAAGCTGGTTACTGCTGTCCGGGCAGCAGCTTGAATGAGGAAATAGGCCCGGGGACTTGCTTCCGAAACAGTGACGGGAAACCAGTAAACAACAGCATGCCTTCTCAGAGCACTTGTTCCCTGGAGCTTCTCCTCGGACATTAAAGCAACAACTCCCAACAAAACAGACAAGGTGTGCTCCCTAGCTTTTCCAAAGGGTGCTGTGCTGCCCCAAATTATCTGGAAGGTTTGTTTTAAAGACCAGCTTGGTTGGTTTGATAGAGACAGGAAGAGCCCTTGAGGTATGGGTCCTAGACAATCAGTGGCATACATCTGACTTGCACAGTTCAAACTTTTTTTTTCCTTTTATAATGGTGTTGTTCACAAAAAGAACAACTTTATTTCCAACCTGCCATGTTCCCAGCAGAGTGTCAAGCGATGCATAACAAGGATCATGATATCAAGGGTTGCAGGGTCTATCATGTGGTCATTTCTCTGCTGACACTTTCTGTGGATGAGAAATATTCCTTTGAGCCTCCGTTGACTGCTTCTTCTGTGTCCTTCAGTCCTTGGTGGCCAGATTCACAAAGTTCTCTCTGAATCCTCCTGTCTCACGACCAGGAATCCTCAGATCCACCAGTCCAATGTTCAGTGCATCTCCTCTAGAAGTGAGGAGAAAATCCCAAAGCTTTTCTTATAACATGCATTTGTCTCCTCAGCGCCGTGGATTTGTGGTAGAAACTGTAGGCTCTGAGTTCTCCAGCACAGTTCAAACTTTTAAAGAAATTATTTTATTAGGGGCTCATGCAACACTTATCACAATCCATACATACATCAGTTGTGTCAAGCACATTTGTACATCTATTGCCCTCATCATTCTCAAAACATTTGCTCTCCCCCTAAGCCCCTGGCCTCAACTCCTCATACAGTTCAAACGTTGTCAGTACTCCACCCTACCTCTCACCCCCCACCCGGATCTGGTTTCCAAAATTGTCTGTCATTTTGTTTTGTTCTGTTTGGTTTCTGTGTGTTTCTAGTGGGGCATATCTCAGAAGTGTTACGTCAATGGAGGTGGGTTTCGGTCTGTGAAACCCAAGATTATTGAACCTATGGGGACAGCAAGTAGAATAAGGGTTTGCGGTGGGGAGGGGTGCAAAAGGGAGATGAGGTCAAGGAGTCCATGTAGAAAATGAAGGCATATACATATGTAAATATATTTATATATGAGGATGGGGAAATAGATCTATGTGCATATATGTATAGGTTTAGTATTCAGGTAGCAGATGGACAT
>NW_022104553.1:18275380-18276693 GCF_000313985.2 Echinops telfairi | reverse complement strand
AAAATGAGGAGCTGATACCAAGGGCTCAAACAGAAAGCAAATGTTTTGAGAATAATGACGGCAACAAATGTACAAATGTGCTTGACACACAATGGATGGATGTATGGCTTGGGATAAGAGTTGTACAAGCCCCCAATAAAATGTGGTTTGTTTTTTTTTAAAGAAAATGAATGTTTGGAAACTGATTGTGGTAGCTACTGTCCAGTCCTAATGGACATGATTGAACTGTGGAATGATATCACACATGTATTAAATCCCAATGAACAAGAACCAACAAGAAAAGACGTGGCTCCTTAGACGCCCTTCGAGCCTGGAATCGAGTCCACCCTGAGAGGGGGACTACGTTGCAACCAAACAACAGAGAGGCTTAGCAAGTGACCAATCCTCAATCTTTGAAGACAATGGTCAGCCGCGCTCTCAACATTACAAGACGCCAAGGGCAGAATTTGCCCCCCACCTTTACTCCCCAAACCAAGCTCACCATGCGGGAAGGGGTGAGAAAGAAGATTGGATGGGAGCAGGGCACTTGCGACTCGCGTTACGACAGCACACGGGTACACAGCGCTGCATGAAAAAGGGATTTGCTTTGCAAAGGCTCATCCCACCGCCATGAAGTAAACCGATACTTTTTGGCTTCTTATTCTTCTTAAGCCGCTCGATTTCCATTTCCCTCTTGCCAGATAATTGCCTACCAGCCCTATGGGAAGTCCGTGGATTGGTGGTCCTTTGGAGTTCTGCTTTATGAAATGCTGGCGGGACAGGTAAGGGAAAGGGGGTGTGGCCTGAGTCCAGCCTCTGGGAGGTGGGAGTCGTGGGCGGGGCGGGGTCTCGTGAGAGGGCGTGGTCTCAGGCTGGTGGGCTTCCGCTGTGGTTTCCCTTTGCACAGCGCAGGAATTGGACACCTGGGGACAGAGGCCACATGGTATGGTCCCTGTCGAGGGTGGCACAGGTTATAACTCTACCAGGGGTGTCAGGAAGCTCACGGACGGGTTGCTTTTGGTTGTAATTCCATTGGTCCATAACTTTATAATACCATAGTCTAAGGCAGCGGTTCTCAACCTGCGGGTTGCAACCGCTTTGGGGGTGAAATGACCCTTTCACAGGGGTCGGCCCGATTAATAACAGTAGCAAAATGACAGTTATGACGTAGCAACAGAAATAATTTTTTAATCGTTTTATTAGAGGCTCATACGACTCTTTTTTTTTCATACGACTCTTATCACAATCCATACATGCATCAATTATGTAAAGCGCATTTGTACATTCATTGCCCTCATTATTCTCAGAACATTTCCTCTCCACTTAAGCCCCCG
>NW_022104553.1:18268317-18274811 GCF_000313985.2 Echinops telfairi | reverse complement strand
AAAGAAAGAAAAGTTACCCAGAGCCCCCTGACAATTAAAAATGTTTGTGCTCTACCCCATAATCCAAGATAAAGTGTAAGTGTTTTTGAAGTTCCCTTGGATCACTCCAGTGCCCCCCAGGGGGTGGTGGCAACCACTTTGGGAAACACTGCATTAAAGTTTTTTAAAAGGGTCCTGTTGGTGTAATGGGGGAGCTGTGGTGGTGTAGTGGGCTATGAGTTGGTTTCCAACCACGAGGTTACCAGTTCAAAACCAGCTGCTGCTCTGTGGGAGACATATGAGGCTTTCTATTCCTGTGCAGTCTTGGAAACCCACAGTCTATCCTACCCTATGGGGTCACTGTAAGTTAGGGGTCACTGTAAGTTAGAATTGCCTCAACAGCAGTGAGTTTGGATGGCATGATGTGTGTGTATGTGTGCCATGAACTCCTCCTCAGCATAATATTTGTAATGCCTAAACAAGAAATAAATAAAAATAAAAAAACCAGAAACTATAGGATGACAAAATAACAAACCAGATGGAAATATGAGTCAAAACCAAGGCACCCTGGTGGCATAGCAGATTCAGCATTGGGAGGCTCACTGTAAGGTTGGAGGTTCAAACTCACCAGCTGCTCCAAGGGAGAAAGATGAGGCTCTCTGCCCCAGCAAAAATTAAGAGCACTGGGAACCCTGTGCAGGGTGGCTATGAGTCAGAATCGACTGGAGAGCAGTGGGTGTTTGGAAGCTCACAAGACTGGGTGCTATCATAATATAATCTGTCTCCTTTAAAATGACAGTATTGCTTGGTTAACACCTTGCTGGTGTGCATGGCAGATCAAGAGAGACAGAATAGAAAAGAGATGCAGAGAGCAGAGGGGAGGAGAGAGGAGGAGAGGGAGGAAGACATGGCCTTAGCAGGGCTGCGGGTCAGGGTTTCCCTGACCCGAAGTTGGGGTGGGCGAGTGGCAGGTGTGGGAATGGCCATTTTTGTGTGTCTCTGACTCTCTCTTCCCCTGACTCCGTTAGCCCCCGTTTGACGGGGAGGATGAGGAGGAGCTGTTTCAAGCCATCATGGAACAGACGGTCACCTACCCCAAGTCTCTCTCCCGGGAAGCCGTGGCCATCTGCAAGGGGGTGAGCACCTCACTGACCCCAGACTCACAGGCTGGCCCCCCATGGCCCCCCACTGCTCCTCTTGAGGACTGCCTGTCCAGTAGTTCCTAACTCCTACCACGCTGGGCCTTCCTTCCCCCAGCCACTTGGTTTCCATCCACTGGGACAAGGTTTAGCATGTCCACATTTCTCTGGAATGACCACTCACCGCCCCGGCATCCCAAGGGTGACTTGTGACCCCATACGTTATTCTGTACCCCTCCCCCAACCTCAGCACAATGCAGGGAGGGCTGAGAGGCCAAGGCCGGCCTCCCACCAACGCGGGGTGGGTTCTGTCCGCCAAACGCTGGCTGCTTTGCACCCTCAACTCTGAACCTCAGGCTCTTCTTCTGGGGCGGCAGAGGCCAAGCAGGGGAAAGTATGCTTGCCCCAATGGGTTTCAACACATGTCAGCACACTTCAGCTTCGGGGTCCTGGGTTCCGTTGTCTCTCTGTGGACATGTGATGAGGGCTCTCTGTGTCTCTGTGTTTCCTCTGTGACCCTTTCTGGGTCTCGACCAATACCTTTGGCATCTCTGTCCCCTCTCTGTTGGTCTCTGCCCACACCCCCCCTCTCTGGGTCTCTGTCCTCCTTTCTCTCGGGATCTCTGTCCTCCCCGCCCCACCACCACCTCTGGGCCCCTGCCCCCTCCCCTCTTTCTGGGTTTCCACACCCCCACCCGCCGGTGTTTGAACTTCCCAAACCATCTGGGTCTCTCTCACCTCCCCTGGGTTTCCACCCCCCACCTCCTCTCTGTGTCCCTCTCTTTGGGCATCTGTCTCCCTCTTTTTCTGGGTCTCTGTCCATCCCCTCTCACTCTGTTGGTCTCTGTCTCCCTCTCTCTGGGTCTCTGCCCCCCACCCCCCACCCCCGTGGGTCTCTGCTCTGTCTCTCTGTCCTTCCACTCTGGGTCCCTGCTACCTTCCTCTCCATCTGCACACACTGGACACACACACACATATACACACACTGCTCTTTTTCGGTATGTTTCTGTCCTCCTGCTGGGTGCGTCTCCGTCTCTCCCTCTGAATGTTTGCCCATTGGGTCTGTGTCCCTCTCTCTGTGGGTGTCCACCTTCACCTGGGTCTCTGCCCCTCTCTCTCTGTGTCCACCTTCACCTGGTCTCTGTCCCTCTGTGTGTGTCCACCTTCACCTGGTCTCTGTCCCTCTGTGTGTGTCCACCTTCACCTGGTCTCTGTCCCTCTGTGTGTGTGTGTCCACCTTCACCAGGTCTCTGTCCCTCTGTGTGTGTCCACCTTCACCTGGTCTCTGTCCCTCTGTGTGTGTGTGTCCACCTTCACCTGGGTCTCTGTCCCTCTCTCTGGCTGTCCACCTTCACCTGGTCTCTGTCCCTCTGTGTGTCCACCTTCACCCTGGGTCTCTGCCCCTCTCTGTGTGTCCACCTTCACCCTGGGTCTCTGTCCCTCTCTCTCTGTGTGTCCACCTTCACCCTGGGTCTCTGTCCCTCTCTCTCTGTGTGTCCACCTTCACCCTGGGTCTCTGTCCCTCTCTCTCTCTGTGTCCACCTTCACCCTGGGTCTCTGTCCCTGTGTGTCCACCTTCACCTGGGTCTCTGTCCCTCTGTGTGTGTCCACCTTCACCCTGGGTCTCTGCCCCTCTCTCTGTGTCCACCTTCACCCTGGGTCTCTGTCCCTCTGTGTGTGTCCACCTTCACCCTGGGTCTCTGCCTCTCTCTCTGGGCACCCCCCATCCCACCCCCTTTGTCTCTGGGTCTTGCTTTTAACCTTGAGTGCTTTCTTTGTACCTTTCTTCCGCCTTGTTTTCTCTGTCTGCTTTTCTTTCTTTCTCCTTCCTCTTTCACCCCTGCCCCACACTCTTCAACATCCTCCTCCTCCTCCTCTTCTCCCTCCTTCCCTTACCCCCACCCCTTCCTGGATTCTTCCCTTGCCCCTCTCTCTGGATCTCTCTGCCCTCCACTCCCACCATCTGCCCGGCCTCTCTTACCCCACCTGCCCCCACCCCCTTGAGTGCGGATTTCACCTGCTCTTGTTTATTCTCGCCCTCCTTTCTTTTTTGCTTTTTCTAACCCCCACCCCCACCCCCATCTCTCGATCACGTCTCTCTCGCTCCCCCTTCTGGTTCTTCAGGTCCACGTCCACCCATCCATCCTCTCTCTCTCTGTGTTTTGTTTCCCCACAGTTCCTGACCAAGCACCCTGCAAAGCGCCTGGGCTCCGGGCCGGACGGCGAACCCACAATCCGCGCTCACGGGTTTTTCCGCTGGATCGACTGGGAGCGCTTGGAGCGGCTGGAGATTGCCCCTCCTTTCAGACCCAGGCCGGTCAGTCACCCAGCCCCTCGGGTTTCGGGGGGCGGCACGGGTGGGGGAGACAGGACATGTAGTGATTCTGGAAGAGACCGGACTCTCGGGACCCCCCCACCCCCCCACCTGTGCAATAGAACTGGGCTTGTCGGAATCGGATCGTCAGGCCTGTCTTCCGTGGTGTCTCAGGGTGGAGCGCTCGACCGTCTGCGCCCTGGACGTGGGGAGACAGCCGATGACGTGCATAAGGACACTCACACACACCCCACTCCTCAAACCCCCCACCCTCAGTTTTGTCTTTTTTTCACAGTGCGGCCGTAGTGGCGAGAACTTTGACAAGTTCTTCACGCGCGCAGCGCCCGCGTTGACCCCACCAGACCGCCTGGTACTGGCCAGCATCGACCAGTCCGACTTTCAGGGCTTCACCTACGTGAACCCCGACTTCCTGCACCCAGACGTCCGCAGCCCCACTAGCCCGATGCCCGTGCAAGTCATGTAATCTCAGCTGCTGCCACTAGGTGTCCCTACTGCCTCCTCTGCCAGCGCCACCCCACTCCAGCTCCACCCCCACCACAGCTTACTTCCTCCGGAGCCTCCTGGGGTCTAGATACGCCCCACGACCACCGCTCCCTCCCCTCCCCCCAATCTCTAGCATCCCAGGCTCCAAACAGACCCCGGAGCCTTCCCGTGTTCTAGACTGAACTATGAGCTCTAGATTTCCCCCAGCCTCCTGGACCCTGTCCCTGCTCCAGGGGATTCCAGACAAGCATCCCTCCCCATCGGTTCTGCGCCTCTCCTCCACGCCCACTCTGGGGACAGTCTCATGGGGAGGGCTGTTACAGAATGAACCCCCACCCCCACTCCAGTTCTGGAGTAATTGGGAGGCTGTGCCCCCCTGCTCCCGTAACAACCCCCTCCTCCGCTCTCCCCGCCTTGACGGTGGCGTCCCTGGGATAAAAGGAGGACCCTTCCCCTACGGTCTGCTTTCGTTCTAGACACTTCTACCCCGAAACCCATCACTGCTCTGCCAGTGCATGGCCCCGCCCTGCTCGGAACCCCCTTCCCGCCCCCATGCCTGCCTTTCTCTGGGACACCCCCAGCCCCCACCCCAGCCCCACGCCCACACACACGCTGCCTCTCCTGCACCGGCCACAGCTGCTGGAGAATAAATTTGGGATGCTGATGCTGAAGTGTGTTTGGATATGTTCCCCCACCCCCCTTAAGCTTGGGAAATGGAGTGGGGGGGGCAGTGACATACATAGAAACAAACAGAAATGGGAGGGAGGGCGGGGGCATAAAACACGGAGACCCACTGAGACGGCAGACACTACAGCACGAGAGCGCGCAGATGGCCAGAGAGGGAGACAGAGAACAGATCACCGGAGGGAGGGCAGAGCAGAGAGACAGAAGATAGTCAGAGATAGAGATAGAGCAAGAGACGGGGAGAAGATGGCAAGAGACAGAGATGACAGAGCAGAGAGAGTAGAGAGAGAGAGCTGATAGCCAGAGGCAGAGGGAAGATAGACAGAGATAGAGCAAGAGACAGGGAGAAGATAGAGAGAGAGCAGATAGCCAGAGAGTCTCCCATAAAAAAACAGGTAGACAGCTGATACCTCAGAGAGAGGGAGGGGAGAGAGAGAAGATAGACACGCAGAGAGAAAGCAGGTGCCTAGAGCGAGAGAATAGAAGATAGACGGGAGACTAGAACCCCAGAGGGAGAGAGAAAGGAAAAACGCAGAGAGAAAGAGCGCGCACGCACGCACTGCCCCTCACCAAGTGAGCTCTTGCAGTGCAGCGCCACTGGAAGGGGATCCGCGCAGGGCAGACAGTGGACAGCGACAGGTTCCCCATTAGGACACACTCGTGTGACATACATACACACGGGTACACACACGCAAACACACAATACACACACTCCCTGAGAGGGAAGATGAAAAGCAGGCCCCACTGGGAGACTGGAGATTCCATCAGATCCCTCCGCCCGTCATAGGAACCCACCGGGACCCCTGAACTAGGAGAACACTGCAAGCAGACGGCGATGCTCTCCCCACCCGCCCCCTCTCCCCGCCTCCTCTCCCCGCTGACCCACTTGTGCGCTGGGAGAGTGGAGGAGCCAGTCCGACTAGACTACACTTCCCAGCAGACACCGCGGCGAACCCTTCCCCACAATTAGCGGCCCCTCGCCACTGCGTCGATGGGAAATGTAGTCCACGGACCCGGGCAGGCCAGCCGGGTGGTGGTGAGCCCGTGTCCTCGTGTTTGGAGGGGACCGAGCCCCAAAGCTTCTCAGGGCCCCCTCGAGGGCCTTGGCGTCTCTCTGTCCTAGCAGGCGCCTGGATCCCCGCGACCCTGTCCAACACCACGCTGGCGCTGCCCCTGTTTTCCCCCCAGCACCCCTTGTGTCCTCCTGTCCCGTCCCCGCGGGTCCCAGCCCCCGCTCCGACCCTCGGCGGGCGGCCTGCCCCTTTAAGAGTGGCCCCGCTGACATCACGGCGGGTGGGGGGGGGTACTGGCCCGGCTCCCGGCTCCGCGGCGGTTGCAGGACCCGGCTCCGCTCTGCGCCCGCCCGCTGCTCCGGGGACCCTGGCCTGGGACGCCCCCTCCTGCCTCCTCCATCCGCCCAGACCCCAGGCTCCTCCTCAGGCCCGACCAGAGCCCCTGTCCTCACCGGGGGACCCCCAGGACTATCCCCCTGCGGTCTTTCCTTCCCAGGGTCTAGCTACCTCTCCCTGTCTCTTCCCCAAGCTCAAGGTCTCTGGGCTCAGCGTCTCCCAGCGCCCGGCCTCTGAGCGTTGCCCCGTCTCTGTCTCTCCGTGTCTCTCAGATTTCTCTTCCTCCGATCCTCTGAACCTCAGGCGGGGGGGTGTCTCAGACTCCCTCTCCGCCTCCCCTCCTCTCTCTCTCTCTTTGTGGAAGTCTCGCTGTCTCTGCTGGCCCCAGACTGTCTCAGCCTCAAGGTCTCCACGTCACTCGGGGCGTCCTCCGTCTGCCTGCCTCTCGGGCGCCCGGGACCCTCTTTCCCCGTCTCCCCCCCATCTTCAAGGCCTAGCGCCTTCCCTCGCTCCCCGCATCCTTGC
>NW_022104553.1:18259054-18267966 GCF_000313985.2 Echinops telfairi | reverse complement strand
CCCTGAGAGAGGTGAGCGCCCCCCGGGGAGGGTCTGGGTGCAAGGGGGTGTCCCAGGAGGTTGGGCTGAGCCGGGGTTGGGGATCCAGGGAGACAGGAGTGGCGCGGGAAGAGAGGTTCCGGATATCGGGGGCCAGAGTTCAGGAGGTATATGGGGCGATGGAGAGGCATTGGGGCCTAGGGATTCCTGAAGGGGGCTGGGTGGGGGGGACCCCAGAGTCAGATAACTACATCCCTGAGGTCTGTGCTTCACACTCACCCGGGAAGGTGCAGGCCTGGGCCTTTCTGGGAGGCGGTACAGGGTATCCCCGAATAAGGGGGTGGGCTTAGGCTCCGCATGGACAGGTCCCCAGAATGCAGGAGTTACAACTCCGGAGGAATTGGAGGGCGATGGAGTTGGGACTTGGGGCTTGAAGACTCTGGGATGGGGTGGGAGTCGGGCACAGAATGCCCGAATCGAGGAGATGCTGGAATTTAAAGGAAAAGAGGACCCCCCCCCCCCTCCCGGGGCCTGAGGAGAGGGTCTCCAAGGAGGCAGGGCTGCGGATCCCTTACGGGAGGGGTGAAATACAAGGAGGTCTCAGGAGGGCGCTTCGAGTGAGGAAGGCGGGCAAGAAAGGCGAGGGTCCCAGGCTGGCGCGGGGAGGCCAAGGCGGCGGGAGTGGGGGGTGGGGGTGGAGGGGGTGTCCGAGGGCCAAATCAGGGTCGCTGAGGCCGATTACCTGGCACTAAGGGAGTCAGGTGACGAGAGCGTGAGGGGGCTTGTTTCTTAGCTGAGCGGACTTGGAGGGGAGCTGGCAGCTGACCGCCCAGGGTTGGACCCGCTCCGTGGGGGGAGGGGAGGGAAAGCTGGCGTCTCCGCCGGGCTGGGTCCCCGCGTCCTCCAGAAGGCTGAGGGGCAGGGGGTTGGGCGGATGCTGGGATGAGACAGGAGCGACCTCAGGCGATCGGGCTCCAAAGGGACTCCGGAGCAGAGTTTCAGGGCTATGGGAATTCTGGCTAACGGTGGTGGGATCACCTGGCTTGATTATCAGGGAGTGGTGAGAGATAGGACATTTGATAGCTGTTCTAAGGATGGTGGGCGGGGGGTGCGGGTCTGATCTAGTTAGTCTCCAGTTCAAACTCAACTCAAACTGGCAGCCATTGAATCAATTCCGACTCACAGCGACCCTAACAGGGCAGGGTAGACCTGCCCTCGCGGGTCTCTGAAACTGTTAACTCTTTACGGGAATGGACAGCCTCTTGTTTCTCCGCGATCGGCTGGTGATCTTGAGCTTCTGACTTTGTGGTTAGGTGCCCAACACTTAAGCCCCCGGTGAGTCCCCGTTCCGCCCCCCCCCCCGAAAAATCACGGGATTATGTGGTTTGGGCGAAAGTTCTTGGGTGGGAGGTGAAAGTTGTGGATAAGCGATTTGGAGTCCTGGAGGGCGGGGATTGACGGTTCCCCACCTCACCTCCAAGTGAGAGTCTCTGGGTTCCTGACATGGGACTTGGGAGGTTACATCTGCCCACATGTGATGGAAGGGCCCACGGTTGGGGGTGGGGTGGGGCTCCAGACTGTAATCAGAAGCCCCAAATCTCTGGGGGGGGCATGTAGGGAACAATTGTGGCAGATGTGCACTCTGCATTTCTTAACTGGTGTTCTAGCCAGCAGAGCAGCCGGTTCTTGGTTTGAGGGAGACTTGGGGAGGGGCGTGGGGGGTTCCCCTGTATGGCTGGTATGCTCTATTTGGGGTGCTGGGTTGGGGTGGTGTGAGGTCGTGGTCTCAGCCTTCTGGAATGTTTTAGTCGAGATTCTGAATCTAGGTTTCTGGCTGACACTGATTTAGGGTGAGAAGCCTGACCGGATAGGGATGGGGGTGGGGTGGGCAGGGCATCTAAGGTTGCAAGTTGAGGTTCTGGCACCTTGGCTCTTGAGTGTGGGCTATGACCTCGGGTTGGTGTCCCAAGCTGAGGTCAAGGGACAGGTTCAGAGTTGGAAGGTCATGGGGTCAATGTCAGAATTGGGTTCTAAGGGTGAAGATAAGAGTTCACGAGTTTAACTTGGGAAGGGAGCTTGGCTGGAAGTCTCTGGTAGGTGTGTGGTTATGCATTCTGGGAGCAGGCCACTCAGTGAGGGATTCTTGGCCTGTGACCCAGTTTGAGGCTTCTGGCCAGTGTCTTCAGCCCAGGGATAGAGTCCACTGGAAAGGGGCGCTGTGGTCTCCGTTGCAAGCGTGGAGTCCAGATGGGGAGCTTGAGTTTCTAGACAAATCAAGGAGTTCAGCTTTCAAGGTTCAAGACCCCAGACCCATGGGCATCCAGGGTTCCATGTCAGGGCTCAGAGCTGAATTGAAGGGCCCTCCCTCGCTGGTCCAGCATTCAAGGTTGGGGTCTTGGATCAAGACACCAGTTGGGGTTGGAGGGTGCCTGGCCCTGGAGTTGAAGCCGACAATCAAACTAAGGGTTCTTTGGTCATGGGCCCAGGTTCAAGATCGAGGATGCTCAGTGTGTGTGTGTGTGTGTGTGTATGCATCTGGTGTCCAAGGTTGAGTCTCAGGCCAGGGCATGTGGTTTAAGTTCAGGGACCTGGTTTTGAGGGTTTGACTCTGGAAGTAGAGTTTCTGGCCAGAGTAATGATACTGTCTGGGGTTCTGGTCCAGACACACGGCTGGAATCAAGGTTCTAAGTTCTGGATTTGGTGCCAGGAACATGGGTGGAAATTTTATCTTGGGAATAGGAGGGTGAGGTGGGGGTAGGGTGGGGCCAGGGTGGTCTCTGTGCCTGGCATCTCTGGGGAGTCCAGACTGAGAGAACAGGTGCCAGGGTTGGGAAGCCCAGTGATGAGGTTTTGGGTCAGCTGTCGCCATTGGTCATTGGTGGAGCTTCTTGTGAGTCCTGGTCTGGCTTTCTGGACCAGAAGGCAGAGGTCAAAGGTCAAGGTGTAGTGACACTCCCCTCCCCCACTCCCCGCATTGTTCTAGAGTTTAAAGCTTTCGGCCAGGGTCTAGAGGTGAGGTCCGTGCAGTGGCTCAGGTGACCTGATGCATACAGTCCCCTGGGGTCATCATTTTGGGGTTGGATTGTTGAGCGGTGGTCCCATGACCCAGGTGGGCTGCATGGAGCTGGGGGAGGGAGGGGCCCACTTGGGTTTTCCACCACAGCTTCTGCTCCCCACCAGGCCCCGCAGGGCGCCCCCCGCCACTGAGGATGAGTCACTGTAGCAGCCGCGCCCTGACCCTGCTGAGCAGCGTGTTTGGCGCATGCGGCCTGCTCCTGGTCGGCATCGCGGTCAGCACCGACTACTGGCTGTACATGGAGGAGGGCACCGTGTCGCCGCAGAACCAGACCACCGAGGTCAAGATGGCGCTGCACGCCGGCCTCTGGAGGGTCTGCTTCTTCGCAGGTACAGATCTCACCTGTCCTGCCTCACCTGCGCCCCAAGAGAGCGCCCTGACCCACAATCCACAATCTGCTGGGTCCAGAGACACCCGTACCCCCCACCCCTGGCGATTCTCTGTGTTCTCTCGGGGGCATTCAGACTCAGGAGCTGGCATCTCCGTGGCTGACACAACTCCCAACACCACCCCCCCCTTCCCAACCCAGATGTCTACCCACTTACTCCCTGCACCTAGGAGCCCCGAGTAGACTAGAGGGGCAGCCACAAAGAGGAGGACCCTCCAGGAGATGGATGGATGGACACCGTTGCTGCAACCATCAACAACCACAGTGAGGCTGACACAGGACCCGGCAGTGTTTCCTTCTGCTAGAAATAGGGTTACGATGTGTAGGGTTACGATGTGTGGTTTCAAACTGCTGACCACGGGGATCGCAGCCCAATGCTTAACCACTCCACCACCAGGGCTCCTTCATAAATACATATCTCACGTATATCTCCAGCCCCCTCATGGCTGCCTCCCGGGGGGAACCCCATCATCTTTCCTTAGATCCAGCGGACTCAAACCTCCTTGCCTGGCAGGAAGAAAGACTCCGTGCAGCCCACCCACCTCCACCCCCTGTGCCCTCGCGGTGGCTCTGATGCTTAGCAACCCTACTGGACAGAGCAGAACTGGCCCCACAGGGTTTCCGAGGCAGGCTGTCTGTATGGCAGCAGACAGCCACAGCGGTCTCCTATGGGGTGGGGGGAATAGGTTCGAACCGCTGACATATTGGTCAGCAGCCCAGCGCTTGCTTAGCCCACGGTGCCATCAGGGATCCTAAGCCATGCCTCCGGGTGACCACCTAAGAAGCGTCCCAGCTGTTAACCAGGGATTGGAGGGGTGGGAAGTTTGAGTTCAGGGGGTGGGGGGCGGCACTTCGGAAGAAAGGGCTGGTGATCTTCCAGTAAAGGTGATGGCCCTGAATGTGAAACCCCATGGATCCACTCTCCCCACGTGGGGGTCACCATGGGTTGGAACTGACACAGGCAGCTGATCTGGTTTGGGGTTTGGTCGTCGCCAAGACCCCACGTTCTAAGAACACAGGACCCCAGACTTCACCCTAGTCTGTAAGGAATCAGGACTCCTGGCCCACTGTACCCCTCTGGCTCAGCACTCTTGAGTACCAAGCCTGTCGGTTGCCCAAAGACTAAGGCAGCTCTCAAGAGGGGTTCTTGGTCCCCTGCCCATTCCCTCACCCCCAATCTTTGGGTTCTGCAGCCCACCCTCATCCTGGTGTCTCCGCACAGTCAGCCCTGCCTCTGACAGCGCCCCGCGGGTGAGGAGTCTCTCACTAGCCTTGCCTCTTCTCTTCCTCCTAGGTCGAGAGAAGGGTCGCTGCGTGGCCTCGGAATATTTCCTTGAACCGGAGATCAATTTAGTGACGGAAAACACAGAGAATATTCTGAGTGAGGGGAAGCGAGCGGGAGGCCTGGGTTCCAAAGGGGCTGGAGAGGGGCGGGGCTAGAGGAGGGGTGGAGTCCATAGGGACAGGGGTGGAGTCAGAGGGCAGGAGTGGTGGGTTGAAAGGAGGTGGGGTCTGGGTGGTGGGTGGAGCCAGTGGGGAAAAGTGGAGCCAATGGGCAGGAGTGGTGGGTTGAAAGGAGGTGGAGCTCGGCTGAAAGGGTGGGGCTAGGGAAGGAGGTGGAGTCAAAGGAACAGCAGAGCATTTAAAGAAGTTGGGGCCTGGAGTGGTGGCTGGAGTCACTGGGGGAAGGGGTGGAGTCAGAGGGCAGGAGGGGAGGGTTGAAGTGGTCAGTGGGTGAGGAGGTGGGGTTGGGCAGTGGCGGAGTCAGGAGGAAAGGGGTGTGGCCTAGTGAAGTTACCTTGGCCTGGTGGAAGAGTGGGATCAGCAGAGGGGGTCTTACCTGGTAAAAGGGGAGGAGTTGGTGGGACAAGGTGCCCACTGGAGCACCCCACCTCACCCGCTGCCCCTCCACCCCATCCTGCAGAGACGGTACGCACCGCCACCCCCTTTCCCATGGTCAGCCTCTTCCTGGTCTTCACCGCCTTCGTCATCAGCAACATCGGTCACATCCGCCCACAGAGGACCATTCTGGCCTTCGTTTCTGGCATCTTCTTCATCCTCTCGGGTAAGCTTCAGAGAAACATTTATGGTCTGGAGAGGTGTGTGTAGGGTGGGGGTGCTCTTTAAAATTCCAGGGACCTGTCGGCTGGGCTCGCTGTGCCACTTTCTTGCTGTGTGACGTCAGGCGGCTTGCCCAACCTCTCTGTTTGTTTTGAGGGCCGAATGATTAGCTCATGTTTCCCGCGGGCGGATTGTGGGCTAGGTTGTGTTGTGATACTTGCTCAAGGAGGCCGAGGTGAGGTAAATCACTATTAATAGCCCCATTTCACAGAGAGGGAAACAAACACTCCCCGAGACACGAAGCCATCTGCTCCCTTCCCGACAGCCAGTCAGGTTCCAATTTCTCGCCGTTCGCCCCCAGAGGCTGTATTTTTAACGACCACGGGCAGGACAAGCCATTTCCCAGCCCATCAAGGTTCTTAACTATGGGCACAGATGTTCTCTCGTTATCAATCCCGAAAAGACGCGGAATACCAGAATTTTGAAGCGTGCATCCATAGATCCCACCGCCCAGGTTCCCCCACGCACAAGGCTCACTTTTAAGGGTCCCCTGGCAGCAGAGTCGGTTTGTGCTGGTAGCGCTGTGGGTTATGCGCTGAGCTGTTAGCCGCCAGGTGGCCGTTGCAAACCCCCCCAACCATGGCGTGGGAGAAAGATGAGTCTTGTTGACTTGTATGGCTTCGGAAAGCCTGGCAGTGGTTCTCAACCTTCCTACTGCGGCGACCCTTTCATGCAGTGCCTCATGTTATGGTGACAACCCCCCTCCTCACCATAAAATTATTTTCGTTGCTACTTCATCCCTGCCATTTTGCTACTGCGATGAATCGGGCGACCCCTGTGAAAGGGTCATTTGACCCCCAAAGGGGTGGCGACCCACAGGTTTGAGAACCGCTGCACAGGGTTGCTCTGAGTTGGGGTAAGGAGCCCTGCTGCTGTAGTGAGCGACAAATGGAGCTGCTCTCCACAAGATCAGCCGCTCGAACCCCCCAGCCACTCCTAGTGGGAAAGATGAGGCTGTCTGCGCGGGTGAAGGGGCACAGCCTCAGAAACACACACGGGCAGCTCTGCCCTGCGCTGTGTGGTTGCTCTGAGTCGAGCTGGTGGCAGAGGGCTTGGTTTGGGGTCAAGGCAAAACCAAAGTCATTGTCATTGAGTCAGAGTAGGACCCAGTACGACAGAGAAGCCCTCCCCCCTCCCCCCAGGGTATTCTGTGTTGAGCACCCTGGCGGCACAGTGGTTAAGTGCACCACCACTAATAGAAAGGTTAGTAGTTCAAACCCACCATCTGCTCCCTGAGAGAAAGGAGAGGCAGTCAGTTTCTGGAAAGATTTACAGTCTTGCATGGAGCCGTTCTACTCTGTCCCATACAAAAACAAAAAAACCCTCAAATTCGCTGTCATCGAGTTGACTTTTAATCATAGCCACCCAACTGGACTAAATAGAGCTATCCCTGTGGGTTTCTGAGACCTTAACACCTGACGGGAAGAGAAAGCCTCGTGTTTATCCCGAGGAGTGGCTGGTGGTTTTGAACTGCTGACCCTGAGGTTAGCAGCCCAAGCAGCCCACAACCCACTTTGCCACAGGGTTGTGGTAGGGGGTGGAATCGGCTTGATTGGCAGTGGGTTTGGTTTGGGTTTTTGGATCCCGCTAGCTGTTTCTAAGGAGCCCTGGTAATACTGTGGGTTAGGCATTGGGATGGTAACCACAGGGCTGACAGTTTGAACCCACCAGCCCTGCCGAGAGAGAAAGATGAGACCACGTGCTTAAAGACTTACAGTCTCAGAAGGAGTCTAGTCTACATGAGGCAGATTCGACTTGATGGCAATAGGTTTCTGCTTTTTGGTTTTCTCTTAGGGGAAATTTCTAACCACCCATCCACCTACTTCTTTTTAAAACCATTCCAAAGTGTGAGCCGCACGTGCCAGCTCACACCGCCCAGAACTGCCGCACCCGTGTCACCAGCTAGAGTTCAAACTTTGTTTGCAGTTATTTTTCTTAACTTTAGTCTTTTGAGGTACAAGGTCCTGTTACATGTGTGATCACACCCCCTTCTCATAATATCTGTGCCAAGGACTTGTTATTACCACTTGCTTCATTAAGAAAAAAAAGGAGGGGTGGGGGTTCTGTGCCCCAGAGAAGGAGCCCAGGTGTGTGCAGTTGTTCAAACGCTCAGCCACTAACTGGACAGAACTCCTGCCCTGAGTCTGTTCTGAAACATCTGGCTCATGACGTGGTCTCTCACACACATTAAAAATGAACTTTCTCCCTGGGGTTTTTCATGGCCCCCATGTCAGAAGAAGATCACCAGAGCTTTCTTCTGAGGAGCCTCTGGGTGGCTTTGAACCACCCACCATTCAGGTAGCAGCCAGCACAGCAACTGTTTGCAGCACCCAGGGTTCTCTATCAGGACACCAGGCAATCACCCAATTCATCAACAAACAAACAATCCAGACAGACAGCCAACCAACCAACCAACCAGCCAGCCAACCTACCAACTAATCAACCAAGCAACCAACCAACAAGCTAGACAACCAACCAATCAACCAACTAAACAACCAGCCAACCAAATCAACTACTAATCAACAAACCAACCATCCAGTCAGCTAGCCAATCAACCAACCAACCACCCAGCCAAGCAACCAACAAGCCAGCTAGCCAACAAACTAACCACCCATCCCAACAAACCAACCAACCAAGCAGCCAGCCAGCCAACCAGCCAGCTAACCAACCAACCAACCAGCCAACCAACTAACCAGTTAGCCAACCAACCAACTAACCAGCTAACCAACCTACCAACCAGCCAACTAACCATTTAGCCAACTAAGCAAGCAACCATTAAGCCAGCCAGCTAGCCAACCAACCAATCAACCAACTAATATGCCAGCCAACCAACCAACTCACCAACCAACCAACCAGACAGTCAACCAACCCACGGAGCAGTTGCCCTTGCATGGGCTCTGATCACAGTGACCCCCCTCAGGGTTTTCAGTGGCCAATTTTGCCACAGTAGATCACCAGGCCTTTAGTTCAAGTCATTTTTGGGTGGAGGCGGACTGCCCCACACTCAGGTAGCAGCTGAGTGTTCCCGGCCCCCAGGACTCAGCCACAGTCTTGTATGAGTCCCCGTCCCCTTCAGCACAGCTCTGTTCATGCAGGTTTAACTCAGTCCAGTCCACGCCTAGACATCACCCAGATCCATTCATTGTCGCCATTTAATTGCATTCAGTTCGAGCTCCTTTAACTCGGCTGCTGCTTGGCGAGCAGAAGCCCCCTCGCTCTGATCTCCTCCCCACCCTGTGCCTCTGTGCCTCTTGGGGGTCAGGCGTGGGGCTCTAGTCTCTTCTCAGAGCTGGCAGTGCAAACAGACCCAGGTGGATTTTCAGAACCTCCCGCCCCCCAACCGCCTGG
>NW_022104553.1:18253815-18258954 GCF_000313985.2 Echinops telfairi | reverse complement strand
CATCCTACCACCTCCACCATGCTGTGCTTGCAACTTAACCTGAGGGGACCTTCTCCCGGGAAACCAGGGTGTGATCTTTGCAATCCTGAACCGTGGCTCGTGGAGCCAGACGCCCAGCTAAAATAAGAAGTGCTGCTTCCTGTCACTGACACAGAGTGATCCGCGCAGAGCGAGCGTGCTCTTTCGGCTCTCGGATGCAAAACCAAGTAGCCTAGAGAGGGAAAGTAGGGCAAGGGTGGGCTACTTGGTACTGCCCTGCCCCTGCATCGTGACAGTAAGCAACAGATCCATACAGGAGCAGAGAGCCTGAAGGCGTTTTCTCTGAGCTTCAGTGGCTGGGATCGAACCACTGACCTCGTGGTTGTCAGTCTTCACCTTTTTGCAACAACAGGTCAGACACAAACGAAACAACTGTTGCCAGTGAGTTGATTCTGACTCACCGTGACCTTCCAGGACAAAGTGGAACCCCCTCCCCCAAAAGCTGTACATTTTTGCCATAGCAGATCATCACGGAGCACCTGGATGGGTTCGAACCACCGACCTTTCTGTTCACAGCTGAGCGTTTCACTGTCCTATCCGCAGGGCGCCTCTCTCATGGCTTCCTCGACTCACAGCCACCCTGTAGGACAGGACAGGGTAGAACTGCCCCTGTGGGTTTCCGAGACTGTCACTCTTTACGGAAATTGAATGGTTTTGAACTGCCAACCTTGTGGTTAGCAGTCTAGTGCATAAGCACTACACGACCAGAGATCCTTCCTTTCTGTAGCCTCCATGCCTGGAGTGAGAGGAAGAAGAGGCTCTCTACTCCCCCAAAGAGTGCCCCAACAGGGGCAGTTCTACCCTGTCGTATAGGGCCGCTATGAGGTGGCATTGGCTCGATGGCAGTGAGTTTGTCTGGTGCAGGGTCTACCTTGAATGAGTCTCTTGTGGAATAAAGGAGTTTCAATTCTGACCTCTGTGTCTGGACTGTACGGTCTACCTTGAATGAATATAAGAGAGGTAGTGTTTACGGACATGTTGGGCTACTAACCAAAAGGTCAGCAGTTCAAAACCACCAGCTGCTCTGAGGGAGAAAGAGGAGGCTTTCTACTCCCATAGAGAGTTACCATCCCAGAAACGCACAGAGACAGTTCTATTGCGTTCTATAGGGTCTGCTGTGAGTCGGAATGGACTCGGTGGCAGTGATTTTGACTCAATGGCAGTGCTTTTATTTTGTTTTTAAAAATGCTTCTGGATTCTACTTTGAGTAGAATAACCCTCAAGACAAAGGCACTGCCGTATCCAGGAGACCCCAGCTCATAGCGACCCTACAGGGCTAGGTAGAACTGCCCCTGTACGTTTCCAAGACCTCACTCTTTTTTAAAATATGTTTACTTGAGTTTTATTGACTATTTAAAGGCGCTTGACTGGGTAGGTCATAACAAACTCAGGATAGTTTTGAGAAGAGTGGGGATTCCAGAACACGTCATGGTGCTCATCGGGAACTTATACAGTGGTTGGAGAGGCAGTTATACCAACAGAACAAAGGAATGCTGCAGAGTTTAAAATTAGGAAAGGTGTGCGTCAGGGTTGTATCCTCACCATACTTTTTTTGGAGCGGTGTCATCTTTAAAAATTTTTAATTAAAAGATCATTTCATTGGGGGCTCTTATAGCTCTTATAACCACGCACACATCCGTTGTATCAAGCATATTTATTTGTACACCTGTTACCATGATTCTTTTCTAGAAATTGACTTCCTATTGAGCCGTTGGGATCAGCCCCTCTCTTTTTAGAGAAAGACCTAACTCTTTAGAGCAATGGAAAACCTCATCTTTCTCCTGTGAAGCTGGCTGGTGGTTTTGAACCACCAACCTTACTGCTGGCAAGCCAATGCATAGCCACTACGCCACCAGGGTTTCTATGGCTTAGGTGGCTAGAAGCCCATGTTCAGGGCAGCACCTCCGGGAGACCTTTCTCTCCCTGCCTGCCCAAGGAGACAATCCTTGTCTCAGCATCTGTGGACAGCCAGTCCTGAAGCCTGAGCGGCCTCTGCCATCCTTGGAGCGATCTCCCATCCCCAGAGAGAGTGGTTTAAGACACCCCTTATGCAGCCTGGTCCTCACCAACACAAGCAGTAACACTCCATTCTCACAGAAGGGTGACCTCCCCCGGCCTAAGCAAATACGCCCTTCCAACTCATAGCGGACAGAGGGGAATGGCCACGTCCGGTCACCTATGCTCAGCCTTCCTAGTGCAGTGGCTGTGAATCAAAGGGTGGGTGGCCCCAAACCCCCCGAGGAGAAAGAGGAGGCTGTCTGCTTCTGGAAAGAGTTACATCCCGGAGGATGGGGTACATCCGGCCCACGGGTCATTTATCAATAATTAAAAACAAAAACCTCATGGAGTCTTTAGTCCATGCGGATTCATGGCGACCCCATGGGACAGGGTAGAACTGGCTCCGTGAGTTTTTGGGACTGCTACCCTCGATGGCGGTAGAAAGCCTCCCGCTCTCCCGTGGAGTGGCTGGTGGCTTGGGAGAGCAGCCCCTGCACCCACCCCCTCCACCGCGTGGTCATTTCTGATAAATACGTAACGAGTGAATAATAGTTGATCGCTGGATCCCGTGGTGCACGGACGGGGTGGCTATGACTCAGGGCTGGCTTGACGGCAGCCAAAACACAGAGAACGCGGACACGTCGCTGCGGGGGGCAGTGCTCCGTGCCTCCCCCAAGTCAGGGGGTCCCTTTTTCTTCCTAAGCACAGCTCACTCAAACCTACCGCAGTCAAGTCGCAGCGGGCCCCAGGGGACAGGGTAGAACTGCCCCCCTCACCCCCGTGGGTTTCCAAGGCTCTTTCCTGCAGTGGTTTTGAACCGCTGACTCTGTGGTTCGCAGCTCAGGGCGTAGCCTTTTAAGCCACCGGGGCTCGTCCGGGTACAACTCATGCAGGGCACGCATGAGTGATCTTCCTGCATTCGGCGTCCTTGGGTGGCTGCGGGAGTCTAAAGAGGAATTGATGGGCGAGTATTTGCATACGCGGTAATACCGGACCCAGGGACTTGACCTGGACTGGGCTGAGCTGTTACATAATGGACAATTGCTCTTTAATATAAAGTCTCTCTCGCTCGCTCTAGGGTGGATGCGAATCCGAATCCACTGGGCAGCTCGGTGGGTTTGTTTTCATTGATCCAATCCTTTCCTGCTTGGTGCCTTTGGAGTCTGATTGTGAATTAGGCGAAGGATTACAGGGTGGGTTTACACTGAAGGACTCATCTGCGTGTCTGTGCATATTCAGGGCAAGACCCTCAGTGGAACCCCCAAACAATCTCCACACCCCCCCACCCCCCGCCAGGGTGTCTGCTTGCTTGCGTGCTTCTTGATTCTGTCCCTCCTTTCTCCGCCCTCTGGGCTTTGTCCTTGGGCAGATGCTGCCCTCTGATCTCAAAGGGGCCGGGGTGAGTGTCCTCCGAAAAGGGGTGACAGGGGCTGTTGGTGTCTTGGAGGTTTTGTCTGTCGCCCCTCTGACCAGTAAGCCTAGTCCTTTCCGTCATTTTGAGTTGGTTTTTTTTTTAGTTTGCTTTGCTTTTTCCACATTTTGCTCCGACTTCAGCCAGGTCCTTCCGACGGGATGCTTTCTGAGCCGGTGGTGGTGCTGCCGGGCACCGTCTAGGCCTTCCAGCCTCAGGCTTGTGGAGACTGCGGTTCCGTGGGGCCGCTTGTCCTTTAGAAACAATTGTTTCCGTGTCTCTTTTGGCCGTCATCAATCTTCTCTCTTCCAAGCTGAGAGAGACTAACGGATTGATTCGATTTTTAAAAATTATATATATGTATGTGTATATATATAAATAAAACAAAACACGGTAAAAACAAAACACACACACACGCACAGCCCACTGCTGTGAAGTCAAGGCCAATTCAGGGCGCCCCCATGTGGTGTGGAGTAGAACAACACTCTAGGGTGGCCTTGGCTGGAATCATTGCCATTGTCAATGGGCAGGCCCAGGAGCCCTGGTGGCATAGTGGAGAATGCTCTCATCTGCTGAGGGCAGCAGTTCAAAACCCCGCCCCACCCCACGCCCACTGCTCTGTGTGAGAAGAGATGAGGCTTCCTTCTCCTTTAATGACTCACAGCCTCAGAGACCCAGAGGGCCAGTTCTATTCTGTTTTATATACGGTCACTAAGAGTCAGAATTGCCTAGATGGCAGTGAGTTTTATTTTCTTTCGTTATTCTTCCAAGGGGGCGCTGGGTGGGTTAGAACGGGTAACCTTTAGGTCAACAGTCAGGCAAAAATCGTTTGTACCACCTAGAAACCTTACAATGAAGTGGGTAGATAGATAGATAGATAGTTTGATCTAGATGATTGATAGATGATAGATCTGTTGATAGATAAATGATATAGATAGGTGACAGATGATATAAATAGGTATATAGATGATAGATAAGTAATAGGTGGAGGATATAGAGATAGATGATATAGATAGGAAGATGATAGAAAAATGATAGATGATATAGATAGATGATAGATAGAAGGGAGGAGAGAGGGAGAGGAAGAGTGGATGGGTAGAGGAGAGGGAGAGATATTAGGGGACAGAAATAGGACCAATATTTTAAGTCTGGAAAAAGCAGTATGTGTCCCTCCCACCCCCCGCTCCCATCCCCCATTATCCCAGTGAGGAAACACAGGCCCTGAGGAAGATGGGCGGGCTGCCTGAGGTCTGGAAATGAGGCAGGTTGGCATTCCAGCCCCCGGGCAGAGTGGTGGGAACGATGAGGTCACCAAGTCTTGTCCACTTTGCTTCCTGCTGGTGTAGGCTTTCTGCTTCCGACAAACAGCCCCAGGGAAGCCACGGAGCATGGCCGAGGCTTGGAACGCCCAAGGGCAAGCCCAAGCCCAACCCCCTGCCTTGGACTTGGCTCTCATTCACAGCAGCCTTGCAGGACAGAGAACTGTTCCCCTATGTTTCTTAGTTGTGTGTGCACGTATATTTGTGTGTGTGTCACTTTTAAAAATACCATTTTACTGGGGGCTCTTACAACTCATCACAATTCATACCTACACCCATTGCATCAAGCACATTTGTACCTATGTTGTCATCATCATTTTCAAAACATTGTCTTTCTACTTGAGGCCTTGGTATCAGCTCATTTCCCCCCCT
>NW_022104553.1:18246839-18253056 GCF_000313985.2 Echinops telfairi | reverse complement strand
GCCCTCCCACCCTGCCTCCCTCATGAACCCTTGATAATTATAAATTATTGTTTTTTCATGTTTTACACAGACTGCTGTCTCCCTTCACCCACTTTTCTGTTGCTCGTCCCACTGGGAGGTGGGGTTATATTTTGATCATTGTGATCGGTTCCCCCTTTCTCCCCACAATTTCCCCCTACCCTCCTGTGTGTTCTCCCAGTGGTCCATGGCCTATCCAATATTCTCTCCAACACTCTGTTCAGAGACATCAGTACTCCGCTGTATTCACTGTTCAACTGTCCCCTACACATGAGGAGAATGGAAATACCCAGGCTTGGATCTGACTCACCCTAGTCCTCAAAGTGACCTCTTTTTTTCCGTTTAAAGCATTGTAAAAAATTATGTGTGGAGTGGACAAGTAAGAGCAGTTCGGGGCATTTGGGGCAAAACTCCCAAACCAAGCCCCCTTCCCTGGAGCCCATTCCCACACAGAGCAACCCTCCTTCAGGTTCCCCAGACCAACGCTCCGTGGGAGCAGGGCACACTGACCACAGAGCCACTGGACCCTGTAGGACAAGGTGAAAGTGCTCTTGTGGGTTTCCCAAACAGTGACTTTCTCTGGAAGGAGCCTGGCAGCATAGTGGTCATACAGTGGGCTGCGAGCCACAAGGTCAGTAGTTGGAAACCACAGTCTCAAGAGAGAGAGAGAAGACTTTCTGCTCCCACAAAGAGTTACAGTCCTGGAAACCCACAGGGGCAGTTCTACCCTGTCCCGCAGGGTCTCTGATGAGTCGGTACTGACTTGATGGTTGGCAGTGTGTTGTGTTTTGAACTCTTCACGGGAGTAGAAAGCCTCATCTTTCTCCCACCGGTAGCTGCTGGTGGTTTTGAACTGCTGACTCTGCAGTTAGCAGCCCAGCGTGCAACCCACTTGGCTGCCAGGGCTCCTTAAGTGTGTGTGTGTGTGTGGGGGGGGGTGGTGGTGGTGATGAAGAGGTGTTCGTGTGGGCGCGAGGAAGAGTGGGAGCCGACTGAAGAAGACTTCCAGGAAGAAATGGCATCTCATTTGAGCTTAGACGGATGAGGAGGGGATGTGGGGGCAGGGGCAGGGGGCGCGTTCCTCAACGGCGTGAAGGAAAGTGCCCCGTGTGGAGGGAGAATCCACAACGTGAGTCACAAACCCTAGAAGGAGCGAGTAGGACCGCGGTAGACGCTCGGGAAGCTGTCCACGGTCCTGAAACCGTCCGGGGCTGGAGCCAGATTGCTTCTGCTTGGGGCTTTTTTTGAAAGTAGGGAATCCTTACTTACCCATGGCGCTGGCTCAAAGAATTCAGAAGCAGATGTAGTCGGGTGGGGGTGGAGAGAGAGAGTTGGATTTCAAAGAAAGGAAAGGGGGAGGGAGGGGAAGTGAAACAAACACAAAAAAAAAGGAAGGAGAGGGTTATTTTTGGAGAGTCAGTTGGTGTTGCCAGTCGCCTAAGACTCTTTTCCGAGGCGACCCCACCACGTGAGCGGAGCGGGGCTGGAGACCCACAGATCTGCGACGTGAGCCCCGGTGGCATGCCCAGGAAGAAGAGAAGCTCACAGATGTGTGTGTGTGTGTACACATTCTGCAATGACTAAAAATACTTCTTGCCCTCTCTGTTCCCTTCTCATTAACCGCCCCCCACCCCCACCCCCCCGTACTTTGCTGGAAGAGGATGCCTCCTCCCCACTCAGGACCCTTCACACCGTGGTGCTGGGACTCGGGTGGGTCTCCAGCTGGGGTGGGAGGTGATGCAGGAGGTATCCGTAGGAAATTGGATCACAGAAAGGCGGGGGGTGTACCATGATCCCACCACCCAGCTGTCTGTGTGTACTTGTGGTGGCTTGCAGGCCGCTGTGATTCTGGGGGAGTCACGTTGCCATCGACAATTCCAAATGCTACCAGTCCCCCCCCTCCCCCCGCGCCCCCTGAAGGAAGACAGGTGTCAGTGGAGCCTCCAGACTAAGATGGACTAGAAAGAGAAGGCTGGCAGGCTAACACCTGACGTTTCACCCGCGGAAACCTGACAAATGACAACAGACTCTTGTGTGGTAGGGGACTGGGAAGTGAGCTCCTGGGCTGGACCCCACGCGGCTGAGTCAGTTCTGACTCAGGGGGATGATCTTATAGGGCTGGGTAAAGGACTATCCCTCAGGTAAGATGCAGCTTACTCCTGGGGAGTGGCTGGTGGGTTTGAACTACCGACTTTGTGGTTAGCAGCCTCTGGTTCCGCCAGGGCTTCTCCTTGGGTTGGGAGTCGCTGAGAAGACACAGCGACCACAAGAACAGACTCAAGCAAGAACACCTTGACGTGTTCATGAAGCAGGTCTGGGACCAATTAACCCTTCATTCTGCTGCAGAACTTGTCGCCGTGAGTCGGAGCCCCCTCGGTGACAACTAGCAGCCACAGGGACATATATGCCTCTGGGAAGAGTCCAAAAGCCTTTGGGAAGAGTCCCCATCTTTACATCAACCCACGAACGCTCTGTAGCCTCTTTTCATGCCTCCACTTGTGTCCTTCAGCGATCCAAGGATGGATTTTGATCAAGGAGGGATAGAGAGTCTGGTCTGAGTTTTAAAAAGTACTGATAGCTGAAGCAGGAATGATTGGGTGGGTGGGTGGGGCCACGGTGTAACAGATGCAGAGAATAAGGTGTTAGCTGGGGTCAGGGGATTGGAGAGGCAAAAAGGGGTTCAGATTCATGAGGGAATTAGGAAACAAAATAGATATGATTTGGTGGCAAATTGTCTGTGTGGATGAGAGAGAAAACTAGATAGATAGATAATAGAGATATGATGGATGGATGGAGATGTAGAGAGATATGGTATAGATATAGGATATAGATATGATGGATGGCTAGATAGAGCAATTGTTGGATGGGTTGATGGATGGATGGGTAGTTGGTTCATAGGTAGAAAGGTAGATTGATAGAGTTATTATAGAAAGATATGAACACAGACAGATAGGATATAGATGTGATAGACAATAGATGATAGATTGATGTAGGACAGAGTATGATGGATGGGTGGATGGATGAAGAGATAGGATATAGATATGATCAATGGATAGATGGATCAATGGATTAATGGATGGGTGGGTAGATGGGTAGATTGATAAATATGTGATGAATAGACAGATATAAAGACAGACGAGTAGATATAGATTTGATGGATGGATGGATGGACAGACAGACTCTTGCATTTGACTTGGGTGTCTGCTGGAGTGGTGGTTTCTGAGTTTACGTCAACACTCCTCTCCTACAATCCTGCTCACCTTTTAAGAGCTATCCCACATGCCTTTTCTACAAGGGCTCCCTCTTCTTAAGGGATGGAATTCCAGAAGTTGAGAGTGCTGCCGATGTTCAGAGAAAGTGTTATTCCGGATGGACTAGAGAAACAGATTCAAAGACACTCATATAAGTATAAGAAAGTATAAGTATACACTCATATAAGTATAAGAAAGAGCTTTATAGACAAGAGCAATTGTTTATTGAGAAACCATCCCAGTCTAGTCCAGATCAAGTCCATAAGTCCGATATTAGCCCATATGTCCGAAACCAGTGTGTACATTCCTCTTAAGACTCACACAACACATGCAATGACACTGAATGCAGGACGATCACAGGCCAGTGGGTGGAAAGTCTTGTGGATCCAGTGGTGGTGGAAGCATCTTAGTGTTGGCGTGGGTCTCCACGTGGCTCCTCCAGCTCCAAAGCTCTGGCTGCCATCAGCCTAGCTCCATGTGTCTTGTCAGCAGGAAGACGAAGCAGAGAGTGTGTGTACCTGGCCTCCAGCAAGCTATTTATCTCCTCCACTCCTCCACATGAGGTCATCAAGCTGCAACCTGATTGACAGGCTAGACTCCACCCCTTCCAAAGTTGACAGGAGCTGATGTAACTGCCACAGAAAGGACAAGCTAATCCTTAGAGAAGGCGTGGGAACACAGGTTCCAGCGTGGATGGGACGGGAGAGAGCAGCTCGTCAGCCCTTGCACAGGTCCCAGCTCCTTGTCATCCAGGCCCGGCGACCTCATGCACAACACTGAACAAACCCCTCCCAGTCCTGTGCCACCCACTTTGGTATGTTTAAGGCCCATTGTTGCAGCCCTGCTCTCTGTCAGTTCACCCACTTCCCTGATACCAAGGGGCTTCAGAAAGTTTGTGAACAAGTGGAAGGAAAAGCTTGTGTTAACCCAGGTTGACTAGAGAAACAAATCCAGGGACACTCACATCTGTGTAAGAGAGAGCTTTATATCAAGAAGTAATTGTATATTGAGAAAACATCACAGCCCAGTCCAGATCAAGTCCTTCAGTCCGACGCTAGTCCATAATTTCCTCTTCAGACTCACACAGCCATGAGCAGTGATGCAGGAAGATCACAGGCCACGGGGTATAAAGTCTTGGGGAGCCAAAGGCAGGCGAAGGAAGCATCTCAGCGCTAGAGAGGGTCTCCACATGGCTCCTCCAGCTCCCCAAGTGCGTCTCAACAGGAAGGTGAAGCAGAGAGAGAGAGAGGCTTTCGCAAGGCTCAGCAAATCTCCATGTGGCTTGTCAACAGGAAAACCAAGGCATTGAGAGAGAGGAGGTCACACCCACTAGGAGGCATCATCAGGCTGTGACCTGATTGACAGGCTAGACACAACGCCCCTTCACTCGGAATAGCCTCAAGTTGACAAGCGATTACGTCACTACCACAAGCTCATGGACATGCCCCTCGAACTGTCTGAAGCCCCCTCATCTTCACGAGGTGCCAGATCTCGCATTTGGTGCCTTATCCTCCTGGGGGGGTGGGGGGGAGTAGGGAGAACCACTAAGAAAGCACACCTAATAGATGATGGGGTGGGGGCGGGGGAGTATATAAATAGCTATTAGGTAGGAAAATACCGGAGGATAGAGAAGCCGCCCTGGCAAGGTAGTGGGTCCTGTGGGAGAGTCAGCGCTTTGAAATCACCAGCCTCTCCGGAGGGGGGAAAGATTTACAGTCTCAGAGACCCACAGGGAGTGGAGGAGAGGGGTGCAGTTTCACTCTGTCCTGTTGGGCAGCTCTGAGCTGGAATTGGACTCCATGGGGGGAGAGGGGCAGAAGTCATTCTTTCATCCCACCTCGGGATGAAAACTTACAGACGCAGAGAACAGTACAGCAAGCCCAGATCTGTCTCCCTCCATGTGGGCGGGGGTCCGTCTAGCGCGAGTATCATGTTAACGTTCCGCCATATTTGCGTTCTCCCTTTCTGACACACACACACACACACACACACACACTATTGCCGTGGTTGTTGTTGCTTTGGGGCTCTACCGTTTGGAAGTACGTTGCAAGTCCCCGTGGTAGTTCAGCTCTAAATGTTTCAGCACGCATCCGGGAAGAGTAAGAACCTGCTTCTACATAATGGTTGTGAGCTGCTGTTGCGTGGACATCGACTTGTGGTAGCGACCGCATGTGCAGCGGATGGAAGCAGTGTCCGGTCCTGCACCCTCCTGCACGCTGTGGTCAGCAGCCCGTTGCCTAACCCATTGCTGGTGTGCTGGAGTTCCTCCTTGTAGCAGTGGTGTCAGTATCAGTCCATCTCCCAGAGCGTCTCCCTGCCCTCTCTGGCCCCACACAGGGGTCTCGCCCAGTGCTTGACCACCCCCTTCCCCGCCCCCTGATGGCATGTGCATTGTCAGCCCGTTAGATAACCTTCTGTGTTAGTCTGGGTAGACTAGAGAAACAAATCCATGGACACTCATGTGTATAAAAAAGAGCTTTCTATACAAGAGCAATTGAATATTGAGAAAACGTCCCAGCCCAGTCCAGATCAAGTCCATCCGTCCGATATTAGCCCATATGTCTGGTAGCCATCTATAAAGTCTTCATACTCAGGCAACACATGCAATGATGCCAAATGCAGGAAGACCACAGACCAGTGGGTGGGAGGTCTTGTGGATCCAGTGATGGTGGAAGCATCTCAGCGCTGGCGTGGGTCTCCACGTGTCTCCTCCAGCTCCAGGACTCTAGCATAGCTCCATGTGTCTTGTCAGTAGAGAGTCTCTCAGGGAATGAGCAGAGAGAGAGTGTGTCTCCCCCCTCCAAGGAGGAAATACAGGAGTTCTCAGAATTCTCAGGAGAAGGCCATGCCCACACAGAGGCCTCATGGGCTATACAATGATTAACAGGCTAGACTCCACCCCTTCACTTTGAATCCTCAGATTGACACCAGGTTATGTGACTACCACA
>NW_022104553.1:18244005-18246410 GCF_000313985.2 Echinops telfairi | reverse complement strand
CTAGACATGGGATAGCATTCCCACTCGGGGTCTAGCCACTTTCCCAATGCCTCCGTTTAAGAATCTTTTATTGCTCCTCCCCCACCCCCCACCCCATTATCAGGAGTCCATCTAGGCTCATGCTTTGCATTTAGTTAACAAGTAGGTTTCTTTACTATTATTATTTTGAAAAATTGTTTTATTTATTTATGTTTAATTGATCCTCTTATGGGGGGGGGGGCTCTAACAGATATTAAAACAATCCATCAATCAGTGGCATCAGGCGAACTTGTACAGATGGTGCCACCATCATGTTATCAAAACATTTTCTTTCTACTTGAGCCCCTGACATCAGCTCCTCTTTATTCCCTCCCTCCCCCACCCTACCACCCTCGTGAACCCTTAATAAATTATATAGATATCATAGCTTACACCATCTGAGGTATCCCTTCACCCACAGTTCTGTCATTCGTCCCCCTCGAGGGGGGGAGTTATACATAGTTTTATTGACCTCTAGATCATAAACCATGCATGTCCATCGTTGGGTCCCATCCTAAAGAGTTGTGCAATCACCACCACAATCCGTTCCAGAGCATTTCCTGCCTTCCTGCACCCACTGCCACCAGCTCCCATTTCCCTCAACCCCCGCCCCCCCCAACCCTCACCCTAGTAAACCATTAACCCAGTTACTATCCCTATCGATCTACCCACCCTGGGTTTTATATGCCAGAAAACACACGACAAGGCAGGGAAAAACAACAGCAACCAAATCTCTTTCCATCTGAAATCGTTCCCCCACCTTAAACAAACAAACACAAAAACACATTGACATGAAATAGATTTCCTTGCAAAACTTTCTAACCTACAAACACCACGGGCTAGTATAACGACATCCCACATAGACCCATCGCTCGATTTCAACCATCATCTGCATAGGGAGAATCAGTTGCCAGCTGTTTCCCATAAGCCCCTCCTCCATTTCACCAGAGGCTTCCTACTCCCTTAGTAAAGATGGACAGCCTCGGAAATCCCCCGGGGCAGCTTCGCCCTGTGCCCCACAGGCAACTGTGAGTCAGGATCGACTCCAGGGGGGTGGGTGTGGTTTTAGAGTGTCTTCAGCATCATACCGAGCCAGTCGCTCTTTGAGAAATAAGTACTCGTTTTATTCGTTTTGATTTTTTGAAAAGGGGGGGTGTAATTACTTTTCTTGTTGAGGACGGCACACAGTAGAACACAGGCAATCACATCGTTTCTGTGCGTTCAATTCAGTGAGGTGGGTTGGGCAGCCATTCTGACCCTCGTTTTTCAAGTCGTGCCTCCCCCACGCGCATAAACCCACTGTGTCCCCCCAGGGCGTCCGATCTACTCCTCAGACTTCGTGTTCTAGTTGGATCACAGAGAGATGGTGCTGTTTGGTATCATCAAGTTGGCTCCAAGTCTTAGTGTTGGTCCCAACTCATGTGTTACCATGCACATCAGGACCAAACACTGCGGTTCCTTGCCACCCTCACAATTGTTGTTCGGTTTGAGTCTGTTGTTACATCGGTGCCTCTCGGTCAAGGTCCCTCCTCTTTTTGGCTGCCCTTCTACTTGACCGAGCATGACGTCCTTCTCCAGGGATTAGTCTCTCCTAATACCATGCCCATGCACCTGAGACGAAGTCTCGCCATCTTGCCTTTGCTTCTAAGGAAGCCGTACTTCTTCCAAGACACATTTGTTTATTTGCTTTCTTTTGTAGTGCTACAAAAATCATAGAACCTTTCTATGAAACAAAAACATCAAAACAGGAACCTGTTTTTTCTAGGCATGTCCTCCACTTCGGTCTCTACACTGCTCAAGGCAATGTCTCCATTTCTTCCCAGAGGAACTCTGTACCCTTCCAGTCATGCTGTGTCAACAATGGGAGTTTCAGGCATCTTTGAGGGACTCAAATCATGCTCCCTTAAAAAAATTTTTTTGGTAATTAAATAATATTTTTATTGACATATCTTACTCATTCCAATATATCCCTTCCCGTCCCATATGGTTCTGTTGTTGAATTCCATTGGGTAGGGTTATACAATCATCAATGCTATGAACTCCCCTCTCCCTAGCCCCCACCCCCCCACTTTCTGTACCCTCAAGGAACCCTTCCTCCTGTCACTGTCTCTGAGGGGTCATCTATCTTGACCTTGACCATCCTCCTTTGTAAAATAAAATTTCCATTGTGAATGAGGTCAGGCTGGGCTGTTCACATTTCAGACCACCCACTCTGCATTTAATGGTTCACACCAGTCATCCCCCTTCCCCCCATGCATTCTCTTCTACCACCACTCTCCCTCTGCCTGTCAGTTCTCTAGCCTATTGCTTAATCTCCCCACCCTTGCCCTCCTTCCCTTGGGAACCTCCAAAGAGTGTTCCCTTTGGCGTGCAAGGCTTTGTCTTGG
>NW_022104553.1:18233462-18241715 GCF_000313985.2 Echinops telfairi | reverse complement strand
TATATAAACTTTTTATTGTGAATCAGGTTGGGTTTACATTTCAGATGATCCTTTTGGCATTCGATGCTTTATTTTAAAAAATTAACTAATTTCTTTCAATGCTTTAAACAACGGATCCAACATCCCAGTAACTTGTTCTGGCCCCCACTTTTTTCCCCCCTTTCCCCTCCCTCTTATAGGATATTCTTTTTCCCTTTACCCGGGTCACACTGTCTACCCTCTACCCTCTAGACCAGGGGCAGGCACGCTTTTGAGACAAAAGAGCCAATCCAGTCCCTCTCAACAATTCAAAAGACATACATAAATACATATATGTGTAATATATATACATATATATAAAAAAACAAGTAAATGAGATCACCCGTATGTGAACACTATCCTTTGAAATGTTTCAGTTTTGTTTCAGAGCCAAATGTCTGTTGCTACATAGCCATGCCTGGTCCCTAGATGATTCAAGAGCTGCTGTTTGCAAAACACCCCACCTCTGACCACCTGCAGCCCACTGCCTCCCCTCCCACCCCCTGGTAACCATCAAAGTCTCTTTCTTTTGGGATGAAAACCTTTATCTTGATCCTACACCTTCCCTCACCAACACACACACACACACACACACACACACACACACACACCCCTGATATAACAGTGATCTCATGCAGTAGCTGTGCTTTTTGATTGACTGACTTCTCCTGGCCGCATGGGCTCTAGATCCACGTCCATCCAGAGGTGGCCACCGTCACCACTGTGCTTGGGCGAGAGTCGTGCTCCATCGTCATTGACGGACCCAAGGGCCTTTGCTTCCCCTTTCTTCTGGCTGGAAATGAGCGTGGCGCATCACACAAGCACCCCAGTCGGTTTCCACAATCCTTCCCCTCCTCCTCTGACCACTGGGCCCAGGAGCTCACGTGGTTATAAAAAAGGAGAAAGGTAACGTCGACGCTGACTTATATCCTTGGGTGACACACAGGCCCATTTCAAACCGAAAGGGTTTGAAACCCCCATAGACCAGTCTCTTGAGCACTGCATAAGGTCAGGAGTTTGATACCACCGGCCCCTCCTTGGGAGAAAGATGAGGTTTTCTACTCCCTTTCACAGTTATATAGGGTCCTCACAGTTATATAGGGTCCTGTAGGGTCGCCGTGAGTCAGCAGGGACTCAATGGCAGTGAGACTAGACCAGCGTCTAGGTCTGATGGGTAAGGATTCTGGGGTGGAAACCTTCCTCTCACTTCTTCTTTAGCTTAAATTTTATTCATTTTGGGTATTTTTTTTTTCTTTTTAAAAATTAGTAGTTGGGATTTAATACCACTATCAGTGCATATTTCAATCACATCAAGTAGAATGTACAATGGCCACCACGACCAGTTTCCCAACACTCCCTTTCTACACGCCCCCCTGGACATCTTCTCCCTTTCATCCCACCTCCTCCGCTGTACCCTCCTTCCCCCAAGCCCCTTATTCTCCTTGCTGCCCATCGAGCTCCGTCGACCCTGGGTTTCAGAGACTGAAACATGGACAAGCATACAGCACAGCTCCAAGACATAACACCTCTGAGATACACTGGAATATGTTGGTTCCCCCCCCACCCTTTGATTTGTGGAATGTAACACACACAACATACTACACGTGGCGGCACAGATCCTCCTGGCAAAAGAGTGAGGGTGTCTCGGTCAACCCCCCATGTTTGTCTCCCTTCTTTCTATCCATCCTTCCTGCCTGCCTGGCACCAGTTTGTCCCTCCAGTCTCCCATGGGTGGTAGGAGGGTGCTTTCGTCTTCTGGATGCAGGGACTCATGCTGTGTCACACCTGGGTGACCATCTGTCTGTTGGGGCTGCAGGGCTTTATACGGAACAGAGGCATCACTGGGTTGAGCCGTGGCGGCTGAATGGGCCATGAGTTGGGCTGCTAACTTCGAGGTTAGCAGTTCGAAACCAACAGGCACTCTGTGGGAGAAAGGGGAGGCTTTCCACTCCCGTCAAGAGCTGCAGTCTGGGAAACCCACAGAGGCCGTTCCACCCTGACCTATCGGGTCGCAGAGAGGCAAAATTGACTCTATAGCAGTGCGATTTAAAAAAAAAAAATGCTATTTCTATCCCCATTTGAGGAAATGTCATGTAGCGTTCCATGGGGGTACGCAGTTTTGCAGTCCCGCCAGCGATGCATGAGGGTTCCAATCTCTCTGCCCGGTCCCCAGCATTTGTTACTTTCCAGGCTTTTTAAACTTCGCTCTTCGTGGCCCCTGTAATCTCTATTGTGATCCGGTTAGTGTCAGAAATAGGATGCTTGGAGAAGGACATCCTAGGCTTCAGTGAACTGAAACGGGCCAGTACTGGCCACTTTGAGTCGGACAATCCCATGGTCTCCCATTACGTCACATTGGAGAGGGCTGGCGTCACATGTGTTGTCAAAAAGACGTTCGAGCGATCGTCCTGAAGGACAACACTCTCTGTGACAGGACAACGATACTGTAACTACAAGGAGGACGAGCTCATAGACCGCGATTCACATTTATGAGCCAACCACGTATGTCAACATTGGAGACATTGAAGAGCTTCCCCACCACCACCACTACACACACACACACACACACACACACACACACACACACGCGCGCGCACACAACTTCTTCAATCTGAAATGGATCAAACGTGCAACCTAGATGTGTTGGGCTTTATTGGTGATTGGACTGTCAAAGCTGGAAACGAAGCCACAGGATCAATACGTGGAAAGTAGGAAAATGACTCCAGAGATTGATTGAATTTTGCAAGATCAACAACGTATTCGTTGTTCTTTTAAAACAAAACAAAAACAGACACGATAGTTATACCCATGGACCCAGACGGAATGAACAGCAATCAAATCAACTAGTCATGTGCCAAGGGAGCACAGAGAAGCTCGATTTCATCAGTGAGAACAAGAGGCCACGTGCTGACTATAGGACAGGCTCTCTATCGATCCCATGCAAGCTCCCGTTGAAGCTGAAGGAGATCAAACAAGCGCGCAAGAGCCAAAATACGACCCGGAGTCCGTCCCACCTGCATTCCGCCGAGAACATCTCACAAAGAAGACTTGACACACGGAGCACTGATGACAGAGGGGCTGAGAGCTGTGGGATATCAAGAACATCATGCATGAAGAAAGGAACTTGCTTCCGAACACTGAGGAGCTAGAGAATGGAAGAAACAATGACGTATCAGAGCTGAACAGAAAGCTGTTCAGGGCAGCCCACAGCCCACAGACAAAGCCAAGCATTTGAACGAAACACACAAAGACCTGGAGTTAGAAAAACTAAAGGCAAGAACCCTCTCAGCCTTTCTCCATCTGAACTAACTGAAGAAAAAAGAAAGAAAAAAAATCCAGGGCTCCCTTTACAATACAATAATGAAAGATCCGATGGGCGACCTATTGAATGAGGTGCTCAGCAAGAAGGGAGGGTGGGGGGAGCACACAGAGCCACTGTACCAAAAAGCGCCGGCCAACGTCCTGCCACTTATGATTTATGGTTTATGATCCCCACCTGACGATGTCGGAGGAGGAAGTCCAAGTTGCACCGAAGGCCCTGGGAATAACAAGGCTCCAGGAATGGGTGAACTACTGGGGGCAGAATCCCGGCAAAGGTGAGCGATGCTGAAATGGTCTCCTGTTTATGTCAAGAAATCTGAAAGACAGATAGCTGGCCAACCAGCTGGAAGGGACCACCTATTCTAAAGACACGTGATCCAACAGGATGTGGAAGCTATCTAACAGCATCCTTCAGATCACGTACCCGAAAAACCCAGAATTGCTCTGGAAGGAACGGCGCTATTGTAGCACGAATTTTGCCCTGCTAGGTGAGTATCGAACAACTCACTCTAACTTAGTGCACCCAGTGATACCATTTGGAAAGGTTCTCTCTGATCACTGTGAATTTTCTCATAAAAGCGTTTTTGCTCGAACCTCATTTTTTTGTGATGGCTGATTTAAGAGAACAGCGCGTGGCTGTGAAGTTTTGTTTCCTGCTTGGGAAGAACGTGCAGAAACGGTTGTGATGTTGAACACAGCTTACAAGGACAGTTCACTGGGAAAAACTCAAGGGCACAAATGTTTTGATGACAAACCTCGTTCTGGATGTCCATCAACTTCCAGAAGGGACGAACATGTTGACTCATAGTGCATTTGGAGTTCCTTCCACCAGGTCCGACTGTTAATCAAGCTTTCTATTTAGAGGTTCTGAAAAAATTGTGTAACAGTGTGCGACAAAAAAGGCCTGATTGGTGGCAGACAGGGGACTGCTTTTGCTACCATGACAATGCACCTGCTCATGCAGCCATCTCAGTGCACCAGTTTTGGGCAAAAAACAGCATGCCTCTCTTGCCTCAGGCATCTTACTCACCTGACCTCGCTCCCTGCGACTTCTTTTTGTTTCCTCGAATGAAGAGGGACATGAAAGGACAGTGATTTGAGGACATAGAACAGGTGAAGGCAAAAAAAACCCCAAACAAACGAGGGAGGTGTGCTGTCTCTCATCCAAACAAGTGAGTTTGAAAAACGTTTCCAAGAATAGAATCACAGATTTGACAAATGTATTACATGCAATGGAGAGTACTTTGAAGGTGATAAGAAGAGTTCAAAGCAGAAAATAATTGTCTTGGAAGGGCTAAAGCATATTCCAGGGTGATATTCTCAGGGAAGCCTTTAGTCTCCACCGGTCTGGACTTCTTAAGACCTTGGGGTGCTGTTATAATTTTTAAATAACTTTTAAAAATTGTCTATAAAGTTAAACTCTGGGGGCACTGTTGTCTTACTTGAAATCATGTAGATAGATCCTAAAAGTGCCCAGTGCTCAAGGCAGAAAGCCTATACCAGCCCTGATGGCACAGAGAGTTTATGAACTGGGCTATTAAACTCAAGGTCAGTGGTTTGAACCCAACCGCTGCTCCACGGGAGAAAGACGAGGCTGTCTGCTCCAGTAAAGGTTCACGGTCTTGGAATCCCACAGGAGGCAGCTCTGCTTCGTCCTATAGAGTCGCTCTGAGTCGGCATCGACTCAGCGGCAGCGGTTTGAGTTTGGTTATTGTTTGAGGAACCATGGGAGTGCAGTATGTTAAGCGTTAGGCTGTTACCTCGAAGCTCAGCCGTTCAAACCCACCGAGAAATGAGGCTGTCTGCTTCCACAGAGATTTGTAAAAGAAAAAATATATATGAAACTCGAATTGTGTGCAGGCTCTCTGCCTTGTGGAAGTGCACTTCCCCCTCTACCGCCAATAAGCAATATGCAGAGTCCTCGGGGTGGGGGTGGGGGGAACCAGCCTTGAGATGGCGCTTTTATTTTGCCACATAAATATGTTGTTTTTGAGGGGAAGATTAGGGAAACCTACCACCAAGCCGCAGAAAATAGCACAGCGTCCTCTCTGAGAGCCTGGACTCTGCCAAGTTTGTCTCTCTGTTTCCTTTCTATGCACCTGCGTGTACACCTGCGCACACACCTGCGTGCGCACGCGCGTACACACACACACACACACACACACACACACACACACACACACGCGAGACCCTGTGTAGTCCACATGCTTCCTGTGCTCTTGCTCAGCTGTTAGTCAAAGGTGAGAGGTACCAGCCCACCCACAGGTGCCGCTTGGCTCTGGGTCCGAAAAAGCAGCCTCTGTCTGCGCGCAGGGAGCGCAGTTCCACTCTAGAGCACTTGGGGGCGCTGTGGTCGATGCTGACTCCAGCGCCGCTGGGGGGCGGGGGATGGTGAGGGTGGTGGTGTATTATTTAGTTTGATAGAACAGTTAAAAAGAAAAAAACAAAAACAAAAAACAGACGAAGGGCATCCTGTTGACGTCGTGGGCAGTTCAGGTTCGTTTATTTCTTTTTTTTCCCAACCCATTTTTGATGTTTGCTTCTTTCTTTTTCTCATCCTTGTTGATTTTTAATCTTCCGAGCTCTTAAAATATCGGTCCGTTTGCAAAAGTGTTCTCAGTCTCAAAAACGCATTCCCATCTAGTCATTCTGACTCCTCGCGACCCCGTAGGACGGAACGGAACGACCCTCTGAGTTTCAGAGACTGCCAATCTTTAGGGAGCAGGCAGCCTTGTCTCTCCCGCTCTCTCTCATGGAGTGGCTGGTGGGTTTGAACCACTGGACTATGGCGATTATCAGTCCAACACCCTCCCGCCAGCGCCACCAGAGCTCCTCAGACCTCATATAACATAAAACCAAACTTGCCCCCATCGAGTTGATTCCGACTCACAGCGACCCTACAAAACAGGGTCGAACTGCCCACGTGGGTTTCCATGACTAACTCTTTACGGGAGCAGAGAGCCCCACCTCTCTCCCATGGAGCGGCTGGTGGATTCGAACCTGTGACCTCGTGGTGAGAGGCATAACCCACTGCGCCACCAACAATATGTCCCCCAAAGAGTGCCCCACCCCTTCTTGGATCCTTCCCTATTGCTCTCACTGTAGGCAATCAATTACAGTTCTGGGGGCTCCCCCCCCCCACCTATGACTGTCTTTTTAGGAGTCCTGGTAATGCTGTGGGTTAAGGGTGCCACTAGCCACATGGGTCAGGAGTTTGAACTCACCAACCGCTCCAGGGGAGGAAGATGAGGCTGTCTGCTCCCATCAAGAGTTAGTCTTGGAAACCCGCAGTTGCACCCTGCACGACCGGGTCGCTGTGCGTCAGAATCCACTCAATGGTAGTGAGAAAGATGTGTGGCCTTGGAAACCCACAGGGGCAGTTCCACCCTGCTCTAGGAGGGGGTCGCTGTGAGTTTGGTTGGGTGGTGCCAGAGGTGGAGCACTGGGCTGCCAACCCCAACGTAAGCTGTTCAAACCCACCAGCCGCTCCTCAAAAGACAGATGGGGCTGTTTGCTTCCGTAAGGACGGGCAGCTTTGGGGATCCCATGGGACCGTTCTACTCTGTTTCCGAGGGTTCCATGTGCCAGAATTGCCTTGGCGGCAGTGCGTGCGCGTGCACGTGTGTGTGTGTGTGTGTGTGTGTGTGTGTGCACGTGTATTCATGAACAGAATCGGCTCAGAAGCACACAGGTCAGTATTTCCCCAGGAGTCAGGCAAGGGTCACGCTCAGTACAGGGGGCTTTCCTGAACTCACCCTGCCCTTCAATGCCCCTTATAGATCCCGCCCACCCCCCATACCCCTCCTATCCCCACCACCACACCCCGCTCCCAACAACTTCCCTTACAGCCCTGTCACCACGTAGTGATGAAGGATGTGGTCCGTCCTATTTTGCCCACATCAGGAGGTCTGGGTTCTATAAGGGCAGGTTTGGGGGTCCCACGGAGGAATGCTGTTCGGTCCCCCTGTGGCTAAGCCCCTGAACACCCATCAACGCCAGCCGTCCACTCGCTGTGTCCCCGGGCGACGGAGCAGGACTGGTCCCTAGAGGTCCCAGGGTGCCATCTCTTTCCAGCAGGGCGGCTGAATTTTGGGTTGGCGAATGCTTAGCCTGCAGCGCCACCAGGGATGCTTGGCATGCGTCTCCATGTCCTTACAACAGAACCACCATCCCAACTCTTAGCAACCCTACAGGACAGAGTAGGACTTCCCCAGGAAGCCCCGGTGGCCCGCTGGCCACTCCCTGGGCTGTTAACAGCAAGGTCGGCAGTTCGGAACCACCAGTCGTTCTGAGGGGGAACAATGAGACTTTCTACTTCCCTTAAAGAGTCCCAGTCTCGGAAACCCACAGGGCTTGCTCCACCCTGTCCTCCAGGGGTGGCTGTGAGTCGGAATCCGCTGGACGGCAGTGCATTTGGTTGGAGTTTAGAGGGTTTCTGAAGAGGCTGCCCAATTTTCAGGAAGCTAACTGTCTCATTTTTCTCCAGCGCAGCCAACCGGCAGTTTACAGCCAACTGCTGTAACCGCTGTGCCGCCAAGGAAGCCTCTCCAACATACCAGGAAGTCGGAGAGCGGGCTGGCAGTCCGGACAGAGCAGGGGAGGGGGCAGGGGAGGGCAGGCAAGGGGGTGTGGGTGGGCTGGGATGGAAACAAGGCCGGGTCAGTGCAACGGCTCAAGCCCAGCTCTGCTCCCGCAGGACTCTCGTTAGTGGTGGGCTTGGTCCTGTACATCTCCAGCATCAACGACGAGGTCATGAACAGGCCCAGCAGCTCCGAGCAGTACTTCCACTACCGCTACGGCTGGTCCTTCGCCTTCGCAGCCTCCTCCTTCCTGCTCAAAGAGGTGCTGGTCTGAGGGAGGAGGGCTGGGGGTCAGGACTCTGGTCTGAGGGAGGAGGGCTGGGGGTCAGGACTC
>NW_022104553.1:18231393-18232661 GCF_000313985.2 Echinops telfairi | reverse complement strand
CCCCGCCCCTCGGGCTCCTCCCCACACAGGGTGGGGCGCAAGCTTCAGGCCCCGCCCCTCCTCCAGCTCCTCCCCCTTTTCTGGTTGTATCGCGGTCACGTGTTGGGCTGCTATCAGCCAGTGCAGTGGTTCGAAACCGCCAGCCGCTCCGCAGGAGAAAGACGAGGCTTGATAATCCTGGAAAGAGGCTGGGACTCAGTACAATCTTAGAAAAACCCACAGGGGCGGTTCTGCCCTGTCCCACGGGGTCGCTGTGAGTCGGAGTCGAGTTAGATATTAGAAAGCAGTGAGTTTTGAGTTTTGACTCTTTATTCCCTCCCAAGCCCCAGCCCTGGCGGCGCCATGGGTTAGGCATTGGGCTGCTAACCACACTGTCAGAGGTTCAAATCCACTAGCAGCTCCGCGAGAGAAAGAGACGGCTCTTTGCTCCCATAAGGGCTTACAGCCTCCGAAACCCACAGGGACAGTGCCCTAGAGCGGAAATTGATTTGATGGAAGACCCGCCCCTTCCTCCCCCAGAAAAGACCCCAGGTAGCACAGCAGGTTAAGCGCTGGGCTAGTCCTGGGAAGACAGCGGGCAGGATGTGACCTGTTTGCTTCTGTAAAGAAGTCCAGCCTTGGAAACCCTTTGGGGGCCGGCCCACCTTGCCCCCTAGAGTCCCAGGACAATTAGCTCCAGCTTGAGGTTCCTGCTCCTTCTTCACTGCAGGTGTGCTGGGCTAGCAAGGCGTTGTTGTTCTGCCTGCCCCCCACTTTCCCCCTAATGCCCACCGACCCCTCTGCCCCGGGCGGGGTCTTCCCCTGGCGTCCAGGCCAGGCCCCTTGTTCTTCCTGACCCTCCAGCTTCTGGGTGCTGTGAGGGTCTTTTTTGCCCCACCTCACAAAGCTGGGGGGCGGGCAGGACCTAGTCTTTCCCCCTTCCCGGTTCTCTGCTCCCCGGGACACCCCATCTTTCTCATTTCTCTTCTCCCCCGAAGGCCCCCTGCCTTTTCGGGGTGCGGGGGTCCCACACGACTGCTCTTGCCTTTTCAGTTATTCTTCCCCTCACTCTCCCTCCCATGTGCATCATTAGGTATAATTCAGAACTGCACCCCCAATAAGGATGGCGGAGGGCGACCCCCACCCCATGCCATATCCACCACACTTCTGTGACAGCCTCTTCCCCCTTGAGGCCCCGTCGGGGGAGGGAGGGACAGTAGCTGGGGTCCCCCCCCCCAATCCTCCAAGTCTTCCATTTTTTTCTGGCACACACCCTTCATCCAAGTCTC
>NW_022104553.1:18225203-18231061 GCF_000313985.2 Echinops telfairi | reverse complement strand
GGCTCTGTTATTTACCGTGTATCATATGTAAATAGTGACAGAAACGTCAATAAAATTTATTTCAAACACGTCTCTGCCAGCCCAAGAGGGAGGGTTGGCTACCGAGGTGGGTGGGGGGAACCTACATTAGGAGAGGTCATGGTAGTGTTGCAGCCACTCGGGTCAGCAGTTCAAACCCACCAGCCTCCTCCAAATAAACATGAGGCTGTCTGCTCCCAGAATGATGTCCAGTCTGAGGAGCCTTATGAAGCCCTTGGGGGTGTCGGGGTTCAACATTGGGCTGCTAACCAAAAGGGCAGCAATTTGAAACCACCAGCCGCTCCATGGGAGAAAGACAAGGCTCTCAGAAACTCACAGGTGCAGTTCTACCCTGACCTGTAGGGTCACTGTGAATCACAATCCACTCGATGGCAGTGAGTTTGGTTTGGGTTTATAGCCTGGTGTAGGATAAGTATTGGACTGCTAACGGCAACGTCTGAGCTTCAAACCCACCAGCCTTCTCCGAGGTAGCAAGGTGAGACTCTGCTTCCAGTCTGCACAACCCAATACAAGGGCCCTAGGCTAACCTCAAGGTCTGCAGTTGGGAGCACCAGCCACTACTCCAAGAAATATGAAGCTGCCCTCTCCTGGGAAGGTCTCCAGGCTCAGGAACCCAAGAGGGGCATTTCTGCACTGTCTCACGGAGTCACTTTGAGTTGGGGTTCACTCAATGGTAATGAGTTGGTACCCTGGTGGTCCTGTAGGATGGACATTAAACAGCTTGCTAACCATGAGGTCAGTGGTTCAAACCCACCAGCCTCCTTAAAGGAAGAAAGATGAGGCTGTCTGTTCCCATAAAGATTTATTATCGTGTAGGAAAACTTATACAGCATAGGTCATCAAACGTATTTGTCCTGCCTCCCCCATTTCAGAAGGAAAAAAAGAAAAGATTCAGCACCCCCATCACCTAATGAAAAACGTCTGTACTCAGACTGATCATGCAGGATAAAGTGTAGGTATCTGTTGTTGCAGCTCCAACTCCTGGTCATTCCAAGCGTCCCCTTCCAGGGGCGGTATCACTCACGTTGAAACACTGCTCTATAGGTAAGGTGACCAGATTTTAACATTGGTAAGGAGAGACACCATTGATAAAACTCATATCCTGGTGAAATAGCCACATGGCAGCTGAAAACCGTATACCCTAGCTTGTCGTGCATTCTTTCCAAAAATCGGGAGTTTTTTAAAACCCGAGGGATGCGGGGGAAAAATTGTTAAAAATCGGGACTGTCCTGCCAAAAGCGGGATGTCTGGTCACCTTACTATAGGGTCACTCTGAGAACGGACTCATGTCAGTGGGGTTAGTTTTGGCTCTCCCCTAGGACTGGAGCCTCAACCATTGCCGAATGAGAAGGTGAAATGGTTGGTGTCGGGAATCCAGGAGTTTGTGCCATTGATTCCGGCTCTTGGCAGCCCCATGGGTCGGCGGGGAACTCCCAGGTTTTCCTGGCTGTAAGCGGCGTGGAGGCAGAGCACCAGGTCTCTGGCCTCTTGGGTTCCAACCTCCTGACTTGTCTCCCAACCACAGCCCCAAGCATGACCTCTGCACTATCAGGAAGATCACAGACCGGTGGGTGGAAATCCTGTGGATCCAATGGTGGTAGACGCATCTCCAGGGCTCTGGGTGCCATCAGCATGGCTCCGTGTAGCTTGTCAACAGGAAGATGAAGCAGACAGACAGAGAGAGTGGCCCACCTCTTCTGATGGCAGAATCAAGAGAGAGGTCCTTCCCAGAGTCCTCACGAGAAGGCCACAAGGAGGGATCATCAGGCTGTGACCTGATTGACCGGCTAGACTCCATCCCTTCCTTCTTTCTCCAAGTTGACATGAAATTGCGCAACTCCCACAGGACTCAGCGCAGCCCAGTGGGATCATAGCCTTCATCGGCGTTGGGTGCCGGCGTTGGGTGCCACGAAGTCAATACCAACTCATACCAACCCCATGTGACGAAGTCGAACTGCCCCATCGAGGGGCATCTTGCTTGTCAAAGGAGTTGCTGTTAGGGGCCTACCCATACTACCCAGAGTAGGTATTGTTGAGTCGGTGCCTACCCAGAGCGACCCAACACACCACAGAACTAAATACTGCCCCACTCTGGGCCATCCTCCCAATTGTTCCGATGCCTGAGCCCATTGGCGCAGCCACTGTGTCCATCCGTCTCCTTGAGGGCCCTTCCTCTCTTCTGTGTGCCTCCACTCTCCCCAGCATGATGCCCTACGAGGAGATGGAGGGACACATTGGCTGCAACCATGGCCCAAACAACAGTGAGGATGGCGCAGGGCCTGGACGGCATGTTGTGCGTTGTGGCGCGTGTGAGGTCACTGTGGGTCAGAACCGACCTGATAGCACCTAACAATCGTCTTTCCGGGCGCAGCTCTCCTGCTCTGGGTGGTTTTGAAACACTGACTTTTGGCTCAGCAGCTGAGTGCTTTCACCAGCGCATGATCCTCACGTCTCAGGAGCATCCCAGCTGCATTTCCTCCTCAGACAGACTGGTTTGCTCTCCTGGCACTCCATGGTACTTTCCATATCGGCAGACGGTGAGTGGTGAGATAGAAGAAACGGAAGAGAGCAGTTTAGGGGCAGAGGCAGCAGACACAGTTGGGGTGGGGGTGGGGGTAGATGCCACACCACAGGAAGGTCACTGAGGCACCAAGGACCAGGAGCTGCAGAGAGAACGCCCCCTCCCCCTCCCCAGAGCAGGCAGAGCAGAAAGAGAAAGTCTTCCCATCAGGTTTGAGTTTGCACAACTCTGATCATTTCATGTAGAAAACAAGCAAACCGAACCACTAACCCCTGCATTAACACATAGGTTCTCACCCTTACGTGGCCCACCATCCCCTTGCTGGAAAAAAATTACTCCCCTAGCTCCTGGGAATGAAGGACTTTTGTACTATAGCCCATCTTCTAGGATCAAGTGTAGGTATCTGCTTTTGCAGGGGCCCCCAGGGGGCAGTTTCGCCCACTTTGGGAAACACTGAGTTAACCTCCCGTGAGTCAGAGTAGAACTGGGTTCTCAGAAGTAGACCGCTAGTTCTTTCTTCTGAGGTGCCCCTGGGTGCACTTCAACCTCTAAGCCAGGAGGGAAGAAAGGAAGGCAGGAAGGAAGAGAAAAGAGAGGAGGAGTGGGGAAGGGAGGTGAGGTGAGGTATGTTAGTCCGGGTGGACTAGAGAAACAAATCTAGAGACATATGCGTAACAGAGAACTTTATATCAGAGTAATTGTATATTAAGAAAACATCCCAGCCCAGTTCAGATCAAGTCCATAATCCCACTATTAGTCCATATGTCTGATATCGATCTATAAATTACTCTTCAGACTCAACACAACACATGCAATGACGCCGAATGCAGGAAGATCACAGGCCAGTGGGTGGAAAGTCTTGTGGATCCGGTGGTGGTGGAAGCATCTCAGCGCTGGTGTGGGTCTCCACGTGGCTCCTCCAGCTCCAGGGCCCCCGCTCCATCAGCCTAGCTCCATGTGGCTCGTCAGCAGGAATAGGAAGCAGAGAGAGTGTGTGCCTGCCCTCCAGTGAGCTACTTATGTCCTCCACGCCTCCACATGGTGTCATCAAGCTGCGACCTGATTGGCAGGCTAGGCTCCACCCCTTTACTCTTAATCATCTCCAGGTTGACACCAGGGTATATAATGCCACAGGAGGGGAGGGCAGGGAAGGAGTCACCCACCCCTAGAGCCAGCGGGTGCCCTGCCTTTGGACTTCAAACCTCCTAAATCTTAAGAAAACAAAACTCCTTTCCTTAAACCCTCCCAAACATTGCTGGTAGGTGCAACCCTGCACAGGACAGAGGGAGACAATGCCTGGTCCGGAGCCCTCCTCACCTCGTTCCGATGCCTGAGCCTGTTGGTGGATCCACGGTGGCCCCCCACCTCCTTGAGGGCCTGTGGGTAAGGGGCCATTGGGGGTGTCTCCGTGGCACCTAGCCACGACGCTGCTCTAAGGAGATCCTTTTGACTTTAAAAGCTCATTGGGTCCTACCGCGTGCGCTCTAGGAAGCAGGTATTCTAAAGGATCCCATTTCATAGAAGAAGAGACTGAGGCTTGGAGAGGTGAGTCATCCAGCTGAGACTGATGCTGTGCCCAGGGCCGGCCTACCTCCAGAGTCCACTCTTTGAAAAGCCGTCTCCACGGAGTTGGTTGCCAGCCTTCTGGAGACCCCGTAGGGCAGAGCAGAAGTGGCCCCAGGGAGTTCTTTACCGAAGCAGACTCACAATCTGCCTCCTGATGGATTCGAATTGCTGACCTTTCGGTTGGCAGCCCCCGGGTTTAACTGTTTGGGCCAGTCGGGAAGAAACACACCTGAGTCGATGGGAAGTCGGACTAGACCACGGCATCTCTCCGGCTGTGGGCGTGGGATTGTTCAGGAGGGGTCAGTCCCTGGGGAAGCTCATCATGCTTGGTGACAGGGAGGGTCAGCAGAAAAGAGGAGGACCATCCAGGAGATGGATGGACACCGGGGCTGCAACCGTGGCCTCCCACAATGGGGTGGGAGGATGGCACTGGGTCTCTCTCATTCTGAGGTGCTTAGGGTATGTGTGAATGGATACCAGCCTTGAAGGCACCCCACCACAGCAGGGATCGGAGGCAAACACCCCATTTGACCTTGAGCGAGACTTTTTATCCCTGGAGCTATGGTTTCCTTTCCTGTAAAAATGGGGGAGGGTGACTGGCTGGGGAGACAGCAGGGGGAGGGAGGATAACTCAGGCATTCAAACGGGGCAGGGCGGGAGGTAGGGGGTGGGGAGGTGTTAGCGGGAGAGAAATTAAGAGGCAGCAGGATCAGGCTCCCGGAGGGAAATACTCTGAGTCATTCTTGATGATTTCAGGCATTTCTGGAGGTCATGCTTGAGATTCGGGCTGGCAAATACGGTTCCGCTTCTTTGTCAAGACGAATTGCTCGGTGCTGGCTGTTTGAAGCGTGGGATGAGCAGGCATCTTCTAGGGCCCTGCTCGGTGGAACAGGGTGGTCGCCATTGATTGGTGCTGTCTGCCTGGCTGATCTGTTGGTTCTGTCTGCCATGTTTGCAGGATGGGCAGCGGTGGTTCGAGTGCAGGGTTCTTTGCGGACTCTGCCCAGAATTCAGTAACTGAGAAATCATAAAGGTTCTGTGCTTCTTCAAACATTTCAAAATTTGAAAAGTTGTTTACCCTTAACATTTTTTTTTCTTGAATGCATACACTTTGAAATGCGTAACAGAACCAAACACAACCTCATCCTGCATCATGGCCATGACTATATCTGGGACTGTTAGTGTAGCCACCAATCTCAGAGAGGGATTCTCCCTAAAATGAACTTTTAATGATTTCCTTGACATAAAGTTCACATATCAAACAATTAAATGGTTTAAACAGTGGAAACAATTGTGCAATCATTGCCACAATCAGTTTTTGAACATTTTCTTCATTCTTATACTAATTATTACTAGCTCCCCACATCCCCCGGCCTCCCCTGCCATAACCCTACAAAAACCAAGCTCACTACATTCAAGTCCATGTCAACCCATAGCGACCCTGTAGGACTGGATCGAACTGCTCCTGTGAATTTCCAAGATGGTAACTCTTTTTTTTTTTTTTTATCATTTTATTGGGGGCTCATACAACTCTTGTCACAATCCATACATACATCAATTATGTAAAGCACATTTGTACATTCGTTACCCTCTTCATTCTCAAAACATTTGCTCTCCACTTAAGCCTCCGGCATCAGCTCCTCTTTTTTCCCCTCCCTCCCCACTCCCCCCTCTCTCATGAACCCCTGATAATTTATAAATTATTATTTTGTCATATCTTACACTGTCCGAC
>NW_022104553.1:18223348-18224212 GCF_000313985.2 Echinops telfairi | reverse complement strand
GTGTCCTGAGCTCTTATCTGTACCTGTGCACATGCTCTGGCCTAGCCCACAGTGAAAGGCAGGACTGGGGTCATGATAGTGGGGAGCGAGGGAGCCTCAAGGAACCAGAGGAATATTGTGTGTTTCATCAGTGCTATACTTCACCCTGGTTGACTCATTCCTTCCTTGCGACCCTTCTGTGAGGGGCTACAGATGGGTGATTTCATTTTACATATAAAATTGATAGTTAAGTCCACCCAAACTATACCCACTGCCGTTGAATCAAATCTAACCCATCGTGACCCTAGAGGACTCGGTTTCTGAGGCGTTACATATTTATGGAAGCAGATAGTTTGATCTTCCAATCAAAGAGTAGCTGGTGGATTCGAACCCATGGCTTCTAGGCTGTACCATCAAGGAGGCTTAAACTGAATAACTCGTGTTGTCAGGTGCCGTCAAGTTGGGTCCGACGCCTAGCAACCTGGTGCCCAACAGAATGAAACAGTGCCTGGCCCTGTGCCATCTTCACGGAATAACTGCTGGTGATTTTTAAATCATTTAAAATGCAAACAGCCAGAGGAGATCTGAAGAAGAAAAAAGTAACCCTCTGTCTTGCTTTCTTCAACCCCAGACCTATTTCCCAGAGGGAGCATGACTGTTGTCAGTTTCTTCCAGAACCTTCCACCCCATTGGTGTGTCCACCGGATGGGAGTGGGGTGTGCAGGTTTGTTTCTCCATCGACATTTGACAGTATCTTCAGGGAGCAATTTGTCGCCCAAATGGAGAAGCGAAAAGTAAACAACAGTGAAGGTGGTGGGGGGGTGGGTGCTGGCAGTGGTTATCGTGAGGTGCCATCCACCCAGTTCCAGCTCACAGCAACCCTGG
>NW_022104553.1:18218932-18223244 GCF_000313985.2 Echinops telfairi | reverse complement strand
TGGTGCCCGAGAATTGCCTCCGAATGGACCTGCCTGGACCACAGGGGGCTTTTGCTCTTGTACTCTTGTGAAGTCCAGCCCCACATCTGGACAGGTCATCAGGATGGTTGTGTCGTGGAGGGGAAGAAATGAAGCGACAGGCAACCATTTTGGGGGGCTCCTCTGTGCTACCAGGAACCAGATTTGGGGGAGAGAGAGCATATCGTCTCTGGGTCATGCAAGCCCTTCTAATTACAGGTAACCACATACTTAACAAAGTGGATTATACCCGAACCCTAGAGGTCCCTGAGTTCACTGGGGGAGTAACCTAACACCAGTTGGGGTGGGAGGAGGGTGACTGTCCCCTGAGCAGGGAGAGCAATAGCACATGTCTGCTCCTACAGACAGCAATCAGCCATGTGCTTGTAAGAGGTCCCTTTAAGGCAGCACTATGATGGGAGGCTATTGTGGGGATCAATAATAATTATGAGAAGGTGATTGGTACTTCTCTCGAACTCACAGTGTGAAGGTCTCCCTCCACCTCATCCTGGCCTCCCAGGCTTCTTAAAAATAAGAATAAAGAGTGTGCCCACATACACTCTTTTCCTGGTCCTCAGTGTCCCACATAATCGGAACAGAGTCTTTCTGTCACAGATGGAAATGGTAGCCGAGGGGACCCCTGTGAGGCAGGTCTATCCTCTAACCTGTGGGCTAGCCCGGGCTCAGAAGGGGCTCAATGATAGGGAGTTAGGCCATTGGTTTTGAGGCTCTAAAAGCTTCAGCTGACTCTTTTCTCCTCTAAACCCATTAGGGGAAAAAAAGTAGTTTTATTGACCTATCTTACACATTTCAATATAGCCAATCACATACAGGTCAGTTGTTCAATCCCGTCAGGTGAGGCTATACAGTCATCGAAGCTATGACTCATCTCCCCCCACTGCAACTTCCCCTACCCTCAGGGAACCATTACTCCTGTCACTGTCTCTGAGGGGTCCTCTATCTTGACTCTCATGTACTGAGCAAGCGATCTTAAATATACAAACGAACAGACACAAATCTGACATGATTACTGAGGCAAATCACATAAAGACCTTAATAGCAAGGGGAGGAAATCCTCAAGGATTAGAGCAGCGGCTCTCAACTTTCCTAATGCCAAGACCCTTTAATACAGTTGCTCATGTTGTGACCCCCCCCACCCCTCCCTCAAGCATACAATTATGTTCATTGCTACTTCATCACTGTCATTTTGCTACTGCAATGAATTGGGCGACCCTTCTGAAAGGATCGTTCAACCCCCAGGGGTCTCGACCCACAAGTTGAGAACCGCTAGACTAGAGGCTGGTCATGTGATTCATCCGTGCCATACCACACGCTGGATTTATTCTCCATTCCGTGTGGCCCTTCTGAAAGCAACTGTCTTACAGGTGGACGTTGGGGCTCCAATACATCCAGGCCTCTTCACAGCGATTTGGTCACGTGTGTTTGAACTTCGATACCCCTTCCCATGGTCACCTCATGGTCACGCGGGCTGGCGTGCTTCTTCCATGTGGGCTAAACAAATTGCCCATTCCCATGATAATTCAGACATCATCAGTGCAGGGGGGGTCCCCAGGAATGTAAGAAACGGCCTGCATTCCTGCAGGTGGGGGTTTTAAATCACTGTTCTAGCACATTCCCCTGCAGGGGGTGGGGGAGCACACCCACTTTTTCACAGACAGAAGGCAAGGCTGGACAGACAGGGGTCCGGAGAGGGAAGAGGGCTGGCTCTGGGTAGCTGAGGGAGGCAAGGACAGAGAGAGAACAGAACTCCTGGCCACCTGAGTTTCCGGGCTCTGGAATCTTTCCACTTCACCCTGAGTGAGGACCTTCTGGGAACGCTGCTGCTCCCCCTCTTCCTGGCACAGCGGGGAAAACATGCCCCACCACTCTGTCCCTCTTGAGGAAACACAAAGGGCTCAGCTGGTGTTGATGAGAGACATTCAGACACCGGTGAGGAAGCTGGCTCTGCTCTCTCGCGGGGGAGGCCGGCCAGCGGGCGGCGGGCGGGGGATGGAGAGGGGTTGGGCAGGGACAGGAGGCGGTGATTGGCATCTAGGGGCCATGGGCCCTGCAGAGACGTCCACTCATTCCTCCATCCTTCCCGGCCACCCATTCCTAGGGCAGCAGCATTCGGACATTTCATTTGTCTGGCATCCGCGGAGGTGTTTTAGTTTGTGCATGATCATATGTATGAGTATGTGTGTGTGCGTGCAAATAGATGTGCATGCATATGTGTGCATATATGTGTGCACACATGTATGTGCGTGCGCGCATGGTATGTTTGGCTGTATATGTGAATAGCCTGTGTGCATGTGTATGCATATGTTCACATGAACGTGTTTCTCTGTATTGTATGTTCGTGTGTGTGTGTACGTGTGTGTGTATGTATCTAGGTGAGCCCTGGTGGTGTAATGGGCTACCCACTGAGCTGCCAACCTCAAAGTCAGCAGTTTGAAACTATCAGGATTTCCTCAGGGGGAAAGATGAGGTTTTCTACTCCTGTAAAGAGTTACAGTTGGAAACCCACACGGGCAGTGCTACCCTGTCCTATTGGGCCAATATGAGTCCAAATTGACTCGATGGAAGTAAGTTTGAGGGTTAGTTTGTGTGTGTGTGTATGTAAATGTGCATGTGTATAAGTGTGCGTCTGTGTACATATATCTGTGTATATGGTGGCATAGCGGTTATGCTTTGAACTGCTAACCTCAAGGTCAGCAGTTCAAAACCATCATTTGCTCCATGAAAGAAAGATGAGGCTTTCTGCTCCCATCAAGAGTTAATCTCCAGAACCCACAAGGGCAGTTCTACCTAGTGCTGTAGGATCCTTATCAGTTAGAGTGGACCTGACAGCAGTGAGTCTGGCTTTTATTTATGTATGTATGTGTGTGTGTATGCATGTGGGTATTTATGCATGTGTATATGGACATAGATATCACGTATATGTACATGCATAGATATGCATATACATTTTAATTGCAGTTCAGGCGAACTTTTACTGAGCATGATCATTTCCCATTCGACAATGTGTATGTGTGTCTATGTATACACATATATGTATATGTGTATTGTATGTTTGGATGTATATGTGACTACGCTGTGTATATGTATGCATATGTTCACTTGAACGTGTTTCTCTGTGTTGTATGTTTGTGTATATGCGGTGTATGCATATGCATATGCACACATGCATGTGTTTTTGTATATCCTTTGGTAACAATGCCCAAAACGTAACCACATTCTCCCCACTTCCTCCCGGGGTCCCCTACTTCCATCCTTCTTCCCTGCTGGGTCCTGCCTGCTAAGCTTTGCTCTGGGACAGATGATGTCCCATTGGTCTCCAAGAGTAAGTTGTTCCTCACGCATGTTACCTGCTTAGGGTCTAGGCCTGCTTGGTGTTTCGCTGCATGGTGATCTCCCAGGGTGGTGTGCGTGGTGCTTGTTTCAGTGCAAGGGTTCTGCCAGAGATAAAGGCCTTTTGTCAACCAGGGCTGGGCTGGGATACGGGGATCAGTGCTGGTGCTAGGCCGCTAAGCAAAAGGTCAGAGGTTCAAGTCACCCAGAGGAAACCCAAGAGAAAGTCTTGGTGATCGGCTTGCAAAAACAAACAAACAAAAACAGTCACGAAGAACTCTGTGACTAAACTTTCACCTAATTCTTAATGAAATTAAAAGGAAGAGCAGCCATCTAACTGAGGTGACTGCCAAGCCCACAGGGAAAAAGCACATCAGCGTTTGTGATCCCAGGATTGTAGATAACAAAATCTAAGATCAGAGGAGGGAATTGTATTAGAGCTTCAATTCTGGACACCCGATTTTCAGAAGGCCATGGACGACAATGAAAACCCGAAGTCCACTGGCAAAGTCCCCATGGGGATTAAGCCTCCGTTGAATTCCCTCTGACCATTGACCAAGGATACAAAAAGCCCTGCCCTCAGTCAGAGTGCATCTGAAAGTGAAGTAATGCAGATACAGCCAGGTTAAAATTTAGCATCTTATCATTTGTTTCCCCTTTTAACCCATTCTTAATTTCTTCTATTTTTTTATTATTATTATTTTAATTTTGTGCTTTCTTTAGGATGGGAAAAGAAATGTAACCGAGGTCATTGAATGAGCTGTATCGAAATTGTTAAATGAGAACCTAATCTGGGTAACCTTTGTGACTGAAAACACAATAAAGTATTATTAACTAAAAATATAGAGAACTGCTGAGAGGACTGTATATATGATTTTTAAACCTGAGTTGATTTTGTTTCTCACTCTTGAAAGGAGTACTTCTTTGTGAAAGCAGTTTGTTT
>NW_022104553.1:18213184-18217412 GCF_000313985.2 Echinops telfairi | reverse complement strand
AACCCACCAGGCTCTCTGAGGAAGAAAGATGAGGCTGTCTGCTCTGGTAGAGATTTACAGCCTCAGAAACCCCTGGGGATGTTAGTTCTACTCTATCCCATACGGTTGCTATGAATCCAAATTGACTCGATGGCAGTGAGTCTGGTTTTCTGAGTTTTGGCAATCTAACTAATGTGAGCACAACTAGAAGCGAATTATCGTTTAGAGACATACAGATGAATAAGAGGAGAAACAATGAAAAGCGTTGCGATTTTCCCGATAAGGAACAATAGGGCTGGAATAGAAGGGATTATTTGATTATAATCCCTCACATACCGTTGAAAGATGATGATGGTTTTAATCATGGACCTATATTGATTTGACCAGGAAATATGCTGTCATATAAAGAAAAGTAAAATAGTGCCAACCCTCCCCTCAGCTCAGTGACTTAAGCGTCCGTCTGCTGTCTACCCCCGCCTCCCAGGGGACATGGGGCAATGTCTGGAGACATTTTTGGGGTGTGACAACAGGGTCCAAGGGCCTTCCAAAGACCAAGCCCAACCCACTGCCATCAAGTCGGTTCTGACTCACAGTGACCCTAGAGGATGGAGTGGAACCACTCCTGTGGATCTACCAGGCTGTAAACTGAATCAGTCTCCTTTTTCTTTCAGGGAGCAGCTAGCGGAGTTTGAACCTCTCACCTGAGGTTACAGCCCAACGAGTAACCCCCTACACCACCGGAGCTCCTTACCTCTATGAGTAGAGACCAGAGCTGCTGCTCAAGCCCCAACAAAGCCCAGCCCAGTCCCCATATCGAAGACTTGTTCGTTGTTGAGTTGATTTCCATTGAGTTCAACATACAGCAACCCCAGAGTGGGGCAGAGTAGAACCGCCCCTTAGGGTTGGCAAGTGTCGGAATCCCATGAAGACTTGGTCAAGGAAGCCTACAGGACCCGGTCTCCTCTGCCCTAGGAGGTCACTCAGTCGGATCTCGCAGTGAATGTGGTTGATTTTAATCTTTACAGAAGCAGACGGCTGCATCTTTCTCCCCCGGACCTTTAGCCTATATGGACCAGCAGCCGAGCACTCCGAATCGTTACACCAAGAGGCCTCCTTTCAAAACACAACATTCCTTGTGAATTTGGTGAAGGTTCACAGAACATAGGAGTTTTCTACTTAGCAACTCATGGGAGTTGATGCTAATGATGTAATAGGCTCACTGCCTCATCCCACTTCCTGTGTTGCCCTATTTCCATCCCCGCCCCCCTCCAGCCCAGTCTTTTCTGATCCTTCTGAACTTGGTTCTTGGGTAAGTACCACCCTTTTGTTCTCCAGTGGGCTGATGATTCTTAAAGGACCTGGGACCTCCTGTCAAGGCTCCTTAACAAAGTATTATAATCAAACTCACTGCCGTTGAGTTGATTCTGACTCATAGGGACCCTATAGGACTGGGTTGAACTGCCCCTGTAGTTTTCCATTATGGGAGTAGAAAGTCCCATCTTTCTCCGTGGGAGTGGCTAGTGGTTTCGAACTGCTGGCCTTGTGGTTTGCAGCCCAACTCGTGACCACTAGGCCACCAAAAATGTCAGTAGTGCTGAGATTGGAAATCTGGTTTGTCATCCTGGTCCTCATCACCTTTTGGAAGTATCTACTTCGGTTGGACATGTGGTCAGGAGAGACCAGTCCCTGGAGAAGGACATCATGCTTTGTAAAGTGGAGGGGCAGCGAAAAAGAGCAAGGCCCTTGATGAGATGGATGGACACGTCGGCGGCTGCCACAATGGGCTCGGGGATAGGAACATTTGTGGGGAGGGTGCAGGGCTGGGCAGGGCTCTGCCCTGTTGTGCAGAGGGTGGCTATGAGTTGGAACTGAATTGGCAGCGAGCAACACCAACAACTTAGGTGGTTGGGGTCTTGCTTCTCTGTTTGGATGATGAATCCCTCCCTAGAGGTAGAAAACAAAACAAACCAACCCAAAACTCAAACCAAACTCCCTCCCATCGAGTCAATTCAGACTCAGAGACCCTGTCGGGCAGAGTAGAACTGCCTCGGTGAGTTTCAGAGGCTGGAACTCTTTACAGGAAGGGGTGGCCTCCTGTTTCTCCCTCGGAGCGGATAGTGAGTTTGAACTGCTGACCTTGTGAGCAGCAGCCCGAGGAGTAACCCACGATGCCACCAGGGCTCCTAGAATCCCTCCCTAGACTCCAAAGGATTGAGAGGCAGTGAAGTTCTCCATCTTGATGTCTGGCTTCTCAGCTGTGTGATAGCTGGGCTCTCTGGCCCTGGGTCTTCCCACCTATAAAATGGGCATGCTACCAGAACACACTTCTCTCTGCCCCAGGCCAGACACTGCTGACAGTCTCCAGGGCCTTGGGAGGCCATGATCAGCCACTGCCCTGTCCCTCTGCTAACAAGAGCAGAAACTGAGCGAGTCTTTCTCAGAGGAATGAATTTGTTCTTGGAACTTGTGTTGTCTCTGCTTCTCAAGCAGGGGTGTTGGAGTGCTTTACGAAACTCTATGCCCCACGGGGCCTGGTGAGAATGAAGGGAACCGACCTAAGGTAATTGGGCCCGAAACTCCAGCTAGCCGCTGAGCCCAGAGAGAGATGGCTACTTCTGCGGAAGGAGCCCGCTGGAGCAAATTCGAGGTGTGAAATTGCCCTGTCTTCTGCCAGCCCCTGGAGGAAGGAGCTGTCTCCCCCAAGGCGTGCTGAATGAAAAGACTCAAGTTCACCTCATCCTCACCGCTGCCCTGCTGTCCTCCGCCCCCCACCTTCCCTAAGAAGACAACTTCACCCTGGGCTCTGAGCTTCAAGTCCCATCTTGCAAGGAAGCGCCGAGAAAACCAGCGGACCCTGCAAATACCCAGGCACGGCAGCTCTTAGATTCGAACACGCATCCCCAAGATGATGACAAGACAGCGGAAAGAAGTGCCGGGCCTGGACCGGCGCGCCGAGCCCGCCCCCACCCTTCTTTTCCGTGAAATCGGAGGCAACTTTTATCTCCGTTGTCAGAGCCCTGGTTGATGCACATTGGGTTTGCTAACCGCAAGGTCAGCAGTTCGAGCTCATCAGCTTCCAAAGACGAGCCTTTCTGCTCCTATAAAGAGTTACAGTGTTGGAAACCCACAGGGGACAGTTCTACCCTGTTCTACAGCGTCGCCATGAGTCAGAATCAGAATCCACTTGACGGCAGTGAGTTTGGGAAGATTAGTAGCCGACAACCACCAAGGTTACAACAGCCTAAGTGTGTTTGCCCAAGGTCAAGCTGTGGATGAGAAGTAGTCTCTCTGTCTGTCTCTCTCCTCACGGGCTAGTTCTAGAACGGATCCCCTTTAAAAAAAATCCCCTTTTTTTCTCAAAACCCTCTTGTGCCCTCCTGCCCGTCTCCAATGGACACTCCAATTTAACTCAGACACACGAGGAGCCAATGGGACTGAGCGAAACTGCCCTCTGAGTTTCCAACACTGGTTTCCGAACTGCTGACCTAGAGGTTAGCTGCCCAATGCATAACCACTTTGCCACCAGGGCTCTGCTCCAGCTAACTGTTTTTAACAATGACTTCCACCCAAACTTGGTCCATCCTGTCTCTCCCCCACCATCTTGAGTGGAGGTGGGGTGGGGTGGGGGCGTGTCGAATTCCAACTCTCCCCTTTCCTCCTCATTAGGTCTGAGTAGGGGATGAGGGAGAGAAAGAGAACATTTGTTGATGAAATTCTAAAAATTTTTAATATCACATTTTTCCTTTTTTGGGGGGGTGGGGGGCCCGCGGGGAGGAAGGGGCACGATAGTGTGAGGAAACTTTTGCCCTTGGCCCAGCGCAGGAGAGGTCGAAGCTTCTCTCTGGCTAGGCGAAAGGGGGTGCGCTCTTCTTGGGGTCCCTTTACAAAAGGCCCTCCCCTCGTTTCCGGCCTCTGGCGCCAGCTTTGGCTGGGCGCCTGGATCCCGTTGCTATGACGACCGGAAGAGGCGGTGGCGGCTGCTAGCGATGCTGAGGAGAGGTGGAGGCTAGTGGGGGGTTGGGGGGGTGGCTTGGAAATGGGGGTGGGGGTAGGGATCGCGGGCTGGGGATGCAGACGAGGAGGGGGAGGGGGCCCGGGGCTCCCTTTAACTCTGACCCCCTTCATTCACCCGAGCCTGGTTGCCTTTTGCATGATTTTTCTCTCGGGCCAGGAGGACCGCGCAGCTTCTCAGCGTGTGTGTGTGTGTGTGTGTGTGTGTGTGTGTGTGTGTGTGTGTGTGTGTGTGTGT
>NW_022104553.1:18209043-18211968 GCF_000313985.2 Echinops telfairi | reverse complement strand
CCCCCAGTTCTGGAGAGCAGAGTCGCTTTTGAGCTTCTCTGGGTCCCCTTTCAGAGGAAGAGAGGACAGTGACACCCCTGTAACATCCGGAGGCTTTAGAATTGGGAGGGGGTCCCCTGTTCCTTATAGCAGTGTCCCTCTTCCTCAAAGATAAACAGACAACCCCCCTAAATCAAGAAGCTGCAAAAGCCTTCAAGTGGGAAGATGCAGGATCCCCCCCCCAATTCCTTGAATGAATAGTCTCTTTGCTCTCTCACCCTGGCTTGTAGAGGGCCCAGCAGGGGCAAAGGGTGTATCCTGGAGTCACCAGCTCACCCCCAAGGGAGCCCAAGTATGCTAGGATAAGGGTGGTGAGGGGGTACAAGGTGAGGGGAATGATACCGGAGGACCCTCAGCTGTTGGAGAGGAAAGAGAAGGAGCCAGAAAGAGGGGATCCTTAAGGTTGGGGTGTGTAAGGGTCCCAAGTGTTGACCAGCAGTGGCCCTGGGTTAGGGGAGTGTGTGGGTTGGGAGGAGGGATGACAATGTGTGAGGTGACACGGCCCGGTTGCCATAGGGGTCCCCCCTCCCTAGAAAACCCTGGGGCAGGGGCCTGTAATGGGGTGGGTGGGAGGGGTGCAGGTCCACACCTGCGCAGGGATGAAATTGAGGGGTGCAAGGTCACCCTGTGCCAGAAATGTTCCTTTCTCCTCCATTCCCTCCCACCCCCCACCCCCCAAGGTTTTTAGGCTCTTAACTCTAGGTGGGTTTTGTCTGGAAGAAGTCTAAGAAAGAGTGATGTTCAGGACAGGTGCACAGAAGAAGGGCTGGGGTCCTCGGCGGGGTAGGCAGAGGGGTGGGTGTGTGGTGGTGGGTTTGCCAGGGCAGAAGGCAGTAAATGGGTGACGGGGTGGGAGGGTGGTGGTGTCCGGAAGCAAGCAGACTGGGAAATGCTCTCTCCCTTGTTGGGGAGTTTGTCTTCATGAATGTCACTCCTACCAGGGGTACAACCCACGTCGTGGGGGCAGGGGGGCTCCTTTCACATTCTGTCTACTCAGGCTGAGATGAAATAGTGGGGAGGGGGGAGAAGTGGGGGCGTTCTCTCCCGCGAGGAAGGAAGTCCGTGGGGGGGGGCATGAAGGGGATTTCCAGAGAGGAGACTGGAGAGCTAGAGTGGGTGGAGGAAGTGGGGAGAGTAAAGGATTCGTTTGTTCGTTCCGATAGAAGAGGAGGGACACTTGCTTCCTTCTCGGATGGAGTTGGACAGGGTGGGGGGGCAGGTTTGGACCGTGTGGCTCCTGAGCAGCTAGGTGAGTTGGGGGTGGGGCGTGGTGGATTCTGGAGTAGAGGTGGGGGCGCTGCTCTTTACCGTTGAAGGGCAGACCAGCAGGGAGCGGGACCGTGCTAAGTCCTTTCTTGGATGGAAGTGGGAGTTCAGGCCAGAGGTGGGGAGCTTTCCAATTGAAGAAGGAGTTGGGGTCTGCAAGGGCAAGAGTGGGTTTGTTGTTGTTGTTGTTTTCCTTCCAAGGCAAGCGCCTTGTCCTCCGTGGAGAAGGACGCGGTGGTTCTGCAGGGTCTTTTTTTTAAGTTGTGCAGGGAGTGGAAGACTTTGGTGGAGTAGGGAGATTACCCCTTTGGGTAGGAGGCCATACCTAATAGGGGTGGGGGAAGGCCGAGGAGCCAGGAGCCAGTGGGGGAGCTGGGAGGGAAGGGGGTGGGTAGGCATAGAGGCATTCTTCAGCATCAGTGGGTCTACTGTTGGCTGCACACTCAAATCCCCTAGGGAGCTTTTAAAAACCCTGAATGTTCAGGCCACACCCCAGACCAATCAAGGCAGAATGTCTCAGCTGGGATACTGGATAGGGGGAGGGGGTATTTCTTATTCATTTTGTTCCAACTCGGAAGCAGTTGCCTGTGCAGGACACCTGGAGATGCCTTAGAACGGTGCCCTGTAGGGTTTTGTAGAACGGGCTGGGTGTTCAGGAGGACCTGGTGGGGCCTTTTCCCACCTTCCAAGGTGAACTCCCATGATGAACTTCCAACCTACCAATTAGCAACTGAGGGTGAGACCCTTTGAGAAGCCCTGGTTCCCCAGCCAGGGAGACATTGCGCATGGGATGTTGTTGTTGTTGTTTGGGGGGGTGGGCTTGGAGTCCATTTGGACCCCAAGTGATAGAGGAGAACTGCCCCCCACCCCCCAAGGTTTCCTAGACTGTAATATTTACAGGAACCATCGCCCCACTCACATCTGTCTCCTTCAGGGTCAGGGGGTGAGTTCCAACAGCTGACCTTTGGGGATGGCTGGGAGCTGCTTAAGCGTTGGGCCACCAGGCTGTTCCATGGCCTCCGGGAGGCCTGGGGCTGCCCTGAAGGGGCCAGCTTGTGAGAAGATGCCCGTTTTTTTTTCTTTTTTCCCAGCTGATGACCCAGTGGGAGGTTCCCCCCCACCCCCACCCCAGGAGAGGACCGATGTGGTCTAGGAAAGTGTAGAAAGAAGCTGGAATTCCTCCCCTCCCCTCCAATCCTGTCTCCCCCCACCCCAGCCCTCCTTCTCTGCACCTGTCCCTTACCTCTGGCCATTACTCTTTGACAACCAGACAACCACTCCACCCCACAAGACCCCTTCCAGAAACGTTGAAGGGGGGTGGGGGGAGGAACAGGAAGCAAACAAGGTGGGGGGTGCGCAGAAGGAGGGGAGTCACTCTGAGTCCCATCAGGGAGGGAGCTTGGCTTCTTTGGAAGGTCACCCTTGTTTCATGGTGGCCTCTTCCCCTGGGAGGTGGGTGTGGGTGGAGGAATGGCAGAAGGGGTGGGGGGCAGAATCCCTCAACTGGGCATATCTCTGAGGCCAAGTTGGGGAGACTGGTAGAAGATACAGGCAATAAAGAGAGGGGACTTCTGGGGAGCGGTGGGTGGGGCGAGATTTCAGGAGAAGGGTGATGATGGG
>NW_022104553.1:18201913-18208469 GCF_000313985.2 Echinops telfairi | reverse complement strand
CGCTGGAACGAGGAGCGGGGGCTGTGGTGCGAGAAGGGGCTGCAGGTGCTGGTGACCACGGTGGGCGCCTTCGCCGCCTTCGGCCTCATGACCATCGCCATCAGCACCGACTACTGGCTGTACACGCGCGCCTTCATCTGCAACACCACCAACCTCACGGCCGGCAGCGACGACGGGCCGCCCTCCCGCGGGCCAGGGGCCAGCGACAAGAAGGACCCTGGGGGCCTCACGCACTCTGGTCTATGGAGGATCTGCTGCCTGGAAGGTAGGCCTGCCTCGGACCACTGCCCTTCCCAGCCCCCTACCCCCTTCTCTGCCCAGGGCCCCCCACTCACAGAACCTGCCCCCCACTCACACAACCCACCCCCCATGAATGCTCCCTCAGGTCCCTCTATCAATGCCTCCCAGGGCTCCCCATTCATGCCCTGGGCCGAGCCCCATTCAATCCCCCAGAGCCCACCACTCAACCCAGAGTCTCCACTCACACCCAGCAGAGCACCCCCAACCACCATTCACATGCCCAGAGTTCTCATGACACCCCCAGAGACCCTCATTCACACCCCTAGAAACCCCCCATCCAGTCCCCCAGAGCCCGCCACTCAACTTCTTAGAGCCCCCCCCTCCCCCATTCACACCCCACTATCATCCCTGTCTCTTCTCTGGGCACCCAAGCTCCTGGCCTTTCTTCACCCCCCTCACCCCCACCCACCTGGTCCGGTCTTGCAGCCCTGGGGACAATCGGAGCCCAGGCAGCACATTTCGGGAGGCAGCACATTTCAAGGTCAGAGGTTCAAACCCACTAGCCACTCCTCTGGGGACATATGAGGCTGTCTGCTCCTGTAAAGATTACAGCCATGGAAGCCCTGGGGGGGACAACTATGCTCTGTCCTGTGTGTGTGTGGGGTGGGGTGGGGGGTGTCTCTGCATCTCTCTTGACCCACTTTTCTGTTGTCTGTCCCCCTGGGGGGAGTTATATGTAGATCATTGTGATCTGTTCCCCCTTTCGACCCCCACCTTCCCTTTACCCTCCTGGTATTGCTACTCACATGCCTGGTCCTGAGGGGTTTATTTATCCTGGATTCCCTATGTTTCCAGCTCCTATCTGTACATGGTCTGGTCCAGCCAGATTTGTAAGGTAGAACTGGGGTCATGATAGTGGGTTGGGGGTGGGGGAGCATTAAAGAACTAGAGGAAAGTTGTGTGTTTCGTCGATGCTATACTGCACCCTGACTGACTCATCTCTTCCTTGTGGCCCTTCTGTAAGGGGATGTCCAATTGTCTACAGATGGACTTTGGGTCTCCACTCTGCGCTCCCCCTCATTCACATCAATATGATTGTTTGTCATTTGTCTTCTTATGGTGTGTGTTTAAGCGACACTCTAAGTCTTTACCCACCTGTCTCCCACGGGGCGTCCGGTGGCACTGAACTGCTGACCTTGCAGTTGGCAGCCCAGTGTGGAACCTCTTGGCCACCGGGGCTCTCCGATGACACATCACCTGCCTCTTCCCCCATCTTCCCATGTCACCATCGGGGGTGTTCATTCAGTCTCAGCATGTAGTTCCGCCATCTCCCTTCTGGGATTTTCCCATCATCCTTCACAGCAACCCAGTATCCCCTCGGCACCACATCTTCATCTTTGGATCATCCCCAAAGCATTATATTTTCTTTCCCTGTCTTTCCCAGTCTTCGGAGCTTCTCTTACTTTATGCTTTGATGGTTTATTGTAATCGGGTGGAGGTTTGTCGAGCAGACCCGCTGCCCGTGCAAGAGCTCACACACATCTGGCTTCTCGCGGTGGGTTGCATCTTCATCCCCATGATGTAACCCCGGGGCTCACCCTGCACCCTCCTCTTATCCTACCCTTCTGGAACTTAGTTCTTGGGTGAATGCCGCCCTTCTAAAATCTCCAATGGTGGCTGATGCTAAGGTGTGTGGGTCTCGCTACTTGAATCATTGCCCTTAAAGACCTGCCTACTGTTGGGCTAGGAGCCCTGGTGGTGTCGCGGTTACGTCTTGAGCTGTGAGCTGCAGAGTCGCTGGTTTGAAACCACCAGCCGCTCTCTGAGAGAGAAAGAGGAGGCTTTCAACTCCTGTAAAGAGTTCTACTCTGGGAAACTCACAGCGGGCAGTTCTACCCTGAATCGTTTTGAGTTGGCATCAACTGAATGGCAGTGAGTTTGGGTTTACTCTTTGGTTGGAAATCGAGCCAGTGGGGTGAACGCATTTCCAGACCCGCAGGGTGACTAAGGGACGTTGTCTTGGGGGTGCCACCAGCCTCTATCCAACCAGCAGTTCCCGTCAGTTTTACATTTTTTAACGATTTTGAGTTTTGTTCCACATTAAAAAAAATCATTTTATTGGGGGCTCTTTCAGCTCTTATAACAATTATTACACATTTTTTGGATCACTCAACTTAATACCTTCTACTGTGGTACCCTTCAGAGCAGTTGGGGTGGTAGCTGGCATCCTCTCATTCATCTGGTCTCAGGGTTGTGGAGACAGGAGTGGTCCATCATTCATCTATTGGGCTCATTGATGTACTTGCACTCTTTTTTCCTTCGGGAGGTCTTCAAGGAGACTGGTCATTCCACCATTGATGGCTCAGGTCTCACCAGAGTAGGATGTTGAGCATCTTTGTGGGCTGTGTTAGTGGGCTGTGTTAGTCTTTTGTTAGTGGGCTGTGTTAGTCATTGTCTTTGTGGGCTGTGTTAGTCTATTGACCTTGGTGTACCCTGCAACGTGGACCATGCATCGTTTTTTGTTTGCTTTGTTTTGTTTTCATTTTCAGCGCTGTATAAGCTGTTGCTTTTTTTCTTAAAAGATTATTTTATTGGGGGCTCTTACAACTCTGATTATAATCCATGCATCGACGGTATCAGGCATGTTTGTACATCTGTTGCCATCATTCTTTTCTACACATTTCCTTTCTATTGAGCCCTTGGTATCAGCAACTCTTTTTTCCCAAGTTTTTTTTTTTTAATAAATCATTTTGTTGGGGGCTCTGACGGCTCTTCTGACAATCCATCCCTCCATTGTGTCGAGCACATTTGTACCTATGTTGCCATCATCCTGCTCAAAACATTTTTTTTCCTTTCAAAACAGGACAGAACATTTTCTTTCTACCTGAGTCTTTGATATCAATTCCTCCAACCCCATCGTATCTTGACCCCGGGGCACCCCTGGGTGGTGTCCTGGGTCCACCACTCCGCTGCTAGCAGAAAAGCGGGCAGCTCAAAGCTACCCCGGCATGCCTCACAATAAAGGCCCGGTGGTCTGCTCCCATAAGATCGTGGCTAAGGGTCTGCCAGGTCAATGGATAGAATGAGGGAGACTGGTGGTCCGGTGGGTTAAGCGCTGACCTGCTGCTCACAAGGTTAGCCTTTCAATCCCATCAGCCAGCCTGAGGGAGGAAGAGGAGGCTGTCTGCTCCCGTGAAGGTTCACAATTCTAGGAAACCCCCATATCAGATTGTTACGAATCAGAGCGAGGAGATGGCAGTGGGGTGGGGTTGGTATGACAAAGAAGAACTGCCCTACGGAGTTTTCCAGGCTTTAATCCTTAGGGGGTCGGGCACCCTGGCAGTGCAGTCAGTACATGAAATGTTTGGCTGCTAATCAGAAGGTCAGAGGTTCAAAATCGCCAGTTGCTCTGAGGGAGAAAGCAGAGGCTTTCTCCTCCTGTAAAGCGTTAGAGCACCGGTTCTCAACCTGTGGGTCGAGACCCCTTTGGGAGTCAAACCACCCTTTCACATGGTTCAGTCGATTCATAACAGTAGCAAAATTAGTTACAAAGTAGCAATGAAAATAATGTTAAGAACCAATGTGTTAGAGTCTCAGAGACCCCCAGGGGCCGCTCTACTCCGTCCTGGAGGGTTGCTGAGTCTGCACCGGCTGGAAGGCAGTGAGTTTGGTTTGGCTCTGGCCAGCTGCCACACAGGGGTGTGTGTGTGTGTGTTGGGGGGTGGAGGGGCAGCTCCATTCCGTCCAGCAGGGTGACCCTGAGTTGGAATCCACTCAGTCGTTGTGGGTTTTTGCTTTGCTTGTTTGTTTTTAATCCTTTTACTGGGAGCTCTTACAGAGGTCATAACACCCCATAGCTCCAGCGCCATCTCAAGCAGCAGTGTTCAATGGCTAGCTAGCACCTTCGGTTTCCAAACATCTTTCTTCTTGAACTCCTTGGCATCAGCTCCCTTGATGCCCTCCCTCCCCACTCCGGTTTGGGGGATCCGTATGGAAGCAGAGCCCCAGGTCTTCCCTCCCACAGAGCTGCTGGGAACGCTGGGACCACAGACTTGTGGTGAGCAGTAGGGCGCTTAACTACTGCACAGGAACAGCCTCCTCGTTCCTCCCTCGGTGCAGCTGGTGGGTTTGAACGTCTGACCTGAGGATTAGAGCCCCTTGAGAGCCCTCTGGAGCACAGCTTTGCTCTGTACACGGGAGTCAGGCCCCCTTTAGTTCTCGCGGTCTCATGACCGAGGTGGCAGTCGTTGGTGGAGGTGACGCCGTGCCTCTCCTGGACTCGGAGGACCCACGCTTTTCTTGTCTTCATTTGTGTCCCCTCCCCCTCGTCCTGCCTCCAGGTAGACCCTCTGTTGTCCGTTCTCCTCCCTCTTCCCTTGCCCCGTCTTGGCCACACTCTTGGCTTCACTGTTTCTTGCTCAGGCCCTGGGCTGGGGAGCAGAGCGTCTGAGTTCTAGCCCCACTGTGTGCGTGTGACTGGCTGCTTTGCGTCTGCAGCCTTTTCACCTGCAGGAGTCTCACAGCTCCATGGGCACCTCGAAAGACCAGCAAGTACCAAAACTCCTCCTTGGGTGGTCACCATGACCCTCCAGGGCAGAATCAAGCCCCCACTCCCACCCCTGTGGGTCTTTGGGAGTGGTGGTCTGTGTGGGAACACACTGCCTCATTGTCCTCCCATGGAGCCGCTGGTGGGTTTGAACCACTGGCCTTTCTGTTAGTGGCCAAGCACTCAAGCACTGTGCTCCTTCCTGGGGGCACCAGCCTGTGGAAGTTAGCCCCCCTGCCTTGCAAAAAGAACCAGGAGAAATGTGCTGTCATGCTGAACTGCTCCATCGGCTTTTCCTTTCCATTAAAAATATATATCATACGTTTTTTTTAATTTTTTACCATGAGTTGGGGGAAGGTTTGCCAAGTAGATCAGTTCTCCGAGTCTCACAAAGAAGGTCCCATCTGATTGATCACTGTGTTCTCAGTGCACCACCCCTCACTCTACTTCCTCCCCGGTTCCTGTTTCCACTCCTCCTCCTCCTCCCCAAACCCTGCCGGATGGCGCCCTGGGCACACACTGCCCTGTCCATCTCAACAGGTCACTCACCCGTGGTAGGATGTGCGCTACTCACCACTCTGGTGTGTTGCTCCCCTGTAGACCGTCTGTGGTTGGAACTGAGCCATGGTGGGGGGTGGGAAGATGAGGCGTGCCCTTGCGGGCCTAGCAGATGACCGAGGGCCAGTCTCGGCGGCCTCCCCAGACTCTTATCTGGCCAGCAGGCCTGACCTTTCAGATTCTGAGTGCACCACCCGACTGTCAGAAAAGTCTCGGGTGTTGCCATGCTGCCAAACAGGTTTCAGGGGAGCTTGGAGCCTGAGGCAGACTAGGAAGAAAGGCCTGGCAAAACCATTCTGGGAGATGGGCCCGGACAGACACAGTGCAAACCTCTCAGGCGGGCTTGCCACGCTGGGGTCAGGCTCAGTTTTGGCCAACCATCACAGCACCATAAGGCCCCGAATGGGTATCATGCACATCAGTCCTGCGAGGTGGGCACCGCCCTTGTGTGACCGCAGAGCAAACTGAGGCTCAGAGAGGCTAAGCCACTTGCTCAGGGTCACACAGCCGGGAAAGGACACTGAGCCGGAAACAAGACCTTCCCAGCCCCCAGATCCAAAGGCCAAGCGTCCCCCAGGAGCCCCGCAGAGCAGAGAACTGCCTGCACTCCTGTGGGGTCTGAGACTGCACATCCTTAAGAGAGCTTACTCACGGCCTCCTCTTTCCCCCTCAGAGGGATTGGTAGGTTTGAGCCCCAGAGCTTTCAGTTAACAGCCAGGCACTTACCTCACTGCGCCATCGTGGATCACCAGGGAGAGCAGGGAGACAGCACCCAAGGGACCCTGGTGGCCGAACAGTTGACTCCTCAGGCCGCTAATTGCATCCTCAGCAGTTCGAGTCCACCAGCTGCTCCTGGGGAGAAAGACGAGGCTTTCTACTCCTGGAAAGAGTGACAGTTCCAAGAATCCCCCAGGGGCAGCTCTACCCTGTCCTCTGGGGTGGCTCTGGGTCGGGAGGGACTCTGGCAGGGAGGGAGGGGAGGACGGGCAGAGGTGTTTGTGGGCACAGGTAGAGACAGAGGCTCCGGAAGTTTTGCTGAGAAAAAGGTTCACGTGGACATCCGAGAGGGAGCACATTAGGCCAAGGGGACAGCCCAAGCCAAGTGGGGGCAGCCAGGTTTCTGGGGCACAGCGAGCGAGGGGGGCGCGGAGCAGGAGGGTACTCACGGAGCAGCAGGGCCCTAGCCTCGCAGGATCTTACACGTCGTTGGAG
>NW_022104553.1:18198297-18201813 GCF_000313985.2 Echinops telfairi | reverse complement strand
TCGGGAGGGACTCTGGCAGGGAGGGAGGGGAGGACGGGCAGAGGTGTTTGTGGGCACAGGTAGAGACAGAGGCTCCGGAAGTTTTGCTGAGAAAAAGGTTCACGTGAACATCTGAGAGGGAGCACATTAGGCCAAGGGAACAGCCCAAGCCAAGGTTCCTGAGGGGGGCAGCCAGTGTTTCTGGGGCACAGTGAGCGAGGGGGGCGCGGAGCAGGAGGGTACTCACGGAGCAGCAGGGCCCTAGCCTCGCAGGATCTTACACGTCGTTGGAGTGTACTTGTGTCTCCCTTGGAGATGGGAGCCATGAACGGTTCTTGAGCACAGGAGGAGCAAGGGCTAATTTAACTGTTAACCTGAATCGCCTGCCTCCATACGGCCAAAAGGCCACAGGAGAGAGGGGGCTGGAGGTGGAGGGAGCAGCAGAATCCGTGAGAAGGGGCTCGAATCCAGCACCTAGCCTGACTGGAGGCAGGAACCGGTGGTGGAGGAGGAGAGAGGGAGGGAGGAGTCGGGGCATGGCTCTGCCAGTTCGGGACCTCAGCCCCAGCGACATTTTTAAGACATGTGAGCCGGCCTCAGAGATAACTCCGTTCCGGTCCCAGACGAACGCAGTAATTGCAAATACCGCAAGAAAGCGAGGCCCGTGGAATTGAGGGTGCTGTGTATGTTACAGGGGCCCCGGGGGCATAGTGGTTCCGAGTTAGGCTGCCCTCTGCAAGGTCAGCAGTTCGCAACCACCAGCCGCTCCTTGGGAGACAGACGAGGCTTTCTACTCCCCTAAGCAGTTACAGTCTAGGACTAGCAGGGGGCGTTCGAGCCCGTCCTATAGCGTCACTGTGAATCAGAATGGACTTCATAGCATCGAGTTTTGTTTTGTTTTGGAAGTGGGTTATGCATTAGACTGCTAACCACAAGTTCAGCAGTTCGAGATCACCAGCCGCGCCTTGGGAGAAAGATGAGGCTTTCTACTCCTGTAAACAGTTACAGTCTCAGAAACTCGCGGTGGCCATTCTAGCATGTCCTGTAGGGTCGCTGGGAGCTGGAATCCCTCCGTGGCATAGAAGAGCTGTGGGGACATTCTCATCTTTTAAAAAACCATTTTATTGGGGTTCATACAACCCTTGTCACAATCTATCCATCCATCCATTGTGTCGAGAACACATTTGTACATTTATTGCCCTCATCATTCTCAAAACATTTGCTTTCTACTTGAGCCTTTGGTATCAGCTCCTCATTTTCCCCCTCCCTCCCCGCCTTCCCTCGTGAACCCTTGATAGTTTATGAATTATTATTATTTTGTCGTGTCTTACACTGTCCGATGTCTCCCTTCACCCACCTTTCTGTGGGGACATTCTGCTCTCGTGTATGAACTGTGCACTGGCGTGAAGAGAAGGTTTGCAATGTTGCAAGAATGAACAAAGTGGGTCCCAGAGACCCGGGGTGAGAATACTGGGACCCAGAGACCCAGCGTGAGCCAGTGTTGCTGGGAAAATGGAGCCGACAGACTCGCCCCACTTAGGGTGGCCAGACTCACTTAGGGTGGCCACGACCTCCAGTTTGTTTTCTCGTGAACAAACACAGTAGTCTTTTCTAAGGCCAGTAAAATAAAAGGCATCCTATCATTCTGTTTTGTTAGGGACTGTCCTGGGCCTTGGAGCCCTGGTGGCCCAGCGGGTTCCACGTTGGCCTGCTAACCTCAAGGTCAGCGGTTCGAACCCACCAGCCACTCCGAGGGGGAAAGACAGGGCGTTTGCTCCTGTCAAGAGTGACAGCCTCGGAATCCACAAGGACGGTTTTACCCCCGTCCTCTGGTTCCGCCCTCTAGGATTTCTGTGGGTCCGAATGGACTCGATGACTGTTGATTGATAAGGCATTAAATTCACCCGATATTAGGTGAACATTAGATCAGAGGGATCGTCTAGCTCAGGACGACAGCCAGCAAGGCTTTCTTGATGACAGCCCTCCAGTACAGGTTGCAGGCCTGACCCTCTCTCTGCCCCAGCCCTTCCCGGAAGCACAGACAGGATGTGAGTGAGTGTGCGTGGCAGTGTGCCAAAAAAAACGTTATTTAATCGGGTGGGTGAGCTGGGGAAAAGGAAATAGGTTAGACCTGAATACCATCCCCAGTCTGGAAATGTATACATTTTAACTTCCTGATTCGATATATTTACCCTTATCACTATCGACGTACTTGGATTTGTTTCTTCGCCTGCAACAGGAGAGTAAGTCGTTTTTAAAAATGAAAGAAATGACCATGAAAAACTTGATTTAATCAACCAAAGTTCCCTGAGTGCCTGCCACAAATGGTTTTCTCTGGACTGTTAAGCCAGAGGGACCTGGGGGTATAGTGATTATGCATTGGGGTGCGTGCGATCCCCAAGGTCAGCAGTTTGAAACCACCAGCTGCTTTGCTGCAGAAAAAGGAGGCTTTCTACTCCCGTCAACAGTTAAAGTCTAGGAAAACCGCAAGGGGGTTGCTGTGAGTCAGCCTTGCCTCGATGGCAGTGAGTTCAGTTTTTAGGTTTTGGGGAGTTTTTTGGTATTAACCCAAAGGTTAACGGTTCCAACCCGCCCAGCGGCACCACGGAATAAAGGCCTGGCCAGCCACTTCCTTAACAACCACCCTGCAGAGCCCAGTCCTGGTCTGTAACTGGCTGGGTCCACTGGTTCGAGTAGAACTGGCAAGACAGCAGTGGGTTGGGTTTGGGTTCTGGGCACCAACGTTGGTGTTTTTCTACCAGTCACGAGTCACACCATGCAACTCTTCTTTGGCTTTTGTTCTGAATCGATCGTGGTTGTGGTCAGTCGGTTCCGACCCACAGTGACCCCCATGCACAACAGATCAAGACACTGCCCGGTCCTGCGGCACCCTCACAGTGGTCCCTGTGCCTGAGCCCACTGATGCCGCCGCTGTGTCCATCCGTCTCGTCGAGGACCTCCCTCTTTTTCACAGTCCCTCCACGTGACCAAGCATGATGTCCTTCTCCAAGGACTGGTCTCTCCTGCAAACGTGTCCAAAGTATGTGAGACAAAGTCTCCCCATCCTTGCTGTTCCCCTGACAGATCTGTGTATTGCTCGGTCCAAAATTGAGCCACAGCTGTGTGTGTGTGTGTGGGTGGTGGTGGTGTCAGGTTCACAGCAGAAGGGTGACTAAAAGTCACAGTCCCTGGAATTCCACCAGCGGGTGTCCAGTCCGTAAGCCTGTTTTATGATGACGACGATGATGATGATTTTGAGTTTCACCCCATGTTTTTCTTTCAGCCAAGACCTCCCAGGGGGGTCTCTCTCAGGGTGGTAGCAGGGCATCATCTAGTTCTCTTGGTCTCAGAGTCCAGGACCCTGGGCTTCACATGGCCCATTCGGCCTTTGGACGAATTGTTTCCACGCCTATTTGATTTTCTTCACTCGTGTCTGCTTTGGGTGGGCAACCACCCATCTGGGTACTTCAAGGGCCACTCGTAAGCTTTTAAATCACCAGTGACCAACCCATCACCCAGGAAGGATGGAGAACTATG
>NW_022104553.1:18195467-18197054 GCF_000313985.2 Echinops telfairi | reverse complement strand
CCCGTCTATACCGCCGCCTGCTTCCTGGGTTCCCCGTCTATACCGCCTCCTGCTTCCTGGTTCCCCGTCTATACCACCTGCTTCCTGGGTTCCCCGTCTATACCGCCGCCTGCTTCCTGGGTTCGTTTAAGTTTTTCACAGCCAGTATGTCGTCTGTTGGCTGACTTCCACGGTGCTGCAATAGCAGAAATACTACAAGGGATGGGTTTGGGGGCTCTGGGGGTTGTGTATGTGTATTTTAAAATATTTCCTATTAAACGTAACTTTATAGATACTATCTAAGAGTTAGGAAACGTATCATCAGAGGTGAGAAAAATGATAACTATGCAGAAGCACACAGACAGAAAGCATGACCACTGTCACGCTCAGGCTCCTTCATGAGGAAACAATTCCAGTTTTATCTCCGCTTCTCTGAAGACGAAGGCGCTTTTGACACTGAGACCGGATTCCGTCGCGGGTACTATTGTGTAATCTAATTAAAGCCCCCCCCACGCAGTATGTGGGGAATATTATCCCCGGACATTTCACTTTCCTTCCGAGAGTTATTTTTTCGTGGAGACGTTGCCTGTTCTTTCGGGAAGGGCCGTCACTTCTCTGGGCACGTTCCGATTTCATGCACCATTAGGCTCTTTCAAAATTTTGCTGCTCTCTCTCCGCTCTCTCTTTTAGTAACAACTAGTTACGTGTCCACAAAAAGGAGAGTCTCGTTTATTTTCTTAGAAATGAATTTTATCGGTCTGCCACTCACCCGTCATACAATCCGGTCGTTCAACCCCCTCAGGACGAGTTGTCCAGTCATCACTACGTGAATTTAGAACATTTTCTTCATGCTGTGCTCCTGGTTATTAGCTCCCCACTCCCCGTCAGCCTCCCTGCCACACCGCCCCGAGGAGCCACTCATCTGGGTACTGTCTGTGTAGATTTACCGATCCTGGATTTCCTATGCACAAAAAACATTAAACAAACAAACTCCCCCCATACTAACAGTCATAACAGAGTAAAAGCGATAAAAAAAAATCCTTGCTGGGAAACAAAGCAGAAAACATTAAAAACTAGAACGAATTTAAAATGGATCAAAAGGGAGATCAAATGAGAAGCGGATTCACCAGGGGCTTATTCCACATAGTTTTTCCACCTTTACTTTCTTTTTTTTAACTCACACAACTTTCAAGTGGGTCAAAAGGGAGATCAAATGATAAGATCTTGCCTTTTAACCCAACTAGATCTGCGCAAACCAGCTTTCCTGACTTTACAAGGCTCTCTGTCTGGTAACAAGGATATTCATGTCCCTCCACGATGGCCAGAGAGGATTCACCAGAGTACTATTCCACGCGTGGGCCCTGCAAATGGATTGCAGGTTCCACTGTCATCCACGGTCTTCTGTCAGCCAGGTGTTCACACTGCTAGCACCGATACAATTCCCTCCTTTGGCTTTGGATTTTATGAGTTACAATCCTTGGATCCCACAGGCGGGAGTGCTTCTTCCCCGTGGGCTTAGTTGATGCCTCACGTCGATGGTTTCTTGTTTGAAGACAAGCTTTTAAGACCCCAGGTGATAGTCTTTGATAGTGGGGCACCATCTAGTGT
>NW_022104553.1:18189957-18194379 GCF_000313985.2 Echinops telfairi | reverse complement strand
TAAGCTCTGGTCTAGTTCAATGTGTAAGGTGGAACTGGGGTCACGATAGGAGGGCAGGGGAAACATTAAAGAACTAGAGGAATGTTGTATGTTTTATCGAAGCACCCTGGCTGGCTCGTCCCTCCCTTGTGACCCTTCTGTGAGGAGATGTCCAATTGTCTACAGGTGGGCTGTGGGTCTCCACTCCGGCCCCACTCCCAAGACTAATTCGTTATGGGAGCAGACAGCCTCGTCTTTCTCCCAAGCAGAGGCTGGTGGGTTCAAACTGCTGACCTGGAGGTTACTAGTCCATTGTCTAACTCACTACACCACCTGGGATTCTTTATAGCAATAAGAGATTATTCATTATTATTACTAGGCATTGAGAATGAGCGGGAGAGGGATTTGTTCAGGAAAATGGTGCTAGAATGGTCGTGGGAGGTTTCAAAAAATGGTAATGATGTTGCGGCCACTTGAAAAATGTGATGTAAAACCAAAAAGGGGCAAAAATGAGAATCTCACTGGCATTCTGACTCAGAGTGACCCTATAGGACAGGGTAGAGCAGACCCTGTAGGTTTCCAAGGGTACGACAGGGATCAGAAAGCCTCATCCTCCCCCTGGAGTGCAGCTGACGGCTTCAAACTGCTGACCATGCTGTTAGCAGCCCAGTGAGTAACCCGCTGAGCCACCAGGTAGCCCTCCTCACAGGTGAGGAGGCTGGAGGTCTGAGTTGAGCTCTTGGGCGCTGCATGAGACACACTGTCAGTTGGCTCTGGGGGAGGTCCTCTCTCGTGAGTGTCTGCTTCCTGGGAGACCTAGTGTGCTTTGGCGTCTGTCGCCAACCTCCAGTTCTGCTCCTTTTATATCTCATAGGAGCGGGACACTAGGCCGTGCCCTACACTACCCTGCCTCATTAACCTAACGAAGACAGGCACTCCCGTGGAATGACCGCCTGGGCCCCATCCCCAGTGCTTCCTAGTGGCTTCTGACTTACAGAGGTGAGAGCTCACAGCTCATTTATCGTCCAGAAGGACAATCCATCCCGAGCAGAATTATTGCCACGTTTAGCTGCTAGCTCACTACTCAGAGGAGAACTCTGGGGGCCGGAAAAGGGACAGTGAGTCAGCCTCCATCCCCCAGGCTGGGAAGGGCCAAGCCAGAGCTAGAACTCACTTCTCCGTGAGTTAGAATCCCAGCTCACCGTCTCTCCGCCATCCCCAGCCGGACCGCCAGCGTCAGGCCTGCTCTGCTCATTAGATGCCCCCAAATGGGGTGTGCTGGGTGCGTGGAGAAGTTGGTTTGAAATCCGCCAGCCGCAAGGTGGGAAGTTCAAAACTGCCAGCTGCTTCTTGGGAGCGAGAGGAGGCCTTCTATTCCCGTGAAGAGTGACAGCCTCGGACGCCCACAGTCTGTGGGTGTGCTGGTTCTGTGCCGGTTCTACCCTGTCCCCGTGGGTGAGAGTTTGGGCCGGGAGTTAACTCATCCATCCACTCACTCATGTCTCCTTTCTTCCTGTTTTACTTTCTTTCACGGCACGCCATTCTTCATTGGCATACTGAGTTAAGCGTTGGGCTGTCAACCTCCCAAGTCGGTGGTTCAAGTCCACCGGTGGGTCCAGGGAGGGACAGTGACGTGGTGGAGGGGGATCCTGTGAGACCTGAGGGGGTTCCTGGGCGGTGCAGATGGTTCACACACTTGGCTGCTCACTGGAAGGCTGGGGGGCTTAGTCTGCTCCAGAGGTGGTCAGAGAAAAGCCCTGATGACCTACTTCTTAAAAAATAAAAATAAAAAAACCATGAAAAAACTTAGGGACCCATTTAAGGAGCCCTGGTGTGCAGGGGTTACCAGTTGTGCTGCCATTTGCAAAGTCAGCAGTTGAAACCCAGGGAGAAAGATGAGGCTTTCTGCTATCGGAAAGAGTTACAGTCTCTGGGGAAGAAATTAGACAGTGCCCCCCACCCCCTGCTATCAGATAAAATAACGCCTGGGGTCCTAAAGGCTTTTAGAGGCCAACTAAGTCCACGTGGAAGAAGGACACGGTCCTTAGTCACTGAAGGACAGTAATTCCTACAATCTGAGGTCGGAGGGAGGGATGAGGATCAGAGCCTAAAGTCTGAGCCTCCGTTTTCAAAAGGCCATGGTCGACAGTGGGAGCCTAAGATGCATTTGTGGATCTACATAGGATCTATGCCTCCAGTGGTCTCCCTCTATCCACAGTTGGGGGTGGGGGTGGTGGAAGGACAGGGTTACCAAATGCAGTGCGTCGGAGAGAGGAGTAGAGAGGATCCAAGCATAAGCCAGACTTGAACAGTTAAAACTTTGTCAGCGCTCCCCCTCTGATGCAGGCTGGATCTGAGCTGATCGTCAACATGTGTTGACGTTTGTGTTCGGTTTGTTCGTATTAGGGTGTCTCTCAGAGGGGCTATGTCATTGGAGGTCACCCCCTTGAAGTTGTGTTAGATGTTTTAGGTCTATGGAGCTGAGGATTGATGAGCCTATAGGGACAGCAAGTAGAATAAGGGTTTGCAGGGGCAGGGGGTACAGGGGTGGGTGGGGAAGTGGTGTGAAAGGGAGCTGATGTCAAGGGGTCCGTATAGAAAATGAATGTCTGGGAGCAATTGTACAATTCTGCCTGACGTGACTGAACTATGGGATGATATGATACATGTAGCAACTCCCAGCTAACAAATAAATAAATAAATGGACATTAAATTAAAAAACCTCTAAAAATAAAATTACCACAGGAAGCTGATATCAGAGTTCAAGAAGAAAATGTTTTGAAATGGATGATGGCAGCAAATTGTACAATCAAGCTCGATCTAATTGAATTCTGGATTGTTATCATGTCGGGAAGAGCTCCCAGTACAGTGATTAAATAATAACAATCAAGAAAAAGATTTGAAACGCTACAGTCTCAGAAACTCGTGAGGGCAGTTCTAACCCTGTCCTGTAGGGTCGCTATGAGTCGGAATCAACTCGCAGGCAGTGAGTTGGGTTTGGGGTTGGTTTTGGTGGTGTGGTGGGCTGTGCACTGAAGAGCTAACCACGGGGCCAGTGATTCGAACCACCCACCACACTACAGGAGAAAGAGGAGGCTGTCTGCTCCTGTGAAGCTTTCAGGTCTCAGAAACCCACAGGGGAAGTTCTGGTCTCTCTCATAGGGCTGCTCAGTGGCTGTGAGTTTGGTTTTGGGTCTTGGAGGTGTCGTGGATTCCGCATTGGGCCGCTAACCACAAGTCCAGTGGTTCAAACCCACCAGCTGCTCCAAGGGAGAAAGATGAGGCTGTCAGCTCCCATCGAGATGGACAGTCTCTTAAAATGCACAGGGACAGTTCTACTCTGCCCTACACGGTCACTGTGGGTCAGAATTGACTTGATTCTGGTGGGGTATTTTGGGCTAACCCCTGGTGGGGTGCAATCGGTGATGCATTGGGTGCTCACAGAAAGGTCAGGGTGTGGAACGCACTTGCCAGAGTGTGAGGGGGAGGACAAGGAAGCAGCCTGCTTCTCGCAGGATCTTCGGCTTTGGAAATGCTGGGGTCCGTTCGACTCTGTCGTTTTGGGTCGTTATGGGTTGGAATCAACTCGACGGCAGTGGGGTATGTCTGGTGGCAAAGTAGTTCAAGGGCAGGTTTGCTCATCAAAAGATCAGCATTTCCAACCCATCATCTGCTTCTCCAGAGAGAGGAGGCTGTCTGCTCCTGTGAAGCTTTCAAGGCTCAGAAACCCACAGGGGAAGTTCTGGTCTCTCTCATAGGGCTGCTCAGTGGCTGTGAGTTTGGTTTTGAGTCTTAGTGGTGTCGTGGATTCGCACTGGGCTGCTAACCACAAGTCCAGTGGTTCAAACCCCCTAGCTGCTCTGTTGGAGATGATAAAGCTACCATTTCCAATAAAGATGTAAACTCAGAAACCCAAATTGACATTGCTAAAGGAATCTTGGTGGTGCAGTGGGCTATGGGCAACACGTTGGGTGGCTGACCACAAGGTCAGCCATTCGAATCCACCAGCAGCTCCTCAGGAGAAAGAGGAGGCTGTCTTTCTTTTATAATTTTAATAAAATCATTTTATTGGGGGCTCTTATAACAACCCATATATCCATTGTGTCAAGCACATTTGTACATATGTCGCCATCAGCATTTCCAAAACATTTTCTTTCTACTTGAGCCCTTGGTATCAACTCCTCTTTCCCCCCCTCTCCCACTCCCACCCTCCCACCCAAAGTTGAGGCTTTCTACTCCCAGGAAGAGTTACAGTTTCAGAACCCCCCAGGGACAGCTCTACCCCCCGCCCTCTGGGATTGCTCTATGTCAGATCCAGCCAGATGGCAATGGATGTTGGGTTTATGGACGGAGTTAAGTTGTCAACGATGAGGGGACGGTGTTTATTGTCAAGTTGTCAACGAGCCCTGATGGTGCTGTGAGTTAGGCTTTGGGCTGCTAGCC
>NW_022104553.1:18185441-18189181 GCF_000313985.2 Echinops telfairi | reverse complement strand
GCTTGCACCTGTCAAGATTGCTAGCCTCTTCAGGATCAAGTAAAGAAGCGGCTCATATTTTCCACAGCGCTGGCCAAAATCTCAAGAAGACGGAGACCTCCTGAGTGTGCTTAGTGGAGGAACGGAGAAAGCAGCCTTGGCACACACCCACCGTGCAACAGGCACAAGGCCCCTCACGCCCATTGAGTGGTTTCTAACTCAGGACAGCGCGGCCGGCGCATGGCCCGGGCTTCAGAGACTGCGGCTCATGAAGGGAGTCGAAAGCTGCTCAGAGGGGCTGGAGGTCTAAGAATCGCTGGCCCCACGGTGGCAGCCCGCCCTGCAACCAGGACAACAGCACAGCTTCCTCGGGCAGCACGCCCTCACCCATGCTGCCTCGGAGCGACCCGACCGGCCGGGGGAGAATGCCCCCGGGAGCCTCCGAGACGGCCACTCTGGGCGGGAGTAGAAAGCTCCGTCTTTCTCCCACCGAGCAGCTGGGAGTTTTGTTGCTGTTGTTTGAAACCGTTTTCTTGGCGCTCCATCCACGTATCGTACAATTCGATCATGCCATCCTATCAAGAAGGGTTGGGTGCTCGATCACAATCGGGGCGAGAACATTTTCTTCTTCTGTGTACTCATTGCTATTCCTGTTCTTCGCTTTTTTTTTTTAATGTTAATTGTGGCAAAAATAGATACACAACGAAACATTCTCTATGCCCATCACTTCGACCTATACGATTCAGCACTATTGATTATACTCTTCCTGTTGTTACAACCATTATTGACCTCCTTTTTCCAAATTATTCCACCATTAACATACATTACAACTCTTCCTCCTTCACCCATGGTAACCGTTGGTTAAGTTGGCTTTTTTTAGTAGTTTTCTATCTTTCTGATAGTGGATGGAGGTGGGGTGGGGTCGAGTATTAAAGAACTAGAGGAATGTTGTGTGTTTCGTTGGTGCTATACTGCACCCTGGCTGTCTCATCCTTTCCTTGTGACCCTTCTGTGAGGGGATGTCCAATTGTCTACAGATGGGCTTTGGGTCTCCTCTCTGGCCCCTTTCGTTTGCCTCGGCAGGATTGTTTGTTTTGGGTCATCTGATGCCTGAGCCTGTCGATGCCTTGTGATCACACAGGCAGCCTCCTCTTTCACCTATGGAGCGGCTGGCAGGTTTCAACCGCTGACCTTGTGGCTAGCAGCCCAATGCCTCACCCAGGGTGCCACCAGGGTGTCTTCCTGGGACCTAGAAGCCAGTGACTGTCAGTCGACCTTGACCCATGGTGACCTCACCTATGTCAGTGTTGCAGGGTGCTCCCTGTGACTCTCCGTGGTGGTTTCTCCGGAGGGGCCAGAGGGAAGGAAGCAGGTCACCAGGCCTTTATTCAGAGACACCTCTGATGGGGGTGTTGTTTAGTGACTCCTCTTCCCAAACCCTTCCTCCATCTCATGTTAGTCCGGGTAGACTAGCGATACTCATACGTGTACAAGAAAGAGCTTTATATAAAGAAAATTGTATATTGAGAAAACATCCCAGCACAGTCCAGATCAAGTCCCTAAGTCCAATATTAGCCCATATGTCCAATACCAGTCTGTAAATTCCTCTTCAGACTCATGCAACACATGCAATGATGCCCAATGCAGGAAGATCACAGGTCAGTGGTGGAAAGCCTTGTGGATCCAGTGGCGGTGGAAGCAGCTCAGCACAGGCCTGGGGCTCCACATAGCTCCAGGTGTCTTGTAAACAGGAGTGTCTCGCAGAGAGTGAGTGTGTCCTGCCTCCAGTGAGCTATTTATCTCTTTCATGCCTCCAAATGAGGTCATCAAGCTGCGACCTGATTGACAGGCTAACCTCCATCCCTTCACTCTTAATAGTCTCAAGTTGGCACCAGATGATGTAACTACCATAGTCCCCTTCCCTTCCTCTGCTCTAGATTGTCTCTCTTCCTCATCGTTGGCCTGGTCTCCCTTCTGCTGCCCCTGCATTCATTCATTCATTCATAATCTCCAGCCTCCTCTCTCTCTTGTGTCATTCACTCATTCCATCTAACCTCCTGCCTGATTGCCAATGCCAATGAGTTGATGCTAGGTGACCCCGCCCTCGGTTCTTCTACGGGAACTCCCTGCTCCCCGAGGATGCAGAAGAGCCCCACCCAACCCAACGCACACCAGAGAAGGGTTAGCACATGGTGGGAAGTGTGTGTACCATCAGAGGACGCTCCCCAAAAGCACATCATGGAAGAACACAGCAAAGCGAGGCACTGGGGCTTGGAGACAAAATCCAGGATGATCCCTAAAGATGAGAAGGCAGATTGCCAAAGGGTCTGCGGAGGGGGCCTGGGTGGCAGGAGAAAGGGGTGGGTGGGCTGGAGGAAGGGCCAGCGGTTGCTTGATCTTCCAGACGAATGACCAAGTGTCTCCTTCAGCCCCAGCATCTCAGAGTCCTTCAGGTTCTGGGTCCAAACTGGAAGGAGACTAGGATTCACTTCCGTTTGTGCCCCGAGTCTCACACGAGGTTAAGCGCTTGGCTGCTAGATCAAACGTCAGTGGTTCAAACCCACCAGTGGGCTCTGTCGCACAGTGAACCACCGTATGACAGCACTTCTGAGGCTGCCCGTCCCTCGCTTTGACAGAGCACTGGCGGTACAGTGTTTATGCATTGGGCTGTGAACGGCAAGATCAGCGTTTCAAAAAGCACCGGCACTCCTGGGAGAAAAATGAGGTTTTCTACTCCGGTAAAGACTCACAGCCTCGGAAACTCACAGGGTCAGTTCTACTCCATCCTATAGGGACGCGATGAGTCAGCATCAACTCGATGGCAATGATTTTTTTTGGGGGGAGAGGGGTGTTGGAGGTTAGCAGCCACGTGCTTAGCCTGTGGCGCCACCAAGGCTCCTTTATGTAAAGATTGTTATCTTTGGAACCCCCTTGGGGCCAGTTCTGCCCCTTCCTATGGGGACACCATGAGTGGGCAGCACCCCGCAGCAGTGGGCTTGGATCTATTTGGCTTAGACACGGGCTAGGATTGCCCCGGGTGGTGAGAACAGTCTAGCGAGGAAGACGACTATCCGGAAGGCCTGACCATCTGCCTCCCCAGGGACCCAGCCTTCAAGACCCTTGGGAACAAATTCAGCGTGACACAACAGGCGCAGGGGGGTCAATAGAGCTCCCAGGTAGCGTAGCAGTCAAAGCGCCCCGCGGGTGGACCACACCCCCAGCTGCTCTGTGGAAGGAAGCTCTGGCCGAAGACTTCTGTAAGGGCTACAGCCTAAGAAGCCCTGGTGGGGGTGGGGGTGGAGTTCTGCTCTGCCCCAAAGGGTAACTGTGGACCCGAAGGAATCAACCCCACTCCATGGTCCTGGGTTTGGTGATTTGTTTGTTTGTGCTTCCTTTAATATTGCGGGTGGTACCTAAAAATGGAAGACTGAAAAGGAGTCAGTGCATCTGAACTGTGGTGTTCCGGAAGACTACTGAAAGCCCTGGGGACTGCCTGAGAGGTCAACACTGAGACACGGACGGAGATAGGATTGAGACAAAGAGCGTGGGGTTACGAGCGGCTTTATTGGGGCAGGGAAAGAGCTCCCGGGAGGGAAGGGAGAGTAGAGAAAGGGACAGGAGCATCTTGAGCTCCAGGGCGGGTTCTGAGACCCAGCGAGTTGGGTCAGGGACATCGCAGCTTGTCGGTGAGACGGTGGGAGATATCTAGGGCTCGAGCTAAGGAAGTAGATGTTGACAGAAGGAAGGGAGATTTTTTTTTT
>NW_022104553.1:18178082-18184665 GCF_000313985.2 Echinops telfairi | reverse complement strand
GAAGGGGCTGCACAAACAGGCCTGGAGAGATAAATTGCTTCCTGGGGTGCTGGGGAAGGGCTACATAAATCCGGCCTGGAGAGATAAGCTCTTTGGAGTGTTGGGGCAGGAGTTGCATAGTTCAATAGGTCATCCATCCTCCTGAGAGGCTGGGAACGGGGGCTGTGAGGTTTCATCTTCCTGAGGAGCCGCAGAGGAGGTGGGGGCTGCCGATCCGGACCGGGCCCAAACACTGCCCAAAGAACAAACAAATCTGTCTTGGAGGAAGTACAGCCGGAATGCTCCTTGTAGACAAGATTAGCGAGGCTTCGGACATGTCAGGAGAGGCCAGTCCCTGGAGAAGGACATCATGCCGGGTGAAATACAGTGGCAGCGAAAAAGAGGAAGGCTCTCGACATGATGGATGGACGCAGTGGCTGCAACCGTGGACTCAAACCTAAGAACCATTGTGAGCATGGTGCAGGGCCAGGCAGCGTTTCCCTCTTGTACAGAGGGTCCCTCTGAGTGGAGCCAACTTGTTTCAGTGGCCTCGAACAACAACAAATGGATAGTTCACTTGGCTACTAACCAGAGGTTGCCGGTTGAATCCCATTCAAAAGTCACGCCTTAAAAAACCTAAACGCTAAGGAGTTGGGATTTATTCGATGGCGACTGGTTTGTTTTAATGCCTGTGAGCGAAGGGACTACAACTCCCATGGTGCCGTGGGGCCGAGCTCACAGTGGGCCTCCCAAAGCCAACGGTCTCATGGGAAACGTAGTCCACAATGGCCCCTCCTCTCTTCCGCCCCCCACCCCCCCTCCACGTCTTGCATCTTACGAAGGAGTCCCCGGGTGGCGCTGCTGGATAAGCGTTGGGCTGCTAGCAGCTGCCGGTGGGAGAAAGATGAGGCTGTTTCCATTAAGATTTATAGTCGAGGCAACCCTGTATATATAATGACATGGTCGCTATGAGTCGGATCAGCTGGATGGCAGTGGGCTTGATTTGCTTTTGGCAGAAATTCAGAAATTAGATGCACCTTGTGATTGTGCAAACCAACACCCTCTTTCTTTGGGGTGCGAGGGGTGGCGTAGGGAGGAACGGGCGAAGGCAGAGATCCCAGAAAGGCTGGCTGACTTGCCCCAAGTCACACAGGACAAAGGTCCCCGTGGCCTTCCTTCCCTTTTTAATTCAACAATTGGTGAAACTGAGATCCGAACCCAAACCTGACCTTGACTGGATTCCAAGTTGAAGCAACTTCACATACTTTAGCTTAGAAGCGTGCCCTGTAGTTTGTAGGGGCTGAGATCTTTCAGAAGTTGTGTGGACCGCCAGGCCTTTCTTCGGACGCGCCTCTGGGGGAATTTAATTCTCTAAAGTTAACCATTTGCACCAACCACAAACTAAAGGGAAATCAGGGTTTAATCAGGAGCCAGCTATTCGTGTGCCCCCCCACCTCCCCGAAGCCTAGAAAACAGAGTCAGGGGGGAGGGATGGGGCTTTTATCACTCCCCACACCTATTTTGTACCCTGAAGTCTCCACTATCATCCCCATCCCCCTCCAGGGTTGAAAAGAGGCGTCTGCGTGAAGATCAACCACTTCCCGGAGGACACGGACTACGATCATGACAGCGCAGAGTATCTGCTCCGTACGTGGGGGGACCCGCGTAGCTTGGGGGAAGGGGTGTGTGTCCTGCGGGGCCAGAAGGTGGGCGCCAGCACTTGGCTAGACATACTGAGCTTGGCATCTCAGCCAATCCGAGGGCAGACATTGAGATCCTAGGCTTTCCGATTGGCTGAGCAGTTCTGTTCCCGCCCCCTCTTCTCACTTTGGTGCGGGGTGAGGAAGGCGGAGGCGTGGAGGGATCCTGGGTGCTGATTGGTCGTTCTCTCCTGGCGCGCCCTCCCCCGAGTGCGGTAACTCCGGATTGTGATTGGCTGCCGATTCCGGCGCTGTGACTGGACGCTGCGCCCTAGCCTCTGCAGCTTGTTGGGGCCTGCTGGGAGAGCCTGCGCTGTGATTGGAAGCTGCGGGCCTGGGGGGTGGAGGAGTGGGCGAAACGCAGCAAATCCTGAGTCGTGATTGGCTGTGGACTTAGCTAGCTTCAGCTATGGCAAGATCTGGCTGCCTGGGTTTTGGAGGTGGATGGTGGGTGGAAAGGTTTGCAGAGGGGGAGAAGGCAGGAGGGAATCTGAGTGGGAACGAGATGGAGAGATGTGTGTGAGTAGTGACATGCAGGCATCATAGAGGCGGGAGAGCTGGAGAGGCATATGTGTATATTTTTCAAAGCCTAGCATACAAGGAGAGAGGAGAGGGATATGGAGATAGCAAGAAAAGGGGGTGGGGAAGAGTTATCTACATAGATAGACAGTAATATGACTCTATCTTTATGTAGCTATAGATGGATTGGAGAGCAGAGATAGAGGGCTAGAGATCGAACGACAGAGTGAAAACTCTGTCTTACAGGTGTAGATAGATAATATAAAACTGTACCTATCTAGAACAAGCCTGCCATAAGAGGAAGAAGAGGGATAGGATAGATATATAGAGAATATGTAGATATATTACATAAAATTATGAGGGAGAGATGGGGGGGGGAACCTAGATAAAGCCAAGCATACAAGAAAGAAGTGAGATAAATGTATACAAAAAGAGAGAAGTGTGTGTGTGTGTGTGTGTGTGTGTGTGTGTGTGTGTGATATGAGAGTGAGAGAGATTAGAAAAACCAAGCATAAGCGGGGGAGACAAGGACGGGGGGTGGGGTGGGGCGAGGGAACAAGAAATAGAACGCTAGTGAGAGGGGGAAAAGATAAGAGAAAACCAAGCAGAAAGGAGGGAAGAGGAAAAGGCTGGGGAAAGAGAGGGAGATGAGAGAGGGAGATTGGCAGAGAGGAAGGGGGGTGTCGGGGGCTAGAAAGAAACAGAGAAAGCGGTTGGAGGTTCGCTTAGCAAAGTTCCAGAGAACACCCTAGCGAGGGAGCGATTTAGAGGCAAAAAAGAGGGAAAGCCCCCCAGAGCCAAAACTTGGACCGAGAGAGAAAGAGGGATAAAGGCAGAAGGCGCCACAGGGAAAGGCGGGGCCGGTTGGGACCCAGAGACCTCGGTCAAAGCTAGGAGGGGGTAACTGGGGTGTTGAGAGGGGTAGGGTCACACTGAGAGCAGAAGGGAACCCCCGAGACGCGGCGGGAGAGAACGGGCCGGGCGTGAGCGCGGGGTGCGCGGCGCGCTGGAGCACACTCTCCGGTCTCGGCAGGAGTCGTCCGGGCCTCCAGCATCTTCCCCATCCTCAGCGCCATCCTGCTGCTGCTCGGCGGCGTGTGTGTGGCCGCCTCCCGCGTCTACAAATCCAAGAGGAACATCATCCTGGGCGCAGGGATCCTGTTCGTGGCAGCAGGTGAGAGGCAGAGGGAGGGGGCGGCAGAACCGGGTTGCCCCACAATGCCGCGGGCTCTGTGCGCGCGCTGGAGCGCGCGTCCACCAAGCGCCCTTGCCCCTGGAGTCCCCTGGGGCCCGCTGTCTTCCCAGCCTCTCCTAGTTCCATCGCTCCCCGCTGGGTAAAGTAGGTGCAGCTTTGGAGACGTGGATGAGTAAATGCTCCATCCGCAGATTCCCCGCGTGTCATCATCAGGGGCGCGCGGGCGGTTAGGTTCTAGAACAGGAAGGGGAGGCGGGGCCTTGGGAAAGAATTGGAGTTTCGAAGTTAGCGGGACGGGGCGGAGCTTGGGGGCGTGGTCAGGAATTGGAGAGAGAAGTTATTTTAGATGTCCAGGGAAGAGAGCCCTCTTTGGTTATAGGAGTCACCTCATAGGCCCATTGGGGTGAAGGAAGGGATTGCTTCTAGGGACTATGCAAACTCAAAACCCAATTCACTGTCATACAGTAGATGCAGGCTCATAGGGAGCCCAGAGGACAGGGTAGAACTACCCCTTTGGGTCTCTGAGACTGTAATTCTATAATGGAATAGAAAGCCTCGTCTTTCTCTTACTGGAGTGGCTGGTGGTTTAGAACTGCTAACCTTGGGGCTAGCAGCCCAATGCTTAACCACTACACTACCAGGAATCCTAAGGGACCATGCAGAACTGCGAAATGAGCAAAAAAGACTTGAGTCTGGGGGACTGGGTGAGCCCTGGTCAGTAGTCTATCTGAGGTGTGAAGGTTAGCAGAGAGGAAGGTGAGTCTTGTCAATTACAAAGCCATCACGGGCATAACAGCCACCTGGTGACACAGGGTGTGTTTGTCCCAGTAGATTAGATAAACAAATCCAGGGACAATCATCAGTGTGTAAGAGAGAGCTTTATATAAAAGAGCAATTGTATATTGAGAAAACATCCCAGCCCAGCCTAGATCGAGTCCATAAGTCCGATATTAACCTATATGTCCCATACCAGTCTATTAATTCCTCTACAGATTCAAGCAACACATGCAATGGCGCGGAATTTGGGAAGATCACAGGCTAGTGGATATAAAAGTCTTGTGGATCTAGTGTCGGTGGAAGCATCTCAGCACTGGCAGGGGTCTCCACATGGCTCCTCCAGCTCCAGGGCTCTGGCTACATCAGCATAGCTCCATGTGGCTTGTCAACAGGAATGTGTCCCAGGGAGAGTGTGTCCTGCCTCCATGGAGGAAGACAGGAGTTACCAAAATCCTCAGGAGAAGGTCATTCCCACACAGGGCCCTCATTGACTATGGCCTGATTGACAGGCTAGACTCCACACCTTTGCAAGTTGACAGGAGATTATGTAACTGCCACACAGGATTAAGGGCTCCCTGCTAAGTAAAAGGTTAGCAGTTTGAGCCCACCAGCCGCTTCGCTGTAGAAAGATGAGTCAGGCAGTTTCCCTAAAGATGACAGCCTTGGAAACCCAATGGGGCAGTTTGACTCCATCCCATAGGGTCACTATGAGCTGCAATGGACTCGATGTCAGTGAGTTTTATTGGGTTAGAGTTTGTGCTGTTGTGCCCTGGTGGCGCAAGAGGCTAAGCTTTGGACTGCTAACGCAAAGGTGGGCAGTTCGCACCCAGCAGCCCCTCTGTGGGTGCGAGAAAGATCAGACACTCAACTTCCATAAAGATTTACAGTCTTGGAAATCTTGTGGTGCAGTTCTGCTTCGTCCTGTCTATAGGGTTGTTGTGAGTCCAGAGTGGACTTGATGGCTGAGGGTCTGAGCGGACAGAGGGAGGAAGGAGTAGGGTAGACACCCAGGCGGGGGTTCTACCCTAAACTGAAGGCCCAGATTTGGAAGGGGCAGAGCCCAGAGGCAGGCAGGGATAAATAACATCATTGACCGAAGCTGAAAGATCCACGAGGTGGGGCCTGGAATGGCGACTGTGAGGGTGGAGTTAGAGCAGACCAGAGCGTGAGAAATGGTTCACCCCTGGCAGAGTTAGACCATCTGCGGGTGGGGCCAGATCTTGGGGGAAGGGTTTATACCATGTGGGGGAGGCGCCTGGGCCATCTGGGGGTGGAGTTTAGATCATCTGGGGGTGGTCTAAAGGAGCCTGGGTGCCATAGCGGTTACGCACTGAGCTGCTAGACTCAAGGTCAATAGTTCAAAACCACCAGTCACTCTGTGAGAGAAAGAAGAGGTGGTCTCTCCTTGTAAGCAGTCACAGTATCAGACACCCACAGGGGCAGTTCTACCTTGTCCTATAATGTCGCTATGAGTTGGAATCGGAATCGACTCCATAACAGAATAAGGGGAGTGGGCGGGGTTTCCAGGTCATTGGGGCGGGGCTTATACCATCTGAGTTTGGGGTGTGGTTCAGCTGGGGTGGATGTAGGCAACCAAGGTTTGGGATCTGGTCCAAATGGGGTGAACTGAGCCCACCTGGGGCGCTGTTTCCACCATTTAGGGGATGGGTCTGGGCCACCCGAAACAGTATTTAGATCATGGGGTTGGGGCCTGGACAGGAGCAGGAGTGGAGGTGGGGTGGACAGAGCTCAGACCATCTTGGGGTGGGGCCTGGGCCATCTTGAGTGGTATTCAGACCAACACGGAGCCAGGGCTCAGCCTCAGGGGCTGGAGTTCAGACCTGGGGTGGTGGTGGTCCTGGAGCCTTAAGTGAAGTAGTGGTTACCCGTTGTGGGCTGCTAGCTGCAGTCAGCCGTTCAAAACCCCCAGCCCCTCCGCAGGAGCAAGATGAGGTTTTTATTTACTCCGTCAACGGTTACAGTCTCGGGAACCCACGGGTGGAGGGGGGAAGTTCCACCCTGCCCTTTGGGGCCGCTTAGTGTTCGCCCGACTCGATGGCAGTGAGGGTTTTTTTTTGGGGGGGGGACTGGGCCCCCTGGGGGCGGGCCGGGCGGGCCCCCGGAGTGGCCTCGAGGCTCCCGTCTGTCTGTCCGTCCCCCGCCCAGGCCTGAGCAACATCATCGGCGTGATCGTGTACATCTCGGCGAACGCGGGCGAGCCGGGCCCGAAGCGGGACGAGGAGAAGAAGAGCCACTACTCGTACGGCTGGTCCTTCTACTTCGGCGGGCTGTCCTTCATCCTGGCCGAGGTCATCGGCGTGCTGGCCGTCAACATCTACATCGAGCGCAGCCGCGAGGCGCACTGCCAGTCTCGCTCGGACCTGCTCAAGGCCGGCGGGGGCGCGGGCGGCAG
>NW_022104553.1:18173127-18177087 GCF_000313985.2 Echinops telfairi | reverse complement strand
GTGGGGGCGCGGCGGGGGTGGGGTGGGGTGGAGGGAGACGCTCCCAGCCCAGACCAACTCCTGGAGAGGGGTCTTTCACGCCCCGATATATAGTCCCACCTACTATATATATATATACATATATACACACATATAGATACACGTATATGTGTGTATATAACACACACACTCTATAAAGAAGGGATATGAGGAAATCCGAAGTTAGGAGAGGCGTTGCTCGCAAGAGACCCGTGCGTTTGGACACGGTAGCGCTCTTTCGCTTTCCATCCGGGACCCCACCAGGTGTGTGAAGCACCTGCTAGGTACCGAGGAAGGCCTGGGGACCTGGGGGTTGTGGGGGGAGGACACGAGAGGGAAGTAGGCACGGAAAGGCACACTTTCATCCGCCATGTCGTCTGGGAGCCTGTGGAGTCACTCTGACGACCGTGGGACGTGGGTGGGTCCGGGCTCCCTCCTCACCCTCATTCCCATAGTTGCATCCACTGTGTCAGTCCGCCTCATCGAGCGTCTTCCTCTTCTTCATCTCCCTTCACCAAGCATGATGCCCTTCTCCAGAGATCTGTCCCTCCCCCCGCGGGACGGGCCCAGAGTCCTGTGAGAGGAAAGTTGGCCATCCTTGCTTCTAAGGAGCACTCAGGCCCCACTTCTTCCAAGACAGGGGTCATTCTGGGACCACCGCGACTAGATGGGGGCTGATTTAGGGGGAGGCCTCGTGGCACGGTGGGCTCCCAGTTGAGCTGCCCACCGCCGAGGTCAGCGGTTGGAGTCCGCTAGCCTGGCGTTTCAATGCAGAAAGAGGATGCTCTCCACCCCAGGAAAGATGAGCAGCGTGGGACACCCACAGGGGCAGGTCTGCTCTGCCCTAGAGGGTCTCTGTGAGCGGGAATCGGTGCGTTGTGGAGCTTGAGCGGGAAGTCCAGCGCAGCATGCCGGGGCCATGCAGATGAGGCCGAGCTTACAGTGTGTGCACTAGACAAGCCTTCAGTTAAACGCTCCCCTGTAGACAGGTGGTTACAGCTGGCGCAGGGACCCTGGGGACCACGGTGAGGACGTGCTCACCTGCCAACCGGAAGGTCTGTGAAACAAACCCTCCACCGGCTCCTGGGGGAGAAAGAAGAATAGATCTTCCATAAAGACGGATGACCTTAGAATCACTCCGGGGCAGTTTGGCTCTGCCACTCGGAGTTTGTTGCCGGCCGGCTGTAGGAATTGCCCCAAGAGGCAGCAGGCGCTGTTTTTCAGCCCAGTTTGTGCGGAAGAGGTGTTTTCAGTAACACCGGCAAGGGTGACAAGAGTGGTGGGTGGAGAGGGGGAGGCCAGAAAGTGTCCCCAAACGTAAACACATGCGGTATGAAGGCCCTTCCCCAGGACTGGGGTAGAGTGAGTGATGGGGGGCGGGGGGGCTGAGGAAGCAAGAGGAGGCGAGAGGCCCGGGTAGGGCCTTGTGAGTTGCAATCTTAATTCGGAGTGTGCCTGGGAGCCACGGCTGGTCTCAGGACGGGAGCTCTATGTGACTGGTGTTCGCAGAGAAATCGAGACTCAGAAGCGAGAGAAGCAGAGGTGGCTGGTCGGCTCCAGCTCATAGCGCCCCGTGCACCATAGAACGAAACCCCGCCCAGTCCTGCGTGCGCCCTCCTCACAATTGTTCTTGTGCTGAGCCCGTGCTTGAAGCCACTGTCCATCCATCTCGTCGCGGGCCTTCCCCTTTTTCGCCGACGTTCTACTTGACCAAGCACCCCGTCCTTCTCCCGGGACTGGTCTCTCTTGAAAACGTGTCCCCAAAGTACGCGAGGCCAAGTCTCTCCATCTCTCCTCCAAGGAGCACTCTGGCTATATTTCGTCCAAGACAGATCCGTTCATTCTTTCGGCAGCCCGCGGTACTTTCCATCGTCTGCGCCCGTACCGTGATCCACAAGGATCGATTCTTCCGCCTTCTTATTCACGGCCCGACTGCCACAGGCACGTGACACGAAGTGATTGAGAACAGCGTGGCCCCAGAGTGGTCGGGCACACTCTAGTCCTCCTCGGGTCACCCTTGCTCTTTAAGGAGGCCATGGGCAACAGCTGTGCCCAGGGCGGTGCATCCTTAGATTTCCTAACTGATGTTTCTGGGAGCGCGGATGGGAACCGAGCAACGCCGCACGCTGTAGCACAGACATACACAAACACAGACGTGAAGACGTAATGTCCGTGGCCCCGGTGTGCCGCTCCTTCATCAAAGCAAACCCCACCACCACCCTGCCTCACAGATATCCTTCAGCGTCTGCTCATGTGCCAAACTCAGCAATTTACCCACCCCACTGCCACCCAGCCGACCCCACTCATGTCCCCTGCATCCATGCTCCGTGGAGTTCCCAGTGGCCGTGGTCTGGGCTGTGGCCCAGTAGACTCTCAGATCCTTTTCCACAGGCACCTCTGGTTGGGGAGGGGGACGGCGCTTGCAAACCCCAGCAGTGTAGCGGACACATCTGCAATCAAAGCCCCAACCCATAGCCACTGACTGGATCCTGATCCACGACACCATCATCCTGTGTCAGTGCAGGATAGAGCTCCATTGGGCTGGCTCGGCCGTTAACTGGGAAGCAAGGACCCATGGGTGGGGCCCGGTCACCCACCTGTAGGTTAGCCGAAACCAAACTCCGTGCTGACTGACAGCAACCCCTGTGCACTTCAGAGACTGTCACCGAGTTTGGGCAGAGAAAGCCCTGTCTTCCTTTCTGTGGGTTATTGGTCGGTTACAAACAGTGTGTACCACAGAAGCCACCCTGGAACACGGCGTGGCCATCTGGCAGTATTCTTTAGTGTGTGTTGGGTGGGGGGGACGTCCCAGGGAGTCTGGTCCCCAATCTGGGCCTTTGAAAGGATGAGTAGGAGTTGCCAGGTGGAGAAGCGGGTGAGGGAGACATTTCGATGAGCTTGGGCCAGGACCCGGGGGAGTGGAGCGGCTTGGTGTATGTGGACTAAGGCCAATTGTTCTGGGGGTGCTGGCTGGCGGGCAGGATGGGGGTGAAACACGTGCAGATGGTGTTCTAAAGAACCTGCAGTTCCCAGCTGAGGGAGGTTGGTGGTGGTGGCAGAGGTTGGAGTTTATCCTCAGGACAAGGGGGAACCACAGGGAGGCGGAGGGCAAGAGCAGGGGCAGGTGGTAGAGCTTCCTGGAGCCTGGGGGAGGGGTGCACAGGAGGCAGTGCTGCTGTGGGTGGGTGGGTGAGTCTCCAGGTAGAGAAGAGAGTGACTGAGGGTTGAACTAAGGTGATGGGGCCTTGGGGACCAAGAGGAGGGCACCTGAGCACCAGGTGCATCGCTGAGAACAGAGGCTGTACAAAGTTGGCCTTATTCCCCAGGGGTTCCCAATCAGACCAGCAGACAGACGGAGACGCACAGACAAGGGAGGTAGGGGTTAGCCGTGGTGTGATGTCTGTCCCCAAGGGTGTCAAGAGTCTTCATCTTGAGAGTGGGGTGGGGGGGACACAGCATCAAAGGGCACCACCGCAGAGGGAGGGTGTCCCATCTGGATGTGAGGCAAGCCCTGGGGGCTGGGGGCCGTACCTGAAGAACCAGAAAAAGGGAGACTCTCTGGGGGGGCTGGGAGGAACGCGGGCTCCCTGAGCAAGCCACAGAAGCACCCCTGAAGTTGCTGCTCTAAGCTGCCCTGGAGCCTGCTGCCCAGCCTCCATTCACGTTGACCGCCCCCACAGTGGAACGGAACGCTGCACCCTCACCCCCACCATCAGTTGTGCAGGGGACCGTGCTGACCCAGAGTTTTCACTGGCTGGTTCTCCCAAGGAGATCTCCCGGGTCTTCCTTCCTGGTTCCTCTTCGTGGAGAAGCTTCACGGACACCTGTCTGCCTAGGGGCCTTGCACACACCTGCACGGGCAGGGCACACAGGTGGTGGCTGCTCTTGACCCCTGGCGGCTGTGTGTGTGTGTGTGTGTGTGTGTGTGTGTGTGTGTGTGTG
>NW_022104553.1:18171354-18173027 GCF_000313985.2 Echinops telfairi | reverse complement strand
AGTGGAGACCGTGGTCTCCCACTTGGAAGCTGAGAAAGCGGTTTCAAGAAATGGCTTGCACCATTGTAGAAATCGGTAAGTCCATCTGGTTCAGGCCAGGCTGCTTCTGCTGCACCACTGAGGGAGTGGGGGTGAGGGCAAAGGGAGTCAGGGGAGGGCAGAGAAAGGTCACTTTGGTGATGGTGGCGGGAGACAGGCTCGTTTCAAGGGTAAGGGGTCATGAGCCCAAAGGCCAACCACTGAGGAAGAAGGGTGGGCAGGAGGACGAGAGAGCACGGAGGAAACGGGAGGACGTCAGAGGGTGTGCACTCGAAGACATGGGGAAAGAGTCAGAGATACAGGAAGAGGACCCAGAGACATGAGACCCGAGAGAGAGATTGACAAGGAGACACGCCCCTCAGGAGAAAGGTCTGCTAGATAGAAGGTGCGCATGGGCACACCCCTCAAAGAGGCAGTGGTCGCAGCTGTTAGGTTACCCAACTCAGCAGCCCAACTTCCAGGCGAACACATCACCGCCCAGTCCCGCCCCATCCTCATGACCCTGGCCACCTGGAGGGTCTTCCTCTCTCCCTCTGACCCTCCACTGTACCGGGCAGGGTGTCCCTCTCCAGGGACACCCCCCACTCCCATGACGATTCCAAAGTTAATGAGACCAAGCCCCACCACCCTTGCTTCCAAGGAACAAACAAGTCTGGTCTCCGAAGAAGTGTGTCTGTTCTCCTGGTGGTCCACGGTGGAAGCCCAGACACACGGGGGCAGGTGTACTCGCATGCTACCTCACCCCCACTCCACTAATATTCAAGAACTATTTACCGATGGTCTCCCTGTCCCCAGCTAAGCAGCCCTGGTGGCTCAACGGGTTAAGCTAACCACACCACAGGTTCAGAGGCTCCGACCCAGCGGCCACAGTTCCAGGTGTGGGGAAGATGAGGCTGTCAGGATCCCGGTTGTGATTGACAGCCTCAGAAACCCCACGGGGGTGGGGAGTCGGGGGACAGCTCCATTGCATCCTCTGGGGCCCACTCTGGGTCGGGGTCAACTTCTGCCAGAGGCACACTGGCGTGGGGGAACTCTGACCCACACATGAGTCACGGGGTCATGAGTCGCGGGGGACATAACACGGCAAGGCTGTCAGGTGGCCCCTGTGGGGTGCCGCCCACAGCACTGGTTCACACCAAGAATCGGGGATACAGCCAGCACAAGACCAGGCCACTTCCATCGGGCGTGCGGTCACCTTGGGCGGAAGCCAGTTCACAGACGACCAACCACCATCTACCCTAGACCCAGTCAAGGTCAAAGGAATACAGTAGAGGGCAGATGAGGGCTCTACTGGCATCTGCTCCCCCTGTCCCAGTTACCAAACCAAACTCACTGCCCAGGAGCCGACGTCAGCCCCTAGCGAGTGACCCTCTAGGACAGGGTGGACCTGCCCCTGTGGGTTTCCGAGATGGTCACTCTTTATGGGAGTAGAAAGCCCAGTCTGCCTGCTGCAGAGCAGCCGCCAGTTTCAAACGGCTGACCTTGCGGTTAGCAGCCCACCCCACCCACGCGTCACCCCCAGGGCTCTGGAGTCTCCAGGGAAGAGTCTTAAACGGGGGAGAGAGGTCAGGGCTCGGAAGATAAGTTGGGAAACATCAGCACTCGGGAGACATTTGAAAGCCACAGGCTTGTGG
>NW_022104553.1:18168877-18170571 GCF_000313985.2 Echinops telfairi | reverse complement strand
ACTAGACTTGGGGAGGGCATGGGAAGACCAAGCTAAGGGGGAGGAGGGGAGCAATGCCTTGATTTGGAGCAACCTTGGGGGTGACCTCTTTGGAGTTTGGCCAAGAGGAGAGAAAATTGGGGAGGGAATGGGATCGAGGTGGGACGGATCTAGCATGGTCCATTGGCTCTGCCAACCTGGAGACGGTGACGAGAAATCCCAGGAGGGTGAACAAGTCCCCTGTCGGACACTGAAGGCAGTAGCTTGGAGGAGAGGCCATGGCTCTAAGACAGGTCTTTGAATATCCAGGAGACATGTAAAGCCACAGAATGAAGTGACCTAGGAATGGTGATGCAGTAGGGGTGGGGAGATGACTCGGCAGAGCCCTGAGGGCATCTTCTGGGTGGGGACGGGGTGGGGGAGGGACACAGTGGTTTCGAGGTACGGGGGAGTCCAGGAGAGACTCAGCATTCCAAAGGACAATGTGTTTCACTTAAAGGAGGAAGACCAAGAACAACAAAGTGACCATTAGGTCCGGTCACTGGGCGTGGGTGTCAGGGCTCAGTGAGAGGTCATTTGGGGGCACCCTTGGGAGACCTTGGTCACATGTTGTCGCTGAGGGAAAGGAGACTGTAGGAGGTGGGGCTGGAAAAGGAAGAGTCCAAATGAGAGCCAAGGGATCCCTGCAGACTGGGACAAGGGGGATCAAAAAACACTCCCTGGAACGAATGCCAATTGCTGTCCAAGTGGCTCTGGCTGCCTGCTCCTGGGCCTCCTTCATGGTCTTCAGTGTGGGGGGCTCCATTGGTGTGGCTGTACTCTGAGACCAGAGGGCATGACTGAGAAAAATGGGGGTGGAGGGGCAGGAGGGCACGTGGATTCAAAGGGGGTGGCCAACCATCTGGTGGATGCTCCTTGGCTGCTCTGTCCAGCCCTTCCCCGCCATCCTACCCCTGTGGCCTTCTTCTGTTGCTTGACTCTGCTTTTGGGAGGCCCCTGTGGGTCCTGGGAAACCCCAGTGAGGAGAAGGGAAAGCGCAGGTGTCAAACATTCCTAAGAGGAGCCAGGCCTCACAACCTGGAGTTACATCCGTCCCGGGCTCTGTCCCCGGGGAAAGCAGTCAGACAGATGACTGTACTGCAGAGAGAGGCAGGGGCTCGCGGGGCCCACGCATGCATTGGGGAAACACAACAGACCCCTGACCTAGTGTGTTGACACCTCATCCATCCGCCATCCATTCACTCATGCACATTTCCAAAGGCTTCTGATCTGGTCCGCCGCCCTGGGCTGCGATGAGAAAACCGATCACTTCCTAGGGCGCAGTATGCTTCCCAGGACATGTCCAACGGAGGAGGGGCCAGGGGCAGGGTGTAAGGGGGCGCCCTGGACAGGCTGTCCATTTGCTAGGCTCAGTTAGGACCCCTCGCCTACAGAGGAGGAGAAGGAGTTGGTGACAGGAGGCTGAGGGGTTGTAGACCAGGCCCCTCACCTCCAGGCCACATTTTTGGCCTGTTCCTGCCCCTGGGGGGCTGACGCTGCATGGAAGGTCCCCCAGGGGGCGCTCCGTCTAATAAACTCAATGAAGAGGATGGCTGTGTGGTTCCCACGTCCCCACTCAAGCCCTGCTGGGCCGGCCCTTTCCACCCCAGCCCTCCTCTCTCAGACCAGGAGTCCTGACCCCCCAGCCCTCCTCCCTCAGACCAGGAGTCCTGACC
>NW_022104553.1:18165473-18168053 GCF_000313985.2 Echinops telfairi | reverse complement strand
CCCCCGACCGGAGCTGAGCCTGGCGCTCACCCCACTGGGCAGGCCCTGGGAGCCTGGAAGGAGCGGGGCGGAGGAACCCCCAAACCCCAAAGGTGGGGGGTACTGTGTCCCTGTGCCCAGAAGTGAGGACCACAGCCCCGTTGTCTGAGCCCAGTGTGGGCTCTCAGAGGATCTCTCTTGCTTTGAAAGCCTAGCTCCCCGTTTTTGTGGTCCCCACCGCCTCCCAGCTACCTGTCTGCCCACTGACTTCTCTCTTATGAATGGCAAGGGGGCAAGGGACACCTTCACCCCCCTTATCCTAAATCCCAGGGGGTCACCAGTAAGTCTAGCACCCTCTTTGATGAACCCAAGTGGACTCCCTTAAGAACCCCAGTAAATCCCCCAGAGACCTCCACTTGTTAGCACCCTTTGGGATCTCAGTTCTCCTGACCCTATAGAGGGTCTGCCACCTCCCTTTCAGGACCCTGAGCCCTGAGGCACCCCTGCCTCCTATCGCAAATGCACAGAGGCCCTCCGCTCCCCTCTTTGGGTACCACAGACTCTGAGCCCTAGTAGGGCACCCAGGTCTCTTCTAAGAAATCCACTTTCCCTTTTGTGAATCGTTGGGGACCCCCCCAAACAGCCCCTTAGTACTACAGACAGCACTTGTTCGCGACCCCCAATCTTGGAGTACTCAATTTTTCTCTCTGAGCTTTGGGGGGCAGCACCCTAATTTTCCTCTGTACCCCAGTTTTGCTGTAATTCTCAGGGCTCTCTCAGCCCCTCCTCCAGACCCCCAAAGGGCCCCAGTCTGGGGATTTGTTTGTTTTTTTCTTCCCTCTTCTAAGTCTCAGGGGTGACCTCAATTGGACCATTTGAGGAACCCTAAGACCTTTTCCAGTAAGTTCCGGGGGGGACCCCTTTCCCCCCATTCTGAACACAGTGGAGACTGAGCCCCTCACCCCTTCGAGGTCCCAGGGTGCCCCCTCTGGCCCTCCCAAAACTCCTCCTTAGCCCTGCCACCTTTGAACTCTGAGCGGCCCCCAAGATGATGTGGTCCAACTTCTTCATGCAAGAGGAGGACAGGCGGCGTGGGGCGGCGAGCAGGCGGCGTGGGCACCAGGGCCCAGAGCTGAGCCCAGAGCGTGAGGGGAAGATCAAGCTGTCCCTGCTGCTGGCCGCTGTGGGCGCCACGCTGGCTGTGCTGGCCGTGGGCACCGAGTTCTGGGTGGAACTCAACACTTACAAGGTCAACGGCAGTGCTGTCTGCGATGCGGCCCATCTGGGGCTATGGAAGGTGTGCACCAAGCGCCTGTGGCAGGCTGACGTGCCCGCGGGCAGAGACACCTGCGGCCCTGCGGAGCTGCCCGGAGGTGAGTGAACACTGCCCTGGACCCAGGCTTGCAGGAGGGTATGCCTGAGAAAACTGGCCCAAGAGAGAACCTGAACCCCAAAGACAGAGGTGGGTCACCCAAGAGCAACCTGCATCCCTGCAGAAAACCTGATCCCCAAGGAGAGGGCTACTTCCTAGGCATCATCTACACCCCACAGTGAGCCTGGCACCCCCTAACTAAAGAGTTGGTACCTCCCCCCCCCCAAACATGCCTGAGTCACAAGGAGAAGGCTACTGTCCAGGAACAACCTGAATCTTCCCCATGAGACCGAGCCCCAAGGAGAGAGTGGGTACCCCCAGGAGCTGCCCGGGACCCAAAGCTTGCACGCCCAGAACAACCTGTCCCAGGATCAAGTTGTGCACAGGCTGTGCAGGGACACACTGTCACTGTCCCTCAGTAGAGGACTTTCCTACGTCTGTGCTTAGAGTTTGTCGTCCAGCCACAGCCTGACCCCCAGACCAGCCTACACCCCCAGGCCAACCCACGCTGTAGACCAGCCCATGCCCACAGACAGCCCATGCTGCAGAGCAGCCTATAACCATAGACCAGTCATGTCCCCAACAGCCCGGGTGCACAGCCAGTCCATACGCTCACTGCGCTAGAGCTGACTCCACTCATAGTGGTCCCAGGGACCAGCTCATAATATAGACCAGCCCATCCTCCCTACAGCCTTTGCCCATGAACTAGATCAGCTTCCACTGTAGACTGTTTCCCACTCGACACCAACCCCTATTCTATACGAGCTCACAGTGCAGTGCAGCCCTTACTCTAGACAAGCTCATACACTCCAGACCAGCGGTTCTCAACCTGTGGGCCACGACCTCTTTGGGGGTCGAATGGCCCTTTCACAGGGGTCGCCCGATTAATAACAGTAGCAAAATGACAGTGATGAAGTAGCAATGAAAATAATTTTATGTTTGGGGGGCGGGGGTCACCACAACATGAGGAACTGTATGAAAGGGTCGCGGCATGAGGAAGGTTGAAAACCACTGCCGCAGATCAACATTTACTGTAGTCCAACCCTTACTCTAGTGTAACCCTTACTCTAGTGTAACCCTTACTGTAGTCCAACCCTTACTCTAGTGTAACCCTTACTGTAGTCCAACCCTTACTCTAGTGCAACCCTTACTGTAGTCCAACCCTTACTCTAGTCCAACCCTTACTCTAGTGCAACCCTTACTGTAGTCCAACCCTTACTGTAGACCAA
>NW_022104553.1:18158659-18164424 GCF_000313985.2 Echinops telfairi | reverse complement strand
GCATGTGGCCCGCGGGCCATAGTTTGAGGACCCCTGGTCTACCCTTTCCTGTAGAGCAGCCCATGCCTATAGACAATCCCTTATTGTAGTCTAGCCTCACCTAGGCCCACAGAGCAGCCCACGTTCTAGTGCAGCCCCTACTGTAGAGCGGCCCATGCCCACAGATCAGCCTGTACCTCCAACTGGGGCCTGTACTTCTAGACCAGCTGTCAAACCTGTCTCTAGAGAAACCTTGGGCCTCCACACGCAGCCTGCACCCCCAGACAGCAGCCTGTGCTCCTAGTACAGCCTGTGCCCCAGACACAGCCTCTGTCTCCCGCCCCCCACACACCAAAGCACCTGTACCCTCCGAGGCAGCCTGTGCCCTTAGATAAAACGTCTTGGGTGCTGGTTTCAGACTGCTCCTCCCACACTGCAGACAGCCTGCTCTCCTGTCTGGGGGGCGGAGGAGAGGGTTGTCGTTGACGCACACCCACGATAGACTCTTAGCCTGCTTTCCACCAAGAGCAGCTCTTTCCACACCTCTGGGTAGTGCCCCTCATGCCTGGTCTGTTCTCCTCCAGATGCCAAACACCATGGCTACCCTTCTCACGCACGTTCTCTGATACACTCCCTGACCCCCTCGCTTTCCCACACAGCCGCTCCCCGACGGACCATACCTGCGCCAGAGAGCAACCCCATACCTTTCACCCGGGACTTTACTTACACCACAGGGGACATCCTGCCCCCCTGGGCCATGGAGCTGCAACCCCAAGAAAATAGTGGATCCCCCGCAGGGTTCATGCATGGGGTCACAGCAGGCAGGCCTTGGTGATGTTGGGGATCTGGGCCCAGGCCACCGCCATACATTGAATGTTGCTATTAAGCAAGCCTCCACGGGCTTATAGTTTCCATGACGGCATCACCTATGGTGCTGAGCCTCGGCGGCATCGTCGTGGAAACGTGTTGGCTGCTACCGGAGAAGTCGACGGTGCAAAGCCACTAGCTGCTCCTCCTCGGGAGGACGATGAGGCTGTCTGTCCCAAGAAGATTCACAGCCTCAGAAACCACCCAGGTGAGGTCTGTAAGACCCGCTCCGCCGCCAGCTGCCCCTGAGTCAATACGTCTTCAGAGTAGAACGGTGCTTTATAGAGATTTCATTGGCTGGTTTTTTTGGATTGGTTTTTGGCGGGGGAGCTTTTTTGGGAAACAGATCACCACACCTTTCTTCCACAGCACCTTTGGTTATATTGGAACCACCAACCTTTCGGTTTGCAGTCAGGCACATGAACTGTGCCACCCAGGGATTCTCCGTCAGACTACCAACCAGCCAACCAGTTGCTAAGGGGCTGACTCTGTCTGATTTGGGGCGACCCCAGGTCATCCGAGCAGAGCGGGGCTCCACAGAGTTTTCAGTGGATCTCCAGATCTTTCTTCTAAGGCACCACCAACTTTTCTGCCTAGCAGCCAAGAGAGTTCACCGTGTGCCACCACCCGGGGCCTGACACTCCTATACCCACTCTGTCTTAGAGTTCTCTAGTGCTGTTGAAACAGAAACACTCAGAGGGGAGATTTTTTTTTTTCACAAGCAGAAATGTATTCTTTCACAGCATAGGATGCTGTGTTAGTCCGGGTTGACTAGATAGAGAAACAAATGCAGAGACGCTCATGTGTGTAGGAGAGAACATCATATCTAAGAGTAAGGCCGTGTTAGATTGAGTTGACTAGAGAAACAAATCCAGAGACACTTGTATGTGTTTAAGACAGAACTTTATATCAAAGAGTAATTTTATATTAAGAAAACATCCCAGCGCAGTCCAGATCAAGTCCATAAGTCTGATATTAGCCCATATGTCAATGCCAGTCTGTAATTTGCTCTTCAGACTCACAAAACCCATGCAATGATGCCGAATGCAGGATGATCACAGGCCAGTAGGTGGAAAGTCTAGTGGATGCAGTGATTGTGGAAGCATCTCAGTGCTGGCAGAGGTCTCCAGGTGGCTCCTCCAGCTCCAGGGCTCTGGCGTAGCTCCATGTGGCTTGTCAACGGGAAGACAAACAAGCAGTGTCTGTGTCTATCTGGCCTCCAGTGAGCTATTTATCTCTTTCATGCCTCCAAATGAGCTCATCAGGCTGTGACCTGGTGGACAGGTTCGACTCCACCCCTTCGCAAGTTGACAGGAGATTAGTTAACTGCCACAGAGGCTAAAGATCAGGATTCAGAGCATCACCTCTGAGGGGAAACTTTTTTTGTGGGCTCTCGAGCAAGGTCCTTGTCTCCTTTCAACCTCTTTGGGCCTCTGTGATCCTCCTTGGAGATCTCCATGGGCATCTCGGCATCTATCTGTCCCTGAGTCTAGGAGGTTCCCAGCACGAGAACCCCCACCTCCAAAGGACGTGCTCTGCTCTTGGCTCTTCTGTCTTGGGGGTACAGAGCTCCCTCTTTCTCTGAAGGCTTCCCTCTCCCTTCATCTCGTGGGAGATAGAAGGGGATGCAGGCCACACACCCCGAGGAAACTCCCCTTCACATTAGTCCATGCCGGGACCTAGGAAGCATGTTGCTTCCCCTGCAAAGTCCCTCCCGGCAGACTGGGGGAGCCCATTGGATCCCATTGTGAGGGTGATCACACCACGATGTACCTGCCAAGCAGTAAGAATTGTGTTCCAGCACAACTTGTTACCTCTGTTTTAGGGTACAAAAGAGACCCACCTCCCCACCCTGATCTCAGATGCGATTTAAGGAGAACATTTACTAAGTCCTAAGTGGGACAAAGGCCAGAGACGTCATTCAGAGGGAGGAGGCCACCAGCATGAGGTCTTCGTGGGGTCTAAGGGTTTGCTGAGATAACAGAGCTTCAGAAAGGACAGGGGAGGGGAAAGGACAAGGTCGTTGTGACAAGTGGAATTACAGAAGTGGGAATAGAACCCCGATGGAGGCAGGTACATTAGAAAGAAATGCTTACAGGATCGGTCTGGGGCCTTCCGACTAAGGACATGACTGACAGGGCATGCATGACTCAGGGACCCCCCAGTACTGTCCATCAAGAATGCACACAGGCCAGGCCCCAAGGGAAGCTGCCCCTCCTTGGGCTGGTCACCTGAGTGGTGATTCCACTTGCCAATGAGCTCTGCCTGAGGGCAAGGCTGCCCCCCTCCCTAGTTAAAGGTCAGAAGGGATTCAATGGAGGCTGAATCCACAGGGGGACTCTGCAAATGGATTTTGGGTTTCCACTGCCACCCACCGTCTTCCACCAATGGGGTGCTCAGAATCCACGTTCTAATACACCATTGAGCATGTCAAGAACCACTCGAAGCGGAACAGAGGGATGAATAAATGAAATTTTTTAGAGGTTAGCCCCCACCTGGTTACGGATTGGGTCACTAAACCCCATGGTTGGCAGTTCAAAATCACCAGCCACTCTGCAGGAGGAAGAGGCGGCTCTCTACTCCCCGCAAAGGGTTAACAGTGTCAGAGACTTGCAGGGCCAGTTCAACCCTGTCCTACAGGGTCGCTGTGAGTCGGAATCAACTGGGAGGCAGTGAGTTTGGTTTGCTTTGAGCCCCCACCAGTTGTGTTATGGGAGAAAGATGAGGCTGCCCACGCCTGTAACGAGTGCCTGTCTCAGAAACCCACAAGGGCAGCTCTAATCTGTCCTACAGCTTCACTCCGAGTGGACATTGAGTTGACTGTGAGTTTTGGGATTTCGGCGTAGGGTGGAGTAGGAGGGTGACTCTATAGAAACTTGGCTGCTGGTGTAGAGCGGTTTCCCACAAGCTGTCTATATTTGGCTTCTGCTTACAAATGCCAAATGACAGCTTACATGCAGGCGGGTCATAACTCTGTCAATAAACAGCAGGCCCTGCAGAAGACAGGCGCCAGGCTCTATAAAAAATGTTACAGGAGGATTCTACAGTTTATCACCGGAGTGTTGGGCATTGGCTGGTGTTTGCAAGCCATGGAACAAAGGCTGGGGTAGGCTGGAGAGTCTATTAGCATACCAAGACTGGGTTTAAGTTGATTAACACTTCTAAGCTCTGGCTGGGAGTCCTGGTGGCACAGTCCCTGACCTGTTGGGCTGCCAACAGTTCAGCAGTTCAAAACCACTTGCTCTTCGGAGGGAGGGAGAAAGACAGATGGACTTTCTACTCCTGTCCTTCCTGACGGACACCACTCTGGTGGAGGCTGACTCTCCTCACAGACTTATTTGGGGTATCTCCTGGCCCCTGTGGGCTAAAAGACCCCTCTCCTCTCCTGGAGGAATGCTCTGTAGAGACAAGGAGGGTGAGACTTCATCTCCCGTGTTTCGGACACATCTGGAGAGACAAGTCCCTGGAGAAACCCACCCTGCTTGGTAAAGTAGAGGGGCAGCAGAAAGAGGAAGGCCTTCCACCAGGTGGGCTGACGCAGTGACCGCAACAGGGGGTCATGCATACGGATCGTGGTGAAGATGGTGCAGGACCGGACAGAGTCTCCTTCTGTCCCTGTGGATCGGTGGAACCAACCCCGTAGCACCCAACAGCGGCCTGCCCTCTGAACTTTGACCCTGGCCACCACTGTCCTTTGGATCTGGTAGAACTGATGGGTTTTCAATGACTGGTGGCTTGTTTGCCTTCGTTTTGATTGTGGTTTGGGCGAACAGTTATAAAAGAGCAGGAATGTCCCCGTGCAAGCATGCACGATTTGTTTCGTGACAGTAGTTGCAATGCTCATAGTATAACAACATTCTCCCCACTTCTTCCCTGGGTCCCCCAGTTCCATCCCTCCTCCGTCCCCCAGTTCCATCCTTGCCCCTTCCTGCCTCCTGAGATGTGTTTTGTTTTGTTTTACAGGGGAGGGTCAAAGGCCGCCCTTTCGGTCTCCTGGGATTGATGATAGTGAGGAGTGTGTGAGCTGAGGCAATCAGTCCTGGTGGCTCAGCGGGCTCCACATTGAACTGCTGACCACAAAGTCACGGTTCAAACCCAGCCAGTCCTTCAGTGGGAGAAAGATGAGGCTGTCTGCGCCCGTAAAGATTCACAGTCTTAGAAACCCACACGGGCAGTTCTACTCTGGCCGTACGGGGCCAGAGGGAGTTAGATTTGACTCAATGGCAGTGAAGAGTTGAGTTACCCCTTCCAGAAAAAAATTCTGCACACCTTGATTTCCATCTGGTCAAATGGTAGTTTGGTTATCTTCCAAACCCAAACCAAACTCGCTGTCCCTGAGTCAGTGCTGCCTCACAGCGCCCCCGGTGGGTTTCTGAGATTGTCACTGATGATAGGAGGAGAAAGCCCAGTCTTTCTCCCTCGGAGCTGCTGATGTTTTTGAACTGCCGACCATGCGGATGGCAGCCCCATGTATAACCCCTATACTAGCAGGGCACCCGCAAGGGACTCAAATCCTGGTTCTTCTGAACACTCTCTGCATTTGGAGAACTAAACTGACCCTGAAAGGCAAAGGCCAGGCTGTAGGGTGGATGCTGTAAGCTTTCCTAAGGGAATGCTCCCAGGACAGCCCCCCATACCCTCCAAGAATGAGCAGGTGTCTCGTCACGATCCCCAAACCAAACTCACCGCCACCGAGTCGATGCCCCTGAGAAGAAGGCCCTGTCTTTCTCCCACGAGCGGCTGGTGGTTTTGAACTGCTGACCTTGCAGTTAGCAGCCCAGTGAGTAACCATCACACCACCACACCAAGAAAAAAGAAAAAATGCCTTGGCTCAACTTTTCTCTATTCCCCCCTACCTGCCAGTGCCATCTTCAATTTTGTTAAAACGTCTCCCTAAAATTCTCCTTAAAACTTCTTTC
>NW_022104553.1:18153570-18158112 GCF_000313985.2 Echinops telfairi | reverse complement strand
GGGGCAGCTCTACCCTGACCTCTGGGGTCCCTGTGAGTGGTCGTCAGCTTGAGGGCAGTTTGGGAGTTTTAAAATTTTGTTTGTCGTTTTGTTTTGTTTTGAGTTTTATTGCCACCTAATCCACACCATACAATTCAATTGCTCAATCACGTCGGGAAGCATGCCACAGTCATTACCGCAATTAATTTCAGAACATTTTCTTTCTTGTTTTTTTTACTCCCGTGATGAAATCACCTTTAAAATGAATTGTGTAATCACCCTCAGTCCTAGTGCTCCCACCCCCTCTCCCCTTCACTGTTTACTACCAAATCCGCCCCCACCCCCCTTACAACCCCTACACACCTTCACATCAGTTATTCTCTCTCGGCCTCTGCTCCTTGTGTGCTTCCCAAACTGGCAGGCCCAACAGAAACGATAAAGAACGGAAAGGAAATGGGGTGGGAAGAAGAAAACAATAGGAACACAAAGATAAAAGTACAACAATGAACAAGGAAGGAAAGACCGCATCCATATTTTAAAAGCCAGGGAAAGCTAGCTATTTTCTGAAGGAGACTGAGAAAACTTGTCCTCAGCCCTCTGAGAACAGCAGAGACTCGTCTTAACCACATTTTCTTTGGCAAAAAACGTGTGCGTGCATGAACCCTCGGATCAGTACTCTTTGTTTTTCCTTGAGCTTTCCCTGGTATGCAGCATTGCTGGCCACCGGACAGAAGCATACTTCATTTCAGAGTGCTGTGCAGAAAGACTCCCAGCTGTTTCCTCTCGTCCTCCCCATGCCTGGGATTGCGCTTTGAGTCTCTGCAGATCTCACTGATGTGAAGTGGCAGCTCCCTGCCGCTCTAAGTTGCTCTGCTCAGACCCTCTCTCTCCAGCGCACTGGTGACTCACACAGGCCTCCTCTTGCATGAACTGACCTTCCAGTCCTCGGCTGGCCTGTGTTTTTTCTTTTTTCCCAGCAGGGTGAGCTTTCTTTCCTTTTCTCACCATTTTATTGGGAGCTCTGACAGAGAGAACATTCCATAGATCAATCACATCAAGCAGTATTGTACAACGGCCTCCACAGTCAGGTTCAAAACATTTTCTTTCTTCTTGAACTCCTTGAAATCAGCTCCCCTTTATCCCCTCTCCCCCACCCTGCACCCCCCTACCTCCCTACCCCGAACTCTTAGTTTTTATTTTTTGCTGCATCTTACACCATCCAATAGATCCGTTTAAGTACAATTTTGTTGTTCCCTCCCCTCAAGGGGGGCTACCCAGTCATCAGGGGGTCCCCCCACCCCCACTTCCTGTACCCTCAGGGGACCATCACTCCTGTGCAGGCTACCCTTTCTTTTCTTGCTCACCTACAGGGGTTCCTTGTTGTTCCCGATAGGAACCCTTTCTTGATTTTAGACATGTCAGTTGGCTAGTCTTCTGTAGCACAAAGTCACCACCCATTTCTCTTTTCCCTTTTAAATATGATTTGTTTTATGTTTATCACGTTGAGCGTACTCATGACGCAATGCGCACCTGCTTCTACACGTACCACAATGTATGGTCGCTGATGAGCTTCTCTAAGTTGTGAGACCGCCATCCCTCGCCCTCCTTTTATCAGTGGTTTCTTCCCCTCGGATGTAAGTTCACCGCCCTGCCCCCTTTGGGTTCCCATCTAGCCTTTCGAATCACTGTTGCCAGTTTGATCCCAAAGGGATTGTTCTTGAAGAGTGCACCACACTCGAGGCACTCGTGAGCCCTGGTGGTGTTGTGGTTAGGCATGGAGCCGCTAGCCACAAGGTCAGCAGTTCAAAACCCCCCACCGCTCCATAGGAGAAAGAAGAGGCTTTCGGCTCCCGTAAAGAGTGACAGTCTCAGAAACCCACAGGGAGTGGTTGTGCCCTGTCCTGTGGGGTTGCAGGAGCCGGAATAGGCTCAATGGCAGTGGATTTGAGAGATTTTGAAGATTTTTGTTTATTAAGTTAATCTACTGTTTTGATTCCCTCGCGATTCTCTAAGACAAGGTGGAAGTGTCCCTGTGGGTTTCGGAGATGGTGACTTTACAGGAGTAGAAAGCCTCGACTTCAGAGTCAGAAAGACCCGGTGGTGGTGAGTTTGGGGTGGTGGTTTGATTTAGAGAAGACCATCAGGGACTCTCATTAATTGAAGGTTTAAAGATTGTCTCAGGGTTGTCATTTCCAGACATCACCTGGTCTCTATAACCCCAGGCAGTATGGGTTCGATGAGAAATGTTTCTGCTCGACATTTCCCCTCTTTTGACCAGGATTATTGTAGAGACTGTTGCATCCAACCCTTCAGGAGTGGCAGTTGGGCACCCACTCCGTTCTTCTGGTCTCTGGGCAAACGAGGCAGTTATTCACTGAGGCAGTTAGTCACCCATTCCATGCCCTCCTCCCATTCCCGACTCTCCTCCTTCCTCTTACTCCAGGTGAATGGGCATTGATGGTCGTGTCTTTTGAGACAAGTATCTGTTTCTAATCCCAGTTGACCCTCCACAGACCAGTATGAAAGAGCGAGGGAAGAGCTTATCGCCGGGTTATCCAGAAGGTCCACGGTCCTCAAAGTTCTGGATTGGTTGCTGTTCTTGGTTGCTTGTGTTCAGTTTGGGTTCGCTGGAGAAGTGAGACCAGTGTTGCTTGTATGCATTTGTCTACAGAATGAGATTTACAGCAAGATATGGCTTACACAGCTGTAGAAATTGGTAGGTCTACACTGACTCAGGTCAGCCTTCTCCTGACTTAGGGAAGTTGAAGGGGGCACAGGCTGGTGGATGTAGTGGTCTGGAGTCGGCTGAATGGATCCACCACCAGTTCCCGGGTTGGCAGAGGATGCAACCGAAGATTGAGGAATGAAATGCAAGATCCAGCTCTGGCAGAAGGGGAAGGGCCCAAGGGGATTTGACTCTGCTCAGTCTCTCTCTCTCAGACAAGAAGCCTTATGACACCAAGGAGGTGTCATCAGACTGTGACCCAATTGGTAGGTTGTACTCCACCCCTACCCTTACCCAGGAGGGTCTCGTTGACATAATCTCCAACTACCACCATTGCCACTGAGTTGATCTCAACCACGATGGTTCCACGCCTGTCAGCTAACATGGTGGTCCATGTGGCTTTCACGGCTGTAGCCTTTGGGAGGTCGATCCCCGAACCAGGTCGATACTTGTCGAGAGCTCAAGCATTTGCACCTCTGAGAAACCACAGCTCTTGCGCAGCAAGAGGCTTTTATATCACAGAGTATCATTCTTCTCTGTATGCCGGGGATACACATGCCATCATTTAAGATGGCTGAGGACAATGTTAAAAGTGCTGGCTGCTGAAGCCCGTGGTTCAAGCCAACCCATCGCTCCAAGGGAGAAAGATGAGGCTGCCTGCTCCCGGGAAGATTTGCAGTCTTCGAAACCCAAGGGAGCCATTCTGCGCTGTCTCACAATGTTGCTGTACCGTAGAACACACTCACCGGCAGTGGGTTTAGCTAGGTGGACTAAGTTAAAGTGTTAAACCTTTGAGCTTGTTGTGTTAGTCTAGGTAGACCAGAGAAACAAATTTGTAGACATTCCTATGTGTGTAAGAGAGAGTTTTGTCCACAAGAGCAATTGAATATTGAGAATACGTCCCAGCCCAGTCCAGATCAAGTCCATAAGTCCGATATTAGCCCATATGTCTGACACCAACCTATACATTCCTGTTCAGACTCATTAAACACATGCAATGATGCTGAAGGCAGGAGGATCACAGGCCAGTGGGTGGGAAGTCTTGTCGCTCCAGTGGCAGCGTAAGCATCTCAGCACTGGCTGGGGTCTCCATGTGACTCCTCCAACTCAGGGCACTAGCGTAACTCCATGTGTCTTGTCAGCTGGAGTGTCTCCCAGGGAGTCAAAACAGAGAGAGAATGTCTCCCGCCTCCAAGGAGGAAGACAGGAGTTCCTGTCTTCCTTTTCCTCAGGAAAAGGCCACGCCCACACAGAGGCCTCATTGGCTACGATCTGATTGACAGGTGAGACTCCCCACCTCCAAAGAAGAAATACATGATTTCCCAGAATCCTCAGGAGAAGACCAGGCCCACACAGAGGCCTCATTGGCTATGATCTGATTGACAGGTGAGACTCCACCCCTTCACTCTGAATCCTCAAATTGACACCAGAGTACGTAACTACCACACTTGCACAAACCAAGAAACCCAGCCCGTTGCCCTTGAGTTGATTCCTACTCGTGGTGGTGACCCCGAGTGAGACAGTGGAGAGAAGCGCTGGCTTGCCTGTGATCTTGACAGGAGCAGATCCCCAGGTCTCTCGCCCAACTGCCTTTGGGTGGGTTTGAAGCATCAGCCTTTTGACTCATCCTGCCCCCACCCCAGAACAGGCGAGCTTCTATTGACCAGAGACTGCCCTGTCATCATCACCTCTCTCTCTTTCTCTCTTGTCTCGCAGGAGCAAACTGCACCTACTTTAAATTCTTCACCACGAGGCAGAATGCACACATCTTCCAGAGAACCACAAGGAAAGGTGAGCATTGCGAGCTGCTTTGGTGCTGCGGGGGAGGCTACAAAAGC
>NW_022104553.1:18148723-18151796 GCF_000313985.2 Echinops telfairi | reverse complement strand
GTTTTATTGGGGGCCCAAACAACTCTTATCACAATGCATCCATCCATCCATTGTGTCAAGCACATTTGTACATTCATTACCCTCATCATTCTCAAAACACCTGTTCTCCATGTAAGCCCCTAGCATTAGCTATGAGGAAAGATTTATACAGCAAGAAGGTATAACAGCTATTAGTCCACAGAGCAGTACAGAGGACTCGGTTCAACTCACTTCCGTGGAACAGTTAATAGACTGGAAGTCCTTCAACTCAGGAGGGCTGCCGCGTCCAAGGTCAACGAAGCAGACAACAGAGTCCTCCCTTGGGCAAGGCAAGCAGAGTCTGTCCACAGGCAGCAAACAGCAGGGTGGGTCACCAACAGTCAGCCGCCCATGAGCTTAGCGAAGCAGGCCTAGCTGGGATATCAAACTCAAGCAATGCAAAAGGACAGGATCCGTCAGCCTCAAGTTCCAGTGATGTGCACAGCAGCAGCGTGGCAAAGCAGGTTTCCAATGAACCTCAAGCTCTAGGACATGATCCATGGTTTGGCTTGGCCCACAGGTAGTGCAGCTCACAAGTTGAGGCAGAGAACTAGCTAACGCAGCCAACTGGTCTGATCCCCAGAGAGCAAGCGGGAGGGGCGCACGTTGCTAAGCCACTTATCTCTTTGCCCTCCAATCAAACTGGGATCCGATTAGTTCCACATGTTCCTATTGGCCAGATTGACGCAATAAACCCACCTTTCACTGATGGGATGATGTTTGACTTGAAAACAAATATTCTTATCTCTAGTCCTGATTCTTCCCGCTTCCTGACACTGGGTTCCTGTTGGATAGAGCTCCTCATTCCCTCAATGCCTCACTCTGTTTCTTCCTTCCCATTTGACTCAGAGATTCATCTGGCGGCTGCAGTAGTAGCGGTGCTGGGCTTGGTGGCCCTGGCCCTGGGGTGCCTCTGTATCATCATGATGCTCAGCAAAGGCGCGGAGTTCCTGCTCCGGGTGGGAGCCGTCTGTTTTGGCCTTTCAGGTAAGGACAGAGAGCGAGCCTGGAGGCTGAGGGCATTGCATGCTGGGAAATGAGATCCCCACATACTATTGCATGCAGGGAAGTTGGGTCTCCAAACACCATTGAGGGGACTTGGGAGAAGTCTAAAGGCTAAAGTAGAGCCCAGGGTGGGAGATTTCCAAGACTGGTTGTTGACTTGGAATTAGTCGGTTTCTAAAAACACTTGTTTTAGATTGGGCCCCGAGCTTCCCAAGAACTGTTGCATGCTGGAAGGTGTGAAGCCTGCAAACACTATTGCATGATGGGAGATGGGTCTTAGAGGAAGCTCCGGGGCTTTAGAAGTCTGAAGAGGAGAAGAAGTTCTAAGCCCTGCTGTTGCTTGGCAATCAGAGCCTCTCAAAACAGTGCTCTAGATTTGGACCAACGGTCCGCAAGGATTGTGCATGATCAGAGGTGAGGTCTCCTAGCACTGCATGATGGGGGATCTCCATGTGCTGTTGCCTGGTGGGATGTGAAGCCACTAAGCACCATTGCATGATGGGAGGCAGGAGTCTTCCTGCATTAGTGAATGATGGGAACTACAGGAAGCTCAGGGGTTATAGAGATTGAAAGATGGGAAGAACTTTGAGCCTTGTTAGCTAGGCATTGGTGCCTTTCTAAACAACATTGTAGATTTGAATACAGGGTCCACAAGGAGTATTGCATGCTGGGAGATGGGTGTCTCCATGCATTATTGCATGATGGGGATGAGAGGAAGTCAGGGGCCATAGAAGTTTGAAGAAGAGAGTCTGATCGGTGTTGGCTGGCAATTGGAAGGTCTCTGTGTTAGTCTGGGTGGACTAGAGAAACAAATTTGTAGACACTCATTTGTGTATAAGAAAGAGATTTATATAAAAGAGTAATTGTACATTAAGAAAACATCCCGGCCCAGTCCAGATCAAGTCCTTAAGTCTGATATTAGCCCATATGTTCAATACGAGTTCATAAATTAGACTTCAGACTCATGCAGCCTTGCAATGACACCGAATGTAGGAAGATCACAAGCCAGTGGGTAGAAAGTCTCGTGGATGCAGTGGTGGTGGAAGGATCTCAGTGCTGCAGCAGAAAGACAAGCAGAGAGAGAGAGAGAGAGAGAGAGAGAGAGAGAGAGTCTGGCCTCCAGGTAGCTATTTAGCTCCATGGTGGCTCCAAATTAGGTCATCAAGCTGCAACCTGATTGACAGACTGAACTCCACCCCACCCCTTCACTCTTAATAGTCTCAAGTTGGCACCAGATTATGTAACTATCACAGTCTCCAAAATTTATTTTAGACTTGGACTTGGGATCTGCAAGGACTAGTGAGTTCTGGGAGTCCCTCCCTCCTACCCCCCCCATCCCCCCCAAATGCTGCCTCTTGTGCAATGCCATCCCCAATAATAATCATACAAACTCAAGCTTACTGGATATCTAGTGCTCCCTCTCGCCACAGCCCTGTTAGCTGGAGAGGACTATGCCCCGCTTTATGGAGAGGAAAGCCGAGAAGCCAGGTGGATCGCTGGTGGTCACATTGTCACTGATGGCTTTCGGATCGTAAAACGAGGGCTTTCAGATTCCAAAGCATGTCTCCTCCTCAGGGCATCTCATCTATGCACCCGGGAGACTATATTTTTGTGGGGTCTTTGCAGGTTCCAAGTATGATGCCAGAGGGTGAATGACCAACTAGAGGTCTGTGTGAGTCTGGGTAGACTAGAGAAACAAATCCATGGACACACATTATGGTATAAGAAAGGATTTTATATACAAGAGGAATTGAACATTTAGAAAACATCCCAATCCAGTCCAGTCCAAGACCATGAATCTATACCAATCTATAAAACCCTCTTCAGACTCACAAAACACATGCAATGAAGCCAAATGCAGCATGATCACAAGCCAGTGGGTAGAAAGTCTTTGAGTCCAGTGGCATTTTAAGCATCTCAGCGCTGGCAGGGGTCTCTACATGGCTTCTCTGGCTTCAGAGGTCTGGTTGCATCCATGTGGCTTGTCTTCTGCAATGTCTCCCAGGGAGTAGCAGAGAGAGAGAGGTGTCTTCCGCCTCCAAGGAGGAAG
>NW_022104553.1:18146237-18148044 GCF_000313985.2 Echinops telfairi | reverse complement strand
TGGATGGATGGATGGATTGTGATAAGAGCTATAGGATTTATTTGTTTAAAAAAGAGCTGTAAGAGCCCCCAATAAAATGATTTGTAAAAATAATCATAATGAGGGCTACTAATAAAGAACAAAAAGAAAGGAAGACCCCGTCATTCCACAGGCCCTTGGCATCCTTCCGGGTGTATCTGATGCTTTGTAAGGTGGATAGAAAAGTCCCAACCTTCATTTGTGACTCGTTACATATGGAGCATCTACTATACCCTCAACACTGTGCCACAGACCTGAGTTACAAGAGCGTGTCATGGCCAAGAGCGAGTCTTTGATGTCAGGCAGTGTCAGAGGAACCCAGCCCCCAACAACCGAAGGGCCAGTGGGTGCAAATGTACAGCGATGACATATAAAGATGACCGTAAAGTCACAGAGGATCGGAAAGGCAGGAGAGAGAATGCAATAAAGGAGTCAGACACAGTTTAGGGTCGCATGCTCACCTCAGCCCCTCTTGGTGGTCCACATGGAGAAGAAAGGAGAGCCTTTATTAACTTGGGATATTTATAGGTAGCCGTAAGCCATGCATATTCAGTAGTGGCATGCGTCACAGGTGGGTGGTATCTACATTAGGGTCCCTGTGCGCACAGGTGAGGAAACTTAATACCTGCACTGGGGGAAGGTACATGGGAGGTTGGGTGTCATGATGGAAGAGAGAACAAAAGGATCATGTCTGCTTCTGTAGGGAGAGAGAATCAACCATGTGCTCACTATAAGGCAGCACAGCTGTTAGGGGAGACTCCGTGGGAACGCTATTTAAAGCAGGATCCTGTATTTGGACTTGATCTCTAACTTACCAAAGTGGAGGCTTTCCTACCGTGGGATACCAGCTTTCCAGATTCCCTCTGTTACAAGTTAGGGAATAGAGTTCCTCCTCCTGTTTCCCTCTGTGCGAGTTTCCCACAAGGCAGTTTTGAATGATTGTGTGTGTGTGAAGTTCATGACTTTTTAAAAGAGATAAAGAACCCCCAATGGAACAGCCCTAATTGTCATCGCCTCTGGTGAAGATCAGCAGTTCTCACCTTCGGGCCTCCGTTCTCGAGAGAGGGGTCAGAGCTGGTCTCCTGGTAGCGCATCTTCTCGGCCCTTCACAGACACGGCCTTTTGTCCGTGCGTTTGAAACTAGCCTGCGGGTCACCAAAGAATGTAAGTCCGTTTCCGCTGGACTTTCCCGCCTTTCCGCACCACCCCTCCCGTGTTTAGGTCGGCGGCTGGGTAAGGAAACTAGAGGGTTTTGAAGGGCTGTGCAGAGATTTTAATTCGATTCATGGTGAGCAGGACCATGACTGTTTTCTCTTTCACTTGGGGAAGAGGATACCTACCGAGGAAGCGCTTACCCTGCGGAGCTGTGGGTGCAGGATTGGAGGCCAGGTTGTATAGTTGCCCATCATCTCAATCAAAACAGTGACAGGATCCCAGGCCCCATCCTCCTGCAGGTGGTTCTCGATGCTACTTTTCCCTCTTCTTTCGTGTGCGCGCGCGCGCGCGCGCTGTTTTTTGCAACTGGAAGGCCCATGGCAACTCCCTGAGTGGAGCAGGTCTCCCTACGCCATTTTTACAACAGCGCTGTGCTCACTTCCGGCCTCTCTGTCCCATCTTGGGAATTCTCGTAATATTTCAACCTGTCTCAAGATGCTCCTGCATCCTTAGTAGGAGCTCTGGTGGTGGGATGGTTATGCCTTGGGCTGCTCACCGAAAGGTCAGCAGTTCGGAACCACGAGCCTCTCCTTGGGAGAAAGACAAGGCTTCCTACTCTCATAAAGAGTTATGA
>NW_022104553.1:18143557-18145326 GCF_000313985.2 Echinops telfairi | reverse complement strand
ACCCCACCCCACCCATACCCTGTGTCAAGACGATGTTCTCAGTGGTGGAGTTTGGTTGGGTAGCTTGGGGGTGGGATGGGAAGGAAAAGGCTCTTTGTAAATGCGGGTCCCCAATGGAAGGCTGAGGGCCAGATGGAATAACCAGGGTGGGGGCAAAGAGATTAGAGGATTTGGGGAAGAGGGGGGAAAGAGTTGGGTCTGAATTTGTTCTCTGGAGAGAGAGATGGCTTGGGATTCAGAGCTCCTTGGCATGGGTGTAGGGGATGCTGGAGGAGAAGGCCCGCAGGTCTGCCCTCCCTGTGGTCCGATGTGGGATTAAAGGTTTGGAAATGCGAGGAAACTCAATGCCTGCAGTCATTGGCGATGCGACCAAGGGTGGTGGATTTGGGGGTGGAGGGAAATGCCCGTGCCCCTCCCTCCCCCCTGTATTCCCTAGACACCACAGGTCCTGCTGCATATGGTACTTACCCAGGTCCTGGATGTCACACGTCAGGGGACCCGGGGGCGGCTGCAGGCAAGAGCGAGGGCACCTTAGAAGACAGGCGTTGAAGCTGGAGGAGGGCTAGATCTCATTTCATTGCACTTGGCAGACCCCGCGGGCCTTTTTATTCTGAACAAAGGGTAGGGCTATGGCCACCCTGCAGTCAACGGGCCAGTCCGCAGGCACCCTTGTTCCAACCGCGAGTGCTCCCTTCGTGTTTTGGAGATCCGCGCTGGCAACACGTCAGATATCTCCATGAGGCCGTCACATACCGGGGGCAGACTGCAGATGCAAACAACAGCAGTGAGGTCACCCTGGCAGTATGGATGGACGAGGGGCCCCAGTAGAAAGACAAGGTGTTGAAAGGGATGGTGGCAACACCTGGGCAGATGTGCTTGACACGAAGGCTGGATGGATTGTGACAAGCGCTGTAAGAGCCCCCGGCAAAGGGGTTTATTTATTAGAATAAACCAGCCTCTAACCATATCACGGGGTTCGTAGGTGCAATTATACAGCAATAATACATAAAGATTATAATAGTAGTAGAGAAGAAGAGAAATAGAGAAAGTAAAATAAAGGAGGCAGACACATTTCAGGGCAGCATCCTCACCGCAGCCCCTCTTGGTGGTCCATGTGGAGGTGGGAGAAGAGACAGAGAGCCTTTACTGTTTTGGGGCCCTTTATAGGTTGCTATTAATCATGCATATTCAGGAGTTACATATGTCACAAGGTAGGGGAAGGCATGGGGGGGATGGGCACCACAGTGGGTGGAGATAATCAGGGAATGTCTGCCTCCACAGGGAGACAGAATCCACCATGTGCTCACTTTAAGGCAGCGTAGCTCTTAGGGGAGAATCTGTGGAAGTGATGTTTAAAGCAGAATCATGTGCCTGGGCTTTACCTCTAACTTACCAAAGTGGAGGCTTTCCTACCATGGAATACCAGCTTTCCTGATTCCTTCTGTTATATGTTAGGGAATAGAGTCTTGGTCATCTTTCCCTCCGTGTTAGTTTCCCACATTTATTGAAATAATACGAAATATATACGGACTATGGGCATTCTCTAAGACAGAGTCCGATTACTGTAATAGGTTTCTGAGACAGTTAATCTCGGCAGAAGCAGATGGCCACATCATCCTCCCTTGGAGCCACGGCAGGGTTTGAACTGCCCCCTTTCACTTAGCACCCCAATCTTTGGCTTGTGCCATCAGGGTGCCTGAATAGATTATCTCCAAAAACTCACTGCCAGATGAGATGATTTAGACCCATAGAGACCTTGTAGGGCAGAA
>NW_022104553.1:18115174-18139241 GCF_000313985.2 Echinops telfairi | reverse complement strand
AGGGGAATGCAGGATGAGGTCCCTGTGAGTCTTTGGGCCTCCTGGTACTTCCGAAATTCTCCCCCAGCACCATCATTCAAACACATCCATCTTTCCTCTGCCTTCCTTGTTCAAGGCCAACCTCACGTGCATGTGAGGTGATCAGAAACACCATGATTTGGGGGCTGGCGATAAGCTCCCTCACTGGCGCAGCGCCAATTCAGACTCCTGTCGACCCCATAGGTAGAACAGGGTAGAACTGCCCCTGTGGGTTTCCAAGACTGTAACTCTTTATTTTTATTATTTATATATTTAAAAACCATCACTTTATTGGGGGCTCATACAGCTCTTATCACAAGCCAGCCATCATCCATTGTGTCAAGCACATTTGTACATCTGTTGCCATCATCGTTTTCAAAACATTTTCTTTCTATCTGAGCCCTTGGTATCAGCTCCTCATCCCCCCCCCCTTCCCCACCGTCCCTTATTGGCATTATTTTTATTTTGCGGGTGGTTTTAATGATTTTGACTCAAGAAAGATCTAGAACCGCAGCTTCTGGAAGAACCGCTGTTGTTGCCTGGTCTGGTACCTCTCCTCAAATTGACCTCGGCCTCCCGACGGCCCGGCGTTTAAGAGCAGGGTCTCTGAAGACATCCTTGTTGACGACAGTTTTGTCCAAGGGGACGTCCACAGAGCACCTAGAAGGTGATTACATTTATACACCTTCACCAAGGACTTGATCTTTGACCTCTCACCAAGGTTCTTCTTGTCCGTGGCAGCTGTCACTTTGCGGGGATAGCGGTCTAGTCCAGCCACCAGGGCACGGCTGTAGGGGCGATCCGAGGGGCCGCGGTCGATGTTCTTCATGACGATGCCTTTGCATCCCAAACACCGTCCGGCCAGGACCTGCACCCCCTTCCCGGGTTCAATGAACATGCTCATTTCGACAGCAAGCTCTCGGGGCTGCCGGGCAGCAGAAAGGAAGACGAGAGACTGTCACTCTTTCCAGGAGTAGAAAGCCTCGTCTGTTCCTGTGGTTTCGAACTGCTGACCCTGCAATGAGCAGCCCAATGCTGAACCACTGTGCCCGCAGGGCCCCTCAGCAGACACACCGGTGTTTGTTTTCATGGTGTTATTGGCATAGCCTTCACGTAGCCCACGGTTTAATCGTCCGATCCTATTGAGAAGAGTTGTGCCCTCATCTCCCCCATCAATTTCAGAACATCTTCTTCATCTTCTTCTCTTACTCATGGCTGGTAGTGCCCCACCCCACCCACCCCACCCTCCCATGCTGTGCCCCTCAGTAATGATTTCATGTATTTATGTACTTCCAATTCCACAACTTCTGCGTGTAGCATTCCGTGTCCTCCCTGACGATACTCTTCATGCAGTACAGCCATGGCCACTATCGAAAGTCTTTTCGAACTCCATGATCCCCGCCGCCCCCCACCCCCACCCCACTTAACCTTTTAAAAACAAAAGAGGCTAGGTGCCGGTGGGTGATTCAGAGAATTGGCATGCTCAGCTGTTGACCCAAACTGGTGGTTCAAAACGACCCAGAGGTGTGTCCTCGGAGCAAAACGCGGGGTCTCTGTTAAGCACAGACAACTTTTCATGTGTCTGTCTGACACACGCAGGACTAGAGAGAGAGAGAGAGAGAGAGATGGAGGGAGAGACACCGTGAATGGGAGAGAGATAGAGACATCAGGGGTCAAGGGGAAGGAGAAGAAGGAGACAGGGAGTGAGAGAGAAAGAAGGGACAGGAAGATAAACAGATGGGGAGAGAGAGGGGGCAGGAGAGCGAGCAGGAGAGAGGCAGGAGGAGGTGTGCAGGCCAGAAGACAGACGACGGAGGGGATCCCGAGGGATTGCCTTTCCTCCTTTCCACGGGCGCCACCTGGGGGTGGGCGCTGAGCCCTGCAGGGCGACTCGCGAAATGGACGGACAGACCCCTAGGGATTGAGGAAGGTGCCCTTGGGTGGCCGCCTGGAGGAGGAGGGGACACATCTGGGGGAGTCAGGGCAACAGCAGGTGAGAGAGCGTGGGACATAGGGAGGCGGCTAAAAGCTGACCAGGCCTCCTGGGCAGTTGCAGATGGCTTGCCCCCAAACATCTTATTGATGGAAGGGACACTTATTTATGTAGATAGGTGTGTGTAATATTTATGATTGTAAATTACCTCTGCAAGAGCTCCGAATAAGAAACTACATGATAGAGATTTTGACTGGTACTTTTTAAATTATAGAAGGGAATGTGGGCCATCGTCTAAGGTATCCCATATAGATTAAACACATCAAGGAAACACAATAAAAAGCCATTGGGTTATAAAAAAGATCTCCTAATAAAATGTTACACACACACACACACAAACTCAAGCTCTAATCTTTATTAGCGCTAAGAGCTCCTAATAAAATGTTATACACACATACACACACAAGCTCTAATATTAGAGCTAAGAGCTCCTAATAAAATGTTATACATATATAGACACACACACACACACACACATAAGCTCTAATCTTTATTAGAATAGAGCTAAACATTTTATTAGGAGCTCTTACAGGTATTATGACAATCCACAATTCCATTAGGTCAAGTATCATTATACAATTGCTGCCCTCATCATTTTCAATACATTTTCTTTTCTTCTTGAACTTCTTGATATCAGCTCCCCTTTATCGCCTCTCCTCCTTGAACCCTCCGTATATTATATAGTAATAGTTTTGCTTTAACTTACACCGTCCCATATATCCATTCTCCTTACATTCTGATGTTCCTTCGCTTCACACGGGGTTATACAGTCACCACAGCTATCTGCTCCCCTTTACCGCCCCCTCTCTTCCCGTATCTTCAGGGAGTCAATGCTCCCCTTACTGTGTCTGAGGGAACACTCTACCTTGAATTTCGTGCATGGAAAGCTCTTGGTTGTACCCAGGTACAAGACGAGCAAGACTTGTGAGGCAAAACCAGAGCCGTAGTCGTAGGAGGAGGAAAATTTAAAGACCTAAGGATAGTTGTGTGTTTCAACAGTGCCATCTCTATATAATATTTTTATTGATATATCATTCCAATATATCCCTTCCCTTCCCAGACAGTTGTTGTTGAAGCCCATCAGGTGGGGTTATACAATCACCAATGCTAGCAGCTTCCCTCTGCTCCCTCCCCTCTCTCCTCTCTTCCCCTGTCCTCAGGGATCCATTACTCCTCTCACTGTCTCTGCGGGGTCCTCTATCTTGACTTTCATGTACAGAGCGATCTTAAATGTGCAAATGCACATACACAACAGGAGCGTGATTCATGAGGTCTATCACGTAAAGACTTTCATAGTAAGGGGAGGGAATCCTAAAGAACCAAGGATAGTTATGTGGTTCATCAGTGCCCCGGCATGATCCTCTGTTCCATTCCAGGGGGCACTGTTTATGTGTAACTTAAGGAAAGAGGGAACAGAGGTGATGAGGAGCAGCGTTCACTGCCTATGATGGATAAAAAAGTCATGAGGCTTGGGGTCACTATGGGCACAGGTTAGAACTAGACCTAAGAATGGAGTCCCTGTTTTGCAAGTGGTCAAGCCCTTAACCATAAGGCTGGAGGCTGGAGTTCACCCAGAGGCATCTCCAAAGAAAGAATGACCTGGAAATGTATTCCCAAGGAACCGGCCACTGAAGAGCCCAGGGAGGTGCAGCTGGCCGCCCAGGGCACCGAAATTGGTCTCCATGTAGGTGGTTGTTACATAATCTGTCGTCAACTGGAGAGGATTAAGAGTGAAGGGGTGGAGTTTAGCCTGCCAATCAGGTCGCAGCTTGATGACTTCAGTTGGAGGTGCTAAAGGGCTAAATAGCTCACTGGAGGCTGGATGCAGGCTCACTCCCTGGGAGACATTGCAGCTGACCAGACACATGGCGCTACGTTAGTGCCCTGAAGCTGGAGGAGCCACATGGAGACCCCGGCCAGCCCTGAGATGCTTCCACCACCCCTGGACCCACAAGACCTCCCACTCACTGACCTGTGATCGTCCTGCATTTGGCATCGTTGCATGTGTTGCCTGAGTCTGAAGAGGGATCTATAGACTGGTATCAGACATATGGGCTAATATCGGACTTAAGGACTTGATCTGGGCTGGGCTGGGCTGTTTTCTTCATGTACAAGTACTCTTCATATAACGCTCTTCCTTGTCCCTGACCCGCAGGAACGTCAACACAGACCCTGGAGGAGAGTGTGGGAATTGAGGGGAACAAGAGACACGAGAAATGGAGACAAGACAGTATTCTGATCAAGTCTCGTTTATTGAGTGAAAGGTTGCAGCCTATATAGGCCAGGGGAAGGGAAACACCCGTCGCACATGTAAATTAGGCCACTTTGGTAATAGACCAATCAAGGAGTCCGGGGAAGCGTGCCCTCAGTAACAGTTTACAGTCTTCAACCAGGTCCTTGAAGTGACATCATTTCATGCAAATCAGGTGCAGGCACTACATATGTAAATAGGGTGAAGACAATCTCCTTCCCAATCAAGGGGAAGCAGGATATACGTGCTTATCTCAAGAATGTCACACTATGCATGGAACCCCCCTAATCTGTTTCTAGGCAGACTTGAAGGCTAAACTCAGCCCGTCCCAAGGACAGGCTATTCAGAGGGGAGACAACATAATCACAAAACCATGTCACATAGGCGGGAATGGAAAAGTACTGCAAGCTCTGACAAAATATAGTGAAGATTGAGCCTAATGGCCCCGACACTTCCTTATACACATCTGAGTGTCTCTGGATTTGTTTCTCTAGTCCACCCGGACTCACACAATCTGCAGCCGCCTTCTTTGTCCTGAGACCAGAAGAACTGGATGGTGCCCAACCACCATCACTGAATATTTAGACACGTGATCCTATGGCAGGGTCCTGATCAAAAACGAGGAACACGCAGGACAGAGTTTTAAATTCCCATGTATGCTGAATGAACCCCCTCGCTTCTCCCCACGAAATAGTTATTGCCCTGAGATCATCTTTAAACCTTCAACCGAAACCATCACCTGAAGTTGTCTTAAAAGCCAAACCAGGATTTAGCTATTCCAGGTACAAACTGGTCAACAAGGATTTCGGACATACTGTCATGGAAGACCAGGCCCTAGAGAAGGACGTGGTGGGATCCAGCCCCACATCCAGACGGATCCTGATGGATGGTTGTGTCATCGCAGGGAAGAAATGAGGAGATAGACAAACGTTTTCAGGGGCTCACCTCCAGTGTATCTGGAACCAGGTCTGAGCAGGAGAGAGAGAAAATGTATTCTTACACCAACTTGTATAGGCTCCGGCATGCAAGCCCCCCTATTTACAGGTAACCACATAGGTAACAAAGTGGGCAGTACCCTAACCCTAAAGGTCCCTGAGTTCATTGGAGAGTAACCTAACACCAGTGCTGGGGGCAGGTAAGGGGGAGTGACTGTCCCCTGAGCAGGGAGAGCAATAGCAACATGTTTCCTCCTATAGATAAAGCTGCCTGCCAGAGAGCAATCAGCCAGGTGCTTACAAGAGGCTACTTTAAAGGAGCATGATGATGGGAGGACATTGTAGGGATTCACCTCAGTCATGAGAAGGTGATTGGGACTCATCTCTAACCCACAAGGGTGAAGGCCTCCCTCCATCCAGAACCCTGCCTGGCAGGCTTCTTAAATAGGAGAATAAAGAATTTGTCCGCACACTCTCTTCCCCGGGCCCCTGTTTCCCACAGAACATCCTGCAAGGTAGGGTGGAGGGGCAGCGATAAGGAGGAAGCCCCCCATGAGATGGCTTGACACTGGCTGTGACCAGGGACTCACGCATAAGGGTGGTGAGGGTGGTGCAGGACTGTGTTTTGTTTCGTGGTGCACCAGGCCCGTCTGCCAGGAGTCAGAGACGGCTCCCTAGCACCTACCAACAACAGCAGTGGGAACAATTTTTGTTGCTGTTACTCGTTGTCTTTTGTCTTTCTTGTTAATGTCTGCCTTGAACAGTCTGTTCTTTTCACAACTATCTGTCTGCGTGGATGAAGCCTCTGGGGAATCCCCCCTGATCACATACCGGGAATGGGGAACAGCCTCGCTGTCATGCAGAAAGAATGTAGATGATGCTATGGGTTCAAATAAAGGACAGCCACGATCATGTCTTCAAATTTAGAAGTCTTTATTCAGCTAGCTGGGCTACTGAGAAACTAAAGACGTTTCCCCTCATAACAGCCCTGAGTGGACGTCTTGGTCCATCGTTAAGGCCAAAAAGTCATTTGTCTCCTGTCTAGGGTTCCAGCAAGCGTGGACAGAGCAGCAGGGGAAATTAATGGGTCAACTGTCACTTCAAGAGGAGTAGGTAGGCATGACAAGGTCCACTTCTTATCATGAAGGAAACTAGACCAGTGGTTCTCAACCTAGGGGTCGCGACCCCTTTGGGGGTCGCACGACCCTTTCACAGGGGTTGCCTGATTCATCACAGCAGCAAAATGACAGTGATGAAGGAGCAACAAAAATAACTTTATGGTTGGGGGTCACCACCACATGAGGAACTTCGTGGCATGAGGAAGGTGGAGCACCATTGAACTATACTGAAATGGATGAGAACGTCCTGTGTCATGACAAGATTAGCTACACCATTCAGATGACAACATACAAGGGGAGAATATTGAAAAATAATCAAAACAAATGCTATATAGAAGAATAGTTGAAACTAATCATAGTGTCCTGAACCTGGGAACATGCTAAAATTAATCACTAGCAGAGACTTTCCTGTAAGGGGAGGGAGAATGATTAGGACAACTAGCAGTCAGCTTTCTGAGATGGGAGGGAGGCATAGGTAAGTCACTTAACAGCTGACGAAAATGGAGCGTCTTTTGCTAGTCTGCCTCGATAATGAACCCATTCGATTGTGGGGGGCTGGAACGCCACAGTGTGCCTGACGGGGACTCCGGCTAGCATTGCGTGTATACCCCTAGCTCGTCCCCTTCCTGTCATGCGTATGCCTATTGTACAACCCCTTCCTGTTACCCAAGAACGGAGACACCGCCCCTAGAGTGTATATAAGCCTTGGATGGAAACACATTCTCTGTCTGAGTGGATCTGGCTCCTGGGGTCATGATGGTCCCGGAGGTGAGCCCTTGCGTGCTTTATTTTGTCTGATGTCTCTTTACGTTTAGCCCTCAATGATACAACTGCCCCTTGGACCCACTCGATTGTGGGGGCTGGAACGCCACAGTGTGTCTGACGGGGACTCCGGCTAGCATTGGACCCGCGGACTTGAGTTGGACTGGGCTGGGATGCCTGCTTAGAATGAAGGTGCTTCTCGATCCACACCGAGTCCTTCCTTATCTGTGCATGACCGTGTCTGGTCTTGTCTCTCTCGACCACCCCGCCCCACACAGGATTCAGTGCCCCTGGTCTTGATTGGCTAGTGCTGCGGTCACAGAATTACCATAAGTGGACTGCTTTAGCAAACCCATTTCCTTTCTCAGTTCAGGCAGCCAGACCTGGGGAATGGGAGTGCCAGGGTGAGGGAAACAGAACAGGGAAGAGAGCGCAGGGGGACAAACTCTCCACATTCATGTGTTCAGGAGTCTGGGAGGCCGGGGCTCCAGTGGACGGGACCTTCTTGTTCATGGGCTGGAGATGTGCTCCACTCACATTCTCCTAAGTAGAAGTCATTCCCCGAGATAGCTCCTGTAATGATGCCAGTGTTATGGCGCTGTGTGCAAGCACACTCTATACACCTGCAGGTCAACTGAAGGAAGGCTCTCTGCCAGACTATCTCACCCTATGTAGGGCCCACTCTCTTCCGATAAAGATCACTGATCAATCCCCTCGAGAAGAGCTCAGAGATCCAAAGTCAAGCCAGCTCAGAGACCACCACGGTTAGGCTGCCATCTTAACTCTGGAGCCCACCCATCTTGTTACATGCGTACCTACCTGTCACATGTACACCTCTAGTGCAGCGGTTCTCAACCTTCCTCATGCTGTGACCCTTTAATATAGTTCCTCATGTGGTGGTGACCCCCAACCATCAAATTACTTTTGTTGCTACTTCATCACTGTCATTTTGCTACTGTTGAGAATCGTCATGTAAATATCTGATAGGCAGGATGGATCTTCATTGTTACAAATTGAACATAATTAAAACATAGTGATGAATTACAAAAACAATGTCATTCTATAGGGTGAAATCTTTATTTCGAATGACAAATCAATGAAATTTTGTCTTGAAGCATGGTGTAGCATAGGTAACAGTCTCACGCCAGGGACTTGTATGTGGGTGTATCTGCATGTGGGCGGACCCGCCTGGAGACGGAGGGAGGAGGGGTGTGTCAGTTCCTAAGACCATGGGAAATGTGTTTTCCGATGGTCTTGGGTGACGCCTGTGAGAGAGTCGTTCGATCCCCAAAGGGGTCGAGACCCACAGGTTGAGGACTGCTGTTCTAGTGCCTCTCCTTCCAATTGCATGTAAACCCCTAGCTCGTCCCCCTCCTGTTACGTGTATGCCTTTAATACAACCCCCTCCTGTTATATATGCACTTACCATGGCTTGCGTGCCCTAGATTATACATCTGTGAGAGAATGTATGACTCTCTCGGAATCCGGTTGCCATGGAAGAGGTGAGCCCTTGCATGCCTTGTCTGATATCTCTTTACCTCTCAATTACACAACTGCTCCGTTGGACCCAGTCGGTTGTGGAGACTGGTCCCCCAGCTTTCGCTCTCTCTGTCAGCTCTGGAGGAAGGTTCTAGATGCTTCATCTTCTGTTCCTGGACTCTGGGGTGACCTTCATGTGGGGTGGCATCTCTCGTCCCCCAGCTTCGCCCTGAATCGGCTCTTTTTATAACTTAAAAAGAGATCAACTCAAGACATACCCTACACGAATACCGATCACCCCGTCAACACGACACAGGAAACCCATCCCTAGGTGGGATTATCATCACATAGAAGGGCCCCAATCCAAGTCCATTGCCAGAGCCGATTCCCCTTCATAGACACCCTGTAGGACGGGAGGAGTGGTGCCAAGACTCAATGTTTTGGGAAGCAGACTGCCACAACTCACTGTCCCCACCTGCCCCTGGCCCTGCCCCAATACACACACATCTTGGGTCAGTAGCTCAGTGCCTCTCCACTGCAACCCCAGGGTTCCTACCTCAGACAAAGGGCTTAGGATTTTTCCCATACATATTCTTTGGAGGCAGATTCTACCCCTCACAGCCCCTCCCAGACAAGGTTGCTCCTCCCCCCCGTAGCCATTCGTCCAATCCCCTGCGCTCCTCAGAGTGCGTTATATATTCAGGCGGCAGGCGCACTTTTGGAAATCCAAGTAACTTTTATTGAGGCAAAGGGTAGTACAGTGTCAGACAGCACACCCTCCCTCTGGAAAGTCTGCAAGGCTGCATCGTGGGGGCGTGGGGCATGGGAGAGTTCCTGACCAAAGATAGCTGCTTCAGGGGAGCGTGAAATACCACGTGGAAGGAGTAGGGGAACCAGAGAGGGACTGCCCTTGCTGTCTGCTTCTTATCCCCTTGGACCTTCCCTCGAGGGGGCGTGGTGGAGGTACTGGCTGTTCTTAGTGGCTGGGTTCAGGCACACGTGTGACTAGTGCGCATGCCCAGGCTGACCTGCACCTGCACCTAGGTGACCTTGGTCTGAGCATGCCCATCTTTGGATGGTCCCCACAAGTGTCTAATGTGTGGCCGATTGCTTTCCAACTCCTTTATTGTGGCATGGTCAGTTACATTTTGTTCAGCGTTGGCATTCGGTGGTGCCCCCCCCCACCCCCGCAATCTTCCTACCTATCCAACGCACAATCTCAATTTCCTGAAGATCCACCCAGTGACCTGTGAGAGGTGTGCACGTGGGGAGGGGGGAAGAAGGAGAAGGAGAGAGTAATGTATTGTGGTTACTGTGGGGGATGAGGTGGTTTCCATATCTCCAATCGCCCCAGCTGTTTCAATCCATGAAGCGCTTCTCCAGTGGTTCTTGACGGCTCCCTTCCACTCCGTCGGTCGTCGGGGTGTACGGGCTCCCTGTGAAGAGCCACGCTGGCTCGCACAGCATCCTTGAGTTCACCTTGGCTCTAGGTCACTTCCCAGGTCTGCAGACTCTGAGGAAGAGAGACCTATAAAGCGGATCCAGGCTTACCTTCCTCCACTGCCTCCTCCCAGTGGTCCTGGTGGTTGGTGGCGGCTGCTAACCTAAAGGTTGATGGTTCGAACCCGCCTGGTGGCACCGTGGAAGCACTGTCTAGAGCAGCAGTTCTCAACCTGTGGGTCGTGACTCCTTTGGGGGTCGAATGACCCTTTCACAGTGGTCGCCTAAGGCCATCGGAAACACATCTTTCTGATGGTAGGAACCGAGAGACCACTCCTCTATCCATCTCCAGGCGGGTCCACCCACATGCAGATATGCCCCCGTACGAGTACCCCGTGTGCAGACTGTTACCCATGGTACACTATGCTTCAAGATAAAATTTCATTGATTTGTCATTAGAAAGAAATATTTCACCATACAAAATGACATTGTTTTTGTGATTCATCACTTTGCTTTATGTTCAATTTGTCGCAATGAAAATCCATCCTGCCTATCAGATATTTGCATGACGATTCTTAACAGTAGCAAAATGACAGTGATGAAGTAGCGCCAAAAATAATGTTCTGGTTGGAGGTCACCACCACATGAGGAGCTGCATGACAGGGTCTTGGCATGAGGAAGGTGGAGAACTGCTGCTCTAGAGGGTTGTGCCAGTAAATGCATCGGAAATCGGACTGTATCAGAGGCAGTTGGGTTAAACCCTCTCATTTGATGTCCTTTAGGATCCATTTAAATTTGTTCTCGTTTTTAATATCTCCTACTTTCTTTTCGATCAAGGGCTTCATCTGTTTTACCTTGTTATTGTTAATATTTTTGGCATTTAAAAAACCCCAACATTTTATTAAGGGCTCTTAACAGCTCTTATAACAATCCATACATCAATGATGTCAAGCACATTTGTACCTATGTTGCCATCATTATTTTCTAGACATTTAAAAAAGTCATCTTATTGGGGAGCTTAGACAGCTCTTCTCACAATCCACCCATCCATCCATCCATCCATCCATCCATCCATCCATCCATCCATCCATCGTGTCAAGCACATTTGGACATAGGTTGCCATCATCATTTTCAAAACATTTTTTCCTACTTGGTCCCTTGCTATCAGTTCCTCATATTTCCCCTCCCACCCTTGATAATTTATAAATTATTATTTTCCATGTCTTAAACTGACCGGTGTCTCCCTTCACCCGCTTGTCGGTTGCCTAGTCATTTGTTTTCTGTTAAGCCCTTGATGCCACACCCTCACCCCCACCCCCACCCCTCCCCCAGTTTTGTTTCTGCATGGTTTTCTGCAAATGAAATCCAGGAGAGGTCAATCTCCCGGTGCTCTTGTTCACTCTGTAGGCCTTTCTGGTGGTTGGCTACACGAGGTGATGCCTGGGGGTGGGTCCCGTCCCCTGTCCCAGGGTTGAGAGGTGTCAGAGGGACACATTTTTAGAGGTTCCACTGGTCTACCAGGGTGCCAGCCAGGGAGTTTTTTTTTTCCCCTTTCCCAACTGAGTCCCTGGGGAATTCCAAAGAGAGACCGCCAGATGGCAGGGGACCTTTCTGGGTCGGAATAAATCCATGTGTGAGCATGTGGGGCATGGGGGGTGGGTGGGGTGGATACAGCAGTTCTCAGGTTGCAGGCGTGAGACTTTGATCTTTCCATCCCGAGTCTATGAGCCCTCGCTCACCTGGGGCCTCCTCATCGGGAACTTCGGCACAGCTGGCCCTGTGGGAGAGAACCCCAATAAAGGATGGGATCGATCAGAAAACGAACGGTAGGGCACCGCGGGACGAGCGGAGCAAAGTCAGAGCAAGGGTTGGGAGAGGCTGGAGGAGAAGGTCAAGGCAGGGCTGGGCTTGCTGGTCACCTCTGGTGAATGGAGCAGAAGTTGAGTTGGAACATGCAATGTGACAAGAATATCTACCTCTCGGTGGATTCTCCAGGTGCTGAATCTGTTCAAAAACAAAGCAACAAACGAAGGGTTCTATCATTAGGTAAATGAGGAAAAGTAAAATCTTTTACTTTCCCCTCGAAGGGAGCCCTTGGGTAAAGCTGCTATAACCCCCAGCGGCTCCAGCGAAGAAAGACGAGGCTTTCTGCCCCTGCAAGAGTTGGTCTCGGAACTCCACAGGGGCAGTTCTGCTCTGTCCTATGGGATCCCGATGAGTCGGAGTGGACTCAATAGAAGTCAATTTGGTTTGGGTTTGGGGCCCCTCTGCAAACAACCGACACACCTGTTGCCCAGGGTGGATTTGGGCTTCTGGCGCCCCGTGTGGTACCGCGCAGAACTGCACGCTGTGCTAAACACCAGCCGGATACCCCGCTTGCTGTTAACACTCGGGGTGGGTCTGTCCCACAGGGTATCCCAGGCTGTCCCCTCGACTGAAGCCGACTGCCACGGCTTTCTTCCGCAGAGCGACCACGGGTTCGAAACGCCGGCCTTTCACGCAGCGTCCAAGCGCTTGATAGCTGGGCCACCTCGTTATGCTTTGCTAAAGGAGGCTGCCCACCACAAGCCCAGCAGTTTGAAACCACAAGCCCCTCCGAGGGAGAACAATGAGGCTTTATACTCCCATCAAGAGTTCCAGTCTCGCAAGTCCACAGGGGTTCCCCTGCCCTGTCCTGTCGGGTCGGAATCACACGATGACGGTGAGTCTGGGCTTGGTATTCTTTGCTGAAGGAGCCCCAGTGGAGGAGTGGGTTACATGATGGGTTTGAACCACAAGGCAAAAGGTTCAAAGTCACCATTCACTCAGAGGGAGAAAGATGAGGCTGTCTGCTCCCCTAAAGACTTACAGCCCCTGAAAGCCACAAGGGGCAGGGCTCTGTCCGACAGGGTCACCGTGAGTCGGAATCAATCCATGGAAGTGAGTTGGGAGGTCTCTTTTTTGTTTTTAACACCACCACTGATTCTGGTGGTGTCGCCATTAGGGTTAGGCTACTGTCCAGCCCAAATCCGGATGGATCCTAAGGGATAGCTGTGTCATTGAAAGGCAGAAATAAAAAGGCAGACAGAAGTATTGGGGTGCTCACCTCCTCCATGATGCCAGTTCCAAGCAGGAGAGAGAGAGAGAGAGAGAATGTATTCTTACACCAACGTCTAGAGTCTCGGGGCATGCAAGCCCCCCAACCACAGACACCTACCTACGTAACAAGGAGGGCAGTATCTTATCCCCCTGGAGCGGGGAGTGCACTAGCAACTCGGCTGCTTCTCTGGTTAAAGCTGCCAGATAGTCACTAGACATGTGCTTCGAAGGGGTCACTTTAAGGCAGCACGATGACCGGAGGGTGCTGTGGGGACAATGTTTCATTAGGGGAGAATAAAGAATCTGTCCACAGACACGCTCTTCCCGGTCCTCAAATTCCCACGGGTCCACAGTTAGAATCCGCTAGCCTCTCTACAGGAGAAAGAGGAGGCTGTCTACTCCCGTGAAGAGCGCCAGCGTCGGAAACCCGCACAGGCAGTTCCTCTCTGACACAGGTCACGCTGAGTCGGCGTCAACTCGACGGTGGTGAGTTGTTAATGGTGATTCGGGAACTCTGGTGGCACTATGGGTTAGGCATTGGTTGGGCCGCAAACCACAGGGTCCACAGCTCGAATCCACCGGCTGCTCCCGTAGGAGCGGGGCAGGACGAAAGACGAGGCTTTCTGCTCCAGGAAAGATGGACAGCTTCGGGAATCCACAGGGTCTGTTCCCCCTGACTGACAGGGTCCATAGGAACCCAAGTCGGCTCAGGGGCAGTGGGCGTGGTGTGATTGCTCTTGGATGTTGTTGGGTCAAGCCCACCTTCTGGAGACCCCGTGGGACAGAGGATGGTGGCTGTAAATTGGAAATCCACTCAGTGGCCGTGGGTTTGCTTTGCAGTTTAGGGGGGGGGTTTCTCTGCTGTGACCAACCTGCGATGACCCCCCACCCCCACTCCCCAATCGTGTGCAGAGTGGTACTGTTCCCCGGAGATTCCTGGGCTGACTTCTGTATGGAGGCAGGTCACCAGGCCCTTCTGATGTGGCACCTCTGAGCGGCTTTGCCCTACCAGCCTCCCAGCTGGTAGCAAAGCACTGAGCCATGTGGGCCACCCAGAATGGCAGTCAGCGGTGTGAAATGGAGAACCGGGAAGAGAGCGCAAGCGGACACATTCTCGGCGCTCACACTGAAGGAGTCTGGGAGGAAGGAGACTCTCATGGAGGGAGGCCTTCACACTCCTGAGTTGGAGATTGATCTCAGTCACGTTCTCCTACCTAAAGTTGTTCTCCATTAGGTCCCCTGTAATAATGCCAATCCTATGGTGCTGCCTGCAAGCACATACATGTAGTTGCTACCTTAGACACTTGAAAGTTATCTGCTTGGAGGCAATCTGCCTGAAGGTTATCTGCCATCAAAAGCAATCAGACCAAGCAATCTAACCTAAGTAGGGCCCATTCCTTTCTGATAAGGATCATAGATGGTTCCCCTGGAGAAGAGCTCCGGGCACTTAAGGCCAAGCCAGCTCTGAGTTGACCAAGGTCAGGCTGCCATCATAACTTTAGAATCCGCATATCTTGTTACATAGATACCTTCCTGTCACATGTATTGCTCTAGTACCTCTTGTGGGTATACCCCTAGCTCATCCCTTTTCTCTAATACAACCCTTTCCTGTTACATAGGTGTGACATGGCTTGCCTGCCTGAGATCATATGCGCCTGTGAGAGAATACATGCCTCCCTCACTCCGGTTCTGGTTGCATGGAAGAGGTGAGCCCTTGCATGCCTTGCCTGATGTCTCTTTAATTTACCCCTCAGTGACACAACCACCCCTGGACCCATTCGGTTGTGGAGGCTGGTCCCCCACAGTCAGAGGGGCTCACGCTTGTCCACACTCACTGTGCTGGGTACATCTGTAGATGAGGAAGATGAAGAGGAAGAGGAGCACAATGGAGATGCAGGTGAACACCGTGACAAAGATGAGCCGTGTGCTGCCTGGTGGAGGAAGGAAGGGTCAGAGGATCCGTTTGGTCCCTGAAAGGCACCCGCGACAGTTTGGCAGAATGCGGACCAGAAGCCAGGAGCATACTGCCTTCAAGTCTTGGCCTTACTACTTCCAACTGGGCCTCCCCATTGCTTTAAAAGCACACCAAATTCCCATTGTCCTTGCCTTTTCCCAGCTGTCACACGGTATCATGAAAGAACACGCTTGATTGAGGAATACCCCCCAAATTCCATTAATGCTGAGTCAATTACAGCTCATAGCCACCCTGTAGGACAGAGTAGAACTGCCCTGTGGTAGTTATATGATGTCATGTCAACTTGAAGATCTATAAACGTGTAGGGGTGGAGTTTAGCCTGTCAATCAGATTAACTGGTAGTATCTCCTTGTGGGCATGGCCTTCTCATAAGGAGGGACCTGGGAACTTCCGACCTCTCTCTTCTTTCACCTTCCTGTTGGCTGACCCTGGTTACTACCAGAGCCCTGGAGATGCTTCCACCGCCATTGAATCCACCAACCTGTGATCTTCCTGCATTCTGCATCATTGCATGTGGCTGCATGAGTCTCAAGGGGGATTTATGGACTCATTTCGGACTTACGGACTTGATTTGCACTGGGCTGGGATGTTTTCCTGATAAATAATTGCTTCTTGATATAAAGCTCTTCCTTCCTTCTTTCCTTGCTAACTTTCGTTAGAAAGCTCTTTCTTCCACATATATGTGTGTCATGAATTTGTTTCTCTAGTCACCCCAGCCTAACACAGGCCACAGAGGGGTTTTAAAGCTGTAACTCTTTACAGAAGCAAACAGCCTCAACTTTCTCTCTGGAGTGGCTGGGGGATTCGAGCCACAGACCTTTTAGTTTGCAGCCTAGTGCTTAACCAATGTGCCAGCAGGCTCCTTGATGTTGACTCTACTCACGAGGATACTTATAATTGTTTACGTGTTAGTGCCTGGAGGTGGGGGGAGTGGGGCACAGGGAAAAGAAAAGAAATACCGAGTCTACTCATAACAGAAGCGTCTTGGGATGGGGGGAGAAGAGCACTAGAACTGATTGTGATTATACAACTCATTTTAAAAGCGATTTAAAATGGAAGTATATAATATGTGAATACTATATCAAGAAACACACAGAAACCAAACTAGGCCAAATGGTGACATAGGTGAAGGGGAAAGAGTTGTTGAGTGGGAGCCATTGAGTTTATGTCAATGGCAGTAGAATTTGGCAAAGGCTATCAATAGTGGTTGTATACCTTGAAGAGTATCATCGATGACACTGAACGGTACATGGAGAAGTTGTGGCATTGGAGACTGTTCTGTTGTGTCTATTTTTGCCACAGTTAGAAAATAAAAAATGACCTGAATAGCAATGAGTCCGAAGAAGAAGAAAATGTCCGAGAGTTGAATGAGGTGACAGTTGTACAGCTCTTCTGGATATGATGGAATTACTGAGTTGTATGACATGTGGATGAGGTGCTGGTCAAACTTAAAAAAAAGAAAGAGTGCACACACAGGAGACTAAAAAAAAGAGAGTCTTGTGGGTCAGCTTCCTGCCACAAACCTGAACAGCTACAGCCTGGCTCTCCTGGATGTTGGGCATCTGTTGGTAAATCTCCTCCCTCCTGCGAGGGTTTTCTGGGCTGTTATCTTGACAGGAGCAGGTCTCTGGGTTGGTTCAAACCACCTATCTTTTCATTAACAGCTATGCGCTTAACTGATCATCGTGGTAGACCAGAAAAAAATAAAACCAAACCATCCATTAGTGAGGAACCTAAACCGTCAGATCTTGGAGCAGAAGGGAGGGAGGTCAGGGTTTGGCTGAGAATTTGAAACCACAAGCCAAGCCACTGGGAAGCTTGCCAAATCAGCGCTGGCTTAATGGCAGTGTGCTGGGTTGTTGAGTGTGAAAATCGACCCCTGGTGGTGCCCTGTGTTGGGCGGCTAACCACAAGGTCAGCCGTTTGAACCCACTAGCCGCTCCTCAGGAGAAAGATGAGGCTGTCTGCTCCCGTAAAGAGTTCTAGTCTCAGAATCCCCCAGGAGCGGCTCTGCTGTGCCCTGTAGGGGTCACTAGGAGTTGGCATGGACTCCGTGGCAGTGGGTTTCTCTTTAAATCGTCATCAATGACTGCTTTTCATGTCTTCCGAAGAGAGCACGATTCTGGCTCAGAGAGGTGGACCTATTTTACACCAGCCTGCAGCATCTATGTGGAGGGCGTGAGACTTAGAACCCAGGACGGTCTGACCTCCCAAACCCTCTCTTTGCACCAGTAGACCCTCAGAGGGGAATGAATGACTAGAACCATGCCCCTGTCCCTCCAATTCTCCGCTCGTTTCTAAAACAACTCCAAGATTCTCAACCCTCCCTCTTAGCTGATGCCATTACCTGGTTTTGAAGAAGGAGTGTCCAGTGCTTCATTTTCTTCTAGAAAACAATTTACACGGTGGTGGTTAGATGAGCAGGATTATTACCTGGTTCTCATGCATTCCCCTTCATTGTTACCTTCTATTCCTTTCTAATCTCTCTCTTTAATTTTAATAAATAATTTTACTGGGGGTTCTTACAGCTCTTGTAACATGCCCTACATTCATCGTATTGAGAACATTTGTACATATGTCACCATAATCATTTTTCTAAACAGTTACTTTCTATTTGAGCCCTTGATATCAGCTCCTCTTCCTGCCTGCCCTCACTCCCACTTGATAAATTATAAATTACCGTCTCTTTAACAAGCTGTGTGTGTGGCACCCTTGTCACAGGCAACTCAACCCGAGCCATTTGTCCAACAGCACAAGCTCACACTTCCTGTCCCTGCCACATTTCTGGTCCTTCTCATAAGATTTCAAAGTTTTCCAACAAGCTGTCTATCCCACACTTCCTAGACGGCAATAGAGTGTCAACACAACTCGTGTATTGATTTAATTTGAACAGTTTTATTGACAAGTAATCCACACACCCTTCGGTTTCAGTGGTTTGAATATATGAAAATTAGTTGTCCAATCCTCACCACCATCCATTTTAGAACATTTCTTCATTCTTGTACTCATGATTATTAGCTCCACATTTTCCCCTCAACCTTCCTGGCTATAACCCTAAGAAACTATTAACATAGTTAGTGTCTCTAGAGATTTATCTGTCCTGGATTTAGTATAAAGAAAACCATCCACCATCCCATCACCATCACACACACACACACACACACACACACACACACACACACACAGAAAAACATCAATCTGAAAAAACAACAACCCAGAAAATAATAAAAGCTAGAACACATTCTAAATGAATCAAAGGGGAAAACAAATGATATGGTGCCAAAATTTAGCCTATTATCTGCATGAATCCACTTTCTAATGCACTCTCTCTGACAGTAAGGCAGTGATGCACATCCCTGGTCATTGGTTGGAGGGAATTAAGTGGAAACTTAATCCTCTAAATGCGTTTTGGGCTTTCACGACCAGAGCCTTCTGCAAACCCAGTATTCAGAATTTAAGCTCTCGTACAATTCCTCCCTCCAGTCTTGGCTTTTATTATTTACGATCCTCGGATCGTACTGGCTGGTGTGCTTCTTCCGTGTGGACTTGGCAAACACCTCACTTAGATGGATCCTTAAATATAACTTTTATAGGCACCAGGAAACAAACAAACAAACAAACAAAATCTGATGGATGACGATGGATTGCCACGGTGGCTGCAACAACAGGCTCAGGCACAGGAGCAATGGTGAGGATTGGCACAGGACCAGCCAGTGGTTTGTTCTGTTGTGCATAGGGTCTGCATGGGTCAGAAATGGCCCAATGGCACCTAACAACAACAACAACAACAACATCGACATGTCTATCTGTATGGAATCTCTATCTCTGCTGTCTGTGCACAGAAATATCACTCGTGTGTATATATGAAAATGAATGATCTCACATATATGAAATAAACTAGCAATAGATACCCCAAATGACATTCCTGTGATATTTATCCAAACACACACACACACACATATAGTGGAATGATTTCTTAATGCATCAGGTGAAAGTAGCACGTGAGCAGAGGTTGTGTGATAAGACACGCTTGAATTCTAGCGCTGGCTCTCCCACATTCAGACTTTGTCCCAGGTTAGTCTTTCATCGAATAAGAGGAGTTGGGATGTTCTTAGGGACTGCAGCGTTGGTTCCAACTCTGCACAACAGGATGAAACACTGCCCCATCGGCACACTCCTCACAATCGCTGTTAGTTTGAGCCCATTGTTGCAGCCACCAGGTCAACCCATCTCCTTGACAATCTTCCTCCTTTGCCTTGAACCTACACTTTGCCAACCATGTCCTCCTTTTCCTCGGGACCATCCCTTCTGACCACATGGCCAACGTGTACTAGATTTCCTTTTTCCCCATCTGCCGTCACCTGGACGCTCTGCTGAAACCTGTCCCCCATGGATGACCCTGCTGGTGTTTGAAAGAGCGGTGGAAAAGTTCCCGCACTCGGCCACACGTCAGCCACCACAGCGTGTCAGGCTGACGGCTGTGCAGTGCAGAGGAAGCAGTGAGGGAAAAGACCATCCCTAACTTGAAGTTCGATCATGATGAGAAATACTGACTTCAAAGCAAGGCGCCCAGAATCTGACTCTTTTTGTAGGATAATGAGATTTTGACTGTAAGGACTTTTTTCTCACCCCATACACCACCCACACCCACGCTCTGTAACTCAGGCTGTCAATTCGCCACCCATATCCCCCCCCCATTTGTTTTGTTTGTTTGTTTGTTTGTTTTTACATTGCTAGGACTTCTAGATCATGGGTTCTTAAAGGAATACGCACAGCTGTTTGTTGAGGGACTGTCTGGGAGCCCTCCAAGTGTTTGTGGACTTAGAATTCCAAACCCAAACAGACTTCTCCATCATGGAGTCAGCGCTGACTCAGAGACCCCCGTGGGTTTCCAAGACGGTCACTATTGACAGGGGTAGAAAGCACAGTCTTTCTCCCAAGGAACTGCTGGTAGTTCCTAACTGATCACAGCCCCACGTGAAACCACTACACCACCAGGGCTCCTAAGAATTCCAGGTCCACCCCTTTAACAATGACTGTGGTTTATGGGAGGACTGGCTCTCCTGACTTCCTTGCCTCTGGGGTGTAAACAGTTCATGCATCCGCTGTTAACCAGAAGGCTGGAGGTTGGAGTTCACGTAGGTAACACAAGATAAATGGAGGAAGGATCAAAGTGGTCAAGGGTTTCATTTTGCTCGGGTCCCACAGTCAGTGCTCACAGGAGCACTGTGAGCTCAAGAAGATCAACCGGTGTCCTACTGCATTAGGCATATCTGCTGCACAAGACTTTAAAGTGTTGAAGAGCCAGTGTGGGCAACTAACAAATGTCATTCCCGCAGATTCTCCCCTAACAGCTAAACTCCCTTAAGGTGAGCACATGGTTGATTCTGTCTCCCTGGTAGAGGCAGACGTTCTCTGATTACCTCATACCTTCCCCCAATGCAGGTATTGGGTTTTCTCACCTGTGAGGACTTTACTGTGATTACCACCCACCTTGTGAGGTATGTAGATCCTGAATATGCATGACTAATGGCTACTTATAAAAGCCCCCAAACAATAAAGACCTCTCCCTCCGGTTAGGTCCCTGCTCCTCTGGTCCTCTCTCCTCCAGTCCTCCCTCCTCCTGTCCTCTTTCCCTCTCCTTCTTTCCCTCCTTCCCCGCAGTCACTCTCTCCTGCCCTCTCCTCCTCCCACATCCCCACGTGGACCACCAAGAAGGGCTGTGAGGGGAGCATGCTACCATGAAATGTGTCTGACTCCTTTATTTTACTCTCTCTCCTATCTCTCTGATTCTCTATGACTTTACTATAATCTTTATATATTAAAGCTGTACACTTGTGCCTACCGGACCCATGATTATTTGTTAGGGGCTGGTTACCTTCACAAACCAGGTTGTCATTTTGGGCACTAAGATGCACCTGCCCCAAGCCCCGGTGTTTTGGATACCTTCATACGCATGTGAAAGTTGCACCATGAGTAAGGAAGCGTTCAGACAAGCAGATGCATTTGAATTATGCTGTTCGAGAAGAATACTGAAAATACCATGGGCTGCCAGAACAAACAAATCCATGTTGTAAATCATAGTGAGGATGCTGAGGCTCCATCTCATGTACCTTGGGCATGTTATCAGAAGGAACCAGTCCTTGGAAAGGGGCATCATGCTTGGTAAAGCAGAGGGTCAGTAAAAAAGAGGAATATTGTCCAGGAGATGGGTCGACACAGTGCTGCAACAATGGGCTGGCTCAAACTCACAGTGATTGTGAGGATGGTGCAGGACAGGGCAGTGTTTCATTCTGTTGTGCACAGGTTTGCCATGAGTTGGAATCAATTGGACAGTACCTAACAACAAAGGTATCTCAGGGGGGAAAAATCTCCTTCAGGGAGAAAAAAAAAAGGCAATCTTGAAAACTCTCCTTTGCCATAAGACTCGAAGAACCGGATGGTGCCTGGCTACCAATACTGAACATTTTGATCACAGATTGTGTGAAAAAAAATCCAGATCAACATGGGGGAACTGTGGAACAGAATTTCAAATTCTCATGGAATCCAGACTTGCTGGAGCCGCGGAGACTAGGTGAACTCCTAAAACTATGTCCTTGGGTTAGTCTTGAAAACCTAAGAAAAGAAAGAAAAACTATCCCTCGACATCTCCTTTAAACTCAACAGCAATTTAGCACAACGAGTAAGGAACGTCCAGTTTGAGCATTGTGCTCTTTTTAGACAACCTGTGTGGAAGTGAATGGACAATGCCTCTTGACATACTAGATAGGAAGTTCATGTTCCTGTGGGAGGGACGACTCAGAAGAGGAGAGTGAGAACGGTTGCCGGCGTCGAAGAAGGTGTCACCAGCTGGTATGTGTAGAACTTTGATTGGCGCCTGTTTTGCTGTGCATATTCTCAACCAGCACCACAACAAGTCAGAAAAAGAGCCACTCTGTGCAGCCCAGGCAAGATGTGGGTTTGTGGAACCTAGGTGTCCCTGTGATGGAGGCAGTAGTTTCCCTCCAAATAGCATCGATGGCGTGAACATACAGGTTCTGCTTGTGCAATGATGCAGAAGGGAACCTCTTGCCTGTGAGGCCCTCCAGGCTGTGTGTAAAGAGATTGGATTGGCCCAAAACCATTCCCTTTGTCATTCTCTTACCGATTTCTCTTTGTAGAGTTTCTGGTCTTTCAGTTGTTTCCGGTCTCTCATACCCACCTAGGAAACAGAATGCAAGCAAAGAAGTCACAAGGATTGGAGCAGCAGCGAACGACAACAACCTACCCAGCTACATTTTGGAAAGCCACTTGAAGACATTTGTTGGGCGGCCACAGATGTGGCATTTTTATGCAAATAACACCCTGTTCTACAAGGTTGTTTCCACCCAAATGCCACAACCCCTCCCATGTTGGCTTCCTATGTGCTTTATCTGGGTGTGAGCTTTTAGGTGGGCATGTCCTGTGGGAAATACGGCATGAACTCAACGTCTTTCACAGTTATTCTCCATCTATAAGGATTCTTTTCTTTCTTTTAAGTCATTTTATTGGGGGCTCTTACAGCTCTTATCCCAATCCCTACATCCATCCATTGTGTCAAGCACATGTGTCCATACTTTGTCATCATCATCTTCAAGACATTTCCTTTCTACTTGAGCCCTTGGTATCAGCTCATTTCCCACCCCCCTCCCTCATGAACGCTTGATAATTTATAAAGTATTATTTTTTTCATGTCTTACTCCAACCACTAGCGCCCTTCACCCACTTTTCTGTTGTCCGTCGCCCTGGGAGGGGGTTATATGTTGATCATTGTGATCAGTCCCCGTCCCCCCCCAACATTCCCCTTCTCCTCCAGGTATCACTACTCTTATTACTGGTCCTGCGGGGTTTATCTGTCCTGCATTCCCTGTGTTGCGAGCTCTTATCTGTTCCTGTGTATATGCTCCGGTCTAGCCAGATTTGTAAGGTAGAATTGGGGTCATGATAGTGGAGGGTAGGAAGCATTAAAGAACTAGAAGAAAGTTGTATGTTTCATCAGAGCTATACTGCACCCAGATTGACTTGTCTCTTCCTTGTGATCCTTCTGTGAGAGGATGTCCAATTGTCAACAGATGGGTTTTGGGTCTCCACTCCACCCTCCCCCTCATTCACACTGATTTGATTTTTTGTTCTGGGTCTTTGAAGCCTGATACCTGAGGAAACCTTTTCTTGATCTAAGATCTTTGTTTCGCCCCCGCTACCCACCCACCCCCACCCGCCCCCACTGTCTTCTCAATAAGAATGTCAGCTTCTCTTTCCCAGACACCTGGCCTGCCTCCATCACCACTCGTCTAGGACAATAGCTAAGTATCTGGATTTGTAGGGAGAATGGACAGTTATCTGGTGCCAAAATTTTATTTCATTTTCTTCTGAAGGAAAAAAGTCTCATTTTTCAATAGGGAAGGAGTAGAAACCTGACCAAAGCCATGCTATTTTCAGTCGCCTCTTAGGCATGTCAACGATGGACCATAAGTAACGAAGATCCAAGAAGAGTTGATGCCTTAAAATGATCTTGTTGATCGAGAGTCTTGACAATACACCAGGAGTAGCCAGAGAATGACCAAATCTGCCTTGGAAGTACAGCCCAAAGGTTCCTTAGAAGCAAGATGGTGACATTTGAGCTAGCATACTTTGGACATGTCATCCATCCCTGGAGAAGGACATTACTCTTGGTAAGGTAGAGGGAGAGCCTGCAACAAAGAGGAAGCTCCTCGTTGAGATGGAAAGACGCTGGCTGCAAACCATGGCCTCAAACATAGTTGACAAGAGTGAGCATGGTGCAGGACCGGACAGTGTTTCATTCCATTGTACACAGAGTCGCTGTGAGTTGGAGCCAACTCCATCGATTGGAACCAACATCTACTACCACCAACGAAGAGTAGAACAGGAAAGGGATTTGTAAAGCAGCGCAAGTCCACACGGAAGGCTGACCCGAAAACTGGCACCCCCATATTTGTCTTCTGAGACAATGGTGTCGGAGGTTGTGATACAGCGATCTGT
>NW_022104553.1:18072895-18114807 GCF_000313985.2 Echinops telfairi | reverse complement strand
CAAGGGACGGTCCAGAGAACATAATCAGGAAGTGGCAAGTCACCATCTGGTTTTTAGGGTTAAAGAGTGGGTATGATGATTCCTAAGACTGCCATAGAACTCACGGGGGAAACAACACAACATTCACATTAGGGTGATCATCGCTTTGTAGAAATCTCAGGGATAACAAGTGAGCTTCAGAAAGTGGGTCGTCAGATGCCATATTACTAGGTGTTCATTTTCTCTCTGGGCCCCCGAGTTAAGGCTAAGCTGCTGATGTGGTCCTGTGACTGACTGCTTCTGCATTCCACTAATGATTGTGGGTTTCTCCAGAGATGACCCATGACACAGTCAACCCAACAAACTGGAAGAAACTGTAGGCAGTTGAAAGATATTATTGAGTGATTTATGAATGAAAGAATGGGTAGATAGATAGGATGGTGGATGGATGTGTGGGTGGATGGGTGGAGGAGTTGGTAGGTGGGTGGATGAGTGGAAGAATGGAGAGGTGGATGGATTGATGGATGAATGGAGGAGTGAATGGGAGGGTAGATGGAAGGATAGTGAGTAGATGGATGGGTGAATGGATGAGTAGATAGGTGGATGGAGGAGTAGAGGGTACATAGGTAGGTGGCTGATGTTTGGGTGGCTGGATGCATAATTGCTAGATAGATGAGTGGGTGGGTGGGTGGATGAATGGATGGGTGGAAAGATGGGTGGGTGTATGTATGGATAAATGGATAGATGGATGACTGGATGGAGGAGTGGTTGGATGGAGAAGTGGATAGATGAGTGGGTGGGTGGATGAATAAATGGGTAGATGAATGGATAGGTGGATGTATGGTTGGGTGAATGGACGGTTGGATAAATGAATAAGTGGCTAGATGGAGGAGTGGGTGGATGGATAGGTGGATAGATGGATGAGGAGATGGATGGGTGGGTGAATGGATGAAAGAATGGAGGGATGGCTGTGAGACGACAAATTTCTGTGGTTTAAAGCCACCCCCTTGTAACCAAACCCACTCCCATAGAAACTAGCAAAGGGTGAATTACTTATCATAGAGACTGGAACACAGAAAGCAGGTAAGGTAGGTAATCGACATTAAGCATTCCTTACCCTCATCCCTCAACGTGTATTTCAAGAAGTTGCTGGGGAAGGAGGCCAAGTATGGAAAGTCCCACTGGTAATACACGCAGCTGTAGTTGCCGGACTGCTGGATCATCACAGACCAGTACATGATCCCAGGATGGTCTTTTCTTATTTTCATGACTTGTAATGGTGCCTGGAGTCCCGCTTTCAGCAGAGCAACAGCCAAATATTCAGTGCCATTGTATGGAATCAGACACTGGAGGGTCAGTCTGTGGTCCTCAAGGCGTAGGGTATAGGAGAGGGAAGGTTTCGGGAGGGATCCTACAGAGGGCAAAGACAGTGGTGGTCAGGAAGTGGGCCAGGGATTCTCACCCTCTGTACGCCTGGAATTCACTCATCCTTCTTTCCCGTAGCCACACAATGAAGCCCACTCCAAATTCCCCATAAGAGATTTGTCTTTATATTTTGCCCCCGTTTCCCCAGTTTCCTACACTGAAGATGTTGGGTCTGCCATTTTGTTTCCTGGTGATAATTATGAGTTTTACTGGAGCCCTCCAAAAAAAAAAAAACCCCAAAACCCCTCACTGCCATCAAGTCAATGCTGACTCATGGTGACCCTATAGGACAGAGTCAAACTGCTCCTGTGGTTTTCCAAGACTGAAGCTCTTTATGGGCATAGAAAGCCTCATCTTTCTCCTGAGGAGCAAATGGTGGTTTCAAACTGCTGACCTTGAGGATTTCAGCCCAGTGTGGAACCTCTAAGGCACCAGGACTCCCAACTTGAACCCCATAATAACAGAAAAAGTCACAGCTAAAGGAACCCGTCCTACCCTTTGTGTCCATGCAAAGGGTAGACTGCAAAGAATCACCTTTTCCACAGGCTTTAGATGAGGCTCAGGGTGGCCCCTCCTCCTTGTTTACGTAGGACAAAGCCAGACATCCAACCAAAAACCCAACCCACCGAATCCACTTTGATTCACAGGGTTTCTGATTGTCAATCTTCACAGGAGGAGACGGCCTCATCTTTCACCCTGAGAGTGTGGCTGGAGGTTTTAAATCGATGACATGGTGGTTAGCAGTCCAATGCTTACCAGACAGCCTATTTCTTTCTTTCTTTGAATTGTTTTTCATATTTTATAGCTATTTTATTGTTTAGTTTTTACAATCCGATGCATATAAACTGATGATCTCATTATAGTTTTCATTTACATGTCCCTGCATTTTGGAGAGATGGGGCATTTTATTTATGTTTATAAGTTGTTTGAGTTTCTATTATTTTCCCCCTTCCAAAACCATTAGTATGAAAAACGTTTCTTAATTTTTTTTTCACTATTGGTGGCCCCATACTTCTCCTTTTGTGGTAGACTTTTGTGTCCTCTCAATCCATCCACGGCATGAGCTTCTTTGTAGTTTCATCCTTGTTCTTTAATGATGTGTAGCTTCCCATCATAAGAGCTCTGGTGGAGGTGTATTGGTTACGTGCTGGGCTGCATCAGCAGTTCAAAACCACCAGCTGCTCTGAGGGAGAAAGATGAGCCTTTCTACTGCCGTTGAGGCAGTTAGTTTATTGTGCCAACCTGGCCGATAAACACGTGGGGGTAATTGAAGGGTGGAGAGCTAAATGACTCTGAGCCTCCTCTTGCTAGTTCTCCAGTCTCTTGCTTTGTGATGGTCGCACCAGGGTGCCGCTGCCTTAGTCAGTTCCCTGCTTCAGCTTGCAAGGCTCACTTCCTGCAAGACATCTCTGAGGAGAAGCCACATGGACTTCCCCCCATGCAGCCCTGGGTGCTGGAGCAGCCGTGTGGAGACCCCTGCCAGCGCTGAGATCCTTACACATTCACTGACTCAGCTTGCCTCCTGCAGTTGGCATCATTACATGTGTATTGTGAGATGAAGGAGGACCTTGTGGATTGGTGTCGGACCTATGGGCTAATGTTGGACTTGTGGGCTTGGGAAGCACTGGGTTGGGATGTTTTCTTGATGTGCACTTAACCTTTATATAAAACTCTCTCTTATACGTGATTTTCTGGATTTGTTTCTCTAAAATACCCAGACGGACACACCCATAAAGAGTTGCAGTCTCAGAAACCAGAGAGGCAGTTCTACCCTGTCCTTGAGGGTTGCTATGAGTGGACTCGATGACCGTGAGTTTAATTTTGAACTCTTCATGGTGTGTATGTTCCAAGGTTTATGCATCCTCTCACCGATAGACATTTAAGTTAAAAAATGTTTGTTTGTTTTTCCCTAACCCTTTAAGACCCTTGCTGATCTTATTACGGTCTGAGTGGTGTCCCTTTTACAATTGTGGTAATTACATATCTGTTGTCAACTTGAGACTTAAGAGTGAAGGGGTGGAGTTCAGCCTGTCAATCAGGTCAGAGCATGATGACCACATTTGGAGGTGCGAAGGAGGTAAATAGCTCACTGGAGGCGGGACACTGACTTGCTCCCTGCAAGACATTCCTGTTGACAAGCCACATGGAGCTAGGCTAGGGCCCTGGGGCTGGAGGAGCCATGTGAAGACCCACGCCAGCACTGAGATGCTTCCACTGCCACTGGATCCACAAGACTTTCCACCCACTGGCCTGTGATCTCCCTGCATTCAGCATCATTGCATGTGTTTCATAAGTCTGATGAGGACTTTATAGACTGGGTATCGGACATATGGGCTAACATTGGACTGATGGAATTGGACTGGGCTGAGATGTTTTCTCAATAGTCCATTGCTCTTTATATAAAGCCCTTTCTTATACACGTAGGAGTGTCTACGAATTTGTTTCTCTGGTCAACCCAGACTAACGCAACAATGGACTCAACATTTTTTTTAAAAATGTACTCCCATCGACTGGACTCCAACCCATAGAGACCCTACAGGACCGGGTAGAACTGCCCCCATGGGTTTCTGAGACTGTAACTCTTTATGGGAACAGAAAGGCCCATCTTTCTCCCTTGGAGCAGCTGGTGGTTTCAAACTGCTGACCTGGTGGTTGGCAACCCAATTTGTAACCACCATGCCACCAAAGCCCATTACAATGGACCCTCCCTCCAGATATATAAATATATTTTCCCCTGACAATGCAGACATTCCCTCACAGTGTTGCACCTGTTTCCATGACCCTTTTATTGTAATAAATGTTTCCCCTCCATCCTTCTGCATGAAGTTTCACCCCATCCAAGTTGTTTGGTTTTTCACTGCACACTAGATTCCTCCCTCCTCCCCAGCCAGGTGTGCATCACGGGGCCAGAAAGCATCCATGCCAAAGAGCTCCCCTCTCACCTGTGACCACCAGATGAACATGTTCCCTCTTGGACCATCCCTGGGAGTCTGCTGTCTTGTAGGCACAAAAGTACTGGCCAGCGTCCTCCGGCTGCAGGTCCGTGAGCAGGAGTTCTGCATCTTTTCCCACCGGGCTCAGCCGCTGCTCCAGCTCAGTGCTGTTCAGCTTCCCCAGACAGAAGGTCGAGTTCCGGAATGGAGACCTGCACGTCAGAGTCACGTTGCTTCTGCTTTCAGCCACCGAGCTGGGCCAGGCCCTGAGGAGGGGCTTGGGGAGGGTCACTGGAAAGAATGCAGAGTCCGTGTCTGCCCACAGACAAAGGGTCAAACCAACCAGGGGAGATTCAAAGCTCCAACACAAACTCACTACCATGAAGTCCATCCCAACTCACGGCCGCCCTACAGAGCAGGCTCGCGCCCCCACCGGTCTCCGAGGAGACTGTATTCTTCACAGGAGCAGGAAGTCTCGTCTTTCTCCTGCAGCGTGGCTGGTGGGTTCCAACCGCTGACCCTGTGGTTAGCAGCCAGACCCGTGACTCACCGCCCACCCAAAACTCACTGTTGCCAAGTCCATTCCAACTCACAGAGACCCCACAGCACGTAGAACTGCCCCGGGGGGTTTCTGAGGCTGTGACTCTGACAGCCTCATCTTGCTCCAGAGGAGCAGCTGGTGGTTTTGAACGGCTGACGTTGTGGTTAGCAAGCCAGCACGTCGCCCAGCATTGCGCCAGGGCGCTCCTTACAAGTCAGAGCAAGAGAGAGACAGAGAAAAACAGAGAGCAAAACACAGCTCTCGCTCTCTCTCATATATATATTCAATCAGTTTGTTTTCTGTTGCGATTGAGAATCTATACAGCAGAACATACACACGTTCTACAGTTGCTACAATTCAGGGACATGGAATTCTGAAGGAATTCTTGTGGTGTAGTGGGTTACACGTTGGGCCACTAACCACAAGGTTGGTGGTTCAAATCCACCAGCCACTCCACAGGAGAGTGAAGGCTGCCTGCCCCTGTAAAGATTTACAGCCTCAGAAACCCATGGGGGTAGTTCTACTCTGCCTAAGGGTCCCTATGAGGCAGAATTGACTTGACGGCAGTGAATTTTTGTTGGTAAAGTGAGTTAAGAGGTAGGTTGCTAACCACAGGGTCAGCAGTTCGAACCCACTAGCCACTATGAGGGAGAAAGATGAGGCTTGCTGCCCCATACAGAGTTACAGCCTCAGAATCTCACAGAAGCAGTTCTACCCTGCCCTGTAGGGTCACCATGAGTCGGCATCCACTTGAAGGCAGTGGGTTTGGCTATGTTCTGTGAGTTGTGCACCCACCCTCACCTCCTTCTATCTTTCCTTCTTCATGTGCATCAACTCACTGCCCCCTCCAAGTTCCCATCTAACCTTTCAAGTTGTCGTCAGTTGGACCCCGTGCAGATTGTACTTTGAAGGAGGGCAGTGCTCAAGGGAAACAGTCTTAAAGCAAAACAACTCCTTATTGTGAATTAGGGGAAGGTTTACAGGGTAGACCCTCAATCAACCATTCATACCCATTTTGTTTCATCTCATCCTTGGCCCTTCCCTTAGTGATCCCTTATGCTGTAGTGCCATCACGCATTCCACTTCCTCCCTAAAGTTTCTGTTTCCATCCTTCCTCCTTCTCCAAGTGGTTGATGGTTCTACCACAGGAGTGAGTTCTGTCGGAGGCCTGAAGAGTGGCTACGGGCCATAGTGAAGGGTCCCACCTGGCTCTATCCGACCAGCAAGCCTGGTCTCTTTTATCATCTTGAGTCTCGTTCCACATGTTCTCCCACTCTATCCTGGACTCTTGTGGCAGTTACATAATCTCCTGTCAACTTGAGTAAGGAGGTGGAGTCAAGCCTGTCAATCAGGTCACAGCCAATGAGGCCTCTGTGTGGGCATGGCCTTCTGCTGAGGATTCTGGGAACTCCTGTCTTCCTCCCATGAAGCAGGACACACTCCCTGCGAGACATTCCTGTTGACAAGCCACATGGAGCTACATTGATGGAGCCAGGACCCTGGAGCTGGAGGAGCCACGTGGAGACCCCTGCCAGCGCTAAGATGCTTACAATGCCACTGGATCCACAAAACTTTCCACCCACTGGCCTGTGACCATCCCGCATTCGGCAACATTGCATGTGTTGCATGAGTCTGAAGAGGAATTTATAGACTGGCATTGGACATATGGGTTAATATTGTTATGGACTTGATCTGAACGGGGCTGGGATGTTTTCTTAATATACAATTACTCTTTACATAAAGCTCTTTTCTTATACACATAGGAGTGTCTATGAATTTGTTTCTCTAGTCAACTGGGACTAACACAACCTTCTAATGAGGTCCTTTTCAGGGTGGTTGGTGGAGGCAGCTGGGCACCATCTAGTTCTTCTGATCTCAGGGTTGTGGAGACTGATGTTGGTATGGTCCTTCAGTCCACTGGACTAATTCTTTCCCTATGTCTTTTGATTTTCACTGTGTTTCTTTCCTGTGGATGAGGAGAGACCAATGGTTGTACTGTGGGTGGATGCTTCAAGGGAAACAGTCTTTACTCTTTAAGCTAAACTATTCTTAGGTTTAAAGACAGCTTCGGGATGTGTTTGGTTTACAACGTAGAGCTTAACTCAGGGCAATAGTTGCAGGGGTTCCTCCAGCTTCTGACTGGAGTCCATGAGAAGTTTAACTTCTGTTCTGCATCCCCATCCCCTAGCCCTTTGACCATGATTCTTCTTCTAGAATATTTGATCAAAATGGTTCAAGAATGGTAGTTGGGCACCACCTAGTGCTTCTGGTCTCGTGGCAAAGGAGGCAGCTGTTGATGGAGGCCATTAGCCACACATTCCGTCTCCTGCTCCCCTGACTCTCCTTCTTCTGCTGCTGCTTTAACCACAGTCTCATTGTGCAGAGAAGACACATACAGATGCCTAAACATGTCAAGAGATCTCTTCAACAAAATGTGTTCGATGTCTGGAATTAAAACTTCAGAATTAAAACAAATCAGAACATGTATGCCGGCAGAAACGTTTCTGTGGATGACAATGAAGCCAGAGGAGATAGGAATTTCGAGTGGTGAGGGATGGCTAGCTCAAGGTAGAAGCCTCTAAGCTTCTTTAACTCTTTCTAAGACTTGCCTTTTGTCACTCCAGCACGTCTGGAAGATGCGATGCAAGCATAACAATTTCTACAGTGGAATATTGGGTTATTATGAGTTAGATTTAACTCAACAGCTATGAGTTTTGCATTGGGTCTTTGTGTTTAGTCCAGCTAGACTAGAGAAACAAATCCAGAGACACACCTATGTGTATAAGAAAGAGATTTATCTACAAGAGCAATTGAGCATTGAGAAAACATCCCAACCCAGTCCAGTCCAAGGCCATAAGTCTGATATTAGCCCATATGTCCAATACCAGTCTATAAAGTCCTCTTCAGACTCACAAAATACATGCAATGATGCTGAATGCAGGAAGATCACAAGCCAATGGGTGGGAAATCTTGTGGATCCAGTGGTGTTGTAAGCATCTAAGTGCTGGCAGGGGTCTCCATGTGGCTTTTCCAGCTCCAGGGCTCTAGCATAGTTCCATGTGTCTTGTCAGCTGCTATGTCTCTCAGGGAGTGAGCAGAGAGACAGAGAGTGTGCTAGGTGGATTGTGCCAACCTGGCCAATAAACACATGTGGGATTAGTAAGGTTGCAGTTTAATGGAAGGGCAAAGAGCATCTCCCACCTCCAAGGAGGAATATAGGAGTTTCCAGAATCTTCAGAAGACCATGCCCACACAGAAACCTCGTTGGCTATATCCTGATTGGCAGTCGACACTCCACCCATACACTCTTAATCCGCAAATTCACACCAGATTATGTAACTATCAGTCTTTATATAAGAAATACGTTTTTCTGAGCACTCCAATTGAGTGTACTATACTTGGGAAAACTGCCTTCGACCTATTGATTAAGAGTAATATTAAAACCGAAATTGTGCTCTTTTCTCCTCTTGTGGGAAAGGGGAACGCTTGCCTCATTAAAGATTCAGGTAGTGACGGGCATTGCCTTAGAGCAGGCTCACTGGTTCTGAAGACTCTGATTGAGCCAGAATGCAAACGACAGTCTCCCCCAAAGGACTTGAGTTTGGGCCAAGAATGATGATCAAGACAGCAGAATATACAGATTAGCAGGCGTCATCCCTCAAAATCTGCATCTTGCTAACCGTTGAGACTGAGCAGAGGAAGGGGACGCCTGCCAGGACTGCAGCGAAAAGGGCTTCACTGGAAGCCTCGGTGCATCCTCCACAAGCTGCGTCCCTGTTCAGGGTACTGAATCTCCCAGCCTCGTCGGAAAAATGAGAACATTTCCTCACAGAATTCTGATCATTTTAACCAAGGTAACACATGCATGGTGTCTATCACATCTGGCACAAAACCTGATACAGTGAACCCTCGCCACTTCGCGCTTCGACTTCCGTGGCTTCACTCTATCGCCGTTTTTGCGTAACAGCGCATGCTCTGTCATTACTGCCACTGATTGGCTCATACTGTACACGCTTGATGCCATAAATAATATAATAAATAAGAAATGATAATTGTAACGTCCAAAATGTTTTACTGTATTTTCCCTTTTTCATTTAATAAATTGGGTAATACGAGTGTAATGGTGACTAAAGGGTGTTTTTTCATGTCCTCTATGCTCTAACTACGAAAATATTTGATTTACAAATAAGGAATCCTACTTCGCGGAATTTCATTTATCACGGTAGGGTCTAGAACCGATTAACCGCGATAAACGAGGGTTCACTGTATTTAATAAAGTTAACTACCCTAATTATAAAAAAAAGAGAGAGAGAAAGAAATACGTTTTCCAAGCAGCCATCTAGCTCAGAAGCAACAAAGCCCACATGGAAGAAGCACACCAGCCTGTGTGACCATGAGCTGTTGAATGGATCAGGTATCAAGCATCAAAGAACAAAAAATCATATCATTGTAAAGGTGGGTGATCGCACAGTAGAGACTCAAAGCCCATTGGTAGGCAACCAGACACCCCCTTACTGAAGGGTTGTGAGGAGGAGATGAGCCAGTCAAGGTGCAGGGTAGCAACGATGAAACATATAACTTTCCTCTACTTCTTAAATGCTTCCTCCCCCAACTATCATGATCCCAATTCTACCTTACAAATCTGGCTAGACCAGAAGATGTACATTGGTACAGATAGCAACGGGAAACACAGGGAGTCCAGGAAGGATGACTCCTTCAGGACCTGTCGAGAGAGTGGCAATGCCTGGAGGGTGGAGGGAATGTGGGATGGAAAGGGGGAACCGATTACAAAAATCTACCTATAGCCTCCTCCCTGGGGGATGGACAGCAGAGAAGAGGGCGGGGGAGGCGTCGGGCAGTGTAGCATATGACAAAATAATAATTTATGAATTATGAAGGGTTCATGAGGGAGTGGGGAGTGGGGAAGGAGGGGGGAAATGAGTAGCCGAAATTAAGGGCTTAAGTAGAAGGCAAATGTTTTGAGAATGATGATGGCAACAAATGTACATACGTGCTTGACACAGTGAAATGTTCTTAAGAATGCTTGGCTTAATAGAACATGAAGTTGATGAAGTGTATCTGAAACGCTTGCTTAACAATGAGATAACTATAGTCCTGGGTTTGTTTCTGCATGGATAAAAGGAGTGTGTGAAATAAACTCAGGGCTTCAGTAGTCACTGTTGCCCTCCCAATACTTTCTGTCTCTCTTTTTTCCTTAATCCTCACTTTCCCTTTCAGGACTGTGTTTTCCTTAATCCTCACTCCCCCTTTCAGGACTGTTTGCAGGTTCTGGCAGGTAGTGCCCGAGCAGGGATTTGAAAACCGGGGACCAAGTGAAGGACACCACGGACTACAAAGGTGTACACGAAGAGATGGTGGTGCGGTGAGTAACTATTGAGAGAAAATGGGGCTAGGCAATAGCAAGCAGCTTTTTGTATATATGCTTCAAGATATGGTACAAGCTAGAGGAGCAAAAATAAGCTATCAAAGACTGGAGAGGTTTTCAGATTTTGTGGTCAAAGTATGTCCCTGGTTCCCTGAGGAAAGGACTGTAAATATTGAAACTTGGATGAAGGTAGGGCAACTGCTTAAAGGTCATTATGCCCGTCATGGACCTAGTAAGGTTCCTATAGATACTTTTGGTCTGTGGAATTTAATCATGGATACCTCGGACCCTAGGCATCAAGGGCTGCGGGGTGAGAATACAGTGAACCCTCGCCACTTCGCGCTTCGACTTCCGTGGCTTCACTCTATCGCGGTTTTTGCGTCACAGCGCATGCTCTGTCATTACTGCCACTGATTGGCTCATACTGTACACACTTGATGCCATAAATAATATAATAAATAAGAAATGATAATTGTAACGTCCAAAATGTTTTACTGTATTTCCCCTTTTTCATTTAATAAATTGGGTAATACGAGTGTAATGGTGACTAAAGGGTGTTTTTTCATGTCCTCTATGCTCTAACTACGAAAATATTTGATTTACAAATAAGGAATCCTACTTCGCGGAATTTCATTTATCACGGTAGGGTCCAGAACCGATTAACCGCGATAAACGAGGGTTCACTGTAATTTGTTTTCATGCCCAAACGAAAGTGAAAGTATAGTCAGCTCAGCGCCTCCTCCTCCTCCTCCTCCTCACCCGGAGATGCAGGGCAGCGAGAGGATGAGGCACCACATGATCATGATGAGGATTTAGCCACATGATCATGATGAGGATTTAGGAATCTTTGCCACCTCTGCAGTGCCTCAACTCGAGAACAGTAACTCGGCGCTAGAGACGCAGGCGGCTTGCCAGGATGATCCGAAAGTGGTAGGTTGGGAGGAAGCTTCTGCATCCTCAGGGGCTCAAATGAGAGATATGTGAATCAAACTAAAGGAAACACACGCTCCAATGACATTCTTATGGCGCATATGGACCAAACTATTCTTAGTGCATATGCTTCTTTAGAGACCTGTTTAAAAACGCATGGCTTGGTCATAGCACCTGATAAGGTACAAAGAGACCCTCCTTTTTCCTATTTAGGATATACTTTAAGACCCAAACATGTTGTGCCCCAGAAATTAGAATTGAGAAAAGATGATTTACAAACTTTAAGTGATTTTCAAAAATTGTTGGGAAAGATAAATTGGATAAGACCCTATTTAAAACTTACAACTGGGCAATTAAAACCTTTATTTGATATTTTAAAAGGAGAATCAGACCCCAATTCATCTCGGCATTTGACCCCAGATGGTAGAATGGCTCTTCAGATAGTAGAAGACACCATCCAAAAACAACAAATAAAATGTATTAAATATGACTCACCCTGGGATGCTTTTGATTTGCCTCCCAAGCATACACCAACTGCAGTCATATGGCAACAAGGGCCCCTTTTTTGGGCTCATGTACCAGCATCTCCACGTAGAGTTATTAGGCCTTACTATGATGTAGTTGCTAGCTTAATTCGAATGGTCAGAGTAGAATCCAAAAAGTATTTTGATGCTGACCCCCAGACTATTGGGATACCAGGTAACAAACAACAGGTTGATAGGCTTTTCCAAAATTCAGATTTGGGGGCTATTTCTATTACTGGATTTTTGGGAAAAGTTGATCATCATTATCCTAATGATACATTATTACAATGTGCACAAGTACTTGAGTTTTTATTCCCTCGGATACTTAAAAGTAAGCCTATCACTGGTGCATCTTTGGGATTTACTGATGGATCCTCAAATGGGACAGCAGTGTTTGTCCTAAAGGGCCACGCGCCTCCCCGCCAGTTAAAGCCAGCCTCGGCTCACATCAGGGAGTTGCAGGCCGTGGCTGCTGTGTTCCAGACTTTACCTCAAAAGGAATTCAATTTATATTCTGATAGTCAGCATGTAGTAAAAGCTATAAATAGATTAGAATCTGTTGCACAACTACAAACGGCTAATCATAGCGTTCAGGCCTGATTTTTACAAATTCAACAAGCTGTACAACGTAGAACTCACTCTTGTTTTGTGGGTGATATCCGGGCCCACTCAGGGTTCCCCAGCCCCTTATCGGAATTAAATGCTTTTGCTGATTCAAGCACTCGTTTTGTTGTTTTCAACCCCACAATCCCATGCTTCACACCACCAGAACAGCTTAACTTTAAGACATCAATTTAAAATTACCAGAGAGGCTGCTAGACAGATCGTAAAGCAATGTTCAGTTTGTCCTCAGCACACTACTGTCCCTCATTTGAGAGTCGGTCCCCGTGGTATGAAACCTAATCAATTGTGGCAGATGGATGTGACCCACATTCCTGAATTTGGCAAATTACAGCATGTTCATGTTAGTATTGACACTATTTCTGGACTCATTTTGGCCACTGCCCAAACAGGGGAAGCTACGAAACATGTTGCTTCCCGTTGTCTAAAAACCTTTTCCATTGTGGGAATTCCTAATGTCATCAAGATGGACAATGGTCCCGGATATTCCACTTGCTGCTTTTTGTAAAAATTTTAATATTCTACACAAAACAGGCATTTCTTATAATCCTCAAGGACAAGGCATTGTGGAGAGAGCTCATGGCTCATTAAAATCCCAGTTGCAAAAAATAAAAAAGGGGGAGTTTTATACCCCCGTTCTCCACAAAATACTCTTAACCATGCCTTATTTATTTTCAATTTTTTAACTTTGGATAGACAAGGGCGTTCGGCAGCAGATCGCTTTTGGCACCCCACCACTAGCAATTCTTATGCCAGGGTCCGATGGAAAGATCCCCTGACAGGACAGTGGTATGGCCCCGACCCGGTATTAACATGGGGGCGAGGGCATGGTTGTGTTTCTCCGCAGGGTGCTGATGGAGCACGGTGGCTGCCTGAACGGCTCGTGCGGTTTGCAGATCATGCAGGGACGTTCCTGGGGACGATACAGCGTCAAGTAATGAGCAGTACTGGGCTTACGTTCCTGATGCACTATTTTTACATCCTGCTACCTGGGAAGGTCCAGAAGTCACAGTGTGGGTTAATGATTCACGCCTCTTGACAGCCAGCTACAAGGCATATGCAGTCACAAACTATTTCCAACTGTACCTATTCAGGACAGGGAGTGGGACTTCCTTTGTGTGTACATAAGCGTCAGACTATCAGCCGTGAGGGTTGCATGCGGCTGTATCCGACAACAAGGAGCGGAGTTGGACAAATGGTGCGCATTACCCTCCCTGTGCAAAGCGAGGGGAGTGTCAACTTATCTGTTCCGCAATCTTTTTTCACCTTGTGGACTGGAGACTCGGTGAAACAACAAAACCATCTTGTGGAGATCATGTCTCATGGACAAACCTATCTGATACAACATCACAAACTGCATGTGTACCATCACCTTAGGTACTTTTAGTGGGAGATGTTATTATAAATCATAAAGACTTTATGTTTAATATGTCTTGTGAAAATTTTAATTTGACTAATTGTGTTACTTGGACCTCTCAGGGCACTGTTATTGCCATTCTGCGACAACCTTCATTTATTATGTTGCCAGTGACTATCACTGGGCCATGGTATTCAGAAAGTGGGTTACAGGTTTTAAAGGAAATTGAGTATGCTTTAATGAGACCAAAGCGCTTTATCGGCTTGCTTATAGCAGGTATCTTAGCTGTGTTAAGTTTGGTTGCTACTGCTACTACTGCGGCCAGTGCACTCTCACAGAGCACACAAACTGCCGGTTACGTTAATGGATTAACGGAAAATGTGACCCCTGTGCTGGGAACTCAAGAGGACATAGACAAGAAACTAGACCAAAAGGTCAATGCTCTCTAGGACATGGTCATGTACTTGGGAGACGAGGTACAGGGGCTCAAGGTTAGATCTCGTCTAGAATGGCATGCTGAGTAGTCATGGATCTGTGTCTCACATAAACAGCATAATAGCAGCCAACAGAGTTGGGATAATCATCTCCAAGGTATTTGGCACAATGCTAATGAATCTTTAGATTTATTGCAACTCCATCAGGAAACACAGGCCATGAAGAATGCTAAGCCCCTTGATTGTGATGCCGCTAAAGCCGCAGCAAATTGGCTCCAGCATTTTCGAGATGCTCTCCCTTCGTGGGTGTGGGGGGAAGTCAGATACTTGCTGCTAGACTGCTGTCTCATCCCACAGCAGGGCTGGGCCTGCTCCCTGCTGCTGGAGACAATAGACTACCTCTCTCTGGAGCCTAAGGCCATTAGCTTGGTTCCTGTAGGAGGCGTTTGCACCCTACTGATAATGTTCCTATGGAGACCCAGAGACCACCCCATAGACCACCCTCTCATTGCTGTGTAGCCTATAGTGCAACCCCTCCCTGTGACGTATGTCTCTACCTGTAATTAGTGGGCTGGCATGCTCCCAAAAGGGATATAGGCATGGGTCAGCAATATAGGTCGGACTTCTCTCTCGGACTCTGACCTCCCTGACTCTTCCCCCTCTCCCTTGTTCCCTTTCCCTCCTTCCCTTCCCCCTCTCTCCACGTGGACCACCAAGCTGGGCTGAGGTGAGCAATGTTGCTATGTATCATGCCTGACTGTATTATTGTATTATCTCTCATGTTCTCGATGACTTTAATATAATACTTATATATCTCAACCATACAATTGTGCATTACTGAACCCAGAAGTAGTATTACTGAACTCCGTAGGAATAATCAGCGGGTGGGGGCTGGTTCCTCACCCTCCCTCAGCATCATTTATTTTTTTAATTTAATACTACACGTGGGGAAGTCTCGGAGGTCGGCCTCACATGCTTATGTCCGTGGCCACATCAGGAGTGAGTGTGTATGTGTTATTGATCCTGTGCCTCCTCCCTATGATGTTGCACAAGGTTATGCTTGAAGTTATGACCTTAAGAACTACGTTACATGAAGTGCACCTGCGCACTTCGCCCCCTCCCCGTACAGGGGGGTAAGGCAGAGGCTGGATAGCCAGGGACGGGTAAGATCGAGCCGAGTCTCCCAACCTAAGACAGGTCATGGTCGCCTGGAAGACTATGGCCGATGACGGGTAAGGGTGATTTCGAGACCCGACCACCTAAGACAGGCAGTCATCTGCAGGTGTTTTGAGAAAGGACGTCTTTTGTAAATAAAAAAGGGGGAAATGTTGGAGGCCATCTGCGCCCTAGTCTTGAAATGGTTACGATTTCTCGTAACCTATGTGCTGTTCTCCTCCGTGGTTTGGCATTTGGGCAGGCCATTGAGCAAGTACAAGGAAGTACGCGAGTCCAGGAGCAAGATGTGAAATCTTCTTAAGAATGCTTGGCTTAAACGTTGATGAAGTGTATCAAGTAAGCTTGCTTAACAATGAGATAATTATAACTCCGGGGTTTTTTCTACACGTATAAAAGAGGGATGTGGAATAAACTTGGGGCTTCAGTATTCACTGTTGCCCTCCCAATACTTTCTGTCTCTCTTTTTTCCTTAATCCTCACTCCCCCTTTCAGGACTGTTTGACTCGCCGGCAGGTTCCGGCAATTGTGATAAGAATTGTACGAACTCCCAATAAAATGATTTCAACAAAAGAAATACGTATTCAAATGGAAGTGATCCATGCAAGGATTAATGGACTGCATAAACCAAAGCCTCCATTGCTCAGTGTGGCAGCTATATAATTGTCAATTTGAGGATTAAGAGTGTTGGGGTGGCGTCTAGGCTGTCAATCTGGAGATAGCCAATGAGGCTTCTGTGTGGGCGTGGCCTCCTGGGATTCTGGGAAATCTGGTACTTCCTCCTTGGAGGTGGAAGACACTTCTTTCTCTCTGCCAGTCCCTGGACGCAAGCCACATGGAGGCAACCAGACCTCAGAAGCCAGAGAAGCCACAGAGAGACCCCTGCCTGAGATGCTTACAGCGCCACTGGACCCAAAGCCTTTCTGCCCACTGGCTTGTGATCGTCCCGCATTTGGCTCCATTGCATGGTGGTTCCCGACCACCACTGACTGCTCTGACTGGAACCACAAGAGGTCGTGGGTAGACTGGGAGAAAAATGTAGAATGAAAATGAAAATCACTAAAGAGACCATCCTTCGGACAGTGTAAGACATGACACAACAATCATAATTTATAAATTATCAAGGGTTCGTGAGGGAGGGGGAGCGTGGGGAAAAAGGAGGAGCTGATACCAAGGGCTCAAGTAGAAAGCAAATGTTTTGAGAATGATGGTGGCAACAAATGTACAAATGTGCTTGACACAATGGATGGATGGATGGATGGATGGATGGATGGATGGATGGATTGTGATAAGAGTTGTACGAGCCCCAATAAAATGATTTAAAGAGAGGGAGAGAGAGAGACCAGACTACTGATCTGATAGAGAGTGGTGGAACCCACAAGACTGAAGCCCTTAAATATCTTTAAACCTAGCATGGAATCCGGCCCCAGGGATCGCCTTGCAACCCAACACAGCTGCACTTAATGAGCAAAGGATAACACCGGAAATAAACTATGCAGAATAAACAATCACACAAGACCAAAAATGGAAGCATTTAACCCAAACCCAATAGTTCAGAAGTCAGAACAAGGCAAGGAAAAGGGACAGGTGGAAACGGAAATCCCACGGAGGACCTGGAACGAGTGTTGTTGCCTGGCAACTAATGTTACACAACAAAACGCGCACAGGTTGTGGAATGGAAAACTAATTTGTTCTATAAACCACAAGGCATAACGACGAAAACACATGGAAATAAGTGTTGGTGTTGGGAGCCGGTGGCCATTAAGGCCTTAGCCTCAGCCAGGAGCCGAACTTGGCTGCTTCCTGGTTGTTAAGTTTCGTCTTTCATTTGCTAAACCTGTGGGGGACTGGCCCTGCCTAATTCCTGCCCAACCCTACCTCCACGTTCCTAGCTACGTGCTCTGTAGCACAGGCGGTTGTAAGAGTTAACCTTTTCACCCATTGGTTAATAATGCCGAGCGCTCATTGGACTACGATGGACTTTGCATTACGCCTGATGAACCTTAAGTCTGCATGCAGGACGTCTTTGAGAACTAGCGCGCGCCTTTTTACCTGCAGCTGATTGGTTAACATTCTTATGCTTCATTAATGTACATGTTGGATTGGATGTTGTGTAGCACACCTTATTAAAATATGCACCTCCCAGTTCCCCTTTTTTATACCCCAGCTTTGCCCAAATAAATGAGCTTGATCAGAGTTTTGTCTTGCTCCACGTCCCCGTGTCTTTTCTCCATCCAGGTTCGTCTTTCCCAGCAGGGCCTTGCTCGTGCGTCCCGCAGGTCGGGACGCTACATGTTGGGGTTACTTAAGTAAGCTCTCTGGAATTCTGGTCCAAGTGAATGACGCTCGGTTCGTTCACTGGAGCCTTCCTCTCGATGACCAGGAAGAGCTTGGGGGGATGCACAGGGTCGGAGGGGAAAGGTCATGGGGCTTAGGCTGCAGAGAAAACGTGAAATGAAGGGGAAGGAAACTCACCAGGCTTTTTCTCCTCTTCGTAACCCAGACACAGCCCTGGAAAAGAAGCACGGTGAGAGACGAATGTGCGCGCTGATCTCAAGAGGACGAGCAAGGCGGAGGGGAGAGAGGGAGAGAGCTAGTTTGCTGAAGAAACACCACACTCCTTGAAGATATTCCTACAGGTTTACCATTGACCCTTATCCTGTAGGAGCCCTGATGTCGCACTGGTTACCCAGCGGTTCGAAACCACCATGCCCACCAAGGGGGGAAGATGAGGCTACTTCCGTAAAGATTCACAGTCTCAGAAACTCGTGGGGCAGTTCCACCCTGACCCACAGGGTCCCTATGAGTCAGCATTGACCTGACGGCAGTGAGTTTGACCCTGTTGTTCATCACTAAGATAATGGTGGGTTACACACCAAGCCCCGGTGGTGTACTAGGTTACAAGTTGACTTGCTAACCACAAGGTCAGGGGTTCGAACTCACCAGCCTTTCTGCAGGAAAAAGACGAGGCTTGGTTATAAATTAGGCTGCCCCACGGGAGACTCCCGGAAAGAGTTACAGTCTTGGGAATTCACAAGGGGAGTTTACTCTGTCCTATAGGGTCCCTATGAGTCACATCAACTTGGTGGCAGTGAGGTTGCTCTCTTGTTTGTTTGTTTGTTTGTTTGTTTGGCTTTCCACTCCGGTAGTGATTTTAAAGTCTCAGAACACCCACGAGGGCAGCTGTATTCCGTCCCACCGGGTCACTATGAATCAGAGTCACCTAAACAGCAGGGAGGTATTTTTCTCATTCCTCGTATGGCTTCCATGATTAAACTCCCTTTTACCATCTAGAAATCTCTAGCTATTTACTTGCGTTTTCTGCTCATATTTTCTGTAATTGAAGTTTTCACCTTTACCACTCAAATAGCGGCAAGGTTATTTGACAGCGAAATGTGTGGGGCAGGTTTTCTCTGTCATTCAAACAGAGAACTAGGAGTTGGACTGATAATCGTAAGATGGATGGTTCAAACCCACCAGCTGCACCGTGGGAGACCCATGAGGTGTAGAATTACAGCTTGAATAGTGTAGAATTCAGTGTTCATTTTCACCTCCTAGGCAGTGCCTGGGTGATGCAAATGGTTAGGGTGCTCAACTGCTACCCCAAAGGTTGCAAGTTCTATCCCCTCGGAGGTGTCGCAGAAGGGCCTGATGATCTACTTCTGAAAAAACCAGCCATTGAAAACCCTAGAAGCACAGTCTTGACACACATTGGGTCACCGTGTAGCAGAGATCACTTGGCCGTAACTATTTCTTAAGGAATCTAATATAGGACCTCTGGTGGCATCGGGCATCATGCATCAAGCTGCTAATCGAAAAGCCAGTGGTTCAAACCCACCAGCCACCCCGAGAGGGGAAAGATGAAGCTCTCTCCTCCCCTAAAGAGCCACAGCCGCAGAAACCTACAGTCGCAGTTCGGTTTGCAACCTCTGTCCTGTAGGGCTGTAGAATCGACTCGATGGCAGTGAGTTTGGTTTGGGTTGTGAGAGTGTAGAGGAAGGAAGCCTGATGGCACAGTGGTTAAGTGCTTAGTGGCTAACCAAAAGGTCGCCGGTTCGAATCCACCAGAGCCGCCCCTCACAGGATAGATGAGGCTGGCTATTCCTGTTCAAGGGTTACAGCGTCGGAAATGCACAGGAGCAATTCTGCTCTGTCCCATAGGGTTGCTGTGGGTTGGAATCCTCTCAATGGCCGTGAATGTGCTTTTTGGTTTTGGACTCAATATTGCAAAGAATTCAAGATCCGTGGGAGTGCAGAGAGCAGCCTGGTCCCTTCGCCTTCCTGAGTGGTTGGCATGGTTAATGCACTGTTCTGTTCGTATACAGGGTGGAGGTTCCAGTCCACCAAGAGGGATGGGGAAGTAAGACCTGGTGACCAATCTCATGAGAAAACAGCCCTCAGAGACCCCTGGAGCAGAGTTCCGCCGCCGCTCGTTGGGGCTGACAGCCGGCGCTGCAGTGTGGATGTGTGTGCAGGGGAGGTGCATGCCCCAAAGGGAAGGGTCCTCATGAGAAGAAGGAAGGAACTGGGGCAATGAACTCCCAACATCACCAACGAGGAACCAGGAGGCTGGGCGCACAGACACTCCCGAGCCGAGCCAAGTTCTTGTGTGGCCAAGTCGCGGCGAGACTCCAGCCTTCCTTTTCCCAGTCAGCGATGTGTGGTCAACAGAAATGAAAATAAAAACAAAACCAACACCAAGAAGTTGACTCCAACTGGCCCAAAGCCAAACTCCCTGCCATTGAGTTGATGCCAACACATGGCGACCCTACAGGACAGGGGGGACCTGCCCCCAGGGGTTTCCCAGACTGTAACTCTTTACCCGTTTCTCGCTCAGAGCAGCTGGTGGTTTTAACCTGCTGACCTATGGTTCGCAGCCCAATCTTCATCACAGCGCCTCCAGGAAGGGCCCCCTTCCCCCCCACCCCCCTAACTCACAGAGACCCTACAGGACAGAGTAGAACTGGCTCACAGGCTCCCCCAGGCTATGAATCTGTATAGAAGCAGTCCGCCTCATCTTTCTCCCAGGGAACAAGTGTGGGCTTCTCGCCGTTGACCTTGCGGTTTAGCAACCCAAAGCGGCCACCAGGGCTCATTGCATTCGAGGATGGTTAACATCCCTCTGAGAACGGGGCTGCCCAGGAAATGCCCCTCACTCCCGTGCCCTCGGAGAGCACTCTTCTCTGTTGCCCTCACACCCACCAGACCCGGAGCGTCCTGTCCTGGGGGACTGTACCACTCTGCCCTGCTGGGATTTAAAGGGTCCCATAGCGAGACTGTTTGCAGTTTCCAGCCAACGTTAACCCTCCGCTATTTGTTCACGAACAAATCCACCGACCCAATTTCTTCCGCGCAGCCGGGAGGCAAAAGGACGTCATCACGGCCTGCAGCCGTGAGCGTTGGCCCAGAAGGAGCCAACCTGAAAGGTGCGGACCCCTCCTGTCTTAAAGATTTGTAGACGTGCCAAAGACTGAAATACCCTAGAGAATCGTCCTCTGTTCTCACTGCTCTCTCTCTCTCTCTCTCTCTCTCTCTCTCTCTCTCTCTCTCTCTCTCTCTCTCTCTCTCTCCTTCTCCGCCACAACCTTGCTCTCTGCAGTAAAACGACAGGCAGTGACTGCCGCCAAGGAAGACCCCCTTAACTCCTTCTTCACCGAACTCGACCGCAGCTTGCTAGTGAGTCTGTATTAAAACCTGTTTCCCTCTTTTTCTGTGCAATTGTGGTCCTTGTGGGCTCTAATACCTTACAGGCTGGTCTCCCCCTTCCTTTCACAGGACTCCAACCTCCCTCGCTTACCCCAGTGATTAGGGTAAGTCCTTTTCCCTCTTTCCCTGTGAGCTCTGAAACTCCCATTATCCCCAAATAAAGCCTATCAACTAATACTCGTGTTTGGTCTTTCATACCTCGTCCCTTGTCTCTAGAGCAGCAGTTCTCAACCTTCCTCAGGACGCCACCCTTTAATGCAGTTCCTCAGGTTGGGGTGACCCCCAACCATAAAATTATTCTCGTTGCTACTTCCTCACTGTCACTTTGCTGCTGTTATGAATCGTCATGTAGAGATCTGAGAGGCAGGATGGATTCTCATGGTTACAAATTGAACATCATGAAAGCAGAGTGATGAATCACAAAAACAGTATGTCATTCTATATTGTGCAATATTTGTTTCTAATGACAAATCAATGAAATGTTGTCTTGAAGCATGGTGTAGCATGGGTCACAGTCTTCACGCAGGGTACTCGCATGTGGGCGTATCTGCATGTGGGCGGACCCTCCTGGAGACGATAGAGGTGGGTGTCTCCGTTCCTAAGATTATGGGAAATATGTGTTTTCCGATGGTCTTAGGCGACCCCTGTGAAAGGGTCGTTTGCCTCCCAAAGGGGCTGCGACCCACAGGTTGAGAACCGCTGCCCTAAAACTTTCCTGTATTCCTGCCCCTGGAGAAGGGCATCCAGGACAGTAAAGCAGAGGATCAGGAGATGGACTGACTAGGTGGCTGCCAACATAACGATTGGGAGGATGGCCCAGGACCAGGGGTTGCTTCCTTCTGTGGTAAGCAGGGTCTCTAGGCCGTGAAGCTTGAAATCACCTGACGACGACCTGTCAGCGGGCGACCTGTGATGAGCCCGTGGGGTTTCCAGGCTCCGGACTTGGAAAATCCCATCCCGGGCATACATCTCCCAGCTTCCTAAACAGAAGGGTGTCCCCACAGATCTCCCAGTCTCTGGTGTCTTGTGTACACATCGTGGGAGGTGCCTAGTGGCTGGCGCTGTCCGGTAAGCCCTGGACTGCTGAACTCCAGGTCGGTGGTTCAAACCCACCAGCTGGTGCAAGGGCAAAAAACGAGGCTATCAGCTCCCGTAAAGATTTAAAGCAGTGGTTCTCAACCTTCCTCATGCCCTGACCCTTTCATACAGGTCCTCATCTGGTGGTGACCCCCAACCATAACATTATTTTCGGGGCTACTTCATCACTGTCATTGTGATGAATCGGGCGATCCCTGTAAAAGGGTCGTTTGACCCCCAAAGGGGTCCCGACCCACAGGTTGAGAACCGCTGATTCACAGCCTGAGAGACCCTGTACAGGGAGGGTCTTGATGGTCAGACTTGACTTGGAGGCCTTGCGTTGGTGGCTGGGAGGCCTGGTGGCGCGGTGGGTTAAGCACGGGGCTGCTGATTGCCGGCTCAGCACTTCCGACCCACCCAGCAGCTCCTCCGGAGAAGGATGAGGCTCTCTGTCTGTGTCAAGCCTGACAGCCTTGGAAACCCTCTGGGGGCAGTTCTGCCCTGTCTTCTGGGGTCACTTGCCCATCAGAATGGACTTGACAGGAGGGGTCTTTAATTTCGGTTCTCCCACATGGGGCTGTTGTTGATTGGTGTCATGGAGCTGGTTCCAACCCATCGCGATCCCACGCACGACAGAAGGAAACACTGCCTGGTCCTGCACCATCCTGACAACTGTCCCCAGGCCTGAGCCCATCGGGGCAGCCGCTGTGTCCACCCATCTCTCTTGAGGGCCGCCCTCTCTTTCTCTGCCCCTCCACTTGACTAAGCACGAGTCCTTCTCCAGGGCCGGCCCCTCCTGAGAACCTGTCCAAAGGAGGTGAGAGGACGTCGCCCCGTCCTCGTCCTCCAAGGAGCCCTGTGATAAGGAAGCTCTATTGAGGCCGGGTCCGAAATAGGGATAGTAGATGACGGGGTGTGTCCAAGCTTGTGCAACTGTCAACCTGACCTTGCAAAATATTCTGCTTTTGTACACTGTCACTTTTAGAAAAACCGCATGCTGCTACCTGCGGCTTTTTTGGAGGGGGAAATTGCAAACTAAAGATAATGCAGAGTTCGCCTTAAAAAAAAAAAAAAGATGCCTGTGTGTGTTATGGCTATAAAAGCTTGTCCCAGGTGGAAGCTCCGGGTCCACACTCCGTACTGGACAGAGTCTGGTGTGTGGTCCCTCAGCGCTGAGTCTGGGTTTGAACCCATCAACCTAAGCTGTACTCCGTCTCTGCCCATTCTGCTATTCCACAACCTACCTGTAATACCCTCTGGCCCTACTGACCTTCCCACATGGAACTCGAGAATTCTACCACTCCTCCAGCTCTTGGCTTACACACACGCGCCGTGCACACACACACACACACACACACACACACACACACACACACACGCCCCCTGGAAGCCATCTTCTCTGTTCTCCCCCTGCTGTACGCTCAGCTCCCAGCCCAGCCCGCATTTGCTCATCCCCGCAGTCCCGTTCGCCCTGGTCCTGGGAGACTCACCCAGGCAAAGCAGGAGAAGGCATTCCGTGTGCATTGTAACTCTTCCGAGCCCAGATCCGGCGCCAGGCCCAGGCGGTGCAGATCTCTGGAGACAGCAGGGCTGCCCGGTTGGTGGCTCTCTTCCCACCCACTCTGAATCCAGGATGTGTGGGTGGCCAATGAACCCTGACCCTCCCTCCGGGCCTCCTGAGCCCTGGTTCCCGGCTTCGGCCTCACAGCCAGTTTAGCAAAACAACATCTTCCTCTTTCCACACTGGGCTCCACGCCTGGGACTCCACCCAGCCCACTTCCACCCTGCTCCCCTGCCCAGCGGCTCTCGGCTTCTTTCTGTTTGTTTGCTTTTTTTAACTTTGAGATTTACAGAGCAGACTGCACTTTCACATTCAACAGCCCTTGACTGCAGTCCCCACGATCTGACGTCACTCCTCCCCCTCTCTTCCTACCCTTTCTGAACTCCCAAAGCAGGGGTTCTCAACCTCCCGAATGCCGCAACCCTTTCATACAGCTCCTCATGTGGCGGTGACCCCCCAACCATCACATCATTTTCGTTGTTACTTCATCACTGACATTTTGCTACTGTGATGAATCAGGTGACCCCTGTGACAGGGTCATTCGACCCCCAAAGGGGTCGTGACCCACAGGTTGAGAACCGCTGCCCTAAAAGCTAGTTCCTTCTTCTAAGGTGTGTTCACACACACACACACACCCCCCCCCGGGGGTTACTGTTCCCTTCTGAGACGATAACCAGTCCATCCTGCAATCCCTCTACTGGGTGTCTATCCTGAAGAAATCAAGAACACAACCCAGACAGACCTATGCACACCCATGTTCACGGCAACCATTTACACAATAGTAAAAATAAGGGAGGAACCACAGGCGGTGCTTACACAGGAGCAGAATAACAAGCCCCCGTGCCTTCATGCACTGGGGTAGCAGTCTGCACCCAACAGAAACAATGATGAATGAGGAGCTGATAGCATCGATGACGGTATAATCCATTTAAGAGGATGGTGGGATCGAACAACAGAATTGTATCTGAATGGATACACTGGATTGTGTAAGATATGGCACAAACAAACAAAAAGCTATTATAGGAAGAAAAAACGTGTTTGGGGGAGGGGATAAAAAAGGGGAGCTGATATCAAGGGGTTCAAGAAGAAAGAAACTGTTTTGAAACTGATTGTGGAAGCAATTGTGCAATACTGCATGATGTGATCGAACTGTGGAATGGTACGGTCTCTGTAAGAGCCCCCAGTAAAACGATATAAAAACAACCACAACAACAAGAAATAGAAACAAGGACGACCCTCTTAAACACGGCAGGACGTGGGCAAAGGTAGAATACAGGAATAATGTCGGACTTATGGACTTGATCTGGAATGAGTTGGGATGCTTTCTTAATATACAATTACTCTTTGCTGTACACATATAAGTGTCTATGAATTTGTTTCTCTAGACTTCTCAGATTGACACACCATTGTTGTAGACGCTGTGTCAATCCAACTCTTGAGGGTCTTCCCCTTTGCCCTTGAACTTCTACCTTATCAAGCATGCCGCCAATATTCAGGGACTGGTCCCTCCTGACAACCTGTCCACAGTGCATGAGACAGGTTCCATCATTGTCAGGAGAGAGCCTGCCCCTAACAAATCATCACAGGTCCAGTAGGCACAATTGTATTGCAATAACAAATAAAAATTATAGTAAAATCATGGAGAACATGAGAGATAGAAGAGAGATTGAAATAATGAAGTCAGACGCATTTCATGGTAGCATGCTCACCTCAGCCCCACTTGGTGGTCCACGTGGAGATGGAAGATGGGTGGGCAGGAGAGAGCCAGAGAGAGATTTATTGCTAACCAAGGCTTATATCTCTTTAGGGGGCATGACTACAGGTAACCACACATGTCACAGGAAGGGGCTGTACAATAGGCAATACAAGCAATAGGAGGGGATATACCATGGACATACGTAGCACAGGAAGGGGATGAGCTAGGGGTGTGCACATCATAGGAAGGTGTGGAACTCGAGGTGTTTATGTGACAAGATGGGAGGACCCTAGATTCATGATGGCAGCCTAACGTTCACCCTTGAATGGGCTTGACCTCTCTGGGCTTTCCTTCAGGGAAACAATATACTACTATCGTTGTGTTAGTCTGGGTGGACTAGAGAAACAAGTTCATTGACACTCATGTGTATAAGAAAGAGCTTTATATAAAAACTAACTGTATATTAGGAAAACAGCCCAGTCCAGTTCAAGTCCGTAAGTCTGGTATTAGCCTATTGTCCAAAACCAGTCTATAAATTCCTCTTCAGACTCACAAAACACATGCAGTGATGCCAAATGCAGGAAGATCACAGACCAGTGGGTGGAAAGTCTTGTGGACCCAATGGCGGTGGAAGCATCTCAGTGCTGGCATGGGTCTCCACGTGGCTCCTCCAGCTCCAGGGCTCTAGCATATCTCTATGTGGCTTCTCGACAGGAAGGTCTTGCAGGGAGTGAGTGAGTGTCCTGCCTCCAAGAGCTGTTTATCCCCCTAACGCTTCCAAATGAGGTAATCAAGCTGCGACCTGATTGACAGGCTAAAACTCCACTCCTTCACTCTTAATAGTCTCTAGTTGACACCAGATAATGTTACTACCATAGATGTACATACGTCTGTCTGTGTTCTTCTTGAGTTCTATAGGGTCTATATGTGGCCTAGCTTCTGGCGCACTGCAGGTACAACCTCTTTCTTTCTTTGAACCTTTTATTGTGAGTTGAGAAAATTAGGTTCCCATTCAACAACATACACAATTTTTGTTTTGCAACATGGGTCGCAAGACCCTCAAAATGAAAACCCTCTGCTCTCTCCCCTCCCTCCTTGGGCTCCCCGTTTCCACCCACCACCACCACCACCACCCCATCGCCAACCCTTCCTGTCTTCAGAACTTGGTTGGTTGTTCTGTTTTGCTGAGGGGACAAATACTGCCCTTTGGAGCTCATAAGGTTGAGTGTTTGCAGACACACATTCCTTGTGTTCACTGTATAAGCTTGTCTGTCGTCGGGCTGAAAGGCGATACCCAGGGATGGGTTCCAGTCCAGGTTAAAAGGGTGTCTAAAGGCCATCGTACTGGGAGTCCCATCAGCCCAGGGGAAATCCCTCTGACTCAGTTTTCTTTTTTCTCTTTCTCACACAGAGCCGAGGCGAAGGCCACATAAAAGAAATCATTTCACTACACCGTCTCGCCACAGTTAAGGCTTCTTGGGTCCGTGAGGTGCATGAGAGATAAATGAATTGGGCACGCAGTCTTAAGTGAGTGTATCAGTGGTAAAATTCAAATAATTTAACAACTGGTACACTGCTCTAATGATGTATTTTTAAAAAATCATTTTATTGGGGCATCATACATCTCTTATCACAATCCATCCATCCTTCCATTGTGTCCAGCACATTTGTACATAGGTTGACATCATCCTTTTCAAAACATTTTCTTTCTACTTGAGCCCTTAGTATCAGCTCCTCCTTTTTTCCTCCCTCCCCCACCCTCCCTTCTCATGAACCCTCGAGAATTTATAAATTATTATTACTTTCATATCATACACCGACCATTGTCTCCCTTAACCTATGTTTCTGTTGTTCATCATTCTGTAGTGTGTGTGTATGTGTGTGTGTGCGGGGGGCTATACATCCTTTGTTGTGATCAGTTTCCCTTTTCTCCCACCACCTTCCCGCTACCCTCATGGTACTTGAAGACTGTAATCTCTGGGGTTCCTCTTGTGGGAGACGGCTCTGTCTTCTCATTTCCTGAAAGTAGATGTCACACACACACAAAGGGTCACATGACAGGAATGAAATAAATAGCTGGAGCCAAGTTGTCACGGCCCACATCGGGCTGTGTCCTGAAAGGGAGTCCTGAGATGTAACGACACGTCCAGTATGATCTCTGAACTCATTTTGCTCCTCAGCTTTGGTAAGTCCCTGGAGGTTGATGGATTGGAATTACAGAGGAGGGGGAGTTGAGGGAGCAAGGTAGTTTCTTTTTCTTGAGTGCCTGTGCTGACAGCCAATCAGAGGTTCTTCAGTTCCCAAATAGGTGCCCATTTGGACCCCATACCTGACCGTGCTCCATGCCAACGCCGCCTCTGCTTTCATCGTTTACCTTCCCAAAACATCTGTTGAGAAAGAGGTGAAGAATTACAGAGCAGATCATCCGTGTTACTCTCAACAGTTCACACGCGTTTCAGGTCATCTCAGTCAGCGTCGCCATGCGTACCCCACGTATTCCACTTCCTCCCTGCGTTTCCTGTCTCCATCCTTCCCGCTGTCCTAACCCTCGGAACGCTGTCCTGGGGGAAATCCTTCTGTCATAAGCTGTGGGTTATTCTGGCACAAGAGTGCGTTTGATTCTACCTCTGAAGGGTGACAAAGGGCCATCGTTTGAGGGACCCTACCTGTCTCTATCCAACCAGTAAGCCTGGTTTCTTAGGACGTTGAGTTTTGCTCCATGTTCTTTTCTCTACATCAATGATCATAGGTCGGTAGTTTTTGTTTAAGTTCAAAGTATTTATTTGATGATGCAATATATACAGCCACACTGTGAGTCATAAGCCAGCATCACTTATCACTATGAGAAAGTTCATTTAAATATACGCATACGCTCAAATGTGTACACACCTGAGTGAGTAAAAGTATTGCTGCTAAGGGCCTAGTTGATCCATCCATGGGTTTAATCCAAATAAAACCTGTTGAGACCTGACTCTGGGATCCACAAATGGCTTCAGACAAGTTCCCTCAGTCATATGCTTGCTGCACTCTCATTGACACAAACAACCAAACTCACTGTCATCGAGTCGATTCCAACCCATAGTGACTTTATTGGACAGGATAGAACTGTGGGTCTCCAAGACCAAAACCCTTTACAGGAGTAGATAGCCTTGACTCCCTCCCTTGGAGCTGCTGGTGGTTTTGAAGTGCCAACCTGTGGTTAACAGCCTTAACCACTATGCTCCCAGCACTTCTATAGTCTCAATAAGGTGCCTCCAGAAAGACTGGCTCTGAAACCTTTCAAAACCAAAGACTAAGTTCATCGCAGCAGCTAACCCTTGCAAAAGACATCACTTGTTCCATCTCTCTGTGCATGCCTTGTAATAACAGAAGGAAGTGGTTGATGATGGTGCTCATGGAGTGGGGCCAATGTGGTGGCCCCTTCCTTTCACAAGCTTGTGACATCTCCCTGTGTCAGGCTTGGCGAGCTATCTCTGTGAGTTATCTACTCTGGTGGTCCGCATGCATTTGCTGAGCTCTTGCCAGGGCTTGGGTAGACCCTGGGAATGCTGAAGTGAATAGTGCAGACTCCCCACCTTCCAGACGCCAGCATATAGATGTCAGACATAGGACACTGCTTACAACCAATGGTAAATGATTGTCAAGTTATCTCCCTGAAGACACCAGCCATCCAGAGCAAGGGGATGGGATGTGGTGTGGATGTACAAGAAAGTGGTGTGTACTGTGGTACAGTGTAGTGTACTATGGTGTGGTGTAGTGTGTGTGGTGTGGTGTGGTGTGGTGTACTGGAGTATGGTGTAGGCATACAGCTTGTGCCTTCCGTGGTGCTGCTGTACTAAGTGCCACCAAGTCCTTTTTAGCTGAAAACAGCCCCATGGACAGCAGAGCAGACCACTGACCGGTCCAATGCCCTTCTCACAATCTTTCTTCGGGTGGGGCCCATTGTTGCAGCCACTGTGTCAGTCCATCTCATGGAAGGCTTCTCTTTCTCTATGACGTTCTACTTGACCAAGCAGGATGTCCCTCTCTGAGGACTGGTGCCTCCTGGTAATATGTCCAAAATACACTAGACAAAGTCTTGCCATCCTCACTTGTTTCAGATGTCACCAGTAAATCTACTGGTCCAACCCAATCACTAGGCTTCCTTCATTATCCACAAGGCTAGTATTTCCTCTCCTGGAATAGGGATGGGGGATCCAGGAAATAAACAGGGGCAAAAACAAAAATGGGAAGACTTGTGGGGGGGAATGCATCTTAGAGATGAGAATTGTGGAGCCAAGGAAGATCTTGGAGATACTGAGAGGAGACATCCATACAGGAGTATGTGGGGGAAGCTAGCCCCTCACACTATCACGGGTTCAGTAAGCACAATAGTATGGTTAAAATATATATAAAGATTATAATAAAGTCATATAAAGATTATAGTAAAGTCATAGAGAAATAGGAAAGAGAGAGTAAAATAAAGGAATCAGACACATTTCATAGTAGCATGCTCACCTCAGCTTCTCTTGGTGGTCCACTTGGAGATGAGAGACAAGAGGGCAGGAGAGAGCGATTTATTGCTAACCAAGGCTTATATATCTTTGGGGGCATGCATGCCCTCTAATTATAGGTAAAGACATATGTCACAGGAAGAGGCTGTACAATAGGCATAAGTGTGACAGGAAGGAGATGAGCTAGGGGTGTGCACATAAGAGGAAGGGGAGGGATTGGGGCCACACATGTGACAGATGGACAGATCCTAGATTCACTATGGCAGCCTAACCTTGATTGTCCTTGAGCTGGTGACTTGATTTAGTCTAAGCTTTCAGGGGAAGCAATGCGCTGTCCCTCACAGCAGGGTGTGAGCCCCACCTATTGTGGGAGAAACAATGGTGTCCCCTTGCTCTGGATGACTGGTGTCTTCAGGGAGATAACTTGACAATCATTTACCATTGGTTATAAGCAGTGTCCTATGTCTGACATCTATATTTCGGGGAGAGAAGCTGGGAAAAGTCTTTTTATATCCCATAGGAGGGTAGAGGGGAAACTCCATGAGAAATGGGCAGGCAGAGAGAGGAGCTGAAGCCAGAGTCCAACATGGGAGAGATGAGAACTCCTACGTGTACAACATTCAGGGCAAACGAATTCAGGAAGAGCCTCTAGGGGGTACCTCAGGGACCAGGACAGGGGGTGCTGTGGGCTGGGGACCGGGAGCATATGACTCATGGAAGATTCTTTTACAGGACTGGGGCTTGGCCATGGAGGCAGGACTACAAGTGGTGAGTGTTTCATCCATTAAACCCACCTGGATCCTTCACCCCATTTCCTCACTCCTCCTTCCCCTCCCTCAGTGGGCCTCCCTGAGAGCAAGGTGAGTGTCCGACACAGCCCTGCTCTCTGCTTTCCTTGCAGACTCACTTCCCAAGCCCAGCCTCCGCATCTGCCCAAGCTGGTTTGTCCTTCCCGGAAGCAATGTGACCCTGAGGTGCCAGGCTCCGATCAGGGATGTACACTTTGTTTTCAGAAAGTCAAAACAGTTTCTGATTTCCCCACGGTCACCTGATGCCACAGAGAGCCAGGCTGAATTCCCCCTCGTGGATGTACAACAAAGTGATTCCGGGGAGTACACTTGTGAGTACTCCAGAAGGAGCTCCCATGGACCCTCACCACTAAGTGATGTGGTTCTCCTTCTGGTTACAGGTGAGGAGGGGCTCTGGAATGACTTCGGGGCTTCCTTGGGGCAGGGTTTGCTAAGGGAGGAATCAGGGGAAGAGAGGGAGACCAGGGGTTGCATCTCCAGTGTAGTGTAGTGTAGTGTAATGCGGTGTGATGGAATGTGGTGTGGTGTGGTGTAGTATGGTGTGGTGTAGTTAGTGTGGTGTAGTATGGTGTACTGTGGTGTGGTGTGGTATAGTGTAGTGTGTGTGATTTGGTGTGGTGTAGTGTCATGTAGTGTGGTGTGGTGTAGTATGGTGTAGTGTACTCTGGTGTGGTGTGCAGTGTGGTGTGGTGTAGTGTAGTGTGGTGTGGTGTGTACTGTGGTACAGTGTAGTGTACTATGGTGTGGTGCAGTGTGTGTGGTGTGGTGTGGTGTACTGGAGTATGGTGTAGTGTAATGCAGTGCTTGTGCTGTGGTGTGGTGTAGTGTAGTGCAGTGTGGTGTAGTATAGTATGGTGTGGTGTAGTTTAGTGTGGTGTTGTGCAGTGTGGTGTGGTGTGCTGTTCTATGGTGTGGTGTAGTGTAATGTGGTGTGTACTGTGGTACAGTGTAATGTACTATGGTGTGGTGTAGTGTAATGTGGTGTGTACTGTGGTACAGTGTAATGTACTATGGTGTAGTGTAGTGTGTGTGGTATGGTGTAGTGTGTGTGGTGTTGTGTAGTGTGGTCTACTGTACTATGGTGTAGTGTGCTGTGGAGTAGTGCTCTGTGTGTGCTGTGGTGTGGTGTAGTGCAGTGCAGTGCAGTGTGATGCAGTGTAGTGCAGTGTGTGCGCTGTATTATGGTGTAGTGCAGTGCAGTGCGGTGCAATGCAGTGTGGTGCAGTGTGGTGCAGTGTGTGTGCTGTACTATGGTGTAGTGCAGTGCAGTGCAGTGCAGTGTGAGTGATGGTGACGAGAGACAGGCACAGAATTGGGACCTTGGTTTCCCCCAGGGCTCGTGGAGGGAACGTCCTTCCCCAGCGTCAGGAGGAAGCATCGGGGGTATTTTCTGTCTGACCCTCCATGAGGACTCCCTGTCAGAGGAGCAAGGGTGAGGGGCGCGCAGAGACTTCTCACGTGACCCCTGAGCCTTCCTTCTCCGCAGGAAGCTTTCCTAAGCCTTCCCTGGACGTCCACGTGAGACGTAATGTGACTGCAGGAGAAACGGTGACTCTGGATTGCAGGAAGTCTGGCAACAAGGACAGATCTCTACAATTCGCTCTGCTGAAGGAAGGCACCTCAGAGCCCATTAAGGTGCAGAGGCAAGAAAGGAGAAGAACACAGTTCCTCCTTCAGAATGTGTCCGTCAACGACTCTGGGAAGTACAGCTGTGTCTACTTCCAGCCTGAACCCCCTTTCTGGGCCTCCCACATCAGCGATCGCCTTGAGATCTGGGTGACAGGTGAGGTGTGGGCCTTTGGGAGACCGACAGTTGGGTCACCTGCCGGTCCTCCTTCCTGAGGGAGCGTCCTGCAGGGAGCTTATGTCCTTGCCAGACTTTAAAGCCTGGAAAAATCACTCGGGGAGGAAGGAGTTGGGGCCAGGGTGCTGGAATAATGGAGAGGCCCTGTGATGAGAGAGGGGAGTGGGCAGGACAGAATCATAGAATAACTGATTCTCAAACTGTGGACAGTGTGTGGATGCATTTGGCTTCAATACCTAACACCAGGGATTGGATTTCCACCTAGAATCTTCCTTTGCAAACACTGGATCGTGTTCTAAGTGGGTCAGCTCCATTCTAGCTCACTGGCTCCTCTATTGAGGGGGGAGGGGGGGTGACTTTCAAGAGCTGAGTCTCCTATCTCACACACACCATTGTGGAGAAGGACAGTCTGGTCTTCAAACCGAGTTGCACAAGATCCCGAGGAAGAACTGTCATGGGCGTGTTGAATTCTCGTGTCACAGTCTGAATCCATCACTGACAACCCTGCTTGTATTGTTGTTGCTGTTTGGTACCACCAGGTCAGTTCTAACTCATAGCACCCCAGTGCACAGCAGAAGGAAACACTGCTGGTCCTGTACCCTCTCACACTCATTATGGTGAAGGTCATTGTTGCAGCCACTGCGGCGACCTCTCTCTTTCAAGGTCTCCCTCTTTTATTTGCTCCCTTTCCAAGGAGCTTTGGTGGTACAGTGGGCTGCGATCCTCATGGAATAATGGAGAGTACCTTTGATGAGAGAGGGGAGTGGGCAAGGCAGAATCGTAGAATAATTGATTCGCAAACTGTGGATACATTTGATGGATGCATTTGGCTTCAACACCTAAAACGAGGGTTGGATTTCTACCTAGAACCTTCATTTGCCAACACTGGTTTGTGTTCTCCCTGGGTCAGATTGTTCTACCTCCCTCTCTACTGGCTCCTTTTGTTGGGCGGAGAACATGGCTTTCAGGGTGTCACATGGTTTCACATCTCACAAACCCACTCGAGGAGACGGACTGAAGTTCTTTTTCCAAACCAGTTCCCAAAGAGTCCTAGGATCCCAGGTTTCGGCACCCACCTACAAAGAGTTCTAGGAAAAGACTGTAAGCAGTGAGTGGTTGGATTCAGCCTGTGGAAGTTACATAATCTCCTGTCAACTTGTGAAGGGGTGGAGTCGAGCCTGTCAATCAGTTTGCAGCTTGATTACCTCATTCAGAGGCATGAAGGGGATAAAGAGCTCACTGGAAGCCAGATACTCTCTCTACTTTGTCTCCCTGGGAGACATTTCTGTTGACAAGCCACATGGAGCTACACTGATGGCAGCCAGAGTTATGGAGCTGAAGGAGCCATGTGGAGACCCGTGCCAGTGCTAAGATGCTTCCACTGCCACTGGATCCACAAGATTTCCCAACCAATAGCCTGTGACCTTCCTGCATTCGGCATTATTGCATGTGTTTCATGAGTCTGAAGAGGAATTTACGGACTGGTAACAGACATATGGGCTAATATTGGACTTATGGACTTGATCTGGACTGGGCTGGGGTGTCTTCTTCATATACAATGCCTCTTTATATAAAACTCTCTCTCACACACACAGGAGTCCCTGGATTTGTTTCTCTTGACAACCCAGACTAACACAGGCCCATTCACACTGGATTGGCAGAACCAATACGTAATTTAAAAAAATATGTGGAAACTAAATAACGTATTACTAAAAAGCAAGCTATTCGGTCATAGAATAAAGTAAAAAGCGAAAACATAAAAGGACTTGGAATCCAATGAGAACAAATGAGATTTTTTTGTTTCTTCTTTCCCTTTTCATTCTCCTCCCATTTTCAGTTGTACCATTTCTACCTACCTACAAATTTACACCTGTACAGTAGTAGCCTTCCCCTTCATCATGACAATTTGTTTGAAAATTATATGTACACACACATATATATTTAATTGGGAGATGAAACATCTATCATATCAGTCCATAGTTCAAGCACATCAAGCAGTATTGTAGATTGCCACCACAATCCGTTTCTAAACATTCGTTTCTTTCCTGGACTGTGGGCAGCAGAAAACGGGAAGAGAGTGAGTCCTTTGGTCTCATGTATGAAGAAGGCTGGCAGGCTGGGTTTCTGGGGTGGAGAGGCCCTCACCCTCATGAGTTGGAGATGAGTCCCAATCTCACAATTAATATTGTTCCCCATTATAGCCTCCCATAATAATACTACCTTAAGGTTACCTCTTACAAGCACATAGCTGATTGCCATGTAGCCGCTGCTTTAACTATAGGAGCAGACCTGTGCTATTGCTCTCTAGTCTCTGAACACAGCCACTCCCCCTTACCTGCCCCAGCACTGGTGTTAGGTTACTTCTCCAATGAACTCAGGGCCCTTTGGGGTTAGGGTACAGCCCACTTTGTCACCTATGTGATTACCTGTAATTAGGAGAGCTTGCACTCCCCCTAGAGTGTATATAAGCCTTGGTTGGAAACATATTTTCTCTCTCTGTGCAAGCCTGGCTCCTGAAGTCATGGTGTCCCAGAGGTGAGCCCTTGCATGTCTTGTCTTTTCTGATCTCCCTTTAGTCTTACCCCTCAATTATACAACTGTCGCTTGGACCCATTCTATTGTGGAGGTTGGTACCCCACACGGGACTCCTTGACATCTCCCTTTTACTGCCCCACCACCAGCACTCTACCTACCCCCTACCCCCAGAAACCCTTATTTTCCTTGCTGTCCATATAGGTTCATCAATGTTGGGTTCAGACATAGACATAGTTTTTAAGTTAACGGGGAATTTTAAGGAACCGTCCTCTAGGCTGCCAACCATAAGGTTAGGAGGGCAAACTCACCAGTGGCTCCACGAGGGGAAGATGAGGCTGTCTGCTCCCTGAAATATCTACGAACCATGTGGGACAGCTCGACTCTGTCCTCTCGGGCTGCTGTGAGGCAGACTGGACTCCATGGCAGCAGTTTATCATCCTAGAGGCAAAGGGAAATAGCGCAACACACGTCCGGGTGTTCTCGATCGACTCTCCCATATCTTTTCAAATCTCCCGCATGTGAAGGATGAAGAGTTGGGCTGGTCTTCCCTGCTGAGAACCTGTGTTTGGAGGCTGCGAGGAAAAGTTTTGCTCCTCTTCCGCTGCGTTAGTGTGGGTAGACTAGAGAAACAAAACAGAGACTCCCATAGGTGTAGAAAGAGGAGCTTTATGTCAAAGAGCAATTGTATATTGAGAAGACATCCTCGCCCAGCCCAGATCACGTCCATAAGTCCGATATTAGCCCATATGTCTGCTACAAATCCATAAACTTGTCTTCGGACTCACACAGCATGTCCAATGAGGTCAAACGCAGGAAGAGCACAGGCCGGTAGGTGACAAGACTGTGGATCCAATGCTGGTGGAAGCATCTCAGCGTGAGTCTTCACGTGGCTCCTCAACAGGATGGTGAAGTAGAGAGAATGTCCCCTCTCCAGGGAGAAAGACAGAAAGTTCCCAGAATCCTCGTGAGAAGGCCACGCCCACTGGGAGGCATCATCACGCTGTGACCTGATTGACAGGCTAGACTCCGCCCCTAGACCTTTTTATCAAGTTGACATGACATTTTGTAACTTCCACATCCTCACGCCACTAACCTCAAAGTGTGACCTGTTTAATCCATACTGGTCACTAACCAGGAAATACAAGTGAACCGACGGCCGTATGAGATTCAGAGTTGGCGGATTGTTTAGCAAAGGGACAAGGGGCTTTCGATGTTCCTTGTCTAGCACCTCTGAGTGGATTCTGACTCATAGCATCCTATGTGCAAGCAGAGTTGAACACTGCCCAGCGCTGCACCATCCTTACTGTCTTTGTTTTGTTTGAACCCATTGGTGCAGCCACTATGTCCGTCCATCTGGTTGAGGGCCTTCCTCCTTTCTGCTGACCCGCTACTTTACCGAGCATGATGTCCTTCTCCAGAGACTGGTCTCTCCTGACAACATGTCCAATGTGCCTTCATTTCATGTATTTTGGACAAAGGGATGTGCTCAAGAAGAAGAACCCACACCCATTGCTCTGTGCCGCAGAGTAGAGCTGTACTCGGTCAGGTTGTCAATGTGACCTTTGGGGAGCACTCCGGGGTACTTCTGCGATAAGCTGCTTATGTCACTCAGGGCCGATCTTTTCCCCATTTTAGCTTCTCAGGATACCGCTTTCGTAAAAGATTATAACAGGTGGAACCTCACCCGCCTGGGTCTGACGGCTGTAATTCTGATGACCATGGGTGCTTTCCTGCTGGAAGCCTGGCTTAGCCAGAAGAAGTCTTCATGTGGATCCAGGTAAAACAGCTGACCCCATCTCTTTTTCATGGAAGGTCTGTCGGCACAGTGGGTTACCCACAGTGGGTAACCTGTGAACAACAAGGTCAGTGGTTCAAACCCATCGGGCACTCTCTGGGAGAAAGATGAGGCTGTCTACTCCTGGAAAGAGTTAAATTCTCATGAACCTAAAGGAGCAACTCTGCTCTGTCCTATAGCGTCGCAAGGAGTCAAAATCAACTCGATGACAATGCGTTTGGTTTCATTTGTTTGGAGTGATAGGTTGTTGTTGTTGTTGCTGCTGTTGAGTGTGGTTAAGTCTGTTCCTACCCATAGCAGTCCTCTCTGACAGAGTAGAACCTCCCCCGTAGGGTTCCATAGGCTAAAATCTTTATGGGAGTAAATCATTAAGTCTTTTCTCGGATGCATCAGCTGGTGGTTCAAACTACTGACGTTTGGTTAGCAGCCAAGCACTCATTAACACACCACCACGTGTGTGTGTGTGGGGGGGGGGACAAAACAAAACAAACCCAATGCCATTGAGCCGACTGATTCACAGCAGCCCTAGAGGATGGAGTAGAACTGCCCTGCGGGTTTCCAAGATGGCAAATTTCACCAGGGCTCATTAAATGCCAATTGCTGCTTGATGAGAATCCCCATTGTTTTCAACAAGGACGCTATTGGAATTTTAGGCAGGCGGTTTCTTTATCACGTGGGAACATACGTTCATTGTAAGAACATTTGGTATGTATTTTCCCTTCTCCGTACACACCAGTCAAAGCCCCAATCACTGTTAAAACAAGACTACGCACCCATAGCTCCTAAAATATTCCCAGCTGTTGAGGAGGGGGCATGGAGGTGGTCTCCCTGGCTGAGAACTTGTGTTTGGAAGTCAGGAGACATATTATCTCTCCTCATCCTCCCTCCATTGACATCTGATGTGTCCTCTACTTACAGGTCCCACAGCTTTTGTGGAGAATGAGAGTATTGGATGGAGTTAGGCCTGCTGCTCTGTAACCATTTCCTGTAGTCTTGGTTCTCCGTACTATTGCAAAGCATTCCAGGGCACAATGATGGCTTTCCAGACATCCCTGAGGATAAAGATCCAACCAAGCAAGGATGGTCGCACAACTCGAAGAATCTAATCCATGTCACTGAGTTGTGCGTGTAGAAATTGTTGAGTTGGCATGTGTTTTTGTTATGTCTACTTGCACCACAACAGGAAGAACCATTTTTAATTTAATTAAATCTTAGAAGGTGCCTCTAAGGAAATATTATTCGATACAACATTGAACAGCCTCTCATTTCCCTGCTCATCAGTCATCTGCCATCGGTCAGCTCTCACATAAGCCCAAGCCCATATGTGTGCCCATGTGTTCCCGGGGATCATTGTTCCATTTATTTCCCAGTGTGGTTGTGTTTCTCTTTTTCCCTGTCAGGGGAAACCCGCGTCCAACGATCGAAGGTCCAGAAGGCGCAACGTACAGCGAGGATATATAAGGATGATAGTGAGGTCCCAGAGGATGGGAAAGATAGGAGAGAGAGTGCAATAAAGGAGTCGGACCCATTGGATGGCAGCACGCTCTCCTCAGCCCCTCTTGACGGACCACGCAGAACCGAGAGAGGTGGAGAACTGGGAGAAGGCAGGGCGAGTCTTTATTATCTTGGGATCTTTGTAGGTAAGCTTAAGACATGCATATTCAGTAGTTACATACGTCACAAGGTGGGCAGTATCTACATGAAGGGTCCGTGAGCTCACAGGTGAGGAAACCTAATACAGTGAACCCTCGCCACTTCGCGCTTCGACTTCCGTGGCTTCACTCTATCACGGTTTTTGCGTAACAGCGCATGCTCTGTCATTACTGCCACTGATTGGCTCATACTGTACACACTTGATGCCGTAAATAATAAATAAAATAATAAATAATAATTGTAACGTCCAAAATGTTTTACTGTATTTTCCCTTTTTCGTTTAATAAATTGGGTAATACGAGTGTAATGGTGACTAAAGGGTGTTTTTTCATGTCCTCTATGCTCTAACTACGAAAATATTTGATTTACAAATAAGGAATCCTACTTCGCGGAATTTCATTTATCACGGTAGGGTCTAGAACCGATTAACCGCGATAAACGAGGGTTCACTGTACCTGCATTGGGGAAGGTGTAAGGGGGTTGGGAGTCATGGCTGGAAGAGAGAGCAAAAGGATCATGTCTGCTTCTATAGGAGATATAACCAACCATGTACTCGCTTTAAGGCAGCATAGCTGTTAAGGGGAGATTCTGTGGGGATGATTTTTAGAGCAGGATAATATACCTGGACCTTACCTCTAACTTTCCAAAGTGGAGGCATTCCTACTGTGGAATACCAGCTTTCCAGATTCGCTCTAAGTTAGGGACTATAGTCCTCATCCTATCTCCCTTAGTGTTAGTTTTCCTACATTTCACAATAGCTCTTTTTGTTGGGCATTTTCTTATGTGCCATTGCATAGAAAAATGTTTCATCGTCAAGTCAATTCGGACTCACAGTGACCCGTAGAACAGCGTGGAGCTGACTGACCCTTATAGGGCTCCCAAGTTCGTCATCTTTATGGAAGCAGATCACTGGTCATTTTCTTGTGGAGCGACCAGTTGGTTCAAACTACGGACCTTCAGATTATCATCTGAGTGCTTAACCCAGCACCACCAGGGTCCCTTCTATTAGATAGATAGATGTATATATACATTAATCCCAAAGATTAAGGAATATATATGTATGTGTGTTATCGTACAAATATATATGTTTTTTCATATAGCTACCATAATTGACTTTACAATGCTCTCTATCTGATATCGAGGCTATTCACATCCCTCAACTTGGTCAGAAGACATTCATCAGAGGCTAATCTGTATGTGGAGCCTGCAAATGGATTTTGGGCTTCCACTGTTGTCATAGCTTCTGCAAACCAAGTGCTCACAATTTAAGTTCTGATATCGCTCCTTCCTTCAGATTTGGATTCTATTATTTCTAGTACTTGGATCACACGAGTTGGTGTGCTTCTTCCACGTGGACTTAGTTGAGGCTTCTCTTAGATGACCATTTGTTTGAAGACAAATCTTCAAAGTGTATTCTTTCTGATAGCCAGACACCATCTAGTCTCTTCACCCCGCTTTGTTATAGCCCTCATCTCTTCATGAGGGTGAGCATCAAGCAGGGCCATGTTATAAGAACTAATTGTTCTTAGATTGGGGCTGGAGTTAAGAGGCAAGTCCAAAATCCATCCACATATCTATGGTTTATGTATGTGTTTGGTTCGACTTAGAGCCATCATTGTCATTTCATTTTAGAGAACATTATGAATCATCTCCCAGAAGCATAAGGTAATTTTATTGATAATGTCATTCATTTAGCCAATGGTATAGAATTTAACTCAGCTGAGAAAAGGGAAATTATGTAAATATAGGCTGGCTATGAATTATTGACTTGTACAGATGAAACTCTTAAATCATTGGAAAATATTTAAACAAACCATGGGGGCTGATGACAAGACAAAACTCAATAATAGTCACTGATATTGGCAGAACCACATGTCCCAGATTAATACATGTCATCATAAAGCAAGAAGGGCATTAAAATCGTACATAAAGTGTAGTTCCAGCCCATTCATTGGGCACCATGAGGAAAAATTTGCTGCAAGTAAATTTTTACATATTTGCAGCAGCATATCAACAGAGAACTACCAGAAATGTAAGCTGGATTCAGAAGAAAATGTAGAAGGAAAGATATCATTGCTGATGATGACAAATGGATCTTGGCTGAAATCAGAGAATATCAGAAAGATGTTTTTTGGTGTTTTATTGACTATGCGATGGCATTTGACTGTGTGGATCATAGCACCTTAGGGATAACAATGCAAAGAATGGGAATTCTGAAACATTTCATTATGCTTGTATGGAACCTAGAGGCAGTTCAAACAGAACCAGAGGATACTGTGTGGTTTAAATTCAGGAAAAGTCCTGATACCAAGGGCTCAAGTAGAAAGCAAAGGTTTTGAGAATGATGAGGGCAACAAATGTACAAACGTGCTCGACACCATGGATGTAAGTATGGATTGTGATAAGAGTTGTACGAGCCCCCAATAAAATGATTTTTTAAAATTCAGGAAAGGTGTGTGTCAGAGTTGCCTCCTTTCACCATCCTTATTCACGCTATACATGGAGCAAATAATCCCAGAAGATGGGCGAACTCTACCATGAAGAACGGGGCATTGTGACTGGAGGGACAATTCTTAACAACCTGTGATTTACAGGTGACACAACCTTGTTTGCTGAAAGCAAAGGAGACTTGGAGCACTCACCAAGGGAGATGGAAGACGACAGCCTCCAGTCAGGATTATCCCTCAATGTAAACAAAATAAAAATCTTCACACCTGAACCGGTAGACCTCGGGGAAAAAAGACTGAAGTTGTCAAGGAGTTCACTTTCCCCGGAGCCACACTCAACACTCAAGGGAAGCAAAAGTCGAGAAATCAAGAGACATGTTACTTTGGGCAAATCTGTTGCAAAAGACCCCTTTAAAGAGCAAAACTGTCACTTTGAGGACTAAGGTGCATTTGACGCAGGGCATGGAACTGTCCGTCATCTCGTATGCATGGGATGTAGGACCGTGAATAAATTCCGAAGAATCATTGATTCCTTTAAATTGTGCTAATATCAAAGAATAGGATGTATACCAGGGACTGCTAAGGGAGCTCTGTTGTGGCCGTGGATTGTGCGTTCAGTGGCTCACCGAAAGCTAAGCAGTGCAACCCCACCAGTCACTCTGAGAGGGAAAGACAAGGCTGTCTGTCCTCATAAAGATGCACGGTCTCCGAAATTCTATGTAATCTGTCCTACGGGGTTGCAATGAGCTGCGATCCACTCAGGGACAGTACGTAGGTCAGTCTCTAGATCTAACAAACCTGTCTTGGAAGAAGAGTGGGAAACCGAGGACCGGGAAGAGAGTGTAGGCAGACAAATTCTTTATTCTCATTTTTTTAAAAACACACTTTTATTGGGGGCTATAACATCGCTTATCACAATCCAAAAAGTCCTCCAATGTGTTTTATGCTCATATTTTAAGAATCCTGGCAGAGCAGGATTCTGGGTGGAGGGAGGCCTTTGCACATGCGAGCTAGAGTTGAGTCCCAATCACAT
>NW_022104553.1:18060176-18071756 GCF_000313985.2 Echinops telfairi | reverse complement strand
CCTCTTGTCTCCCATCTCCACATGGACCACCAAGCGGGGCTGAGGGGAGCATGCTACCATAAAATGTGTCTGACTCCATTATTTCACTCTCTCTTCTATGTCTCTTATTCTCTATGACTTTATTATAATCTACACACATCTATTTTAACCGTACCACTGAGCCTATAGAACCCACGGTTACTCGTGGGGGGCTGGCCTCCCCCCACAGGACACTATGCTTGGTGAGGTAGAGCACTGTCAAAGAGGAAGACCCTCCACAGATGGACCGACACGGTGGCTGCAACAACGGGCTGACGCAGAGCGACACTTGTGAGGATGGCGCAGACCAGGGCGTTTCCTTCAGTTGTGCACGGGTCTCTGGGAGTCAGAACCAACGTGACAACGCCTAACCACAAGAATGTTTGCAGGCCTATGAGAGCGTAGGCGGAGAACAGCATCTGTGTGCGTATAAAGGGCTGTGTGCATTTAATAGGGCCGTGTGCATAGAAGACGGCATGTATGTTGGTAAGAATTTTCTGAGCACTTTATTCATGAAAAACCCCAAACTAGCAACAAAGTGTAGCACATTCATCAATGAAATGACACTCCCAGGGAACTTCTCAGCTCCAAACTCACGGCCATGGAGTCTGAGTTCAAGTCCTAGGGCTACAAGTTGGGCTGCTGATCGCAAGGCCGGCAGTTCATACCCACCAGATGCTCTATCGAAGAAGGCTGTCTGCTCCCATTAAAGACTTACAGCCTCGGAAAGCCCCCAGGGCCATTCTGCCCTGTGCTATGAGTTCTGCTCTGTGCTATAGGGTCTCTGTAAGGCGACTTCTAGAGTGCTGGAAAGGTTCTCTAATTTTAGCCTGGACGGTGGTGACGCTGAGGGATAAACCAGTTAGAGTTGAGTTGACATTGACTCATGGCAACTCCATACGGGTCAGCATACAACTGTGCTCCATAGGGTTTTCAGCGGGGGATTGTGGGGGGAACCAGGTCACCAGGCTTTTCTTCTGAGGTGCCTCTGAGTAGATCCAAACCACGACCCTCTGTAACAGAAGTACCGAGCCCAGGAACCACCTGTGTCACCAGGAATTCCTATACCACAAACTTAAAGAAAAGAATGTTGAGTTGTGTTAGGCTGGGTTGACTAGAAAATCAAATCCAGACGCATTCGCATAGGTATAAGAGAACTTTATATCAAGAAGTTATTATATATTAAGAAAATATCGCAGCCAGCCCAGTTCAACTCAAGTCCGTCAGTCCGACACGAGTCCATAAATCCCTTTGCAGACTTACACAGTCGCATGCAATGATGCAGAATGAAGATCACAGGCCAGTGGGTTCCAAGTTGTGAGGATCGAATGGCGGTCAGCCAGGTCAGCCAGCAAGAAGGTGAAGGCAGAGAGAGGAGAGGTTCCCAGGACCCTCCTTATGAGAAGGCCACGCCCCCAAGGAGGCACCATCAGGCTGTGATCTGATTGACAGGCTAGACTCCACCCCTACACTCTTAGGGATCGTCAAGTTGACATGAAATTATCTAACTGCCCCATGAGCCAATTCCAACGCACGGCAACCCCAGGGGTCACAGAGTAGACCTGCCCCCGTGGGTTTTCTTGGGAGCTCAGTGGCAGTGTACTGGTTTGTGGGTTGGGTTGATAGCTGTAAAATCAGTCATTGAAGCCTGCCATGGGAGAAAGAGGAGTCTGCTTCCGTAAAGATCTACATCTTCCGGGAACCTTAAGGGGACAGTTGTACTCTGTCCTATGGGGTCGTTCTGGGTCTGAATCAACTGGATGACAGTGGGTTGGAATCTTTATTGAAGGAAATCCTTCTTCTTCAGCATCAACGTTTGAACCGGATTTGACCTGTCAACCCTTAGGCTAGTCAGTGAGGTGTGAATGCCAAGAGTCCCTGACCTGTGCACCTTTGATGGGCACCTTCTACTCTATGTAAGTGAGATGTCTCTTTAGAAAACAAACGAGTCTCCATTGGAGATTTGAGGAAAGGGACCCCTAGGCGCCTCGTCCCAGAGGCACTTCTGCTCTGTTTCCATTCACTCGCTGCACGTTCTACTTCTTTCTTGGGCTTCAGGTCTTTTTCCTCTGCTTATGTCTTCACAGATGAGTACACACAGTTGTCAAGAGGCTGCGTGCTGAGATCGGAAGCAGCCTGCCGTAGGGCTCTTGTGTCTAGCTCAGCGTAAGTCACTGCTGGGAGGTCAGCATTTGAAGCCTGGGATCCATCAGCCTGAAGTTGAGAGAGGAGAAAGGAATTCAGGGAGGAGTCTTTGGGGTGTCTACATGTGAGCCTGTGGCCCGGGCCATGATCTTTTCTTCTTGTTTTTAAAAAATCATTTTTATTGGGGGCTTTTGCACCTCTTATCACAATCCATACATCCATTGTGTCAAGCACATTTGTACCTATGTTGCCATCATCATTCTCAAAACATTTTCTTTCTACTTGAGCCCTAGGTATCAGCTCCTCATTTTATCCCTCCCTCCCCTCACCCTCCCTCTCTCATGAACCCTTGATAATTTATAAATTATTTTTTGTATGTCTTACACCGACCGCTGTCTCCCTTCACCCACTTTTCTGTTGTTTGTACTTCTGGGGGTGGTGGTGGTGGTGATGTTACATGTCAATTATTGTGATCGGTTCCCCCTTTCTCCTAACATCTTCTCCCTACCCTCCTGGTATCGTTACTCTCATGATTGTTCCTGAGGGGGTTATCTGTTCTGAATTCCGTTTGTTGAGAGCTTTTATCTGTTGCAGTGTACATCCTCTGGTCTAGCTGGGTTTGTAGAATTAGGATCATGATAGTGGGGGGCTGGGAGGGAGAAAGCATTAAAGAACTGGAGGAAAGTTGTATATTTCATTGGTAAAATACTGCACCCTGACTGTTGAGCCATGATATTTCCAATCACCTCATCTGCATGGGAGAGTTAGGCATTGCATAAGGAGGACCGCAGAAGAATCCATGTGTGTGGATTGTGGCGCTGGAGAAGACTATTGAAAATACCAAACATAGAAACTGCCCTGGAAGAAATACAACCATGTCCATTACCCTCCAGTCAATCCTGACTCATGACTCTATAAAAAGAATGGGATTCCTAGACCCAGGAGGAGATTTGTGACAAATGTCTTTCCCCACAGATAACAGGGAGAGAAGCACCTTCCTTTAGACTTGGTGCCCAGCTTCAGACTTCTAATCTCCTAAACGCTGAGACCACAATTTCTGTTTATTAAATCCATCCACTCATAGTATTTCTGTTACAGCAACACTACATAACTAAGACAAATAGGAACCTAAACGGCTGTGTAAATGTTTGCATCAAAGGCAAACATAATTAATTAAAATTATTAATTAAATTACATCTTTCAGCTAAGCAATTAAAAAAACACGGCCATCGAGGCCATTCTGATTTATAGTGACCACATGCAAGATTTCCAAGGCTGTAACTCTTTCCTGGAGCAGACAGCCTTACTCCTCTCTTGCTCCTGTGGAGTCGTGGATGGGTTTCAACTGCCAACCTTGCGGTCCAACGCTTACCTGGCAGGCCAAACAATACACGGGTCTAAAAGGGGACTAAGGACACAAAGAGGTAGGCACACCTCAGTTCAATGAACTGTCTGAGATCAAACGGGCGGCGTTTTCCGAGGACACAGCTCGGAAGGAAAGAAGGAGGGATGGAAACGGAAGACAAAGGCATAAGCGGGACACGTGAGCGTGCGTTGAGAGGGGACTGCAGTCAATGGCCTGAAGCAGAATGTGTGTGAGCTGTTGGTCGGCAAACGATCTGCTCTGTAAACTTTCACGCAGCTCACAATGAAGAGACCAAAATAAACAACTTAAGTTATTCATCAGCAAAAAATACGCAGGAAATTATAACACCTGGTCATAACCATTAAGAGAGAGAGAGAGAAGAAAGGGCACAGAGACCCACGCAGGTGGGGGCACACAGGTGCCGCAGGTGGATCATCAACGTACTAAGGGATGCCCAGGGCTGAAGACGAGGAAGGAATGGATGTGGTGAAGACCCTGGTGTGGATTTCTAGCCTGCAGAATCATAAGAAAACAAATGCCTGTTCTTCCAAATCACCCACGTGAGGTATTTCCACGCTAGCAGCATTGGTGTAGCGATTAGATTTTATGTCAACTTGAACCTGTGTGAACGTGTAGGGGCGGAGTTCAACTTATCCATCAGGTCACAGCCTGATGATGCTTCTTTGGGGAGTGTGGCCTTTTTATAAGAGAGGCCCTGGGAACTTCTCTCTCTTACTCATCACCCTTCCTCCTTGTTGGGATTTTGTGTCTGCCTCCAGGGGTAGGCCCATGGGGGGGGTGCTCAACCTGGGAGCTGCTGGTGCCCTGAGATGCTCCCACTGGCCTGTGCTCGATCTCCCTGCATCTGGCTTCCCCTTTCTGCATCATGAACCTGCAGCTACATGAGGCTGAAGAGGGCTCTGGCTGGCATCGGACTTACGGGCTTGAGTTGAACTGGACTGGGATGTCGTCTTGGTACAAAATTGCTTCTGGGTAGGAAGTTCTTTCTTCTGCATGTGTGAACATCACTGGTTTTGTTTCTCTGGACCACCCAGTCTAACACAAGCAGGTAACTAGACCAGCTGCCGTTGAGCGGACCCTGGTCTGTGGTGTTCCCTATCGGGGCCCCGTGTAGAGCTGTGCTCTGCAGGATTTTCAGTGGGGCTGACGTTTGGGGAGGAGGCGGCTGGGCCACATCACCTCTGGGTAAACTCGACAACCCCCAGTCTTTCAGTTAGCAGCCAAACGCCTAGACGGACGACACCACCCAGGGAGTTTGGCTCATTAAACTGTCCTGCTAACTCAGGTAGGAAGTGCGTGGTCTTCCCGCATTGTTGATAAAGAGGTACACTCAGAAAAGGGCAGTCATGGGCGGAAGGACCCACAGCCAGAAGACCAGGTCCTGAGACGCAGAGGGAGGTTTCAGGAGGGATGAGAGCAGAGGCCCAAACTAGAGGGGAGCGAGGAAGGGGCGGGAGGGGAATGACGGACGAGGAAACTCACCAAGGCCGGTGAGCTGTCCTTCACAGCCTCGGGCGCATCTGGGAGGAAAGATATTCTGTCACTGCTTCGTCCCTGGCCTCCAGAAGTCAGATCCAGACACACACACACATCACATGCATTCACACGCTCTAGACACACACACATGCCTGTACATGTACGCAGATACAGATGCATGTGCACACATAGGCGGGCACACTCCACATGTGTACACACATGCACACTCAACATACACCAGCACCAGGTACAAACATTTCTGCACAGGCATGCAGGCACAGACACACAGACACACTCCACATGCATACACCCATGCACCTATTCCATGTCCACACACCATTCACCCCACACACCAACACACCTACCTACATACAAGTACACTTACTCACCTGCACATATATACCCCCCACATGCATACACATGTGCACACTCGCCAGCCACACAACCACACACACATATATACACGCATACATGCATACACACAAACTCACACTCATACCCGCTCCATACATACACACACATACACACTCCACATATATACAGACCTATATACTCACCTACACATACATGGTCACACACCTGTGCATATACACACCTACATACATATACACACATCTACTTAATGTATATTCACTACACATGCTTCTTATGGCAAAGCAAATTTGCTTAATATGGCTCTGCGATCTCTGTCTTCACAACGCCCACCATAGGATTGGGTGGGGCCATGCAAATAGGGCACGGGAGATACTAGGAGAGGAGATTGGTCAGTTTTACAATTCCTCTGGGTATAAGATCCCAGAAGCAGAGCCGGAGACCCTGTGACCATCCAGAAAGAAGAGTCGCCAGTGGAGCACGTGAGAGACTCCTGCCGGAAGCAGCCGAGTGAGCAGAGGCACCGTGGGCATCGGAGGCTGAGGCGCTGAGACCACAGACAGAGCAGAGGATCAGCACCCACACCGTGGGGCAGAGCCCCTCCGGAGGACCTGAGAGAGGCATGCCCGCCCGCGTGGCTAAGGAGAGGCATTACAGACAGAAGAACTGTACCTGTAACATTTTGTAAACTATTAGCTCCCCTCTTAAATCCCGCAATCGTGAGTATTGACTCTAAGTTCTGGGTGGCCCTTGGAACCAATGATCGAACCCAGTGGAGAAGTGGAGTTGTCGTGGGAGGGATGATGATGTCAAAATACGGTTAAGGAATTTGGAGGGTGGAGGTGTGTGTGACCATGACCTTGTGGCAATTGGCCTTGTTTTTGCCTCTCTCATGAAGGCAGAGGCAGTCAGATGTGGCCTCAGTGCCTTTTTCTCACTTGTATACAGTGTGTACACACACATGCCCATACACATGCCCACTCACAACACACATAAATATATGTACACGCAATGGTGGTGTGTGCCCCCCACACACATAAATGTACATGCTCCCTTGAGCACATTTGAATGCCCATAGATCCACACACTCATAAACACACAAACGTGTGTACATGCACACCCCAAATATACAAGGCATGCACACAGTCACAAGCACACTCACCAAGCACATATGTGCATGTAACCCCACCCCACCACCACTTTATCCCCATGTTTACTTACCTGCCACTAGTTCTTCTCTTTCCTTGGGCGAGTTGGAGCTGAGACAGAGGAACCAAGTGAGGTGTTGGAGGGAAAGGAAATCAGAGAGTGAGCTCCAAACCACAGTAGCAGAGTCTGGAAGAACCCTCCAGACGATCGCCCTTCAGGCCTGGAAGTGAACTCACCCACCTTGCTCAGCTTTCAGCCAATCAGCTCAAACTCATTGCTGTTAGGTCAACCCCGGTCATAAAGACCCTGTACACAGGTCTGGAAGGGGAGCCAACCACCAGAGAGGTCCACACGGCTTTGGCAAATCAACCATTGGAGATCGAAAGGACAATCCAGGGACGAAGTTCAGAAAAGGAGGAAGTGAAACAGGAAACAGTGGGAGGAAGTGGGTGGGTGGCATGATGTGACTTTGACCGGTTGCCGTCCGTGAGGTGAAATAAAATGTGCATGAACTGTTGAATGCAAAGCGGATGGTCCGCTCTCTGCAAACTTACAGCTACTCCACAATACAAATTTAATTGAGAAAGAAAGGGAGAGACACTCCCCCTCAAACCTCCCCAGCCCACCCATGGATGGGTTGTGATTGGTAGGCAAAGCAAAATCACAACATAAAATCTTTGTAAATCAAAGACCCTCCCTCCTGACTCCCAGTTTGAATGCACCACCCTGGGGTCTTGGGGTAATTTAGAGTCGCAGGAAAGTCTTGAGAGCTGATGAGGAGGAAGTGGTTGGGGGCAATTTGGTCTGTAAGGAAGGATGGGAGGACCCAGTCGCTGCCACGATGGGTTTGAACGTAAGAACAATGCTGAGGATGGCACAGGACCGGGCAGTGCTGTACATAGGATCCCGGGAATCAGAACCAACTTGACAGCCCTGAACACCCACTGTGGGAGCCAGCCCCCACCGGATTAAGTCCCTAAGGGACAGTCGTGTAATTGAAGGGAATCATTAAAAAGACGGACAAGAAGTTTTGGATGCTCACCTCCTCCATATTGTCGGGATGATGTTTAATTAGGAGAACGTGACGGGGACTCTTCTCCAACTCACCAACGTGAAAGCCTCCCTCCACCCAGAACCCTGGTCCCCCCAGGCTTCTTAATCATGAGGATAGAGAACTTGTCGGCATGCACTCTCTTCCTGGTCCTCAGTTTCCCACAACCCCCACCCCAACAAGTAAAGAACCCAAGGAGAGAATGCAAGATGGGTTTTAACTACTCAAGCCCACTCATATGCAGATTCTCCACCCCACCGCCAGCGTGATGGCGGAGGAAGTACAGCCAGAATCCTCTTTAGAAGTGAAGATGGTGAGACTTGGTCTCTCGTACTTTGGACACGTTATCAGAACAGTCCTTAGAGAAGGACGCCATGCCAGGTAGAGTCAGTGACAAAGAGGAAGAGCTGCAATAAGCTGGGTTGACACAGTGATTGCAACCATGGGCTCAAACGTAGCAACCTTGAAGATGGCTTAGGGCTGCGAGGCAGTGTTTTGTTCTGCTGGACAGAAGGTTCACCCTTTGAGCGGGAGACACCAACTGCTCACTCAGAGTATCACCCGGCATGTTAAGCAGATGCACTCACCACTTGAGTGCACCGTAATAGCAGGCAGGCAAAAAGAATTCTGTGTACCAGCGGACCCAGGTTGTTCAAAACCCAAGTTGTTCAAGGTTCGGCGGTATTGAGTGAGAAGCTGAAGATGGTCAAAACCATATGGCACCAGGAGAGGCATTTGAGGTAACCGATGGGGCTGGTCTGGGGACCATGAAATTGTGAGGTGAAATAAAAAAAGGTCTACGGTAGTCAAGGAAATGTTCAAGGGAGAGTCAAGTGTTTGTGGTCGTTACATAATCTGGTGTCAATTTGGGAGCTGAGAGGATTAAGAGTGAAGGGGTGGAGTCTAGTCTGTCAATCTGGTCATAGCTAATGAGGCCTCTGGGTGGGCATGGACTTCTCCTGAGGATTCTGGGAACTCAGGCATTTTCCTCCTTTGAGGCGGGAGACACACACTCTCTCTGAGCTCACTCCCTTGGAGACCCTCTACTGACAAGACTCAAGACTCGCCCCCCCCACCTCCCCTGTGAGCTATCCCTGAGGAGAAGCCACATGGACCTACCCTGATGCAGCCAGAACCATGGACCTGGAGAAGCCGTGTGGAGACCCCTGTCCACACTGAGATGCACCGGATCTACAAGACTTCCCACCCACTGGCCTGTGATCTTCCTGTATTCGGTGTCATTGCACGTGTTTCATGAGTCTGAAGAGGACTTTATAGATCGGTGCCGGACATAGACTTATGGACTTGATCTGGACTGGGCTGGGATGTTTGCTCAATATTCAACTGCTCTTGTATATAAACCTCTTTCTAATACATATGAGTGTCTATGAATTTGTTTCTCTAGTCTAGCCAGACTAGCACAGTCTTGTTTGATGGGGTGGTCCAAGAATCCCTACCTTTTGGTCATCTTGTTACAAGCTGCCCCTGAAAATAGAAAGGAAAAAAGGGAGGTTGGCAGGGGATCGAGAGAAAGGACTGACTTCCATTTTCAAATTCTTCCATCTCCCCCAAATATTTAGCGCTTGCTTCCCTGAACTCACCACACCGGGTATATCTGTAGATGCAGAAGGCTGAGAGGAGGAGGAAGAGTAAGGTGAAGGTGATCGTTAGGGAAATGATTCCAATCGTTCCTGGTGGAAGGAGAGCAGGAGACATGCTTGAATGCTTGGAGATGGAACACAGCTGCTATTGCTGATGCTTCTGTGGCATGCTAGATTCCTTTCTACGGTCTTCTCATCTCTTACGCGGATCCCAGGAGAGACATAAAAATGCGCCCATTTTACAGAGGAGGAAGATGAGATTCACAGTAGTAAAGTAAGATGTGCCAAGTCATGTGGCTAAGGGGTAGACAGAGCTGTGACTCTGACCCAGGTGTCTTGTGGGTGGTAGTCAAGTAGACCTGGATTCATGATGACCATGCTCGGTTATGGACTGAACAAACGGGATCCACAGGGTTTTTATTGGCTGGTTTTCAGGAATAGACCACCAGACCTTTCCTCCTAGCCTGTCTCATACTGGAAGCTTCCCCTGAAACCTGCTCAGCACCAGAGCAGCACCAAAGGCCTCGAGACCGGCTTCTTGGAAACCCTATGGAGCAGTTCTACTTGGTCACACGGGGTTGCTATGAGTCAGAATTGGCTCAATGACATGCACCAACCGCAACAACATGTCCTGAGCAGTCTTATCTTCTTACCTAGTGTTGCTTCTGCTCTTGAATTGGACCCTGCTCCTCTGCTGTCATCTAGAAAACAAAGTTTGACTTGAGCAAAAACCATAAATTGTGGAGCAACTGTGTTATTTCTAAATCATTTGTTAAGCTCTATACATTATTCGCAAAATCAAAACCTTTTGACATCAAGTCCCTTCGGGCTCATAGACATCTTTCAGGGCAGAGGGAGAATGCCCCACAGGGTTTCCAATGTAAGCAGATTGCCTCAACCCTCTCTCATGGGGTAGTAGCGGGTGGGTTCGGACCAATGACCTTGTCCCACTCAAGGGCCCTGAGAGTCCAGTGTAGGATGGACAGAGAACTCTTTTCATTTAGATAGGACCGGGTGTTAGGGATTGAAACGTGTCCTACAAACACATGTTTTGGAATCCTGGCTCCTATGTTTGGGGGATGTGATCCTGATCGGGGATTGCTGAGCACTTTACCCTTGCACCCACAGGTGTCTTTCCCCAAAATGTGTTTCCTTAAAAAAAATTTTTTTCTTAAATAAATTGCCAACAAGTGTATTACCCACTCATAGTGATCCACCCTTGTCAGCAAAGAACTGGGCTCCATCGGGTTGTCAACGGCTGACTTGTCAGAAGGACAGCACCAAGCCTTCTGAGGTGCTTCTGGGTGGACTCAAACTTCTAACCTTGGGGCTGGCTAACCATTTGCATCCTCCAGGCACTGCCTGCGTGGCAAGAGTGCCAGACTGTTCATACTCCTACAACCAGCAGCCCCGAATTCTTTGCAATACCTGCTCCCAAAACCAAACCAAAACAAACCCACTGAAGTGGAGAGGCCGTCCCCCACCCCATCTCACAGTGACCCCACAGGACAGAGTGGGATGGCCCCCCCGAGGGTTTCCATGGCTGTCGATCTTCACAGGAGCAGACAGCAACCTCGTGGTTAGCAGTCCATGCATCACCGAGGCACAAAGTGAAAGTAGAAACATGCACAATGATAAATACCAGCTTTGATTTAGAAGATGATGCTAAGGAGAGGCAAAAGAAATGGCGTTCATGTTGAGAACCAGAGAAGACACCCGTTTTAGCTTTCTTTGAAGGGAAACCAATCGCAGTAAATATAGCTAAACGAGAACAAGTTCAGCGAAAATTTCAAGACTCAGATCTCGTCGGGACTGTGTTGGTTTTTCGATGCTGCAGTTTACCGCCTTGGACACGGTTTGGTCTCACCACCTTCCTATCACTCGGTGTAGTGGGGAGAGTTTTCTTTCTTCCTTTTTCTGCCTCGTACAGGCTCCAGCTCTCCCTGGGTTTACCGCATAAACGTGTGACTGATGCATAAGACTCTGCTTTCTATGCTTTGTAAAGTTTCACGAAAGGAAATGGGGTGCTTACTTTTTTTACCGGTTTGTGGAGGAGGAGTTGTCTGACTTTGGGTTCTAGACTCTAGGAAAGAAATTGAAATAATATGAGGCACAAATAAAAGACACAAGAATACCTCCCCCCCAAAATGTCCTGGTCCACTCACAGGCCCCCAGGATCCAGTGAATTTTCCTCATTTAGATAAACAGGACCATGTTTTGTGGATTGAAATGCATCCTACGAAAACGTGTTGGAACCCTAACTCCTGTACTTGGGGATGTGATTCTATTTGGGAATCGGATTTTCTTTGTTACGTTAATGGCGCGGTATTAGTGCAGGGTGGGTCCCAAACATAATCACATCTGAGTTATAAAAAGAACAG
>NW_022104553.1:18057931-18059155 GCF_000313985.2 Echinops telfairi | reverse complement strand
TCACCACACTTTGCTCTATCTCCAATGATCTCTTCAGAAGAGGGAGCATCAAGCAGGACCATGTCATAAGAACTAATTGTTCTTAGGTTGTCTTTGCCCACTTTTTAATTGGATTATTATTTTTTTCTTATTGAGGTATTACAGTCTTCTAGATTTTAGAGATTAGTCCTTTTTCCATTGTGACAGCCAAAGATTTTTTCCCTCCCACTCCATGGCCTCTCTTCCCTCCCCCCACCCCCTTCCAGTCCCTGGGGACTCTTTTGATGCACATACTTGTCTTAGTTTTTGTAGGTTCCAGTCATCTGTTTTGGTCTTCTACTCTGTGTGTTTCCTTATGTTTGATGGTCTGTCTGTCAGTCCTATAATAGGACTCTGAAAACCATCCTTATTTTCTCATTGATGATCTTTGTAACTCTTGGATTTGTACTTAGGTCTCTGATCTACCTTGAGCTTATTTTTGTCCGTAGGGTAAAGTATGGGTCCTGTCTCTATCTTCTACAGATGGTGATCCAATGTTGCCAACACCATTTGTTGAAGAGCCTCCCTTTTCCCATGTAATGTTTTCAGCCCTTCTACCTGTAGGTAGATGGATGCGTTTCTGAGTTCTTCATTCTGTTCCTTTGGGTTATGGATCTATCATGATACCAGTGCCAGGCTGCTTTGCCACCGTGGCTGTGTAATAACCACAATAGATTAAGCACGGAAGCAAGTGAAAACCAGGAGAAGACCCGATGTCATGCCAAGATTACCAAGGCACGAAGGAGCAAGAGCTGAAAGGAAATTCCCCCAGAGCCACAGAGACCGGTGAAGGTAAAATGAAAACGGAGTTGTGTGTTGACACCACGGTGTTGGCGGAGAAGTTGACAACAGCCCCCCAAGATGTGTCTTCGCCAAAACTCAAGCCTAGTTTGCCTTTAAACCCATCCACCTTCAGAGATTGACATGAGACTCTGACAATGGCTCGACAGCAAATTGTGTAAGCCAATCGGACATAAGCTTTTGCTTCCAAATCTTGTTATTCTAAGCCAACCTCTGCTGATGATTGGTGGGGTGCCTTTCCAGATATGGTTTGGAGCTCCTTGATTCTAAAATATTGACCCAGAATAAACCCCATCTAATTTTGGGAGCAAGAAGAGGCTTTTTCCCATTTGTAGGCCACTGGAGATCCCCTTGCAGAGGGGTAGTGGGGAGGAGACGAGCCAGTCAGGGTGCGATGTAACAACG
>NW_022104553.1:18054580-18055824 GCF_000313985.2 Echinops telfairi | reverse complement strand
GTTGTTGGGTGGCAAAATGATCCCTAGTTGAGAAGCAGGAGTCTAAGGAAAACAAAGGATGTGAAAATGGGTCAGTGATTTCTTCTTCTGATGCAGTGAACTTGAAGCCATAGCCTTTCTAATCCCCACCAAAGGACTGGGTGGGGCCATACAACGAGGGTGGGTGTATGAAATGCTAGCATGGGGGCTTGTCGGTTTTCCCATCTTGCTTGGTCCTTGATAAAGAGAAAGACCTTAACGAGGTAGACTGACCCAGCGGCTGCAACAGTGAGCCCAAGCACAGCCACCACGGGGAGGATGGATCAGGACCTGACAGCATTTCCTTCTGCTGTCCTTCGGGTCGATGTAAGTTGGTACCTAATAGCAACAACCCCCATCCGTCTGTCACTTCGTGGTACTGTGGTGGCTCGCATGTTTCTTTGATGCTGGAAGCTATGTCACTGGTATTTCAAATTTCAAGATGAACGGGTTTCAGCAGAGCATCCAGATCAAGAACAGACTGAAGAAGGAATCGGCTGGCCACTTCTGAGGGATTCGTCACTGAAAACCTTCTGAATGGCAATAGGACATTGTCAGATATAACGCCAGAAGATGAAGCCTTCGTGTTGAAAGGCATTCAAAATATAACTTAGGAAGAGCTAGGCTCTTTATTTCTCAAAGTGGAGCCAACTTAACGATGTGGATGGAGTAAACCCTTTGGTATCATTTGCTGCTGGGCCATGACTCAACATAAGAAGAAGCTGCTATAAATATCTATTCATCATCATAACGTAGAATTATGAATCTAGAACGAAGTATGAGTGTAGGAAAACTGGAAGTCATCAAAGATGATATGGAACGCATAAAGACTGATATAGTAGGTGTTTGTGGACTGAAATGGCCTAGTGTTGGCCAGTGTGAAGCAGACAATCATGTGGTTTTATGGTCTACCAGGCTAGGAATGACAGATTCCAGAGGAATGGCATTGCATTCACCATCAAAAAGAAGATCTATCCTGAAGTACAATGCTGTCTTTGATAGGATATATATATAAGCCTACAAGAAAATACAGTTACTACGACTATTATTCAAATTTACATGCCAATCACTAAAGCCAATGATGAAGAAATTTAAGTATTCCACCAACATCTTCAGTCTGAAATTGAGCAAATGCAGTCAAGATGCACTGATATGAGGAGCTGATATCAAGGGCTCAAGTAGAAAACAAATGTTTTGAGAATGATGATGGCAACAAATGTACAAAT
>NW_022104553.1:18051825-18052833 GCF_000313985.2 Echinops telfairi | reverse complement strand
TCCTCCCCGCTCCCACTACCATGACTCGAATTCGACCTTGCAAGTCTGGCTAGACCAGAGGATGGACACTGGTACAGATAGGAGCTGAAAATACAGGGAATCCAGGGCGGATGATCCCTACAGGACCAGCAAGCGTGCTTGCTGAAAGCAAGGAGAATTTGAAGCACTTGCTGATGAAGATCAAGGGGTGCAGCCTTCAGTACAGGTTGCAACTCAACGTATAGAAGACTGAAACCCTCGCAAGGGAACCAGCAGCTAGCCTCACAATAAACAGAGAACGGATTGGAATTGTCAAAGATGGTGTCTTGCTTGGACCACAGTCAATGTGATCAAATGTGCTGCCCAAGATCTCTTTAAAGTGTTGGAAATCAAGAATGTTACTTTGAGGTCTAACGCATACCTGCCCCAGGCACGTACCTTATATACACGTGAAAGTTGGACACTGAATGAGAAAGAATTATAGTGGTAGAGAAAAGTGGTTTTTCTCCAGGTTGTCCCCCCCACCCTTGCCCCATACTATATGCCAAACTTAAGACGCCACTTGCTGACACATGGTCAATGACTATAACCCTGGAGGTCAGGTGCTTAAAGGTTATCTCCCTGAGGGTTATCAGCCATCTAGAGCAATCAGACCCTATTGTCTTGTCTCGTCTTGTCTTGGCTGTTACCCCACAGAAAAGTTCTTCAAATACTCTGGACTACCAGAAGAATAGGTCTACCTTATAAGAAAGACAGCCAGAATATTCCTTAGAGGCGAGGATGGAGAGATGTGGGCATGTGGTGAGGAGAGACCAGTCCCTGGAGTAAGACAGCATGCTTGGTAAAGTGGACGCTCTCACAGCCATTGAGTCAACGTTGACTCATAGTGACCCCCGCGGGTTTCCAAGACTGTCACTCAATACAAGGGGAGAAAACACGCTGTCATCGTGTTAATGCTGACCCACAGCAACCCCCTATGTATTTCTGAGACTATAACTGTTCATGGGAGGAGAATGCCCACTCTTTCTA
>NW_022104553.1:18037117-18038825 GCF_000313985.2 Echinops telfairi | reverse complement strand
TGTATAAGGAGGTTACTCTGTGCTCAACTGTCTCTCAAATCCCGATCCCAGAGAAGAATATCACAGCCGTGTGGGAAACTGGGGACCGAGAAGAGAATCTATGCAGCCACGTTCTCTATGCTCATAATTAAGGGTCTGGAAGGCTGACGTTGCTGGAGGAGGGCCTTCACATTAGTGAGCTAGAGATGAATCCCAGTCACATTCTCCATCCTAAAAGTCATCCCCACAATCTGCCCCCCATAATGGTGCCACTTTAAAGATGCCTCTTACAAACAGACAATTGCTCACTGTGCGCCGAAGGCTACCTATCTCTAACAACAAACACATTCTATTGTTCTCCCCGCTCCAAGGGCAGTCGACTCCCCTCTGCCTGCCCACAATACAGGTCTTGGGTTACTCTCCCCATGACCTCAGGGCCGTCTAAGGTAAGACACTGCCCACCTTGGTATATGTGTGATTGACAGGGCCTGCATGCACTAAGACTATATAAGCCTGTTGGAGAATACATTCGCTCGCTGTCTCTTGCTCCTGGCTTCTGGAAATGTAAGCACCCTGCATGCTTTGTCTGTCTCTTTGCACTCCCTCCACTGCACAGCCGCTCCCCAGGATGCTTTCAGTCGTGAGACTGGACCTCACAAGGCCAGACACGAGCCTTTGATCCGTCTCCAACGCTCGCTCATGTCCCGAAGAAACTGGAAAGAAGGGGTCCAAGTCTACAAGCAATCCTAGGATTGGTTTCTGTTGAGATGGATCTGACCCACGGCCACCCTATATGTGTGCAGAGGACTATGCGCCCTGGGGGGTCCGAGGCTGTAAGCCTTTTGGAAGCAGAGCACCAGGTCTTGTTTCCAGAGACGTTTCTGGTTGTATTGAAACTGCCGACCTTTCAGTGGGTAAGCGAGCCTTCACCGGGTGAACCACCCAGTGGCCCTGACCAGCAGGTGGCTGCAACTAATAAGAACTTGATGTTCAAAGACGGTGCCGGAGAAGCATACTCAAAGGGCCATGGGCTGCCAGAAGAACAAGCAAGCCTATCTTGGAGGAAGTACAGCCAGAAGGTTCCTTAGAAGCGACGGTGGCGAGGCTTTATCTCACCCATGAGTGGACCTGTTGTCAGGAGAAGCCAGTTTCTGAACAAAGATGCCAAACTTGAGGAAGCGGAAGGTCAGCCCCAAAGAGGAAGACTCTCCCAGCGACAGACTGACACAGTGACTACCACAATGGGATCCGGTGTAATAATCATGAGGCAATGCCTCGTTCTGCTGGCTCATACGGTCACTGGGGGTCCAAACCCACTTGACAGCACCGAACAGCCACAACATGGTTTAATACTCTTTCCTGTTCATAAATCACATCTGTGTTCTCTGTCCTAGTAAGTCAAAATAGACCCAGGAACAATGGGCGGGATTTTGGTTTGGGTATGGTTTCTACCTATCACCTCCCCCTTCAGGCTTCACAACGCATTCCCATATCCCACCAAGGCCCCACACCATCCCGGCCAAGACTTACCGAACCAGAGGAGGAGCAGAGAGCAGGGGTGCATGGCGGTTCCCTTCAGCCTCTTCCAACGCTGTTGCTGCAGACCACCGTTTCCGTGGCTTGAGAAGTCTTCTGAGCTTCCGAGAGCACCGTAAGCGTGCTGCTCTGGGTTCTGGTCGTCTCTATTTACATACCCACCACTTCTCAAACTCAGTGACATGCAGGAAAT
>NW_022104553.1:18034920-18036225 GCF_000313985.2 Echinops telfairi | reverse complement strand
ACAAGTGTGGGAGGGTGGAGGAGTGAGAGGGAAAACGAGGAGCTTATACCAAGGGCTCAAGTAGAAAATGTTTTGGAAATGATGATGGCCATATATGTACAAATATGCCTGATACCACTGATGTATGGAATGTTATATGAGCTGTAAGAGCCCCCAATGTTAGTGATTAAAAAAAAAAGTCATGCAAGCCTCAACACAATCAATTTTAGAACATTTTCTTCGTTCGTGTACTCATGGTTATCAATTCTCCATTTGCCCCAACTTCCTCCACCACACCCCTAAGAAACCATTAATCTAATTACTGCCCCTCTAGATTGATCGATCCTGGACTCCATATACAGAAAAACATATTGTGTTAGGCAGGGTTCTCTAGAGAAACAAAACCAGGACACTAGTGATTATGTATATTTAGGTTTATACAGCGAGAAGAAATATAACAGCTAATTCGTCCACACAGCAGTAGAGGGCTCAGGTCAACTCGTGGTTTCAACAGTGAACACCAACATAACAGCAGTTGTGGGGATGGCACGGGACAGGGCAGTGTCCCATTCCCCGGTATCTCAGAGTGCCTATGAGTCAGAGCGGCTCGATGGCATCTAACAACGTGGCTGAAATGAAACAAGATTCTCCAAACTCCCCTTAGACCAAGAACTCTAACAGCATCTTTTCCACGCACACCTCCAGGAGTGTAGAAGAACAACATGCCAGTGGGTACTCCTCCCCACTGGTGGGGCAGAACCATCTTGCAAGCATTTGTGACACTTGGAAATTCAGGGATGCCAATCACTGAACATTGTTGCCAGGGCGGCCAAGCGTCAAGCAAGACCTTCATCCTTCAGCCCAAGCTGCTCCTCCAAAGTTATGGTTGCCGTCCCACATCTGGGTTCATCCGACACCAGCCGCCTCCGCCATGCAAGTGCGACCCCAACAAAATCAAAGGCGTGTACTTAAGGTGCACGGGTGGGGAAGTCGGTGCCACATCCACACTGGCCCCCAAGATCGGCCCCCTGGGTTTGTCTCCAAAGAAGGTTGGTGATGACGTTGCCAAGACAACGGTGACTGGAAGGGTTTAAGGGTTACTGTCCAATTGGCCGTTCATCACGGACAAGGCCAGTGTGGTACCCATAGCGGACAAGCCCAGTATGAAGTGGTACCTGCTGCCTCTGCCCTCATCATCAAAGCCCACAAGGAACCACCCAGGGATAGAAAGCAGCAGCAAAACATTAAGCATCGTGGGAGCGCCACTTTCGATGAGACCGTCGGCATTGCCCATCAGAGGCGGCACCGATCTTTGGCCAGAGAACG
>NW_022104553.1:18032344-18033332 GCF_000313985.2 Echinops telfairi | reverse complement strand
CAGAGTACAAGCGCCCTGTCTGTCCCCAGGCTGTAAGATTTACAGAAACCGATGGCCTCCTCTTTCTCCCAAGGAATGAATGGCCGGTGCCTTCACACCTTTTGGTAGCAGCTGGGTGCTATAACCATTGTGTTCCCAGGGTGTTCCATGTGTTACTACAGTAAGAGAGGGAACTTTGGCCAAACATGTGGTCCAGGCACGAGTGGGCAGGAGAAGCCGCATCCACGCTGAGACCTGTGGGATGAACAGAGTTCAGCAGGGAAGAGGAGATCGAATGGAGAGGGCGCAGCCGGCCATCACAATCTCTCTATGAACTCTCGGTGACAAACCCAAGGCACAGCCACCTGCAGAAACATAGATTGGTTTGCAGATGTCAGCAATGATACAGTTCCTCTTTTCTGTTCCCCATTGGAAACTGAAAGGAAGGAACAGACAGACGTCTTTATGTAACAAGCCGGAAGAGATCGCGGTTGCTGTTTAGATAAGCTAGCTGGCAACCTCATCAGAAAGTCCCTGGAGAGGGGACATCATGCTCGGCGAGGTAGAGGGTCCACGACAAAGAAGCAGGTCCCATGTGACAGGGATGGACAGGACTGGACACACCTAAGACCCCTGTTACATAAGGATAAGTCACAAGGCCTTGTTGACAAACCCACTGAAAGGTTCATGGAACTAAAGTATCAAAACGTGAAGCTCATGTTTCCCAACGGCTCCTCTATCTAGGTGCTGTGCCCTTCTGAAGGGGGGGTGGGGGAGGGAGGGTTCCACCTCTCTGACCCTTCCTCAGAAAATCCTGAGCTCTTTGATTGACACCAGTCAAAATGGCGGCCTTTGGGCATTCCTCCAGGGACTCAAATCAGGTTCCTCTTTGGTGTTCTTTGAGTTTGAGGGAGAAAAGGAAACCTGAATGAGGTGAGATAGGGGCTGCAGGTGGATGGAGTGAGGTTTCCCAAGGAACTGCTCAAAGGGCAAAGAAAGAGCAGGGGCA
>NW_022104553.1:18028560-18030863 GCF_000313985.2 Echinops telfairi | reverse complement strand
GAGACAAAGTCTCGCCATCCTTGTCTCTAAGGAGCATTGTGGCTGTACTTCTTCCAGGACAAATGTGTTTGTTCTTTTGGCAGTCCGTGATACTTTCCATGTTCTTTCCAGCACCGTCATTCAGAGGCATCAACACGACTTCAGTCTTCCTTATTCCACATCCAACTTTCACATGCATATGAGGCGACTGAAAATACCATGGCTTGGGTTGGGCACCCCTTAGTCCTCAAAGTAATCTCCTTGCTTTTCAATAATCCGAAGATGTTTGGGGCAGCATATTTACCCAAAGCAACATGTCTTTTGATCCCTTGACTGCCGCTTCCATGAGCATTGATTGTGGATCCAAGCAAGCCAAAAATCTTCGACAACTTCAATCTTTCCTCCAGTTATTCTGATGTTACTTATTGGTCCAGTTCATGTGAGGGTCTGACTCATAGTGACCCTGAATAGTTTCCGAGGCTGTAAATCTTCAGAGAGCAGACAGCTCCTCTTTCTCCATCTTTCTCCCCTGGAGTGGCTGGTGAATTTTAACCACCAACCATGGTTGACTGATGAGCAGTCCAGGGCTTACCCTGTTTAGACACCAGGCCTCCTTCATGCCTGACTAAAGTGTGATGAAGAAACCCCAGGGTTACTGGGTGGATAAAATGCATAGCGAGATTGACAGGTCTTGAGTAGATGAATTTAAAAGTGAGTGGATTAAAACTGGGTTCGTTGGTCGATGTAGGAATAGATGGATGAGTGAGTGGAATAGTGAATGAGGGTGGAGAAAGATATATTCGTGGAGATGTATAACTGAGAGCAAGTGAAAAGGCGGGTGGAAAACATAAAGTAAGGATGAGAATCGATAAGCAACTGGTAGAAAATGATTGAATAAGTGCATCAGTGACATATCTACCCATTTAATGAGTGAGTGGTACCACAGGAGAAAATACCTGATGAGCTACTTCTACAAAGATTACAGGGATTGAAATATGGAATGATCTATGTAGTAAATCCCAACTAATAAAAAATAAAAAGATTACAGATAAACTAGCCTCATGGAGCAGTTCTACTTTGTAATACTGTTCCAACCACCCCCAATATTCTGAACGACACCCCCCACCCCAGGAAAGTGTAGGTGATGTCCTATAGGCCACTGCTCTGTCAAGCTGTTCAGGTAATTTTCCAGCCCAAGTTTGCAGCCTTCAGAAAACTCTCCACCTTGTTCCAGGACGGTATTTTCATCTCATTCCCAGACACTATGAAAACCCCCACCTTGTTCCAGGATGTGATTATAGACTAATGCTGCTTTTAGCTTCTGTACTCAGCTAGACTAATCAGAGTGGAAAAACAGGATGCAGCTGGGGCCTTGTGCTTTTCAGTTTGGAAAAACAGAATAGGGTTTTTGCCTTTATATACCCTGCCAGTCTGCTATCCCGGGCTTCAGGATTTTAAGTGACATTAGTCTTCCCAGTAGCTGCCAGCTTAACAAAGACTCCTAATTTGACTTCGCAGCATTACAGTGGTCTCTAATCTCTTGTGGCATATAACAATACGAGTACACAGAGTCACCATGAGTAGGAATCAAATTAAAGCAAAAAATTTTGTTTGGGAGGGGGCTGTTTTTTAGGGGTGCAGGGGTTATGTATGAGAACCTGGAGATACAGATTATGCTTTGAGCTACCAACAGCAGGGTCAACAGTGGGAGCCCATATGCTGCTCCAAGGGCGAAAGATGAAACTGTCCAGTCCCCTAAAGACTTACTGTCTCGGAAACCTGAAGTGGCAGCTGTTCTCTGCCCTGCAGGAGCCCTTGTGAGTTGGAAGAGACTCAATGACAGTGAGTCTGAGTGTGACAACAGGGTCATGGAGTAAACTTGACTTCTTGCTCTGTGTTGCATCCAATGATCTAACGTTTCGCAAACACTCACCTTGTGTGGAGGGTTGGTCACATCGTTTAGTTCTCTCTGGAAGTCATCATGGTGAGTATTGTAGTTGCCCCTTTTAAAGGTGGTGGGGGTGGGAGCAGATACAAAGGGCCTGTGTATTGTTGAAGGTTACAAGCTGCTGGGTGTCAGAGCTGGAACTGTGCAAAAATTGGGAGGGGAGGATGAAGTTGGAAATCTTAAAACAACAGAAGGTGTATAAGATAGTTTATTGTGCCAGCTTGGCTGATAAACGCAGGTGGGATTGACTGAGGGGCAGAGAGATGGATGGCTTGGTGAGCCTTGCCTTTCTTGTCTCTCGCTCTGTGATCATCGGACCAGTGTGCGGCTGCCTTGCTTGTTCTGTGCCTCAATTTAAAGGCTCCACTGCCTGTGG
>NW_022104553.1:18026527-18028384 GCF_000313985.2 Echinops telfairi | reverse complement strand
TTGAAGGCCTGCTAGTCTCTCAACTTTCTCTCACGGACGTGAGTTGCACTAAGCCATTTATAGTGCTTTCTAATTTAACTGTTTATTTCTTGTATTGTATATTTATCTGTATATGATTTAACAGTTCATTTCTCGTTATATATCTAATTATCTTTATAAATAAATATCTTATATTATCAGGAATTTGGTTTTATCTCTCTAGAGAACCCTGTCTAACACAGTGTATATGCCACAATAGAAGGTGTATATGCCACCCATATCAGAATATGGAACAAGAAAGGAACACATTAAGAGTTGATGGCAAGAATTTCTCAGAGGTAGAATCTACATGTGAAATGGCAAAGGTCTCATGGTTAGCCAGATTAAAATGAGAAATGACGATCAATCCTGCAGAACAGTGTAGGTCAATCAGGCCTTGGGGAGGAATGGAGCCAAATAAGAAGCTCCAATGTGAAATGATTTGACCCTAACTTTGAGAGCAGCCAAGAAAACAGTAACTCCACCAAGGGGAAGTCCCATCAAAGCTGTACTGTGCACACCCTGCTCTCTGTTGCCTAGCAACAAACCCAGCTTTTCAACCTACTGACGTTTCAAAACAGCCCCTTGCAAGTGAAGCTGTAATTAAGGGTGAACCTCTACTTGGTTGGATCTTGGTCTACGGTAGGACAAGGAGAGGTTTGGGAGGAGTTTGCTTTGAGATCAAGAATGCCATTAGGAGAGGGGGGCAGGGTGTCTGAATTGACCTAATGTGAGCTGCAACACACAATAGAAAAGAAGAAGAAGAAGAAGAAATCATTCCAAGTCTTGTGCGTTCGGTAGAGGTTCCTGATACATTACAATAGCCAACGTTTATTAAGCAACTATTGTTCTAAATGCTCTGTGGGCATTATTTACTATTCTGTACACCCATCCTAGAAGTTGTTGTTATCACCACACCCATCTCACAGCAAGGGCGACTGAGGCTTGAAGGAAACCGCTTTTCCAGCACAAAGCAGCCAGTGAGCAGCAGCGCTGGGATTCGAACCATGAAGTCTTAACCACAGGTGTCTTCCCCAGAGTCCTGGTGGCACAGTGGCTCATGCGCTCCGCTGCTAACTGGAAGGCGGCGGTTTGAGCCCACCAGCCCACCTGCAGGCAAAGATGTAGCCATCTGCTCCGGTGAATACGACAGCCTTAGAAACCCCAAGACAGCTCTACATGCTGCATTTGAATCCAGGTGCCCGCTGCTGCAAGGAGTTTGGATTTTTCAGTTTATCACGTCCAGCCCCAGCTCTTAGAGTGGGGAGGGAGAGGGGCTCAGATGAAGTCTGCTTATTATAAATTGGGGTCACACCGGAGAGCTGTGGCTCAGGGCTGTGGGGCTCCAAGAGTTGTTAGACCCCAGCTTCTCAACTCTCGGTCTAGGACAAGTCTTCTCTTGCTGGGAGTCTCTATCCGGTTCCCCTGGGTCTCAGGCCTGGAGGCTACCAGGGGCGTAGCTGCGGCTGTGACAGTCAAAAACCACCAAGGTGCAGAGGCAGATGAGGACCAGGCAGGCCAGCCACAGGCGGATGATGTTGCCTCGAGTGTAGTCCCTGGGTAGAGCATCTGCAGGGGGGGAGGGGGTGCTGGTTATTGGGTGAGTCTGGAACTCAGTCTGAATCTCACCCCTCAGGTCTCTAATCACGACCCTCCACCACCACTCCCACTCCCAAGGGTGGAGCAAGGCTCCTGATTCCTGAGTCTCAATGTTAGGGAGGGTTAGAGGGTGAGAACGGTAGCCTGAGCTCCAGGACTGGGGGAAGGGGCTAGGGGTCGGGACTCCCAGGTGTGAGGGAGGAGGGACTGGGGTCAGGACTCCTGGTCTGAGGGAGGAGG
>NW_022104553.1:18021717-18024161 GCF_000313985.2 Echinops telfairi | reverse complement strand
ACACACACACACACACACACACACACACACACACACACACCGTGGGTCTCTGAGACTATCACTCTATGGGAACAGAAAGTCTCAGCTTTGCCCCTCGCAGCAGCTGATGGTTTTGAACCACTGACCTTGCAGTTAGCAGTCAAACTCATAGCCATCCTCCAGGACAGAGTAGTAGAACTGCTCCCGCCCCCTTTGGTTTCCAAGAGTCAATCTTTCCAGGAGCAGACAGCTTCATCTCTCTCCCAAAGAGCCTATGGTGAGTTTTGAACCACCAACCTGGCAACTAGCAGTCCAATGCCTAGCCCACAGCACCACCAGGGGGGTAGGAAAGATCTCCTTTCAATACAGAACGGAAGGCCCATAAGGGATAAACTGAATGCATTGGGCCCCATGGGCAGACATCCTTCCCTCATAAATCACATAGATTAAGAATCCAGAAATCGTTCCCGGGCGCCAACCTGTTAGGAAGTTGGACAAAGGGCATGAACAGGCAATTCACAGAAGAGGAAGGACAATTCGGTCAAAACACATCTGAGGGGGAACAGCGAGTCTACCTTGGTGGCAAGTATTCCTTTAAAAGGTGGAAACAAAACAAGAGTAAGATGGTTTGCCTGTAGGTTGTCCTACATTGAAGCAGCCGTCCAAACCAAAGACCACATGGCGGATGATGCCGTGTGATTTCACACAAGTGCACTTGAGCAGGCTCAATTTCTGTCAAGATGCACAAGGCACATTGATTAAAAACCAACACCATTGGGTCAATTCCCACTCACAGTCGCTCTCTAGAGCAGAGTTGAACTGTTCCCTGATAGCCTCTTTTTTCCACGTCAGAGAGGCTGGTGGATTCAAACTACTGATCTTGTGGGTGGTAGCCCTCATCCATGACACCACCAGTGCTCCATTGATTGTGAAGGTGAGAGACTGGAAACAAGCTACGTACACACCAAGAGGAGAATGACCGAGTCCACTAGAATCCTTGTCTTGCAATGGCTGCGGTGGCCGTTTTTTTGTGGTCTTTACTTTCTTTTTAAAAGCTTGAACTAGCTATGTTATGGTTTGGGGTTTGGGTTTTAATTGAGATCTAATACATATATCATTCTGTAGTTCAATCATATTAAGTAGAATCGTACAATTGCTACCTCGATCGGGTTTCCAACCATTCTTTTTCTACATGGACTCTTTGACATCGTCTCCCTTTTAACCCCCCCACACACTTAAATCCCTCCCCCAAACTCCTTATTCTACTTGCTGTCCCTATAGGGTCCTCAATCCTGGGTTTCATAGACCAAAAAACAGAAAAGCAGATAACACAGCTTCAACAGGGTGACCACCATTGACATAACACCTCTGAGATACACTCTCCTAGGAATAAACAGAAACCTAAACTATGTTATTTAAAAAAAAAATTTAAACTGACATCCAATCGGCTCTAATTCCTAAGGACCCTCTAGGGAAGAGTAGAATTGCTCCCTAGGGGTTCTGAAACTGTAAATCTTTTATGGGAGGAGGCAGCCTCATCTTTCTCCCACAGCGCAGCTGGTGTGCTCAAATTGCTGACCGTTCACATTGCAGCCCGTGCATGACTCAGTACGCTACCGGTATGGTGTTTGGTTCACCAAGTTGCTTTTGACTCATGGAGACTCCGTGTGTCAGAGTAGAGCTGTCCCAACAGTTTCCCAAGAGGCCATCTTCATGGGCGCAGATGGTCAGGCCTTTTCTCTCACGGAGCCACTGGTTGGGTTCGAACCCTCAACCTTCCTGAACAGCTGAGTGCTTCACTCACTCCTTACCAGGGCTCCTTGAACTAGCCAGAGCGACAATGAAGTATCTTCAAGTTGCCCTTGGGGGGAAAGTGTAGGCTGCAAATTAGAATGCATTGTTGTGGTAGTTACCTCATCTGTTGTCAATTTGAGACAAGTGAAGGGGTGGAGTTTAGCCTGTCAATCAAGTCACTGCTTGATGACCTCATTTGGAGGCACGAAGGAGATAAATAGCTTACTGGAGGCAGGACACACGCTCACTCCCTGGGAGGCATTCCTGTTGACAAGCCACACAGTGCTCTGAGCTGAAAGACCACATGGAGACCCTTGTCACCACTGGATCCACAAGACTTTCCACCCACTGTCCTGTGATCTTCCTGTATTCGGCGTCACTGCATGCATTTTGTAAGTCTGAAGAAGACTTTATAGATTGGTATCAGACATAAGGACTAATATCATAGTTATGAGCTTGGACTGGACTGGGATGTTTTCTTAATGTACATTTACTCTTTATATAAAGCTCTTTCTTATACACATATGAGTATCATATGTGTATGATTTTGTTTCTCTAGTCTATGAATTTGTTTCTCTAGCCTACCCAGACTAACACAGTCATCGTGTAAAGAAGCAGTCTTTCTGGCTAGACCAGAGGAGGTACACTGGTACAGATAGGAACTGAAAATA
>NW_022104553.1:18018308-18020873 GCF_000313985.2 Echinops telfairi | reverse complement strand
GTTTCCGAGACAGTTTATGGGAGAAGAAAGCCCAGCCTTTGTCCTGCAGAGCTTCTGGTGGCTGTGAACTGCCGACCCTGCAGATCGCAGCCCAACGCATTAACCATGACACCACCAGCGCTCCTTGGCTAAAGAGTAGATGAGTGGTGTATGGGAAGGGGAAGGCAGTACAAAATCAGAAGGGAATTAAGAAAACATGATGGAGGCCGGGGAAGACATGGGGAGGTTTTCAAAAGTTAAAGGCAACAGAGGCCAATGTTGTTATAGACACAGTCCTGCAACACAGGGGACCTGTGGACAGATGCTTAGACATGCAGGCTATATAACTGGGAGGGAGGGTGGAGATAGATAGATAGACACATACACATATATATTTTTGTGGCTCTCTACTCCTGTAAACAGTTATAGTCTTGGAAACCTACAGGGGATTGCTGTGAGTCAGCATTAACTCAATGACAATGAGTTTGGGTTTTTTTTTGAGACATGTATATGGGTGTATATATATAATGTATCTATATATATGTAATGTATCTATATATTATGTATATATACATATATGTGTATATATATCTATATCTATGTTTGACAGGTGTGGGAAACAGAAAGGTTATTCCCCAGGTTGTCCCCCCATACTATATGCCAAACCTAAGGCATTGCTTGCTAACACATGGTGGGTGAGCATCCACTTGGAGGTCACCTGCTTAAAGGTCATCTCCCTGAGGGTTATCAGCCATTTACAGCAATCAGACTCCATAGTCTCTCCTACCCTAGGTGGCGCCCAGTCCCTGCTAAGGATAGTGGACTGTTCCCCTAAAGGAGAGCCCAAAGACAAGGTCAAGCCAACTCAGGGAGGACCAAGGTTAGGCTGCCACCTTGACTTTAGAGTCCGCCCATCTTGTCACATGTCTACCCCTACTGCCTCCCCTTCCTATTATGTGTACACCCCTAGCATGCCCCCCTCCTATTGCACACTTGCCTCTGGTACCACCCCTTCCTGTTACACATGTCATTGAGGGGCTTGTATGTCCCCTAAGCGTATACAAGCCTTGGTTCAAAATACATTCTCGCTCTCTGGGCAGACCTGGTTGCTGAGACCATGGCCATCCGGGAGGTGAGCAATTACATGCTCTCTCTTGTCTGATGTCTCTTTAACTTTACCTCTCAATGACACAACCGCCCCTCAGACCCATTCGATTGTGGGGCTGGCGCCCCACAGATGGGGGATGTGTGTTTCTGTGCGTTTATTTCTGCGACAAATAGCTCCATGCATGTCGTGGAGCATACAGGGGACAAAGTTATGAACACTTCTTAGACACAAACTCCTGGAGGAAGCGAATCACTGAGCCTCAGGCGGGGAGGAACCCCGACCATGCTGTTGCCCAGTCTCCACCTGTGCAGCCCCCCCCAGCATCAAGATCACAGTCTCTGGAGACCCTGAGGTCCATTGGTGTAACACAAAGACAAGCTTCTACATCCCACTTTGGCGACTAGGGACTGGGGTCTTAAACGCTCAGGAGCGACCGCCTGGGCTGCAAACACTGGTCTCTCCCTGTCCAGAGGAAAGACACGGGACTAAAATCAAAAGACACAAGGACTTAGTTCGTCCAAGGGACTGACGGACCATGTGAACATCGATTGAACCCCAACTTGCAGGATTTAAGTCAGGACAACCAACCAGCCAGCCAGCCAAGCCCCTGCCAGGTGTTCATTCGGACTCACAGGGGAGAGACTCCCACGTGACTGTGAGTCTTTACAGGGGGGCAGAGCCTCGTTGTTCTTCCTCGGGGCAGCTGGTGGGTTCGAACTGCTGACCCTGGGGCCAGTGTGGCCTTGGGGAACTCGCTAGGCCACCAGGGCTCCTTCAGCATGCCACGGTGGGCACAGAAGCTTCCAGGAAAGAATCGAGGCTGGGGAAGGAGGAGAGGGGTGGGAAGAAAGGGCAGTCCGAGGGGGAGGGATTGACTGTGGAAATTAACCCCTGAGGAGGCGGCAAAGGGGAAGGAGGCTGGGGGCTGTTACTCACCAGGAGAAGAACTGATGTCTGTATGACACACCGGCCCTGCGGAGGGGGGAGTGGGGGGGAGCGTGGTCTGAGGGGCCATCCGGCTGACTCTGACTCACAAAAAATCCCATGTGGGGTTGTGGCCGTTATCTCTGTGGGGGACAGCATGTGACAGGGGAGCGTGCCCGGAGCATGGCCCAGGCATTCCGGGCACAGAAAGCCATGTCTTTCTTCCTGAGGACCACAGCCCTTCTGCTTCACCTGGAGCCACCTGGACTCCTGGGGCAGTGCTCCCCAATCCCAGAGCCCTAGGCTGCTCCCAGCCACACCTCATCGGGAGACCTGGAAGCCCAGCTCTTCCTGCCTTTGGGAAAGAGGAATTCAGCCTCTACCTCTTCTCCCCATACCTGAGAAGCCCTGCCTTCAGAGGCCCACCTCCCTCATGCCTCTTACCCAGGCTCAGCCTCTGGGGCTGCACCTGTTCCAGAGAACTAAGCTCACAGGTTCTCCTCCCTCAGACCAGGAGACCTGACCCCCAGCCCTCCTCCTCCCTCAGACCAGGA
>NW_022104553.1:18010877-18017332 GCF_000313985.2 Echinops telfairi | reverse complement strand
CTCAGACCAGGAGTGCTGACCCCCAGCCCTCCTCCCTCAGACCAGGAGTCCTGACCCCCAGTCCTCCTCCCTCAGACCAGGAGTCTAGATTCCTCTCCCCCAGATCCAAATAATCCTGCTCCCAACCCCTTCCTCTCCCAGGGACCCAGGCCTTCCAGACCCCCAACTCCACCTCTTTTAGAACTCAGGTTTTGGGGCTCTGGGCCTGTCTGCTCTTTCTGGCCTAGAATTCCAGACCCCCACCTTAGTGCCACCTGGTTCCCCTGCACTTGTCCCCTCCCCCCTTGGGGTGCCTGGGTCCTCCGAGCCTCCTAGCCTAGCCTGGGCCCCTGGGAGAAGTGGGGCGCTCACAGAGGGTCAGCAGCTGGAGGAGCAGCTCCAAGGACATGGTGGGTGCCTCTGGAGGCCAGCTGGAGCCTTGACCCAGTCCTGTCCACTCTCCTTCTGGGAAAGGAGGCACACCGGAGCCAGAGCCGGGAGCCGGAATCCTGCATGGGGCGGGCTGGGGCTCTGATTGTGTCATACTCCCGTGGTGCAGTGTGAGACACTGGGGGGGCAGTCTTAACCCACTGTGCCTACTCCCTCAACCTCCAGGTCAATTTCTTTTCCTTTCTCGTAGTTTCATTGGCATATACTTCGAGTACGATTCAATCATCGAATCCTATTAAGAAGAGTTGTGCAATCGCCACCACAATCCGTTTCAGAGCATTTCCTTCTCCTATGGCAGTTAGCTCTCCATTCCCCCCGACCCTCCCCTGCCTTGCCCCTCTCCTGTTACTGCCTCCATAGATCTATCTATCAATCCTGCATTTCATATACAGATGCTCATACCAAACAGGACACGGGCATATAGAATCACACAAAGCAAAAACAACAGTGACTAGGCAAAACAAAAAAAACCTCGATGAAAAGGAAAGCAGAATATGTTGACAATGGAAACAACTTTAAAATGGGTCAAAAGGGAGATCAGATGATAGGATGCTACATTTTAACTTCACTACGTCTGCCATAATCAGATTTACAATGCTCTCTGCTGGTAACAGGGCGCTTCACATGCCTCAACAATGAGCAGAGGGGGGTCACCAGAGGTTTAACCCCCGTGTGCACCCTGCAAATGGATTTTGGGCTTCTGCAAAGCTGGTGCTCTGAATTTGAACAGTTTGAACTCGGCTACCATTCCCTCCTTCAGACTTGGATTTTATTAGTTACAATCCTTGGATCACGTAGACTTGTGTGCTTCTTCCGTGTGGACTTAGTTGACATTTGACTTAGATGGTTGTTTAGGACAAGCCTTTAAGACCTCTGACCCGGTAAACAAGTGGCCAGCTAACTCAGAAGCAACAAAGCCCACATGGAAGAAGCACACCAGTCTGTGCCCTCAATAAAATAATTTAAAAAAAAAGAATAATGAGGGTAACCAATGTACAAATGTGCTTTATACAATTGATGTATGGATGGATGGTGATGAGTTGTATGAGCCCCCAATAAAATGACTTAAAAAAAAAAAGATATAAAAACATTTAAAGAAGACCTCTGACCCTGGTCTTTCTGATACGCGGGCACCATCTGGTTTCTTCGCCACACTTCGCCACAGCACCCATGTCTCCAGGGATCTCTTCGTGGGGCGAGCATCACGTCAGGCTTTTGTGTCATCTTTTGTGGGACAGACCACGTCCCTGAGTAAAACCAGAACCGAACTCGCTGTCATCACGGCCATTCCGATTCATCGCGAGCCTGTAGGACCCGGTGGAACGGCCACGGTTGTTTCTGAGACTGTAGGTCTTTCTGGGAGCAGAGAACCCTGTCTTTCTCCTGCAGATAGCACTTCCATGCAGCTGGACATTGGGATGACCTCAGAAGAACTGGCGCCCGTGAAGCAGGTCTTGGCAAACACCCTTGAAGAGGCCATGGACAGCCAGGAGAGTGAAAGCCACCTGTCTTGGAAGAAGTACAACTAGAATGATCATGAATCATGAGGATGACAAAACTTCATCACGTGCATGTTTGGGGTACCAGCCCCCATAATCGAAGGGGTCCAAGGGGCGGTTGTGTCATTGAGGGGTAAAATAAAAGACATCAGACAAGGTAAAGCATGGGATTGCTCACCTACGGGACTGCCATGACTTCAGCGGCCAGGTCCACACAGAGAGAGAGAATCTATGTGGTAGTTACATAACCTGTTGTCGATTTGAGATGATTAAGAGTGAAGGGGTGGAGTCTAGCCTGTCAATCAGGTCATAGCCAATGAGGCCTCTGTGTGGGCATGGCCTTCTCCTGAGGATTCTGGGAACTCCCTTACTCCTCCCTGGAGATGGGACACACTCTCTCTCTCTGTTTTGACTCTCTGAACGACATTGCAGCTGACAAGACACATGAAGCTACACTAGTGCCCTGAGCTGGAGGAGCCACATGGACACCCCTGCCAGTGCTGAGATGCTTATACTGCTGCTGGATTCACAAGAATTTTCCAGCCCACTGGCCTGTGATCTTCCTGCATTCGGTGTCATTGCATGTGTTGTGTGAGTCTGAGGAGGATTTTATACATTGCTATGAAGCAGAGCAGACTGGACTGCCCCATGGGTTAAATCAAAGAGGGCACAATTCTTTGGGCAAGTGTAATGTATAAAAACTCAATGCCTGTCCACCTGTTTGGACTCCCCGTGATCCCATAGGACTGAGCAGAACGCCCCAGTGGGTTTCCAAGGCTGTACATCTTTACAGTGGTAGGCAGTGCCATCTTTCTCTCATGGAGTGACTAGTGGGCTCAAACGTCTGACATTGTGGCCAGCAGCCCTATGAATAACTGGGAAGCGAACACTGAGGCAACTGGGAGGAGGACTCTTTTCCCGAACTTAGAGGGAATCTGGAAAGCTGGTATTCCATGGGAGGAAAGCCTCCACTTTGGTCAGTTAAAGTCCAAGTACATGGTCCTGCTTTAAATATCATTTCCACAGATCCTCCCCCTAAAGGTTATGCTGCCTTAAAGTGAGCACATGGTTGATTTATCTCCCTACAGAAGCAGACACGATCCTTCTCTCTCTTCCCCTCCTTGTACCTTCCCCCAGTGCAGGTATGAGGTTTCCTCACCTGTGAGTTCAGGGACCTTAATGTAGATACCACCCACCTTGTGACACATGTAACGACTGAATATGCATGTGTATGGCTACCTATAAATGTCCCAAGATAGTAAAGACTGCTCTCTCCTCCCTATCTTCTCCCACCAAGAGGACTGAGGTGAGCATGCTACCATACAATGTGTCCGACTGTTTTATTCTCTCTCCTACCTTCCCTATTCTCTGTGACTTTACTATGATATTTATATATTATAACCATACCATTGCACCTGCGGACCCTGCGGTTGTTAGAGGCTGGTTTCCTCTAGCAAATAACCCTTTTCGAAACCAGGGTTCCTTCAGGCCAGGGCTAGAGAGACAGACATACCACCTCCATACGTGTATAGACCTCAGGAACCCTCAAACTCACTGCCATCGAGTTGATGGTGACTCGTAGAGACCCTACAGGACAGGGTAGCATAGCCCCTGTGGGTTTCAGAGACAGTCTGCGGTAGTGGCATCATCTGGTGTCAACTTGAGAGGATTAAGAGTGAAGGGGTGGAGTTTAGCCTGTCAATCAGGCCGCAGCTTGATGACCTCATTTGGAGGTGCTACAGAGATAAATAACTCACTGGAGTTGGGACACAGAGACACTCCCTGTGAGACATTCCTGTGGACAAACCACATGGAGACACGCTGATGGAGCCAGAGCCCTGGAGCTGGAGGAGCCACGTGCAGACCCACGCCAGTGCTGAGATCCTGCTACTGCCACTGGATCTGCAAGACTTTCCACCCACTGGCCTGTGAGCTTCCTGCATTTGGCATCATTGCACGTATTTGGTGAGTCTGAACAGGACTTTAGAGATTGGTATCGGATATATGGGCTAATATAGGACTTATGGACTTGATCTGGACTGGGCTGGAATGTTTTCTTAACGTACAATTGCTCTTTGATATAAAGTTCTCTCTTACACACATATTAGTGTCTATGAATGTGTTTCTCTAGTCAACCCGGACTAACCTAGTCACAACACACAGTCACTCTTTAAAGAAGTAGAGCCCGTCTTTCTCCCAAGGAGTGGCTAGTGGTTTCAAACTGCCCACCTTGCCCATGGCAACCAAACTTGTAACCACTTTGCCACCAGGGCCCCTTGATTAGGTCTAGATGAAAGCTAGGTTGAAAAACAGTGGCTTTGGGAGGAAGAAGAAATGGGGAGCTGTTATCAGGGGCTCAAGTGGGAAAAGAATGCTTTCAAAATGATGTCGGCATATGTGCAAATGTGCTGGACACACTGGAGGAATGTATGGATTGTGATAAGAGATGTTAGAGCCCCCAATAAACGTATTTTTTAAAAAATAAATTAAAAGAAAAGAAAAACGATGGCTTTACATTCTGGTATTCTTGTAAAACACCATAGTAAAAGTGTCTACGATTTTACAGCATTACTTTTTGACTCACCCTTGCTTTGTGCGTGCGTGAATGTTTGCTGTTATCTGAGCTTTGGGGGAGCAATGGGTGAGTGGTACTCCTGCAGGCTGCAGGCTGGGAGGGGGGATGGGTGTCAGGAAGCCCAGTCACCATTAGTCAAAAGCAAAGACCAGGCTGATTCGAGAAAGTCAGGGTGTATTCCTGCAAGTGCCTGCCTGGAAGCAGCCTGGCTTCTCCTCTGAGCTGTCTCAAAATCCGAGCAAGATTGTATACCTTCAACAGGTGTGGCAGGAGCAAAAGTTTACAAGGACCACAGGAAGCGACCAGCAGGTTTTCACAAAGATCACAGAATACAATTGATCAAAAGTCTGTTTTGCTATAGTTATTGGGAAATTATCTACACCTACATTTCGCCAGGGGCCTTTAAAACGCCATCCCCTAAAGCTTCAAGCTCCTTTATTTAAATTGGAGCGAAGCCTCGGTGCTTTGAATGGTGGAATGCTTCCCTTTCAGCAATTTATCTCAATGCCCTTGCTAGCCTCCTTCCTGAGTCAGGACATCGCTGCTAATTAAGCTTTAAAGAAAATTTTTTACTGCAAGGGAGGGCTGTCACGTTTTGGATTTTTAATGAGCTAAATCTTAAGTTACGCTATATTTCTAGTATTTTGCCTACTAGCGGGCTCGTTCACCCGCTCTATCTGTACCAAGCAGAAAGCCCCCAGACAGAGCCTTAAAATATACCTTTCTGGGGAGAGATTATTTTGAGCTGAAACCTAAATGATCCATCAGCCAGTCACTCGACCGCCCAGGGCCTCCGTTGTTCCAACGGAGACGGAGGAAGTTATAAAACGAGGTAAGTTGTGAAACGGGGACTCTCGGGACTCGCCCTCGGTGTCTGCAGGGAGGGCTCGGAGCCCCTCGTTGCGTGCAGCAGTGGGTTACACATCAGCAGTTGCACCCGGCCGGCTGCTCTGCGGTTGGAAGATGAGGCGCTCTGCTCCCATAAAGACTTACAGCCTCTGACACTCAAAGGGGCAATTGTACTCTCCCCGCGGGGTCGTTTTGATGATGGCGAGAGAAAGGAGACCCTAAGGACTCGGTGACCAGCCTCAAACCGCAGATGTGCAGACCGCCTGGACACCGGACTTGAGACTCGCTGGGTTTGCGCCTGTGCGCACGCGCAGACCCAGGCAGCGGTTTCCCCGTGCTCCGGGACCACAACTCCCAGAAGGCTCCACGACCCCACCACCGCCTGAGTCCATCCTGCGCCAAGGCGCACGCGTGGACTCAAGTCCCGAGGGACCACAACTCCCAGAGGGCTTCACGTTCTCGCCACCTGCTGGGATAGCTGTTCTGCGCCGGAACGCACGCGTGGACTCAGGCTTCCCAGGAACTACAACTCCCAGAGTGCTTCGCTTTCTCCCAGCTGCCGCTGCCGAGGCCAAGATGGCGACGAGTAAGTGCCGGTGTTGCCGACTCGGGGGAAACGGGTAGTTCTGGCAGCCTCCGGAGGATCGGGAGAGGGGGGCAGGTGGAGCGACTGTTAAGATAGTGGGGTCGGCGTCACGGGAGGACGTGGAGGTCACCCAGGGGCTTCTCCGGTGGGGGTGGCACGAGGGTTAGAGGTCAGCGCGGGCAGTCCCGTATGGGTGACCCTCCTCTCCCCGCTTTGCAGAATTCACCACCTTCCTCAAGAATGCCTGGGCCAAGGAGCCGGTGCTGGTCGCGTCCTTCACCATCGCTGGCCTCGGTGTGTGAGTGCTCCCCAACGAACGTCCATGCCCCGCGCCAACGTCTACCCTTGCTCCCGCAAGGCTCCATGTTAACCCCAGGTTCCACCGCCCCCCACAAACGTTCCATCCTCACCCCGGATCCTGTCCCTCCACAAGCATTGCGTCCTTAACCAAGATTCCATCGCCCCACAAACACTCCATCCCTATATCAGACGCCATCGTCCCACGTACATTCCATCT
>NW_022104553.1:18007233-18009151 GCF_000313985.2 Echinops telfairi | reverse complement strand
CCTTGTGGTTAACAGCCCAATGCTCAACCACCATGCCACCCTGCGTTCTAGGAAAACACCCTATCGTGCCTGTGCTATGCTGGTGGGTGACCTCTGCACTAGAACAGGGCTGCACAGACCATAAGGAGGGCTGGAATCACAGATGGGGGTGCCCTGTTAAAAATCCCGGTAGGGCAGTGTGTTAAGTGGTCTGCTGAGAGGTCGGTAGTTCAAAACCACCAGCCCCTCAAAGGGTGAAAGATGAGGCCGCCTTGCTCCCGTGAAGGGGGCACCCTTGAAGTCCTCTAGGATTGGGCGGGCCCTAGCAGAGAGGGGTCTCTGGTTTTGAGTGGGAGAGTGCTCCGCGTGAGAAAGATCTGGTGGCCTGCCCCCAGGGGGGAGGACAAACCAGACCTGGAAATCCGGTGGGGCCGCCCTGCTGTTTAAAAACGTGGCCCCTGTCCCACCGCACCATGGGTTGATGGAGACGCTTTGGGTCGCCCAGATCATGGCGTGCCCTGCGACGTTCTTCATGCCACGTGGTGTGAACGCCGCCTGCCTCCAGGCGATGCCCATTTGTAGCGGCCCCAGAGGACGGAATAGAACTGGCCGCGGGGTTTGTTTCTAAGACTCCGTGGTGATGCAGCAGTCGGCCTCCACCGCCCGCCTTGTGGTTAGCAGCCCAGCCCTTACCGCCCCCCTCCCTGCCCTGGATCATCTCACCCCCCTCTCCCCACAGCTATCACCCTGCCCCTGTGCAGCCCCTACATGAAGTACGCCAGCATGATCAACCAGGCCACGCCCTACAGCTACCCAGGTGAGTGGCGGTGGGCAGGGTCCTCGGAGCCAGCCCCCCTGGCTGGGGGAGTGGGAGTAGAAGGGGCAGCGGCCCGTGGGGAAGGTCCCCTCCGCCCTCCAGCATCACTGAATGGACCCCACAGTGACGGGCATGGTTTGGGGCTTTCTTTGTCTTCTTGGGTGGGGATCTGCCTTTGAAAGTGTTTTAGCAGCGCTCGCAGACCTGGAAGTCACCCTGCCCGAGTTCCTGCCGTGGGGCAGGCTTTCCCTTCCTCCCTGGTGGTGCAGAGGTTACGTGCTCTGCTGCCACCTGGACGGCCAGCATTTCCAAACCCAGGTCCGTGGCGACGCGTGAGAAAGGCCCGGTGATCTGTTCCCCCAAAGACAAAAACCGAAGCCAAACTCACGGCCACTGGGCGTCCCGGCTCATAGCAGCCCTCTGGGCCAGCCTGGGACTGCCCCCTGTGTTTCTGGGACTGGGTGGCTTCTCAGGAGTGGACTGCGTCTTCCTCCCCGGTGCAGCTGCTGCTGCCCCTCGCTGAGCTCACCGCACCCAAACACTCAGCCATCTTCAAGTTGATTCCAGCTTCTAGCGACCCGGCAGGGTTTCCATGGCTACAGATCACCCCTGCAACAGACAGCCTGGTCTTTCCCAAGCAGCTGCTGGGTGTGAACCGCTGGCCTCCCAGTGGGTCCAGAGTTTGCCTGACAGCACCACCAGGTGCAGCCTGGGCTGTCCCGTGGGGCACAGACAGGGGCGCTCAGGGACACCCATCTCTGAGACCCTCACGGTTGCTGTCTGTGACTGGCTTCCTGGTCTCCGTCCCTGGTTTTCCGCATCTCTGTCCCCTTCCTCACCCCTGGGTCCTGTCTACCTCTCAGTCCGATGACCACCCACCCCGCCCCGCAGAACTGCGCTGGCCTCACCGCCCCCTCCCGCCCCACAGTGCCCCTCCGGGACGACGGGAACATGCCGGACGTGCCGAGCCACCCTCAGGACCCGCAGGGCCCCAGCCTGGAGTGGCTGAAGAAACTGTGAATGCCCGCCCGTGCGGTGGCCCAATAAAGACCTGGAAACCAGCCCCTGCTCCCGCGTGTGCCGTCCATCGGCCGTACGACGGCTGCGAAATTGGGGGGGGGG
>NW_022104553.1:18004353-18006838 GCF_000313985.2 Echinops telfairi | reverse complement strand
CAGTGATCTGCCCAACCCCAGCCCTTCCACCCACCCCGAGCCCCCCACCTTCCCTGCGTCTCTCCCAGGGCCCACCTTGCCTCCCAGCCTCTCACCTGCACAGGGGTCAGCGTACTACCTGTCCCCCGACGTCCATCCCGGGGTGCCCGACGCCTCTTCCGCCCACTGGGCCCCTCTCCAGCCACTGGGCTGCTGGACTCGGGGACTGCGGGAGTCCTTCTGGGCGGGGTCAGCCCCTCTTTCTCTGGCGGCTCGTTCTCAGCATTTCCTGGGGTGGGGGCATCTGTGCCCTGGCTGCCCTCGTCCTGGCAGGGGTGTGTGTGTGTGAGTCTTCACTGTGTGTGGCCACTCCCCAGCCCCCCCATGGGGCGGCCCTCACCTCCAGCACGATGGTGAACTGGCCGGCCCGGTAGTCATCCCCGTAGGAGTCCAGCACCCGCATGAGGAACCTGCGTGGCAGAGGGGGTAGGCCACTGTGGGGAAGGCCCCCACAGCATGGGCAGTGCCCCACCAGCAGCAACACAGGCCCCGGACCCTGCCTGGGATGGGAGGTCCGGTCAGTGCAGAGGGGCACTGTGGGCTCCTTTGGGGGCTGCTCTCCCATGGGTGAGAGGCTTGAGCCCACCTCTGTACGGATTCAAGTGACCCTGTGAGAACACTGCCCCTGTGGGTCTCCGAGACCAGGACCCTGCGGGAGGGGCAGAGAGGGATGTGGCGCGCACGGGCTTGTAACCAGGCCTGAGCTGCTGGCTCTATGGGTGGAGCACCCACCATCCCCCTGCACCCTGCCAGCCCTCGGCTCCACAGGGAGAGGCCGGGGAGGCGGGCTGGGGCCGAGTGGCAGGGTTACCTCCGTTCCTGCTGCAGCCTCCGCGTTATCCGCTGTACCTGGTGGAGTCTGTTCAGGACCCGCTCATTCACCTGCGAGGAGGTGGGAGAAAACACGCATCGTTGGCCTTGTCCCTGCCCTCCACCCGTCCACTCTGTAATTTTGCCAAAAGGTCAACTCAGCCACAGTGTCAGCCGCTACCGTCAGTCTGGTTCCTTTTTTGTCTTTTAAGAGTGTAGGGAACTATTTTTTGAAAGAGTCCGAGCCGGGCTGGCCCCGAGGTTAAAGTGCTCGACTGCCAACCAGAAGGTAGGTGAGCTGAAACCAACCGGTGAAACCAACCGGTCTCTCCTCGGGAGAGTGCTAAGGCAGTCTGCTATGTCACCTGATGGGGTACGTGGGTCCTCGGACCCTACAAGGCAGTGGTTCTCAACCTTCCTAATGCGGTGACCCTTTCATACAGTTCATGTGATGGTGACCCCCCAACCATAAAGTTACTTTCATTGCTTCTTCATCACTGTCATTTTGCTACTGTGATGAATCGGGCGGCTCCTGTGAAAGGGTCCTTCCACCCCCCAAAGGGGTCGCGCGACCCACAGGTTGAGAACCGCTGCTATAAGGCATGAGAAACAATGCCAGCTAACATGAGCCTCGCCAAGGAGAAGCATCAACATTGGGGGTGAGTTCATTCAACGTGTGGCCACAAGCAGCAGGCTACCTTGTCAGCTGGTGATTTTGTAAGGTCCACAGGTGAAGCCAGAAATAGCCAAATGGCCCTGGCCAGAAGAGAGGTGCCCCTCCCTTGGCGTACGTCGACATTTCCGCTTTGGAAACCCGGTTGGGGGCACTTCTACCCTGTCCTACGGGGTCTCTACCCTGTCCTACAGGGTCCCTGTGAGCCGGAATCCACTCGACAGCAGTGGGCCTGGTATGGGGTGTTTCCATGGAAGCTTCCGAGCAGGAGAGCACTGGGTCACGTGGGAGTGTTGAGACTGCAGCGGCTGACGCTGAACAGACGTGTTGAGAGGATGGGGACGAACGGACAGGTGAGGCGCAAGGAGGATCACGACATGTGAGCCGGGCCTCAGAGTGGTGGCTTAGTGGCTGCTAACTGCAAGGTCAGCAGTTCAAATCCCCAGCCGCCCCACGTGAGAAAGGATGCTTTCGGCGCCCGTAAGATCTAAAGCAGTGGTTCTCAACCTTCCTAATGTGGTGACCCTTCAATACAGTTCCTCATGGGGTGGTGACCCCCAACCATAAAGTTACTTTCGTTGCTACTTCGTCACTGTCATTTGGCTACTGTGATGGATGGGGCGACCCCTGTGAAAAGGTCCTTCAACGCCCCCGAAGGGGTGGAGACCCGCGGAGCTATAGTCTCAGAAGCCCCGCAGGGTTGGTGCGACTGTCCGAGCGGGTGGTGCTAAATCGGGTGGGCTCCATGGCTGTGAGTCGGGTCTGGGGTTGGGATGTGAGGCTGGGTGCCCGGGATGTGCGGACAAGCGCCAAAGCCGCAGCAACGGCCCATTCGGACTGGCGGAACCCTGCGGGGCAGAGAACTGTTCCCGGGTTCCCTCTGTCAGGAGCTGCTGGTGCGTTTGAACTGCCAACCACGCAGTCCGCAGCGGCCCAGCGCCCAGCCAACTGCCCACCGGGGTG
>NW_022104553.1:18001187-18002903 GCF_000313985.2 Echinops telfairi | reverse complement strand
CCCTCAGACCAGGAGTCCTGACCCCCAGTCCTCCTCATCCCTCAGACCAGGAGTCCTGACCCTCCACCCAGGATGCCCGAGGGCAGGCTGCAGTCCCTCAAAGACCCCTATTTGGGAAAGGGGGCTTGTCCCAAGGTAAAGCAGAACAGTTGCACGAACTACAATTTCCGTCAGCCCTTTAGCTAAAACCAGAAGGGGCTGCCCATTTGCAATCGCAAGGATTCGTAGTTTTCTGAAAGGCTTAGTCACTTACCCTTCCCTCTGTTCCAGCTCCATCTCGCTCCCCGCTCCACACGCCTCAAGCTTGGAGACTTGCAACCCTTACAGGGGTCTATGAAGGCGTTCAGAAAACTACCTGTCCCATCAGGCGCCGCGGGTACGGAAGCGCCCGACAGCCAATGCCTCCTGGGAGTTGTAGTTTCCTGTGTCTGGTGTCACCTCGCCACCTCCTCCACCCCCGAGTCCTGGCTCAGAAGCCTCCCTCTCCCGCCTAGCGCCAGCACCAGTCCTCTGCGTTGCCGCTGTCTTTCATTCTCGCCTCCACACTGTCGTCCAGCGACGGCGATCCTCCGTGTACCACACTCGGTCGACGGCGGACCGTGAGCCCGCTAAGCCCCTTTCCGCTTTCCTGCTCTCCCCGTTCTGAGCCGAGCAACGCCTCCCAATAAAGTTGTTGTTTCAAACGCGGCCGAGCACGTCGCGGGGAGGTGACCAATCAGAGCGCGGCTTGCTGGCTAGTCCCTAACGGCGCGGTTGTGAGACGTCATCAGTAAGCGCCAGCCGCTCCTGGGACGCTGCTCTCCTAGAAACCGGCCTGCGAGACGGGAAAACGGTAGGGGTGATGAAGAAGGGGAGCGTGAGGCCAGGCGCCCGAGTCTTGGGAGCAAGGGTGCGTGGGGACGGGCGCGTCTTTGTAAACGGGGTCGTTTTCTTGTGCAAAGTCAAGGGCTCCTACGGCGTTGCGGCTCTGGGAATGAGGCTGGAGCAAGCGTTGTTCCCTGAACCGCTGACCTTTCCGACGTCGGCTCATAGCTTAAGCCATTGCGTATCACCGCTATCGAGTCGATTCTGCTCATGGTGACCGTCCAGGCCGGAATAGAGCCGCCCCATAGGGCTTCCGAAACCGAACTTCTGTGGGAGAAGACTATCGCATCTTTCTCCCAGGGAGCAGCTGGTGGGTTTGAACCACAACCCCTGAAGTTAGCAGCCCAATGCCGAACGCCCTGCGCCACGAGAACTCAAGGACCCTAGGGTAGCCACGGAGGCCGCGTGGTACGTGGATCACAAGTGACTTCACGTTCACAAAAGCACCCCTGACCTCTGAGGAGGTGTTGAACCAAGAAAGAGGGGGTGTGGCGAGGCTTTTGTGCTGGCTCCCCCTGGAACTGGTTCGGACTCAGAGCGACCCCGTGTGGGACAGAGTAGAACTGCCCCCATGGTGTTGCTGATGCTGGAAATCTGTGGGAGCAGATGGTGTGGTGTGCCGCGGACTGGCTGGGTAGGCTCGCACGGCCAGGCTTTAGGTTGATCGCCAGTCCATAAGCTCATTTCCGGTGCAGGGCCCATTCCTGTAGGCTAGGTTGGGCTACATACCGGCTCACTCTAGTTGGACCCTCTGCTGTGCATTTGCCGTCCACTCTGACTCCCAGGGACCTTAGGCCAGAGGAGAGCGACTCCATTGGTTTCCTGGAGTGTGAATCTTGGCAGAAGCAGACT
>NW_022104553.1:17998719-18001087 GCF_000313985.2 Echinops telfairi | reverse complement strand
GGCTCCCACAAGAGGGAGGTGGCTTTTCAGCTCACAGAAGTCGAGGTGAGAGGTCCGGGCCAGCACAGCGCCCAGGCCCTTCCTTTCTCCTTGTTCAGCCATCTACTCCATGGTCCCAGGTGACTGCTCCAGCCCCTGCTGGCCAGCACCACCCTGGCCCGCCAGCAAAGCCAAGGCTGGAGGGGAAGGGAGGGCACAGTTCTTGGGGGTCAGGATGTGAGTGAACCCCTGAGTCCCAGGAGGCTGCAGGGGGAGAGACTCAGTGCTTCTGGACACACAGCTCACGACCCCACAAACACCCTGCGGTCACCGCTGCTTCTGGAGCGCAGGCCAGGCCTTGGGGACTGGAAGTGACCCACGTGGCCTTTGCACGGAGACCTCCAGGGGCAGTTGAATTCTCACCTGCCTGGCAGGAGACCCAGGGCACCCCCGCCCCTGCCGCAGCCCCCAGCCACTGTCCGTGGAAACCTGCAAGACTGGGCCCAGGCAGCCCGTGTCCCAGTAGCAGCTCCTGGGCTCTTCTTGGCTCGCGGTTCCATCTGCAACCAGTTGGGGGGCAACAGGGGCCACTGTGCACATGGCACTGTGCTCAGGGGCCTGACTCGGGAGCCGTAGCAGCAGTATCAGGGCAGGACCACCGATGGATACGGCCTTCATCCCAGGAGGCCGTGTGTGTCTGTGCCTGTGTGGAGAGACCCCCCACCCCCACCCCCGTGCCCTTTTCCTCATCAGGCCCCTCCCCTCTGTCCACCTCAGACATCATCAGTTTCCGTCCTCGTCCCCCCACCCCACCCCACCCCCCGCCCTCTGGGGTGATTTCTTCTAGAGAGCTGTAAGAATCAGGTGAGGGTGGATCTTGTCAAAACTGCATCTGGCTGGAGACCCACAGCCCATCTGTAGACAACTGGACATTCCCTCACAGAAGGGTCGTGAAGGAACAAGCCAGCCAGGGTGCAGTATAGCACCAACGAAACACACAACATTCCTCTAGTTTTTTAATGTTTTCTCTCCTCCCACCACCCCCCACCCCCCAACTATCATGACCCCAGTTCTACCTTACAAATCTGGCTAGAACCGATCAGATCACAATGATCGACATACAACCCCACCCCCCAGGGAGACAAACAACAGAAATGTGGGTGAAGGGAAACAGTGGCCCGTGTAAATGTGAAAGTAAATTATCAAGGGTTCAAGAGGGTGGGAGGGTGGGGAAAAAAGAGGAGCTGATCCCAAGGGCTCAAGTAGAAAGAAAACGTTTTGGAAATGATGATGGCAACATCTGTACAAATGTGCTCGATACAGTAGATGTGTGGATTGTTATAAGAACTGTAAGAGATCCCAATAAGGTGATTTATTAAAATAAAATTTTAAACACTGCTTCTGGATATCTGGGGTGGAACTGGGATGAATCTGTTGGAAGCCCTGATGAAGAAGGAGCAGGAGTCCCAGGGGAGAGTCCTGCCGGGAGCACAGAGGGCTTGGTTGGGACAGGACTTGATGTGACCGGGGTCTCTCTCCCCCACAGGCCTCAGGATGTCCCTGGCAGACGAGCTCTTGGCTGACCTGGAGGAGGCAGCTGAAGAGGAGGAAGGAGGGAGCTATGGGGAGGAGGAGGAGGAGCCGACCATCGAGGACGTGCAGGAGGAGACGCAGCTGGACCTCTCGGGGGATTCGGTCAAGAGCATCGCCAAGCTATGGGACAGCAAGATGGTAAGAGGGAACCATGACTCCCAGGCCAGCTCTCCACAAAAGGCCCCGGGGGAGTGTGGGGAAGGAGTACAGCAGCGTTTCCTTGGGGACAATCCCCGGCTTCTGACCCCTGTCTCCCTACCCGACAGTTTGCCGAGATCATGTTGAAGATTGAGGAGTACATCAGCAAGCAGGCCAAAGCCTCCGAAGGTCATTCCTCTCCTCCCTGGCTGTGCGGCCGTCCACTGGGGCCCCTTGGCGCTTTTATTACTTGGGGTGTGAACGCCCTGCAGAGCAGTTCTGCTCCGCCACAAATGGGGTGGGGGGGACTCGAAGGCAGTTGGTTTAGGTGGGGTTTAGGATCTGAGTGTGTGAGGAGGAGACTCAGGTCAAAGGTGATGGCTGATAAGCTCAGGGGTTTTGTGTTGTTTCTGTATTTTTATGGTGGAAATGTTTGAGGATGGAGGGTGGCGAGGGTGGTGGGTACTAAAGGGCTTCACAAAGCTCGTGGGGAGGTGGAAAGAAAAGCTACTGGAATCCCCCTCTCCCCCTTCTTGAAGTTCCTCCCATCTGTGTGAGTGTTCTCAAAACCATCGGTTGCCCACTTCATGTGGGTGATTGAACAGGGTGTGGGTTCTCCCTCGGCCAAGCCCACCACGATTCCATCTCCCAGTGACCC
>NW_022104553.1:17963902-17998264 GCF_000313985.2 Echinops telfairi | reverse complement strand
AGTGAGTGGGGATAACCAGACCGCAAGCCCCGCCCTCCTGTCCATGCCAACTTATAGCAACTTGATAGGACGCTACCGGTAGAACTGCGCCCGTGGGGTTTTCCAAGACTTTAGGTCTTGGCAGGTGCAGAGAGCCCCCTCTTTCTCCCCTGGATAAACGGCTGGTGGTTTCAAACGCCAGACCTTGCAGTGAGTAACCCCGTCCATAACCCATGACACCACCAGAACTCCTCGCTAGCGGGGGCCACAGTGGCCCCCAAACAGTCACTCGCCCCACATGTGAGGGGAGAGGCAGGAGCCGGGCCACCGTCCTGTCCACACGGCCCTGCTGCTGTGTCAGGACGGCTCCCACAAGAGGGAGGTGGCTTTTCAGCTCACAGAAGTCGAGGTGAGAGGTCCGGGCCAGCACAGCGCCCAGGCCCTTCCTTTCTCCTTGTTCAGCCATCTACTCCATGGTCCCAGGTGACTGCTCCAGCCCCTGCTGGCCAGCACCACCCTGGCCCGCCAGCAAAGCCAAGGCTGGAGGGGAAGGGAGGGCACAGTTCTTGGGGGTCAGGATGTGAGTGAACCCCTGAGTCCCAGGAGGCTGCAGGGGGAGAGACTCAGTGCTTCTGGACACACAGCTCACGACCCCACAAACACCCTGCGGTCACCGCTGCTTCTGGAGCGCAGGCCAGGCCTTGGGGACTGGAAGTGACCCACGTGGCCTTTGCACGGAGACCTCCAGGGGCAGTTGAATTCTCACCTGCCTGGCAGGAGACCCAGGGCACCCCCGCCCCTGCCGCAGCCCCCAGCCACTGTCCGTGGAAACCTGCAAGACTGGGCCCAGGCAGCCCGTGTCCCAGTAGCAGCTCCTGGGCTCTTCTTGGCTCGCGGTTCCATCTGCAACCAGTTGGGGGGCAACAGGGGCCACTGTGCACATGGCACTGTGCTCAGGGGCCTGACTCGGGAGCCGTAGCAGCAGTATCAGGGCAGGACCACCGATGGATACGGCCTTCATCCCAGGAGGCCGTGTGTGTCTGTGCCTGTGTGGAGACACCCCCCACCCCCACCCCCGTGCCCTTTTCCTCATCAGGCCCCTCCCCTCTGTCCACCTCAGACATCATCCACAAGTTCATCCGGGACAAGTACTCCAAGCGGTTCCCCGAACTGGAGTCCCTGGTGCCCAACGCCCTGGACTACATCCGCACGGTGAAGGTGAGGGGGGAGGGCGGGGGGCCGCGAGCCACCTGGGGGCCGCCCTTACCCACGTGCTGAGGACCCCTGAGGACCCCACTTGACTGGGGCCCACGGCAGCCCGGGTGGGTCGAAAGACAGCTGCGCCGCTCCCACAGCAGGTCAGGGCTCCGAACTGAGTGAGGGGGTTGTGCCCCGGCCCCAAGGCGGATCCCACTGTGGGCGCAGCTGCATCCGTCCATGACTGCCAGACCGCTGGGGATCACAGCCCGGCCAAGTGGACTCACCCTTTGTGGAGAGACAGTTCAGTCCAAGACAGGACCGCCCGGGTTTGGAATGGTAGACACCTCAAGCTGCCTTAAGTGCTGCCGCGTGAGCGGCTCCAGACAACAGAAGGGGTCCCCTAGGAGCCCCCGAGCCCGAATGTCCACCTCGGGCTCAGCCGGGTCGATTCTTCGGTCATGCTTGGCTGCTGCTGGTCCTTGGCTCTGGGGTTGCTTCCTGGCCTGTCCTACAGGACTCGGACCGCCAGGGGACGGCTGGTGGTTGTGTTGTGTGAACTTGCCCTCCTCTTTGGGTCACGGTTTACAGAGCCCGCTCACTCCCCGATCCACCGCTCCTACACGGTTTGTTTTTCGACAAGCCTGCACGCCCCACAGGGTGACAGCCCTCTCCTTCCTCCCCGGGCTCCCCTGTCCACGGGTCCACCCTGCCTGTCATAGGAGCCCTGGGGGCATAGTGCTCACATGTGGGGCTACAAGAAGTGCCGCAAGGCCAGCAGTTCGAAACCACCAGCCGCTCCGAGGGAGAAAGAGGGGACTGTCTACTCCCGTAAAGAGCGACAGGCCTGGAAGTCCACAGGGGCAGTTGTGCCCCGTCCTGTAGGGCCGCACTGGGTGGGCATCGATGCAATGGCCGTGAGCTTCCGTGCCTGCCAGTCTTGGCGTCTGGGGCAGATGCTGCTGCCAGTGGTTTGGTGTGGCTGGTGGCTCCTCATGGGTGTGAGTGTTCGCTGAGTGGACTGGTGGGAGAGCCTGGGGAGGAGTCAGGTGGGAGGGCGGAAGGTGTCCCTGTGTGCCCCCCCAGCCCACCTCCTGCCTTCTCGCCTTCCACCGGCTAGGAGCTGGGCAACAGCCTGGACAAGTGCAAGAACAACGAGAACCTGCAGCAGATCCTGACCAACGCCACCATCATGGTCGTCAGCGTCACCGCCTCCACCACCCAGGGGTGCGTGCACAGCAGGGAGCAGCTCCCAGGCCGGCTGCTCACCCCCTATCCGGCGAAGAGGACCTCAGGGTCCTAGTGGCAGGGAGGGGGCAGGCCCTAGGTGACCCACATGCCTGTCCCGGGCACAGGGCCAGTCACAGCCGTGTGTAGGTGGAGTTCACACACTCACACGGCCAGCTGCCCACTCACATGCAGGTGCGTGCACACACGTGGGCAGCATGGACTCCGAAAGCTCACGAGAACACGGGTTAGCTCAGCCCGCCCTCCCTCCAAGGCCTTTCTGCAGCCCTGCAGACACACACGTGCGCCCGTGTATGCACAGCGAGCAGAGGGATGTCCGAGGCCCATCAGGTGGGGCGCCAGGGAGGGCGTTCCGGTTCCCCCTCCCATGCCGCCCGCCTCCCCCCGTCCCCCAGGCAGCAGCTGTCGGAGGAGGAGCTGGAGCGGCTGGAGGAGGCATGCGACATGGCCCTGGAGCTGAACGCCTCCAAGCACCGCATCTACGAGTACGTGGAGTCCCGCATGTCCTTCATCGCCCCCAACCTCTCCATCATCATCGGGGCCTCCACCGCAGCCAAGATCATGGGTGAGGCAGGCACGCCCCATGGGGTGGGCGGGTGGGCTGACCTGCCGTGCGTGCATGCGTAGTGAAGTCCCCAGGTGGGGCAAACACTCAAGTGCTTGGCTGGTAACTGCAAGGTCGGTGGTTCAACCCCACCAGCTTCTCCCTGGGAGGAAGAGGAGGTGGTCTGTTCCCTTCAAGTATCTGAGACCCTCAGAAGCCATTCTCCCCCACCCCTGTGGGGCCCCAGGAATGCATAAAGGAGACTGGAAGAAGTGACTGTTGGCAAAGAATATCGAACCCCAAATGTGAGAGGCAGAGAGGTCTGAGCTGTGCCCCTCGGGGCCCCTGGCCTTCTTCTCCCTGTCCTGCTGCAGGCGTGGCTGGGGGCCTGACCAACCTCTCCAAGATGCCCGCCTGCAACATCATGCTGCTTGGAGCTCAGCGCAGGACGCTCTCGGGCTTCTCGTCCACTTCGGTGCTGCCCCACACGGGCTACATCTACCACAGTGACATCGTGCAGTCCCTGCCCCCGGTGAGGCCCCAGCCGCGCTGCCCGAAGCAGCCCGCTCTGCCCGGGCCGTGTCTTAGTTGCACGCCCTTACTGTTAGGTGTTGCCAAATTGGTTCTGACTCGGCAGAACAGCACAGTGTCAGTCCCGCTAGACCCCGAGTCAGTCCGTCTCATTGGAGGGGGGGGGCTGGCCTCTTGTTCGTTGCTCTCCTACTTCCTCCAAGAAGCAAGTCCTACTCCAGGGACCAGTTCTTCCTGAGAATACCTTCCCACAACCTGGGACCAGTAAGCCTGGTCTGTCGTTTCTTCAGTTTGAATTTTTTCCACGTCCTGCCCCTCCCCAGAGCCCCCTGGGATCTCTTTCAGAGCTTTGGGCACTGGTCATGGGGCACCATCTGGTTCCCCCAGCCTCTGAGTGCAAACGGAAATCCTTTATTATGCATTGCTGCAAAGTACAGCACCCTCCTGCCCTTATTGTCAGGATGGTGTGCACTGAAGGAGCCCTGCACCCAGCAGACCCTGATGTTTGTGGCATTGTCCCTCCCTGAGGGTCTCCCTCCCTGAGTGTGCCCCCTCACCTGGCTGTCCCAAGCTAGATCAGGCACAGGGTGGCTACAAGCAAGGGTCCTGGTCCTGGGGGCAGACTGGCTGCTGGGGAAGGAATCTGGCCCTGTAGCTGACCAGGGGGCCATTGCCTGAGCAAATGCTATCCCTAACTCTCCTGGAACGAGGAAGAGGGACCCCCAAGGCTGTAGCCACCTGGGGACAGATTTGGCTCTGAAAGCTGGAAGTAGCAGTAGTGTAGTTACAACTGGCAGGACGTCCTGGATGTCCTGCCCCCTGCCTGTCCATCTGTCCAGCTGGCCGGCTCACATAGGCCCCGCCTCCCTCTCGCGTTCCTTTCCCCCAGGACCTCCGTCGGAAGGCAGCGCGGCTCGTGGCGGCCAAGTGCACACTAGCAGCGCGAGTGGACAGCTTCCACGAGAGCCCGGAGGGCAAGGTACGCTTGCGTGCTGGGGAGAGGGAGGAGAGGGGCGGGGCGTCTGCAGGCCGGCCTGAAGGCTGCCAACCGGGAGGAGGTCGAGGGTTCCCGCCCTCCAGCATCTCAGACCGCATGGATGAAGGACATAGGTGAACAGAAGTTCATAGTTGCGGGAGGTGGGGGGTGGGGCAGGGTGGCTCGCACCTACCCAGTTCACAGGGAAAACAAGGTTTCAAAGATTTCGATGGGAGGGAAAATGAAGGAGCCCGTTGCGCGCTCGCAGGTGGGCTATGAGCTGAAGGACGAAATCGAGCGCAAGTTCGACAAGTGGCAGGAGCCGCCGCCCGTGAAGCAGGTGAAGCCGCTGCCTGCGCCCCTGGATGGACAGCGCAAGAAGCGAGGTGGCCGCAGGTGCAGCCGGGGGCCTGGGGGGCGGGGCCTGGAGGGGCAGGCAGGCCTTGCAGCTCCTCCCCTGACCCCGAGCTCCGCCCCTTCCTCCCGGTGGTCCACAGGTACCGAAAGATGAAGGAGCGGCTGGGTCTCACGGAGATCCGCAAGCAGGCCAACCGCATGAGCTTCGGAGAGGTGGGCGCCCCCGCCCCGCCAGTACCCTTCGTGTGGGACGCTTAGCTAACGCCACTCATCTCCTGGCCCGCCCCTCCCTGCCTCCCAAGCCCGTCTCTCCCTCTGAGCTGTCCCGGTCACTGTGTGAGACGCACCGAGCCCAGCTAGGAGCCTGATGGTGGCATGGGTTCCGAATTGGGCTGCTAACTGCAAGGTCGGCGGTTTGAAACCCCCAACCGCTCCTGGGGAGAAAGATGAGGCTGTCTGCTCTTCGAAAGGGAGCCTCAGAAACCCACAGGAGCAGTTCTACCCTGTCCTGTGGGTCGCTGTGAGTCGGCAGTGAGCTTTGAGGCAAGTCCGCAGCCCACAGGCGCAGCTGGAAGCTTGTCACCCCGCAGCCTTGAGCCCGGCCCAGGTCCCAGTCATGGCGCCCGCATCCGCAGGGCACGGGCTGCGGGGAGTTCAGGGTTTTGGTGTTCCGGCCTTCGGATTGAGGCAGACCCACCCATGTGCTCACTGACCCTCTTCAGGCCGCCACGTATCATCTGCCTCCCTGGACAGGACCCCCACCACGGTTCACTTGCTGCCTGCCTCCTTTCTGGGGACGGGCTGGTTGTAACTTTATTGTCACTGGGGTGGGAGTTGACAGCACGTGGGTTTTCTGTTCAGCTGTGGCGCCTGGGACTGCGGGGATAAGGGAGAACAGGACTGAGCCCGGCTCATGTAACGGGGTCAGTGTAAACAGGGCCACCCTCGACGGTCACAGAGGGGTCTGCGCCCCAAGCCCGGGGAGGGGCAGCGCCGTAGCCTGACTGCAGGCCCTGCCGCCCCCTGCAGATCGAGGAGGACGCCTACCAGGAGGACCTGGGCTTCAGCCTGGGGCACCTGGGCAAGTCGGGCAGCGGGCGAGTGCGGCAGACGCAGGTGAACGAGGCCACCAAAGCCAGGATCTCCAAGACGCTGCAGGTAACGCAGGGCCGGCCGCACTGCACGCCAGCCAGCACCCCATCCTCCCTGCCCTCCTCAGAATGGGCGGGGCGGAGCCCCCTCGCCCCGCCTGCCTCCCAGGATGGGCAGACCCCATAGGGCAGGCTGGCTAAGGTCCCAGCCCCATCCCCTTCTCCCTGCCACAGCGAACCCTACAGAAGCAGAGCGTGGTGTATGGCGGCAAGTCCACCATCCGGGACCGCTCCTCCGGCACGGCCTCCAGCGTGGCCTTCACGCCACTCCAGGTATGTGCCCGCCCCTGCCCGGGTCAGGCCACGCTCCGTGGGTATGGGCTGCAGCTCTTGTCAGTTAGGTTCCCGGAAGCCCTCCCCCTCCTGCCCTCCTAGACCATCCACCCCGAGCCTTCTGCTTCTGCACTGGGGAAACAGAAGCCCCTGCATGCTGCAGACAGTTAAGCATTCCACTGCCAACCTTCAGGTTGCCGGTTCAAATCCTCCAGCAGCTCCTCGGGGGAGCAATGAGGCTGTGTGCTTCAGCAGAGATTCCCACCCCAGCAAACCCACAGGGGCGGTTCCACTCTGCCCGTGGGGACACTGTGAGCAGGGTGAGCCCACAGCAACGCAGGGTTCTTTCCTTTGGAAAGGCCCGCCTCCAGGCCTGGGTCTGAGCTGCAGGGTGCCCGTGAGAGCCCCCTGGGGCTGCAGTGAGGCCGGCGCCCTGCCGTGTCTACCTGTTGCCCGCCAACTGGAGCCTGGCTGTTCTCAGATGGGGGTAGGGGTGGGTGGGGGAGAATCACCTAAGCCTCCAGCCTACTGACTTAGAATGCCCCACGGTCAGCCAACGGGTAGGGAGGGCAGGGCAGCCCACAGCAACAAGTGAACTACTGTCACACCCCCACAACCCGATAGCCACTTGCTTACACGGGTCTATCAGGCTTTGCTGGGTGGGGCCAAGGGATCACTGCCAAGGCCCCGCCTCCTGTCACTCACCCTTCCTGACCCCCCTTCCTACACACACCCCCCACCCCAGGGCCTGGAGATCGTAAACCCGCAGGCGGCGGAGAAGAAGGTGGCCGAGGCTAACCAGAAGTACTTCTCCAGCATGGCCGAGTTCCTCAAGGTGAAGAGCGAGAAGAGCGGCATCATGTCCACCTGAGGCCCCGCCCCCCGGGGGTCAGGAGAACCCCCCTCCCGGCGTGCCCCGCCCACCGGACTGCAGGGAGCCTTGCGCAGAAGTGCGGCCCCGCCTCCTCGAGTCCAGGTCCCTGCCCGATGTGGGCACAGCTGGTGTTCGTCTTTGCCTTGTATTTGCCCAGCTGGGAAAGGAGATGCATTTGGAAAAAACTTTCATTAAAAGCCTCACCCAGAACCGGTCCTCAGCGAGCGATCGCTTGCCCAGCGCCCAGGGCAGCAGGTGGAGGTATGGGAGCCCCCAGGCTTTGCGGACACCATTTGGGCCTGTGTCTCAGTTTGGGGGCTGGGGGGTGGAGGGCGGTGGGGAGAGGGGCAGCTGTATCCGAAGTTCCACAAGGGGGCGCTGAGCCAACAGGTTTATTCTCGAACAACGTGGAGGCTGCAGTTCAAAAGGCACCAGCTCAGGGGGAAGGCTCTCTCCTTGTCTGCTCTGGGAGAAGGTCCTCGTTTCAACATCTGCGAGCCGAAAATTCCTTGAGAAAAAAAATCTCCATATGCCTTGGCCTCTATTTCCCCCTGGGTCTAGGTCTAGGAGGTTCCCAGCACAGGGACACTGGGGCCCAAAGGGGCACTCTGTCCCCATCTTGTCTCTTGGTGGTACTGAGGTCCCCGTTCCCTCCACCTCCGCTCACTTCTCATTTAAGCACTTGCAAGATAGAAGGGGATGCTTGCCACACCCCCAGGGAAGCACCCCTGATAACCGCTAAGGGATGGGGACCCGAGTAAAGGCTGTTGCATCCCACTCTTACCACTGACTGATCACAGTTGGAGAGACTTAGCCCTTGTATGGCCTTACGGAACTGCTGAGCCACTGGGAATCACGGCCTCCCCAACATGACACAAGGAAGCTTCCAAGAGTTCGAGGGAAAATGGACAGTTGATGGCATCTCCCCCCCACACACACACACAAGAACTGTTTCATGCCCCTTGGTGGGGCACAGCATCCCAGTCAGGTGACATTGGGGCCACCCATGGCCGACACCGGGTCAGGAGCCTGGGCAGAGGGCAGCCAACTGGTGAGCCTGGCTGGTGTGGCTCCCGGGGACAGGTGGCCTCACTCTTCCAAACAATGTGACTTCGCACCCATGCCTCAGGTACTTGTGAGGGCAGCGAGCTTGTGCCCAGGAAGCTCTTGGCTCCTCGTGCACCATTGGGGTCCAGTAACCCAAACCAGAGCCCTCTTCCGGCTTGGTAACAGGAGCAACAGAAAGGATAAAAAAATAAAAAAAAAGAAGCCCTCAGTGAGATGGATTGGCACGGTGCCTGCAACAAGGGGCTCACAGACAGGAGGGCTGCGATCAGACCATGTTCAATCCTGTCGTCTGTGGGGCCACTATGAGTCAAAACTGACTCTGGGCACCTCGTGGGGTTCCAGCCCCCACAATCGAATGGGTCCAAGGGGCGGTTGTGTAATTTAAGGGGTAAAATTAAAGAGACATCAGACAAGATAAAGCATATAAGTGCTCACCTCTAGGACCACCATGACTTCAGGAGCCAAGTCCACATAGAATATATTTCCAATCAAGGCTTATATAGTCTGGGGGGGGAGGCGTGCAAGCCCCCGTAATTATAAGTAACCATATACGTAATAAAGTGGGTTGTACCCTACCCCTAAAGATCCCTGAGTACATTGGAGGAGTAACCTAACACCAGTGCTGGGGCAGGTAAGGGAGAGTGGCTGTCTTCAGAGGCTAGAGAGCAATAACTTGCATCTGCTCCTACAGTTAAAGCTGCAGGCTGCATAGCAATCAGCCACATGCTTGTTAGAGGTAACCTTAAGGTAGCACTACTATGGGAGGATATAGTGGGGAACAGCATTAATTATGAGAATGTGATTAGGACTCATCTCCAACTCACAGGGTGAAGGCCTCCCTCCACCCCAGACACCCAGCCTGCCAGGCTCCTTCAAATATAAGACTAAAAGATTCATCCGTATACACTTCCCGTTCTCGGCTGCCCACAACCTACCAACATACCTGTGGCCCTCTGATGTCAAAGCTGCCTTCCCAGCTCATGGAAGTTCACTGCTCAGCGATCTTGGGGATCTAGAGGATACACTCTCTGTTCTTGACTCTTTTACTAGTAATGAGCTCTCCCCACTCCTGCTTCCGAGGTAGCTCATTTTTTTCTTTACCCAGCGTGATGTCAATCAATGAATCCCATTAACAGACACCAACAACTGAATCCTATCAGGATCTTCCCCACCTTCTCTTATGGCCATCAGGGTGAGGTCCTTTGTGTGTGTGTGTGTGTGTGTGTGTGTGTGTGTGTGTGTGTGTGTGTGTGTGTGTGTGTGTGGTGTTAGTTAGAGACTACAGCTAGAAGAGCCTTGGTAAATAAATTGCTGGCTCTACAGCTTCCCTACTTGACCAAGCATAATGTCTTTTTCCAAAGTACAAGAGCCCAAGTATTCCCATCTTTGCTTCTAAGGAGCACACTGGCTAAACTTCTTCCAAGACAGACTTGTTTGGTATATTGAGTATTCCTCACCAAGACCATAATTCAAATACATAAATTCTCCAGTCTTATTAAATGTCCCGACTTTCACATGCATAGAAGCAACTCAAAATACTGTGACTTGGGTCAGGTACGCCTTAGTCCTCAAAATGCTATCTTTGCCCTTTAACTTGAATAAGTTCTTTTGTGGTAGATGATTCCCGTGCAATATATCATTTGAATTCTTGGCCATGCAAATAAGATGCCTGTAAACCTAATGAGGAGGGGAGATGTGTTCAATTAGGATAACTCTTATACCCTTGCTCTCTTCTGTAATGTAGTGGAAATTCTCGCCCCGGTGCAGGTAATTACCATCCCATTTTGGCAGGAGTTCTCTGTTCTGCCCCAGGAGATGCAAAGTATGTGGAGTCTCCAGCTTACTAGAGGGTGTGAACCAAGCCACCATCCTTTGTTAACATGGGGCTATGGTCTGCTGCAAGGTGAAAACCACCATCCAAGCTCTTCCTGTGTAATCCAGAGCTGTCTCAGGAGCAGGAAGAGGGCTCGAGCTCAGGGAAAAAATGGAAAGCTCTCAAAATAGAATTATGAATAATTCTCTTTAAAACTTTCCGAGTTAAGTGAAAGTTTACACATCACTGTTCAACATTCAACAACTCATGCCCATTCTGAGTGGAGGCCTCTATTGCAATCAAGTCCCTCTACCATTGCTTATCCCACTTCCTCCCCGTTTTCCTGTTTCCATTGGAGTTTTTTTTTTTTTTAAGCCACTGTCCTCAAGCTGATTCTGACTACAGGCCAGAGTAGAACGGCCCCCTTTGGGTTTCGCTCCTGTAAAGATCTATGGGGACCCACTGCCTCATCTTTCTTGTTGCGTTTAAAACAGACCCGGCAGCAGCCCAAAGTTTAGCCCACTGCATCACCAGGGCTCTTTAAATCACTGTGGTGATTCAGGTACCACTGAATCGGTTTAGATTCCTAAGTGACCCCCTCGTACAAGAAGGCAGCACTGCCCCCAATGATTCGCAATCATTGCTATATTGGAATCCACTGTTGCGGGCTGCCCCCTGTCAAGCCATGAACTTGAAGGTCTTCCTCTTTGTCCTGGACCCTTCCCCCACTGTTTTAGCTAGGATCTCTTTCTTCTGATAACATGTCCAAAGAACGTGAGCCGAAGTGCGGCCATCCTCCCCTTCTAAGGACATTCTGCCTATATTTCCACCAAGATCCTTCGCTGCTGGTGTCCTTCCACGGTACCGTCCACGTTCTTCACCCACACCTCAATTCCAGTGCCTAAACGGTTAGACGTGACAAAAGACAAATCCTAATGGACAGGATTCGAATGAGCACACAGCAAGAAGTCTTTGGGGAGGTTTTCCCGGGCGGCGAGATGAGAAGGTGAGAAGGCGATAACGAGATCGGTACAGCGGAATCTAATCTGTGCCTCTTCCGTCTCAGGACTCAGAACGTTGGTGGAAACGGTGGGCCCGGCGGTGGCGTCGCCAGTCGGGGGCGGGGCTAAGACTGCACGCCTCGCGCTTCCCAAGCATCATTGCCCTGTGATTGCCAGTGTCTGGGGCGCTGCCTCCTGCTTCCCTTCATTTAGCAAATACTGAGTCTCAAAGGCATGCCAAAGACAGGTACCTGGAGAAGGACCATGGAGCTGGGTGACAGGGGCAAGCCTACTCGGCTGAGGCAGAAAAGAAACGGAAAGATGCATACCTGCCCAAACCTGCCTACTACACCTTCTTTCACACGCTTTAGGAGCAGGTACCGCCCACTCGGTACGGTATTGGTTAAACGGGATGAGTGATAACAGTGCGGCCCAATTAATGGAAAGGGGAGGGTGTTCCTAGCAGTCTCCTCCCCCCTTGGCCCAACGGTGGTTTTGATTGGCAGATGACCTCAGCCCGGCCCCCGCTTTGAAGGCACCTGTCTGTCTCCCATTAGGTACGCGGCCTTTAACGCCCACTCGCCATGCCTTCCTCTGATTTCCCCGCCCACCTCCAACAGCAGCCAATGACTTGAGGGAAGAATATTTTCTCGTAACCAATTCAAAACGCTTCTAAACTTGACGGACGACTTCCCGCCCCTGATCAGCTTAGCCCCGCCCCCAAACCAATTGGATCGGGAAAGGGGGGCGGATGCACCCAATCAGCACCGCACGGACTTCTTGATTGACGTTCGAGGCCTCGCGCTGGCGTGTTGTGCCCTGAGGCGGGAGGAGGAGGCGGGGCGGAGGAGAAACCCGGAGCCAATCCATGCAGCTTGCGCGGGAGGCCAATCGAACGCCGCGCCCTGGGGACGATTGCCCAATTGCTGAGAGGGGGCCGGCCGTATCCCCGCCAAGAACCAATAGAGAGCCTCACAAGGGCCAGAGCGACGTACAGCGGGATCAATGATAGGCCTATATTGGGAGCTCGGGGGCGGGTCGGCGCCAGAGACGAGAAGAGAGGAGGGGAGGCCTCCTCCGCCGCCGCCATCTTGAACCGGGCCCGGTCAGCTTCCGCGGAGCCATCGGCAGACGCCGCGGCCTCCCTTGAGTCCCGACCCCGTCGTCAGACAACCCCGGGCCCACTCCCCCCATCCCACTTCCGCTTCGCGCCGCTATCGCGTTAGCGCCCGGGTCCGGGGCGCGAGAAAAAGGCGGCGGGCGCTCGCCTCCCCCGCCTGTCGCGATACGCTCCTCAGCGGCGGCGCCAGTTCCTGTGGTGAGAGCGTCGGGCTCGACTGGGCCGGACCCCTTCTTCCCCTCCTCTCCCCCGCCGCCATCGCCCGCCGTCCCCGCGCCTTCCCGCCCTGCCGGCCGAGAGCGCCGCCTGTCGCGACATGGCTCCCCGCCCCCTCAGGAGGCGTCGGCGGCCCCTCGGGGTGCGGAGCCCCGGACCCCTAACCTTGCCGTTCCCTGTGGCGGGGGACTGGGGAGGGAGCGCCCCCTCCTCGCCAGCCCCGGCTGCTTGTGGAGGGAAGGCAGTGCCGGCCCCTCGGCCTCGGAGCCTCCTCGGGGGTCGCCGACGGGACGAGTCCTCTACGTGGGGCCCCCTCCCTCCCGCGGCCCTCCCACTTGGAATATAAGCCACCTCCCTGGACGAAGTGGGGGGCCTCCTCCGTCTCAGGCAGGGGTCCTCGTTGGCAATTGGAGCAGTCATCTCCCACCCCACCTCCCGGACTTCCCTCTTGCCCACCAAGTGCCCAGCGCGTGCGCGGCCCGTCCTGAGCAAGCCCCCGAAGAACTGGGGGTACGCGTCCCTGAGCGACTTCTGGAGACTCAAGGTGTCTCACTGATGGTTCAGAGTCTGCTCCCTCAGTGCCGTCTGGGGATGGTCACCTCCAATCCAGAGGGTCTGCCTGCTTCTGCCCCCACCCCCACCCCGAATGCAGACCCCTCTGTTGGGAGGGGGGGCTCCGTTGTCTGTCTTCAGTGTCCCCCTTAGCAATGGTGCAGTCTCTTGTGGTCACTTCCCGCCCATCCCACTGGAGTTGGTCCAGGTTTGGGGCGATGGTTTTTGGTAAAAGTTAGGGAGGAGGGGTCTATCCCCCACCCCCAGGTGGAGGAGCTGGGGAGTCAGGCCTGTCTTCTGCACACTGGGATCACTGGGCTCCCCGTTTGGGTTTTGGACCCCCAGCGGCCTGCCTCAATGTGAACAGGCTCTCTGAGGATGCTGCCTACACCTCCGTATTGCGGTTGGGGGACTCCTTAAACACCCCTCTGCCCCTTCTGGCTCAGACACCTGGGCCTGTCTGGGTACAACCTCCCACTATTCCAATTTGTTGGGGTGGTAGGGCAGGTGTCCTGACTGCCAAGTTCAGGGGCCTCACCTCTCCCCTTGTGGTACTGGGCTTATGATGCTGCCTCCCCTTACAGGCTCTACACCCCCTGGGTCACGGGGTTTGCCCTCCACTCCCATAGCAGCCCCTTTGGGATGTGACTTCTCAGGCAGGATGAGCAGTCACTCCCTCCCTGTGGATCTGTGGGACACCCAGCTGCCAGAGAGGGGCCCAGGGCTCCTCAGATCTGGGGTATCAATGTCAGGGTGCAGGCTTCCTTACTGTTTGACCTGCTGCTTTTTCTTCCAAGCAAGAAACCCACTTTTGCATTGCTCTCTGTGTGGGTGAGGGTCCTGCCAGACCCTGCTCTAGCCCACTCCTGGATGCTAGTGTCCCCACCTTTGTGTGAGGGCTCCTCCACCCCCTGCCCCAGGCTGATGCTCCTGATACCTGCTGTGGTTGCCCTGTGGGCCAAGGTGGGTAGGCCATGGCACGGGGACAGAACCCACTGTCCTTTCCTTCTCTGGGATCAGGGAGATGCTGGTGAAGCTAGTCCTCAGCCTCAGGAAGGGTCCTCCCAGTCCTGCCTGGGAAGAGCTGCTCCCCTCTGCTCAGGCACCCCACTGTGTGGGCAATGACCACTCCCCAACCACCTGGGTTCCTCTCAGGATTAAGCCTTTTACTGCCCTGGACTACATGTCATCTCCTTGGGATGGTATTTTAAAGGTCTGTCTGCCTTGATTTAAGGAGCCCTGGTGGTGCCTTAGGTTAAGTAGGCAGGCTGCCAACTGACAGGTTGGTGGTTTGAGCCTGCTGTTTGAAGATAGGGGCTCCCTGTGGGGCCATTCTGCCCTTGTCCTGTGGGGTCCCTAGCAGAGGGCTGGGTGTTTTTCTGATCTGGTTTTGGCCCCTCATCACCCCCTGACCCCCTCTTGGTGAAATCGCCTCCTGGCTGAGGGTCTGTGTGTGCAGCCTTCACTGGAAGCGAGCTAGCTCCGGCCCACGCCTCAGAAAGGCTCCCGCCTCAGTGAGCTGCTGGAGGATGGAGGCCAGGGTTCTCCTTCCACCTGGTTCTGTGCTGTGTGTGGAGGGCCCTGTCCAAGGGACAGGCACCCGCTCACTTTGGGGGTGCTGCCGCCACACTCTGAGGAGGTGACACCCTGCCCTCAGAGGGGGCCACCATGTCCCACGTCAGTGACCCTGGAGAGCTTGCTATCCAAGCCCAAGCTGCTGCCCTCACTGATGATGTTGGACTTTTCTCTCCGCCTTGGACCCCTCTGTGGGAGAGGACTCACCCCTCCCCTGAATGACCGGTGGTTCAGGAACCACTAGTCGCTCACTCCTCAGGAGAAAGACGGGGGCAGCTCTACCCTGCCCTGTAAGGTCAGAACTGACTGGCCAACAAGCGTTTGATTTAGGGGTTCTTGACTGTAGGGACTGGGGTGTGAAGGCTTTGCCTGGCGGCTGTAAACTCGCCAGGCAGATTCTCCTGCAGCCCCAGCCCGGCCTCCACTCTGGGCTCCTGTGGGCGCCCCCACAGCCATACACAGGATGAGGCCTTTCTGTACACGGGAGCTAGATTCACTTTGGGGTCCGATTCTTGAGCACTTGGGGTCTGATTCTGAGTGGGCACCACCTCTGGAGCGCCCTGCCCCGGGGCTCCCCTATGTGCCCCCCTGGTGTGAGTGTCAGGGCTGCAGTGTGGCCTGGCCTGGGCTTCAGTCATCAGTCTCCTCCTAGGAGTGGGCCTCAGGGCTGAGTCCTGCTCTGGTGCAGGCTGCGTGGCACTCCGAGGCCCTGCCTGTCTGTCAGGTGGTTGTGGCTAGACAGCTGCAGGGCCTTGGACCCTGCTGTCCCCCTTCCTGGAGCAGGTGTTTTCCTTGTCAGGCTGGGATGGGGCCCCACCGGGGGGTCATGGAGGCACTTTTCTGAGGCAGTATAAGCTCCGGAACCTAATGTAAGGGGCCCTGGTGGCACCTTGACTAAACAAAAGGCTGCTGACCGAATGGTTGATGGTTCGAGCCCACCAGCCACTTTGTGGGAAAAAGACGAGGCTGTCTGCTTCTGGAAGGCTGACAGCCTGGCAACCCAGAGGCTCACTTGGTCCTGTGGGTCTGAACCCACAACAGTGTGTTTGCTTTTCACTAGGGGAACGTTTCAGGTGCCAGCACCACCCAGTGGCACCTGCCTCCTTTTCCACCCTGGGCTCAGTGACTTGAAATCAAAGCTCAGCCCTGTGGGTATGCTGACCACATTGGTAGCCCTGAGCAGCCACAAGTGGGTGGGGCACCATTGTCATCAGGGAGAGCTCTGTTGGGGCTGGCCGGGATGGGCCTCCCCAGGGAACCCCACCTGATCTGTGGTGGGAACCTGGTGGGATGACTCGCTGTGCCAGGGTTCCCTGTGTCACTGGGCTCCTCAGCCGTCAGTCTCCTCCTGGGGGTCGGCCTCGGGGCTGAGGGGTCCCGCTCGGGTGCAGGCTGTGAGGCACTCCGAGGCCCTGCCTGTCTAGGTGGCCTTGGCTCCTCAGCCGCAGGCGCCTTCCCTCTGCATGCACACTGGCTCCTGCTCGTCTCAGGACTGGTCTTCAGTCACCTCTCCCAGAGCCCAATTCTGAGCTCCGTCCCCTGTGCACCATCAACTGTGTACATCGGGACGGTCTCCTGCCCTGCACTAACCTTGTGAGTTAGTGTCACCTCTGGGGAAGGAGACCCCCTTCTGGGCCAGAGGGCTGTGGCTGCTATCATTTGTTCAGGGTCACCCGTGCCTGGACACAGAAGTGCCCACCCCCCACCCCACAGGTTCAGGTCAAGGCAGGTCGGCATGGGCCTGGTCTTGGCATGCTCCTGTTCCCAACCCCCTCCCTCGTCCATGTTTCCTGGGTTGGCCTGGCCAGGAGTGACTGTGTGTCTGTCCCCTGTCTCCCCAGCAGCGTCCGTCCCCAAGAGAGTATGAAGAGAGTGCGTCTGTAGGGCAGGGAAGATGGCGGACAAGCGCAAACTCCAAGGTACTGGGCGGCGCGCTGCCTGCGGACCCCCGTGCACCCACTGGCCTGGCTGACAGAGCTCTCAACGGCCTTTCCCTCCTCTGACCAGGTGAGATTGATCGCTGCCTCAAGAAGGTGTCCGAGGGCGTGGAGCAGTTTGAGGATATTTGGCAGAAGGTACAGAGGCCGGGTCTCCAGGGAGGAGTGTGTGGAGGGGCAGAGGGGCAGGGCCTCTGGGTGTTGGCCAGGGGCAGAGGCTGCCTGTCCAGGCACCCGAGGGGTCCCGCGGAGGAGGGTGGTGGGCACCAGGATGGCCATCACCATGCTGATGCCTGTGTTCTTTGCTCCCTCAGCTCCACAATGCGGCCAACGCGAACCAGAAAGAAAAGTATGAGGCTGACCTAAAGAAGGAGATTAAGAAGCTACAAGTGAGGAGGGTCTGGGTGGGCCAGAAGTCTGTCTCGAGGGCGGAGGGGACCGTGGGAGCCAGCGACGGTGTCTCCAGAGAGACAAGCTGGTCCCGGGCACCTGACGCTCCCTCTGCTCCCCTCCGCAGCGGCTGAGGGACCAGATCAAGACCTGGGTAGCGTCCAACGAGATCAAGGACAAGAGGCAGCTCATAGACAACCGCAAGCTCATTGAAACGGTGGGTGCCTGGGGCACCCAGGAAGGTCCCCACCGCCCACCCTGTCAGCACCTCTCTCACCCCTGCCTTCCCACAGCAAATGGAACGGTTCAAAGTGGTGGAGCGAGAGACCAAAACCAAAGCCTACAGCAAGGAGGGCCTGGGCCTGGCGCAGAAGGTGGACCCAGCGCAGAAGGAGAAGGAGGAGGTTGGCCAGTGGCTCACGGTGAGGGGCTGGGCTGGGGGGTGGGAGGGGAAGGGAACCTTCCTCCCTGCCCCAGGATCTCTGGGTGCTGCTGCTGCCCCCTTACTCTGTGTGTGTGTGTGTGTGTGTGTGTGTGTGTTTCCCCACAGAACACCATCGACACCCTGAACATGCAGGTGGACCAGTTTGAGAGTGAGGTGGAGTCACTGTCGGTGCAGACGCGCAAGAAGAAGGGGGACAAGGATGTGAGTGGGGGGAGCCCAGCACCCGGTGGACCAAAAGGGATGGGCTAGTGGACCTCAGGTGCAGCCTGGGCACCTGTGTGGGCAGCGGGGCTTTCAAGAAGGAGCAGTGGGAGAGGTGCCAGGTGAGGAAATGCGTGGCCTGAGGCTGTGGCCGCAAGACCTGAAGGAGGGGGGGAGGGCAGCGACTTCAGACAAGGCGGCCACCAGAGCTCCGGTGTGGCCCGAGGAAAGGAGGCTGGGCCTGGATTCCAGCAATCAGGCTAGGCCCTATGTTGTCCAAGAAATGGGTGGGTGGGGGGGTGCCTTGGGAATGCTGTTGAGCCACTAGTTAGGGCTCTGTTCGTGGCTCTGATTCCGTGAAGACAAGCCAGCAGCTCCTCTGCTGGGTCCCTTCTGACTAATGGCCACAGCACATAGGGTCTGCAGCAGGGACTCCATAGACCTTCCTGTTAACTGCCTGCTGCTTTAGCCACTGCACCACCAGGCCCCTGGGCAGAGGGTTTGGGATTGGTGGACTCACCCATCCCAGTCCCAAGGCACCTGTGATGGCGCTTTGCATAGGGCAGGGGCGGGTGTAGCTGGAGAAGGGATGAGGCAGCCAGCTGGGGACGCAGAGGGCTGTGTGGGGGCTGGCACCTGGATCTCAGGGCCTGCAGAGGGGCTGGGGACTGAGGACAGGTTCTGTGGGGCAGTGGCGGGCTGCCCCTGAGCCTGGCCCTGGGCTCGCCAGCAGAAGCAGGACCGGATCGAGGGCCTGAAGCGGCACATCGAGAAGCACCGCTACCACGTGCGCATGCTGGAGACAATCCTGCGCATGCTGGACAACGACTCCATCCTGGTGGACGCCATCCGCAAGATCAAGGACGACGTGGAGTACTACGTGGACTCCTCCCAGTACCCTGACTTCGAGGAGAATGAGTTCCTTTATGACGACCTGGACCTCGAGGACATTCGTGAGGCCAAGGGGTGCCCAGACTGGGGGCACGGGGTCAGGGTGGGGGCTCAGGACACCGGAGCCCACTGAGCCCGCCCTCCCCCCACTGCCCCACAGCGCAGGCGCTGGTCGCCACCTCCCCCCCCAGCCACAGCCACATGGAGGACGAGGTCTTCAACCAGTCCAGCAGCACACCCACGTCCACCACCTCCAGCTCACCCATCCCACCCAGCCCCGCCAACTGCACCACGGTGAGGGCGCAGAGCAGGACCCGACCCGGGGGCTCTCTGCAGAGGGCCAGCCAGTGGGCCTGAGCTCAGCCAGCGCCTGACTCTGCCTCCCTCCCAGGAGAACTCCGAGGACGACAAGAAGAGGGGCCGATCGACGGACAGCGAGGTCAGCCAGGTGGGTGGGAGCCTGGCCTGGGAGCAGGCCAGGCAGCACGGTCAGGTGGACAGCAGTGTGAGGCTGGCACTCTGGGCGGGCTGGGGGTGTGGGTGGGAACTTGAGTCATCAGGCCAAGGATCGGGGCTCTGTGGATGACGTCGGGCAAGGCTGCGGGCGGTGGTTGGGGACACCGGGTGGCTTTTTCCCAAGAGTTTCTTGGGAACTTCTCTGGGCCTGTGCTAGGCTAGTGAGGGGCAGGCCGTGGGCAGCAGTGGCCGTGCACAGCAGCTCAGCCGACACCTGGCCCAGCATGGCTCTGCATTGACCCAGCCCAGGGTGTCTGGGGAGGGGTGAAGGGGTGGCAGAGCGTCTGTGTCCCTAGCTTAGCATGTGTGCCGCTTAGAGTCCGGACGATGGACCGTTGCAGGGCCTTCGTCGCCACTCTATCCTCGGCTGTTCCCTGAGGACAGACGGATCTGGGAGTGGATAGGAGCAGGCTTGGGGGGCAGGTGTGTGGGAGACCTTCCCTGTGCCCCTGACCCTGTCCTCCTGACCCTCTCCTCTCTCCCACCCGCAGTCTCCCGCCAAAAACGGCTCCAAGCCCGCCCACGGCAACCAGCATGCTCAGTCCGCGGCTGTGCCGCCCAGCTACCCCTCAGGCCCTGCACCAGCCACCTCTGCCCTGAGTGCCACCCCCGGCAACAACGGGGCGCCCACCCCAGCAGCACCCCCGAGTGCCCTGGGCCCCAAGGCCAGCCCGGCCCCCAGCCACAACTCAGGCACCCCCGCCCCCTATGCTCAGGCCGTGGCCCCACCAGCTCCCAGTGGGCCCACCTCAGCCCAGCCCCGGCCCCCCAGCGCCCAGGCTGGCGGCGGGGGCGGCAGCAGCAACAACAGCGGGGGCAACACCGGCAAGCAGAATGGGGCGTCCAGTTACAGCTCTGTGGTGGCCGACAGCCCAGCAGAGGCTGCCCTGAGCAGTGGCGGGAGCAGCAACACCAGCAGCCAGGCTCTGGGCCCGCCAGCCGGCCCCCACAATCAACCTCCCGGCACATCGTGAGTGGTTCCTCCTACCCCCACCCATGCCTGCTGCCCACCCCAGCTCTGCCTTCCACAGAGAGGTTGTCCCCAAGGTCCCCACACACACATACTGGTCTCCAACGTGTTCTAGGGGGTCTTCAGCAGGGCTTCCCAAGGCTGGCCTGATTTCCCCCCAGTCCCTCCTCTGAGCACAAACACACACACTCCTACCTCTGCCTTCTCTTCAGGAAGGAACCCAGCTCGGCAGCTCCAGCCGGGGCTGGAGGCGTGGCCCCCGGCTCAGCGAGCACCACCGGGGGACCCAGCCTCCTGGTGCCATTGCCTGTGAACCCCCCCAGCTCCCCAACACCCAGCTTCAGCGAGGCCAAGGCCACAGGGACCTTGCTCAACGGGCCCCCGCAGTTCAGCAGTGCCCCAGAGATCAAGGTGAGCTGGCTGCTCTGGCCCCAGGCCCCTGCAGTTCTCTCCTCCAAATCCATCTGTCTCTCCTGAGACCCCAGACCACCCATTCACCATGCTGCCTCAGCTGGGGCTTGTGGTAGGTCCCTCTGGGCCAGGGTAGCAGCTTCCAGGGTGTGGGGTAGGGGGCGGGTCAAGGAGGACGGATGGCACCCAGGACTAAGTGGCCAGGAGCTGGGCTGGTGCTCGGCTCAGCAAAGGGAGGGGAAGTGGGGATGGGCATTGGGTCTTCCTACGGCCAGTGCTCTCTGGACACCGTGTGTACCGGCTCTGCTGGCAACGTGGGTCACTAGTGCTTGGCTGCTTGGGTGAGAGGGTCACTTGCCCCGTAGCTGTGAGGACAGTGGAGGCGGCTGTGCTTTGGAGGGGAGAGAAGGGACTGGGGCCCCAGCAAGGAAGGGCTGCTCACAGAGGGATTGGCAGATGGCCGCCTTGACTCAGGGCTGGGTGGTCTGGCTTGACTCCTGGCAGGGGTCTGGTTGGACTGGCAGCTGTTGTCTGAGCCACAAGGCAGAGCATTGGAGCTGTTCAGGGGCTTGGGGTATGCTGGCTGGGTGTGATCCTCTTCTGCCTCCACTCCTGCTCCCGGACTTGCCTCCGGGTCTGTGGTCCTACACCAGAAGGGAAGCCTGGGTGGTGCCTCAGTCTCGCCCCTTGCCCCACAGGCCCCCGAGCCTCTGAGCTCCCTCAAGTCCATGGCAGAGCGGGCGGCCATCAGCTCCGGCATCGGGGACCCTGTGCCAACGCTGCACCTGACAGAGAGAGGTGAGGCTGTAGCAGGTGAGGGGCAGGCAGCGGGAAGCAGGACATCGGGGCCCAAGGCCTGACTGCACCCTTCTCCGCAGACATCATCCTGAGCAGCACGTCCGCCCCGCCTGTCTCGGCGGTGCCGCCCCTGCAGCTGTCAGAGGTGAACATCCCGCTGTCGCTGGGTGTGTGTCCCCTGGGGCCTGTGCCCCTCACCAAGGAGCAGCTCTACCAGCAGGCCATGGAGGAGGCCGCCTGGCACCACATGCCCCACCCATCCGACTCCGAGCGGATCCGGTGAGGGCCCGGCCTCCCCCAAGCCACCCTTGACCTGGGAGGTGGAGCTGGGGCCCTGGGGTGCGGTGGACCTTGACACACACACCCCTGTGGCCCTGCAGGCAGTACCTCCCCCGGAACCCCTGCCCGACGCCCCCCTACCACCACCAGATGCCCCCGCCGCACTCTGACACGGTGGAGTTCTACCAGCGCCTGTCCACAGAAACGCTCTTCTTCATCTTCTACTATTTGGAAGTACGGCCTTTCCCCTCCTCCCCCCTGCTGCACCATGTGCACCCTGTCCCCATGGCCAGCCAGGCCGAGCTCTAAGGGTCAGGGTCAGAGAGCCAGCCACACCTCCGTGGCCAAGGACTCCCTTAGCTCCCTTAGGGGACCCACTCGAGCCAGCGAGTGGCAGTTGTCACCCCACCATCACGTAGATGACCTGAGCTCAGCTCCCGCTATTTGCTGCCCATCTGAACACAGTTCCATCCTGGGCAATGGGGGCTCTGTGCCCCAGCACCCCGCGGACGGCCCATCTTCCCCCTCCCCCCAGGGCACGAAGGCGCAGTACTTGGCCGCCAAGGCCCTGAAGAAGCAGTCGTGGCGGTTCCACACCAAGTACATGATGTGGTTCCAGCGGCACGAGGAGCCCAAGACTATTACGGACGAGTTCGAGCAGGTGGGAGGCCCCGGTGTAACGCCCCCAATGCCCCCACACAGTGGAGCGTGCTCTCATGCTGTGAACTGTGAACACGGGTTGGCACCTCATTTCCACCTGTGTCTCTGGTGCCCACTCCCGCTCCCCACTAGTTCCTTCCCAAACCGGCTCACCACTGGGGGAAGGGGCTAATCCATGTGGAGGAGCCCACCCTTCCTGGGGTGGCCCCATGGTCACTGAGAGCAGCCCCGGCCCTGGCCTGCAGGATTCCAAGGTCGCCTGAACCTCCAGCTTTCCTTCTCACCAGTGAGGGGGCCACACTGAGCGCCGCCTCCTCCCCTCCCCCGCAGGGCACCTATATCTATTTCGACTACGAAAAGTGGGGCCAGCGTAAGAAGGAGGGCTTCACCTTCGAGTACCGCTACCTGGAGGACCGGGACCTCCAGTGACACCGGCCGGCCCCTGCCCGCCCCTCCCCGCATGCTGACCCCTGCCCTGGAAGACTGGGGGTGCCCTCTCCCACGGGGCAGCCCCTTCCCCCAGGAAGCAGGGAGGGGCCAGGTGGTCTTCTCATCCCCCTCAGCCCCGCCCTGGTGCCCGGGGGCGGGGCTGCCCCTTCTCCCCTCCCCAGTGAGGGACATTTTTTGGTAAACCTATTTTCATTTTGGAAAATATTTATGAATAAATAGTTTTATATGATGCTGGCAGCAGCGGCCTCTCCTGTTCCCCTTGGGAGTCTCAGATGGCTGGGGGGGTGGGCTGTGACCCAGGGTGGGGCTGTGTGCCCCTGGGTCCTTTATGCAGTAGAACCTCCTGTCGGTGGAGGAGAGGTGGGAGGTGGCCTGGCCAAGGGCTTCATCCTGAGTCGGGAGCCTCCACCGGGGTCAGCGGGGAGGTTGGGAGTCCTGGTGGCGGGGGCGCCGGGCCAGCTGCGGGTTGAACTGGGAGTTGTAGCCCCGTCGTCGCTCGTCCATCTCCTCTGTGTCCTCCGGGGGCTGTCCGCCCCGGACCCGGGCCAGCAAGACCTCCGCCCGGGCCCTTTCAACTGCTTCCCGCTTGAGGCGTTCTGCTCGCAGCTGCTCCAGGGTCGGGGACCTGCGGGGAAACATCGTCAGGCCAGAGATCTTCTCAGGGGACTCCTTGCCAGCTACTGCCCGCTGGGAGGAGCCTGGCGATCTAGTTGGGGCCAGGTCTGGGCCCCCTCCCCCTAAGAAGAGGCCTTTGTTTCTTGCTCACCCACTGGGCCGCAGCTTCTCTGCCGGCACCTCCCTCCTGCTGGGGTCGCTGTGCTTCCGCTTCTTCCCCAAGTGCCTCTGCATCTCCTGCAGGGGGTCCAGGCGGCCCTTGACCTTCTCGTCAGGGCCGGGCCCCGCTGGGGGTGCCCCTCGGCTGGGGGGCAGCTGGTACCACGGGGGCTGTGTCTGTGCCTCAGCTGCACTCTGGCCCAGGTAGGTCAAGATGCCCAGCGCCTTCTCTTGCCTCTCCTGGGGGACCAGACACGAGTGTGGGCGCTCAAGGGTCAAGGCTCGGCCTCCGCCCGTTCCCACCCTGTGGCCCCTGCTTCACTGATGGGAAGGAGGGAACCCCCAAAGCAAGGGGTGCATGGGTTTCCTCGTGCTTGCTCTCATCTGCCCTTGACACCACCCGAGTGAACAAGTGCCCGCGCCTTACCCTGCTTCCTGGGCGCACAGCCCCTGGTGAGGGGCCCTTTGGGGCTGGAGGCAGAGCAGTAGCAAAGGCAGGTGCCAGGTGGGCCGGGACCCCCGAGCGGGTTTACATGTTAATAAGATCTCAACCAGGGTGGGGGCGTGGGGTGCAGGCTGAGACACTGGGAGCGATGGCTTCCCAGCAGGGTCTTGGAAGCTGGAGCACTGGGACGAGGGAGGCACCCTTAGGGTGGGGACCCTGGTCCGGTGTGCTGCCATTGGGTCCCCAACCCAAGAGCCAACCCAGGCTGTCTGTGACCAGGAGGGGCAGGGCAGATGGACGGGAGCCCCACGTCCCTGGGCAGCAGTAACAAATATACCGCACCCCTCCCTCAACGGGGCAGCCGTGTGCTCACAGCGAGCGCATGTAGGTGCAGGGCCGAACTGCCCCAAGGGCTCTCCATGGCCAGCAGGCCGCCAGGCCTTTCTAGCGGTGTCTCTGGGTGGGCGGGGCCAACGACTAACCTGCTCAGAGCGGAGCACATGGACCGTGGGGGCGGGGCCTCTCCCCACGAAGCCAGCCTGGAAGTCCTCGTCCTCCGCACTTCCTACACAAGTCCCAGTGCCCCTGTCCACCCCCCACGTCTGTGCAGCCAAGAGATGCTCCCTGGGGCAGGCAGGCGGCCACGCCCATCTCAGCTGCACGTGGTTTGGCAGGGTTCAAATGCCCACCCTTCAGTGAGGGCCGGGCCCGAGGGTCCTGGGGCCCCACTCGGAAGCCTCTGGCAGCGAGCTGCACTGGAGACAGTACACCCTGGAGGGTTTTCAAGCCTGTAGTCTCGGGAAGTGGGCCTCTCCCCAGGAGCCTCTGGGTGGGCTGCAGCTGTTGAGCTCTTGCCTGGTGGTGGAGCGCCTGGACGGCAGGGGCCCACACACTCCTGTCCAGTAGCCCTGCCCAGCCCTCCCCTAGCCCCTGTTCACCTTCTCCTGTCGCTTTTCCTCCTCGTACTCTTTGTTGCCTTGGCTAGCCCCCTTCCCTTCCTCCAGCAGCTCGCGAAACAGGTCCACGGGGCCAGCTCGCGGCTCCCCGGCTTCCAGCGCTGGCGGAGCGTCCTGGTGCCCACGTGCTTTCTTTCGCAGGAACTCAGTGCGGGCCTGGAGGGGGATGGCACAGGTGGTGCAGGCAGAACCTCCAGGGATCCAAGGCTGGACTTTGCAGCCCTGGGAGCTCCCAGTGACCCCACCTAGCCTGGTCATTGAGGTTGACTGGGAGGGGTCCCTGGCCTACACCAGCGGGTGCCTGTGATCAAGGGGGTAAAAAATTACAGCAATGCAGGTGCCCGTTGGAGATCTCTAGTTCAGCTTCATAACCACCCCTATTCAAACCTGGGATCACAGACCGATGGGGCTGAGGGAAGACATCCACTCTGAACTGAAGGCAGGAGCCAGAAACAAGGCTTCATGTTCTGGCTGACGGAATACAGGTTGAGATGTTTCAACACGTGGGCGCAGCTTTGGAAGATAGCTACTTGGCCAATCAATGGGAAGAAAGCCATATTTGTACCTACTTCAAACAGAATGCTGGAAAGTATCGAACTAGAGCATTAATGTTGGGCCCACAAAGAGTTTTGCTGACAAGAACTTAAAAACTCGGGGGTACATGTACAAGGGACTGACTGCCAGGAATTCAAGCCGAATTCAAAAGAGAAAGCAGAATGAGGGATATCACTGCTGCCAACGTCAGAAGGATCTTGGCTAAGAGCAGAGAAGGCCAGAAAGATGTTTGCTTGGGTTTTATTGACTTTGCAAAGGCATGGGACCGTGTGGATTATAACAAACTACGGATAAGCTTGAGAAGAAGAATGAGAATTCCAAAACACTTCATTGTGCTCATGTGGAACCAAGAGGCAGACCTTTAGATAGAACAAGAAGAAGCTGTGTGATTTGGAACAAGGAAAGTTGTCTGGCATGGCTGTATCCTTTTACCACACTTAATTCACTCTATCGGAGAAAGAGGAGGATGCTTTCTCCTCCTGTAAAGACTTGCAGTCTTGAGAACCCACAGGGGCAGTTCTGTCCTATATGGTGGCTCAGAGTTGGCACATCTACTCTATGGCAGTGAGTGTGACTGGTTTATACAAATACGCTGGGCAGACATCCCATAAAAAGACCAATGCATCATTGTGTGCTCACCTCCATGATAGATCGCTGAAGACAAATGGGTGCATAAGCAAATGTGGAGAAGAAAGCTGATGGTGCCCGGCTATCAAAAGGTATAGCGTCTGGGGTCTTAAAGGCTTGAAGGTAAACAAGCAGCCATCTAGCTCAGAAGCAACAAAGCCCACATGGAAGAAGCACACCAGCCTGTGCGATCACAAGGTGTCGAAGGGATCAGGTATAAGGCATCATCAGAACAAAAAATCTTACCACAATGAAGGATGGGAGGAGTGTGGAGTGGAGACCCAAAGCCCATTTGTAGGCCACTGGAGATCCCCCTGCAGAGGGGTCTCGGGGAGGAGACAAGCCAGTCAGGGTGTGATGTAGCAACGATGAAAAATACAACTTTCCTCTAGTTCCTAAATGCTTCCTCTCCCCACCCCCACCCCCCCACTATCATGATCCCAATTCTACCTTGCAAGTCTGGCTAGACCAGAGGTTGTACACTGGTACAGATAGGAACTGGAAACACAGGGAATCCAGGGCGGGTGATCCCTTCAGGACCAGTGGTGTGAGCAGTGATTCTGGGAAGGTAGAGGGTAAGTGGGTTGGAAAGAGGGAACCGATTACAAGGATCTATATGTGACCTCCTCCCTGGGGGACAGACAACAGAAAAGTGGGTGAAGGGAGCCGTCGGACAGAGCAAGATATGACAAATTAATAATTTATAAATTATCAAGGGCTCATGAGGGAGGGAGGGGAAAAATGAGGACCTGATGCCGGGGGCTTAAGTGGAGAGCAAATGTTTTGAGAATGATGAGGGCAATGAATGTACAAATGTGCTTTACACAATTGATGTATGTATGGATTGTGATAAGAGTTCTATGAGCCCTTAATAAAACGATTAAAAAAAAACACCAATGCTGCACTAGGACTGAAGGAAGGCTCACTATATGCAAATGACACAACCTTGCTTGCTGAAATCTAAGACTTGGAAGCACTTGACGAAAATCAGGGATGACAGCCTCTCGTAGGGGCAGTAACCTCAAGGGAGTGAAAACACAACCCCTCACACTGGACCGATGAACACCGTGATGAAGAGAGGGAATTCTGAAGTGGTCAGGGGGGTTCACTTTACTTGGATCCACAATCAACGCCCACCGAAACGGCCTGCAAGAGACCAAATTCATCCGATTTGCACTGGGCAAATCATGCGGCAAAAGACCTCTTTAAAATGTTCAAAAACCAACCATGGCCCTCCCCGTGAAGGCTAAGAAGGATGCACCCCGCTCAAACGTTGGGGTTTTCAATCACCTCACAGGCACTGGACAACTGGGCAATAAACAAGGGCGGCCGAAGAAGAAATGATGCCTGTACCTCCTGGGGATGGCAAGTGGTAAGGGAATGTCCTGGGGCCTGGCAGGAGCAAGTCTGTCTTGGAAAAAGCGCGGCTGAAATGCTCCTCAGAAAGGAGCATGGCAGAACTGCGTCTCACGTCCCTTGGACATGTCAGGAGAGACCAGTCCCTGGAGAAGGACCGCATGCGTGGTGGAGAATCAGTCCGTGACCCTGAATGAAGTGGACTGACAGTGGCTGCCACAGGGGGTTCAAGGGCAGCGGCAATTGTGAGGCTGGGGCAAGACAGTGGTGGGCAGGGGTTTGTGTGTTTCGTGTCCAGAGTGCCACTCGGAGTCAGAGCCAACGCCAGGGCACCTAACAACCATCTTTAAGGAAGCAGGCTGCCAAGTCCTTCCTTCTACATCGCAGTCAAAGGTGGAACCAACTTAGCGGCTAGCAGCCGAGTGCAGACTTCCCAGCTAGGGACGGACCTCACTAGAGAGCGCTGTTGCAATGAGTCTGGCTGACAATGGCTGTGTGAAGGGGTAGAACTGCCTCCTGGGGTGTTCTAAGCTGCAATTCTCTACGGAAACGTCCCTAAGTCCCCAGATCGGCCAGGAGTCCTTATCCAAACCCAACCCACTTCCATGGATCCAGTTCACACCCACAGCGATCCTCGTAAGACAGAAGAGGGCTGCCCCGAGTCTGTACAGTTTTTAAAAGCGAACCCCTTCCCCTCGCGGACTGACTGGTGGGGTTGAATCGCCAACCTGCAGGGTGAGCGCCCATCGCTTCACCCGCGGCGCCACCAGGGCATTTATCGTGGAGGCTTGCGGGCGGGCGAAGGAAGAGGTGATGTTTCTCCGACCACGCAAGGGCTCACTGCATTCACTCAGTGCACGTTTATTAAGCTCCTCCCCTCCGCCCTGCCCTGGTGACTTGGAACACCCAGGGGGTCAGGAGAGGGTCGCAGGGGAAGCGTGCCGCTCTGCCGACACTGGTGGACCCGCACCGCGGCCTCACTGCGCCTGCGCGTCGCGCACGTCCAGGCTGGGCCCCGCGCACACGCGCACTTGGTCCCCGGAACTGCTCCCGCGCGGCCTGGCTCTTACCTCTTGCTGAGCGAGCAGCGCCCTCCGCTCCCGCTCCTTCTCCTCCTCCCGGGCCTGAGCCTCGTCGCGCCGCACGCGGGCCACATTGTCCTTGTTCCGGACGTGCCAGCTCTTCTTGGGCAAGATATTCATGGCTCCGTCACCGTCGTCGGGCTGTCACACCCGTCAGCTACCACTTACGATTGGCGAGAGGATGCTCCCGCCCTGTTGCCCCCGCCTCGGCCGCGGATTAGTCCCCGGCCGATGGCACGCCCCTCGAGGCCGGTTGAGACGGGTGATTGGCTGAGCCGGTTTCCGTGAGACGATTTCGAATTCCTGACGCTAGGTGTCTGGTAGCGCCTAGCAACCGCCTTGGATCGGGCTTAAGAGTCAATCACAAGAGGTCCCGCCCTCAACACTGCCGAGACGGCCACCCATTGGCTACCACACTTGCCCAGTAATCCTGCGGAACTGTTCAGGATGTCACAAATTTGGGACAGTAGATGGTAGGATGAAGGATGAAGGCTTGCCCCCGGTTTCAGGGAACCCACTGTCACCCCTTAAATTCCGACTCATAGTGAACCTATAGAACAGTGTAGAATTGCCTCATGGGGTTTCCATGGCTTTTAATTTTTTCTAAACTTTTTATTGTGAACTATGGGAAAATTTTCAATTAATTCATACACATCCTGATTCAACTCATCCATTGCAGCCCCTCAATCCCACTTCCTCCCTGTGTCCCTGTTTCCACTCCTCCTCTTTTCCCAACCCTACGTTGTCCTTAGGTAAATGCTGCCTTTTGATAAAAAATAGTTGATTATGGAGTTCCACCAGTTTCTTTTATTTATTTATTTTTAGTTCTACCAGTTTTTACCAGCCCAGTAAGCCTGGTCTCTTACGATTTTGAGTTCCGTTCTACGTTTTCCTCCAATCTATTCTGTCAAGACTCGAAATCCTTACAGAAACGGACTGCCACCTCTCTCCTTCAGGGGAGTAGCCGGTGCTTTTGAATCGTCAGTCTCTCCATTAGCAAGCAGCTGAGCGCTTTTAACCACCGTGCCAGCAGCAGCCTCCGATCCAATGACATTTATTGATAAAAGGAAATCTTCACGTGAGAGTCAAGCTGGAAAGCTGCGAACCTCAGGATGGAAGCCCGGAGCGTCCTGGCCAAGACTCCCAATTTTATAGTTGGGAAGAATATCGAAGGCCTACAAAGGGCCTGGCCCCAAGCCTGGGACGGGGCTGGAAGGTGAGGGTGGTCTTTTCATGGTGAGCCCACACGGCAGGTCATAGGCCACCCGGGGCCGAACTCAGGGCCACAGCTCTCTGCGCCAGGAAGACTTTATTCCTAGACTCCTGGGGTGAAAAGAGGGGAGGAGGTGAGACAGCCTCCCGAGCCTTAGCCACGCCCTTCTCGTCAGCCACGCCCCCACCAGTTCTGGTGCCTCACCGTCTCCACCTGCTTCTGGAGTTCAGATATGAGGCGCCCATAGGAGTTGGCCAGGGCCACAGTATAGGCCATCAGGATGCTGCGGGGGAGGGAAGCAGAAATCGCACACCACAGTTTTAGAATGACTGCGCCCGCCATCTAGAGCTCTCGATGCCAAGAGCCCAGACCCCAAGGCCCCTCCTTGCTCAGACCCAGGAGTCCTCACCCCTGCCCCTACTCCCTGAGACCCAAGAGTTTTGACGCCCAGCTTCTCCTCCCTGAGAAAAGGAGTCTCCTAGGCCCCAGCCCCTCCTCCTTCAGACCCAGGACCTTAAGCTACCTCCACCACCACCCCGCCTCCCCCTGGGTCTAAGACAGGGATGACGCAGGCCCCGGCCCTCACCTGGAGAGGAGCAGAAGCGGCACGGCAAAAGCCTGTGAGCCCAGGAAGAAGAGGACGCTCTGAGCGGCCTGAGGGAGGCTGAGAATGGACTCAGGGATCCGGGACCAGATGGACGGCTCTTCCCGGAAGGGACCACACAACTTGGAAGGCGGGATCCTAAAGCCAGAGGCCAGTGGGCTCCAGTGGGGCCGGAAGCCAGGCGGGCTGACTGGGGCGGGTGGGAGCAGGGGGGGCGGCTCTCCCACTTACAGGAAGATGCTGTACAGGACCGGAATGGCGGAGATGGCCAGGCCCAGCAGGAGCACCAGGGGGAAAAAGAAATTCACCGTGGAGGCCCGGAAGGTGCGAGAGGCCGGGGAGCAGGTGGAGAAGAGGGTGAACTGGGGAGGCAAGGGGAGTAGGAGGTCTGAGACCCAGGACTTCTGCCCCTAGCCTCCTCCCTCACATCAGGAGTCCTGACCCCAGCTCTTCCAGGACCTAAGAGCAATGTCCCTCCTCCAAGCTCCCAACACCTCGCCCCGGCCACCTCATCTTTCCCAGGCTCACCTTTTTCAGGTAGAAGAGCAGCAGGAACTTGGCCGTGTTGAGCAGGGGCAGTATGGGGCTGAAAAAACTGCCCACCCAGACCACCGTCTGCGCGTAGATCAGCCCCAGCACCTCATCCGGCACCTGGAACTCCTGGGTCCCCAAGAAGCGCCCCAGCGCCCCCGGACAGTGACCACAGAGCAGCCTGAGAGGCGGAGCCCGGCCGATCAGGGGCGTGTCGGCCCAGGGTTTCCCCAACCTCCCATGACCCGCCCACCAATCGGAAGGGAGCATATACAAAAAGGGGCGGAGCTTTCAGTGTTGCAGGAGGGCTTGAAGGAGCATATAAGGGGCGGGGCCTGAGGCGAAGGCGGGCCTGCGTTAGGGGTGGAGTTAGTAGGAGGCGGGACCACCACGGAGCCATTGGGGGCGTGGCCAGTGAAAACAGCGGGGTCTATCGTTTGGGGGCAGGGCCTCCTCAAAAGCCAGGGCTCTCACTTTCGAGGAAACTGGATGAGCAGCATGACTGCCAAGCCGGTGAACAGATCGAAAATCAGGAGTTTGTACATCTCCTGTCCCAGCCGGGTCTCCCAGCACTGAACAGGGAGGACAGCGTCAGAAAGGCCTGAGGATCCAGGCATACACCCCCAAAGCCCAACCCCACCGCCATCGAGTCAATTCTCACACTCGACGACAGAGCAGACCGCCTCCTAGGGCTGCCTAGACTCAGTCTGTATGGAAGCTGACAGCCTCGTCTTTCTCTCCCGAGCCGCAGGTGGTTTGAACCGCCACCCTTGCGGATAACACCCACGCTCAGCCCAGAGCGTCACCAGGAAGGACCCAGGCATATGCATATCCAAATCAGAACATTTCTCTCCAGGTCTCACTCAGCGCTTCCTTCCTTCCTGCGGGGACCCAGGACTTCGAGTCCCAGGCTCCTTCTGCTTTTCTACCAGGACTCCCCCAGACCGGGAGTCACGCTCCAGCGGTTCTCAACCTGTCGGTCGCGACCCTTTTGGGGGTCGAACGACCCTTTCACAGCGGTCGCCCGGTTCATCACAGCAGCAAAATCACACTGATGAAGTAGCAACGAAAATAATTTTATGGTTGGGGGGGTCACCACAACAAGAGGAACTGTATTAAAGGGTCGCGGCATTAGGAAGGTCTACGCCCTCAAACCCCAGCCCCTCCTGACCTCTACCCCTCGCCCCCCAGACAGGGGGTCCTGACTCCAGCCCCTCATCCCTCAGATCAGGGGTCCTGACCCTCTCAACCTCTCTTCCCTCAGACCAGGAGTCTTGGCCCCAAGCCCCTGCCCAGGAATCCAAGTCCCCAGCCCCTCCTCCTCCGACCCTAGAATCCGGACCCCCACCACCCCAACCCCTCCTCTCGCTGACCCGGGAGTCCGGCAGGCCGCCCTCTCACCGGAAGTTCCTTGTAGTTGTAGCCACAGGCTTTGCAGTCGGGAGCCTCCGCGTTGCCCTCGCACGTGATCTGTTTCCAGAGCGAGAAGAGCAGCACCAGCAGCGAGGCGAGGCGCAGGAACACGGTCCTGCGGGGGGCGGGAGGGGGCACGGAGGCAGCGGATTGGGACGGACACAGGGCCGGCCTCGGGCCAGGACCCTCCCGCGGCGGGGGTCGGGGTGGCGGGGAGGCAGCAGATCCCGATCCCCGTCCCCTGAGCGAGAAGAAAGTGGGGCTCGATGACAGTCTCGCCGAGTCCAGCCCTCCCTGGACCCCAGGTTCCCACGGCTGCCTTCTCTCCGTCTCGGAACCCACCGCCCTCTGACCAGCGCCTCCCACCTGCCGGCCCCGCCCCCAGCCCCGGCCCGGGAGGCTGGCACCTGAGCAGGATGAAAATGACCTGTCGGCTCCGAGTGTAGCCCTCGAGCGGGGCCAGGAGCTTGAAGACGGGGGGCAGCACGAAGTTGACCCCGGAGATGAAGACGGACGGGAGGTAGTTCACGCCGAGTTTGAGGAGAGCCGTCTGCTGGACGAAGGGCTCCTCCTGCGAAGAAGTCGGAAGGCGCGGATCTGGGGTTCTGGAGAGACCCCGGTATGCTGCAAGCCCTCCTATCCCCGCGTTGGGCCCAGCCCTATCTGTGTCCCCCCACGTCTCCTGGACGCCGGCCCCCTCCTCACGTGGCCACCCAGGATGCAAGCCCTCCTATCCCCGCTTTGGGCCCAGCCCTATCTGTGTCCCCCCCACGTCTCCTGGACGCTGGCCCCCTCCTCACGTGGCCACCCAGGAACACGTCCCCGAAGGCCATTCGCACCTGCAGCTGCACGGACGTCTCCATAGCCCAGTAGACTCCGTAGAACGCCGCCCCCAGGAGCCCGATCACCAGCAAATTGAGGAGGCCTCGCACCAGCCACACCCTGGCCTCCTGACCGAGGGTCCGCCCCGTGGCCCGGCGCCGCACCGCGGCCTCCTCCAGCTCCACCTGAGGCCACAGGAGACTTCTTACCCTTCGTCGCCACTCCCTCAACCCCACCCCCAGCTTCCAGCCACACCTGGCACTTGGTTGGGCACGCCCCACCCACCGCCAGGCCACGCCCCTCCGTCCACCCTGCCGGGCCGACCCGCCTGGGCTTCAAATAGACGGCCGGCACAGTTCAAAACCGCCAGCCGCTCAGCGGGAGAAAGACCAGGCTTTCTACTCCTGTGAAGAGTTACAGTCTGGGAAACCCACAGGGGCGGTTCTACCCCGCCCCATAGGGTCTCCGAAGTGTGTAAATGTGTAGGGGAGCAGACAGCTTCATCTAAAATAAAGCGGCGGATGAGTGTGAACTGCTGGTTTGGGGATTAGCAGCCCAACTCAACCCACTGCGCCACCAGGGCTCCTTCCCGGAGTCCCAGTCCTGCATTATGTCCCTGGCCCCTGCTCAATGCTCTAGCCCCGCCCTATCAGCCCCGCCCTGCACTTCAAGCTGGGCTGGAGCTCCCAAATCAAAGCCCAAACTCGCTCTCCTCTGGTCCAGCCCGACTCCTAGTGACCATACACTACAGGGCCGGACGACCTCTGTGGGTTTCTGGGACTGTAACTCTTTAAAGGAGTAGGAAACCTCCGAGCAGCCGGTGGCTTCGAACTGCTGACCTTGTAGTTAACTGCTGGAGAGCTAGTCAATTTTATCAATTAGTTTTCCTAGCCCTGGGCACCACCAAACCACCCCTCGTAAAACCTTTTGTTTTCCTAGCCTTACCTGCCACACAAGCCTTGCCCCTTCTTCAAAGCCTGCCTAGAATTCCAAATCTACTGATCTCCTAGCTCCATCCACAAGCCGGGCCACACCTTCACCAGCCACATCCTGAAACTAGGCCACGCCCACAAAATGGCACGAGGCTCCTTTGGGCCCCACCCCTCTATTCCCTTTCCTGAGTCCCCTGCTCCTTCACGTGTCTGAGGTTTGGGATGAAAGTGTCCCCATCATCTCACTTGCAGCCCCGCCCATTTGCCTTGGTCTAGCCCCGCCCACCAGCCATAGACTCCGCCCCCAGGCGCACCTGCAGCTCGAAGAGGATGGTGCCCTGGCGCAGGCGCACGTGGACGTCCCCGCAGAGGCCGAAGTCCCAGGCAGAGAACACGCGGTGGCTGTAGCTGGTCAGAGTCCCGGATTCGGCCAACAGCGTCTGCTTCATCCCGGACACCGAACTGAGAGGAGGGGCGCCGGGAGGGGGAGAGGCAGAGTGTGGGAGAACAGTCACAGGCGCCCCCTCACGTGGAGCACCCTGGGAAAATGAGCCCTGCGCCCTGGTGGCGCAAGGGTTAAGCACCAGATGCTAACTCAAAGACAGGCATTTGGGGCCCGGCTCTACCGA
>NW_022104553.1:17957356-17963151 GCF_000313985.2 Echinops telfairi | reverse complement strand
ATAAACGAGGGTTCAGTGTACTCCTTCACGTGGGGTTTGCTGGGAGTCAGGTTCCACTGAATGGCACCGAACAAGACCTTTGACATTTGCACACCTAGTGGACGATTGAGGAAGCACACAACGGGAAGAGTGTATACGGCTGAACTCTGTAGTCTCATACATTAAGGAGCCTGGCAGGCTGGGTTTCTAGGGTGGAGGGAGACCTTCACCCTTGTGAGTTGGAGGTGAGTCCCAATCACATTCTCATAATTAATATTACTCTCCACTATATCCTCCCATCATAGTGCTGCCTTAAAGTGACCCCTGACAAAGACATGGCTGATTGCTATCTGGCCGGCAGCTTTAACTATAGGAGCAGATACATTGCTATTGCTCTCTAGGCTCTGAAGACAGCCACTCTCCACTTACCGGGACACTGGTGTTGTTACTCATCCGATAGACTCAGGGACCTTTAGGGTTAGGGCACATCCCACTTGGTTACATTTGTGGTTACCTGTAATTAGAGGGCTTACGTGCCCCCAAAGTGTATAGTCCTGAAGTCACAGTGGCCCTGGAAGTGAGCACTTGCATGCTTTATCTTGTCTGGTGTCTCTTTAATTTTACCCCTGAATGACACAGCCGCCCCTCAGACCTATTTGAATGTGGGGGCTGGCACCCCACAGGATGGGTTAAAGGAGCGGCTTCAAGCTAGAGACTGAGAAAGAGAGAGTCTGAGGCAGATCCAAAGGGGGTCAGACACCCCCAAATCAGAGAGGCAGAAACCTGGAAGATAGAGACAGCGCTCCAGAGAGAAGGGGGGCAGAGATGAGAGGGAGAGGAGGACAGAGACCCAGAGGGGTGAGGGCAGAGACCCTGAGAGAGGGGGACAGAGATCTAGAGAGAGGGCGAAGTACAGAGACCTAGAGAGAGGGGACAGAGACCCAGAGAGAGGAGACAGAAACTCAGAGAGACAGGGGACAGAGACCCAGAGAGAGGACAGGGCTCCAGAGAGAAGGAGGACAGGAACCCAGAGACAGAGAGGGAGGAGAGGGGCCTTCAGGAAAGAGGATGGAGAACTAGAGACACAGAGACAGAGATTGGGAAAGAGAAGGAGACAGGGACCCAGAGAGAGAAGTTGACAAAAGCCAGGGGGGCCGGGAGTGACCCAGAAAGAAAACGCAGATACATGAGAGCTTATGAAAACGGGGGTTGCACTGGCTGGCGCAAGAGAGGGCCAGAGAAAGGGACAGAAGCAGAGAATTGGGAAGAGACCCCACCGCCTGGCCCATCTCTTGGCTGGACAGCTTCCACAGACATCCCATGTGGTTTCCTAGTTGCCATCTCCTCACCGTCACCCTTGCTCGCTCAGAATCCACTCTGTCAGTGGGGCCTTCTTAAAATGCAATGCGGTGAGCTCCTGCCTAAAACTTGTCACCCCACAGCGTCTCCGTGCCTTGAAAAGTCTAGGCTCCTTTCTAGCACAGAGCTTGCCTGAAGTGGCCCCACGCCTCGTCTGAGCTCAGTTCCTGTCCCTCCTCCTCACACCGGCCTCTCTCCTTTCTACCTCAGAGATTGCAGGTGTTTCTTCTTTGCCAGGACGCTGACGGCTTGCCTGTTTGCCCGGCCACTCTTCCGCATCTCTCTCAGCTCTCTGTCCGCATCCACGTCCCCTCTTCAGAGAGACCTTCCCTGGTCAACCCATCGATTCGTTCTCATGGGAGTTTGCAAACCAGAGGCCACGGGCCAAATCCAGCCCGATGGCTGCTTCTGTAAATGAAAGTGTAATGGGGCCAGAACTACTCGGATTGGCTTACTCCTGGCCTACGATTGTCTTTGTGCTGCAGTTCCAGAGCTGAGGCCAAACAAACCACGAACAAGCAGCCCCGATCGATTGCCATCAAGTCGGGTCACTTCTAACTCAGAGGGAGCCTAGAGGACCGATTAGAACTGCCCTGGGACGTTTCTAAGGCTGTAAAAATTTACAGGAACTGCCAGCCTCATCTCTGTGCTGTGGAGCGGCTGGTGGGTCCAAAGTGCTGACCTTTCGCTTAGCAGCCCAACAATGAACCCTCTGAGTAGTTGAGCCACAAAGCTGAAAGCATTTGCTGCCTGGACTTTTTACAGATTTTTTTCTCTCTCTCTTTATTTTTTTCCGTTTATACATGAATGAGCTTATTTGATTTTTTCCTCTTTTTAGTAAGCATTTCACAGTGATATTTGAGGTACTAGGCATTGCGATTCAATTAGTGGGACACATATGTCCCAAGGGGTCGCTGTTGTTGGCGGGATGAAGCAGGCTTCTTCAGAGTCATGTCGCTATATGGGTCCCCACCAGATGACCGCGTGTATGTAAAGTGGGGTAGCAGCTTCCCGCTAGACCTCAGAGGTGGAAAACATAGGTGGGCACCCTATGTCACCAGGATCACAAAAGGAAGGGTTCATTTGGTTGTTTGGTTGTCGACCACCTCGCTCTAAAGTGACAAGAGGGCTGGCATCCCTAGCCCCCAACCAGTCACTGTCCAGTTGATTGTGACTCATGGTACCCCTAAATATTCAAGGATTACACGGTGAAACCATGATCTTGGCTGTAATCATTACAGAGGCAGATCGCCAGGGCTTTCTTCCGTGGTACCACCAGGATGGGTTTGAACCGAGCAGCCCAAGGCCCCATCCCTAGCCCCCAGTGCATAAAGGTTTTAAAATCGAATTGGACTCAAGCAGAGAGGGAAAGGCCACAGTCGGAGAGTCAGAGGTGTCAGCCTCCCTCTCCCTTCCACTCAGAGCTGCAGGTGGGGGTTGTCACTGACCGGTGCAGAATGAGCAGGAGGCAGAGGAGGCCGGTGACAAAGACTGAACACAGGTAGGTGATGGCCAGGCGCGGGCGGGGCGGGTAGAATCCATAAAAGAGAGGAGACCACTCTAGGTATCCCTGGGGAGGGAAGGAGACAGGGGCCGGGGTCAGGACTGGGGACTGGAGGCGGGATCAGGAGGCTCACCCAGGCACCTGACCTCCGCGCTGGGCTCTCCCAGGCTCCCCCCAAGCTCCCCTGTCGAGCACCTCTCCCGAGAGCAAGTTGAAGATCTGGCTGGAGAAGGAGAGCAGGCCCTGGGGGTTCGGGTTGTAGGGGCCACAGTGTGAGGAGACGCCAAGGCTGGGGGGCCCCGGGGGAGCCCCTTCCAGCCAGGTGGGCAGCAGCGTCATGCAGGCCGTCAGCACAGCGGCCAGCACGTTGAGCAGCAGCAGAAAGCGCAGCAGGGAGAAGTAAGACTCGGTGCCGGCTCCGAACTGGCCTGAAGAGGGCAGCAGAGACAGACAGACCTTGGGCTCCTGCTCAGGCTTCGGCCCCGCCCCTCCTCCTTGCTGGCTGCCAGGCCCCGCCTCTTCTCCCTGCCCCTCCTCTCTGCAGGCTGCCAGGCCCCGCCCCCTCCCAGCTCCTTCTCTTGGCCCTGCCCCTTCTCCCTGTCTCTCTTCCGGGCCAGTCCCAGGCTCCGCCTCTTCTGCCCGCACCTCCCTGGGGGCTGCCAGGTCCCTCCTCTCCTCTGCAGGTGATAAGGTCCCGCCCCCTCTCTGTGCCTCCTTCCTGTGGGCTGCCAAACCCAGCCCTTTCTCTCTGCTCCTCCTCCTGCTCCTCCTTACTGGCCCTGCCTTGCCCCTGGCTCAGGCACTACCCCCTCCTTATCTCTGTCCCTCCTCCCTGTGGGCGGCCAGGCTCTCCCCTCTTCCTTGTCCCTTCCCTCCGCAGGCTGCCAAGCCCCGCCTCTTCTCTGTGCTCCTCCCTGTGGGCTGCCAAGCCCCACCTCTTCTTCCTCACCCTGCACCTTTTGCTCCCAGACCCTGTCCTCTATATTTCAAGTAAGCTCAAACGCACCCCCTATCTTATTCAGCGTCCACGCCCACGGCCGCAGGCTCCGCCAACTTTCTCGAATCTTCTGTCTGCACCTGCGCAGCTTCCGGGCCCAGTCCGCTCTGGACCCCGCGCCTCGGGCCATTTGGTTCTGAGCCAGGCTCTTCCTGGAAGGGAAATGGAATCAGAGATGATGCAGAGCTTGCGGGCGCCTGCGAAATTCACTGGAACTGGACCTGAGGCTATCAGGCCACCAGGCCTTTCTTCAGTGACTCCGCTTGGTGGGCTGCAGTTGCCAACTTTCCTCTTAGCAGCTTGAGAAGGTAAAGCAGTTCGACCACCGAGGGGGTCCTAGAAAGTGTTTCACCCACTGCCACGGAGTGGATTCCGACTCATGGCGACCCTATAGAGCAGGGTAGAACTGTCCTTGTGGGTTTTGGAGCCAGTGAATCTGGATGGGGGCAGAAGCCTCATCTTTCTCCCCATGGAGTGGCTGGTGGTTTTGAACCGCTGATCTTGTAATTAGCTGCCCAACGCATAACCCATCAGCCACCAGAACTCTTTTAGCAATGTCAACTTGGTTTCCAGGGCTGTACATCTTTATGAGAACAGGTGGCCTCATCTGTCTCCAGCTGAGCAGCTGCTGGTTTTGAACCACTGACCTTGTAGTTAGCAGATCAACATGTAACCCAGTGTGTCACTCAAACACAGAACCAAATTTACTACCATCGAGTTGATTCTGATTCCTAGCGACCAATGGGAAAAGGTAGACCTGTGTGTGTTTCAGGGGCTGTACCTCTACAGGAGTAGATAGCCTCATCTTTCTCCCTAGGACCGGCTGGTGGTTTCGAACTGCTGACCTTTCAGTTATTAGTCTAACTCTTAATCCATTACACCACCAGGACTCTTGGGGATTGTGTAGCAGCTCCACACTGGAAAGAATGCAAAACCAGCCTCCACCAACAGCAGGAGGGAGTGAACTGTGCTAGAGTGTCATCACAGGGACTCCAGAAACAACCTCCCGAGTCGGGCTGCTAACCACAAGGTCAGCAGTTTGAGCCCAGGAGTTGTTCTGAGGGAGAAAATGAGGCTTTCTGTTCTCATGAGGATGTACAGCCTCAGAACCCCACAGGGGCAGTTCGACCCTGTCCTACAAGGTGGCGGTGAGTTTGGTTTTCGTTGGATTCCCTACGGAATCCTGGAAGTGCAGTGGTTAAGCCCATGGACTGAGAAAGCTGAGTGCCTTTGGGCAAGAGGCTTGCTGGCAGAGTGATTGCCTCTGGGCACCTATTGGTGGAGCTAAAATAGTTTTGAGGAGGACAGAGGCTGGGATGCGTTGCCAACGGCCAGAGACAAACATGGTCAGCTGAGAAGGCTATCCTGAGTGAAGAACTGTATCCTGAGCATTCCTGAACCTGAATTGCAACTGGTTACTTCCCTGAATAACCCCACAACCATGAGTATGGTCTGTGAGTTCTCCGTGGCTGCTGTAACGAATTATTGAATCTGAATAGAGCAAATAAAGCCTGTCATGGGAGGGATGTGTGGTGTCAGGATTGGTCAAGGGTGGGGAGGGGGTGGGCATGTTGACCTGCACCTTACAGGACCCACCAGCCTTGGGCTGATGTTAATCACGATTCTCCCTCTTAGAGAGAAGTAAGAAGCCATCTGTGCGACAAACAGCTGCTTGGAGGGTCAGGGCAGCAGGTGGGTCTCACCTGTGGGCCCGCCGGGCCTGCATGGGCCATGGCAACTCCCGAGAGGGCCGGGGATCCTGCAGGTCCATGTGGTCAGCTTCCATGAAGGCCTGGGTCTGCCTTTTATCATCCTCGTCCTGCTCCTCCAGGGCCCCCCAAGGCAGCACCCCAGGGCCTCGGAATCGGACAGTGGCCGCGCTGGGGAGCTCATTCAGCACCGAGAACAGGGACGGGCCTGGGGAAGGAGGCCTCCTCCCTCAGACCAGGGAGTCCT
>NW_022104553.1:17953139-17957147 GCF_000313985.2 Echinops telfairi | reverse complement strand
TCGAGAGTCCTCCCTCAGACACAAGGGTCCCAGCCCCCCAGCCCCACCCCTTTCTCAGATCAGGGAGTATTTCCTCCCCACTCCCATTCCTGTCACTTAGACTGAGGGGTTCCAACCCACTCCTCCCTCAGGTCAGGGCGTCTCAGGGCCCCTTTTCTCAGACGTGGGAATCCATTCTCCCTCCTCCCTCAGACCAGGAGTCCTGACCCCCAACCCTCTTCTCTCAGACCTTGGGGTCCGAAATGATGACCGGTTCTCAGGAGCCTACACTGGAGGAATTCAGCTCTGCACTTCATCTTGTCCTGGAGTCCCGGCCCACAGCCCCTCTTGTTCCCGGACATCCCAGCGCCACCACCGCCCCCACCCCGCCCTCTCCTTCTCTAAGACACAGGCCAGGGTCCAGCTTCCTCCTCCCGCAGGTAGGCTAGGCCCCCTTGACCCCCTCTCTGTCCCCTGACTTCTGCCCAGTCCAAGGGTTTCTCCACCAGGGCTGGCCTGAACCCCGACACCCCCCCTACCTGCTCTGGCCTCCTGGGGTGCTGACCAGGCTCCAACGTAGCCCCTGGCCTCAGGCCTCCAGGCTGGGGTCTCCTCCATGGTGCCCAGCACTTGGCTTCCGTGTTTGTCCAGCAGGCAGTCACCAGGGCGGGATGGTTCCAGGTAAGGGAGGGGCCTGGCCCAGGTCTCTATCTGGCCACCAGGTGGCCCCAAGTGAGGCCACACACGTCCTCCCAAGGACTGGAAGCTCTGGCTGTGCCCGCGCAACTGGGCTCCTTACCTTACGCTGCCCTGACCTCACCTATCCATTGAGTCGGTTCTGACTCTGGTGGCTGTTAGGGATGGAATGATGTGGCCCCCCTTCGATGGAACATAAATATCAACACAAAACCCCCACAGCCTCGGAGACAATTCTAACTCAAGGCGACCAGGTAGGGCAAGGTAGAACTGCCCTGGTGGGTTTCTGAAACTGTAATTGCTCTCACCCCCAAGTTTTACTGGCATATAATTCTTATCTCATACAATTCCATCAGTTCAATCACATCAGGGAGAGTTGTACAGCCCTCACCACAGTCAGTTTTAGAACATGATTACTAGTTCTCCATTTCCCCCCAACCTCTCCTGCCAGACCCCCAAGGAACCATGAATCCAGTTACTGTCTCTACAGATTTACCTACTGGGATTTCATATACAGAAGAACACGAACAAATGGTAACTCTCTGTGGGAGTAGAAAGTCTTGTCTTTCTCCCAAGGAGCAGCTGGTGGTTTCAAACTGCTCACCTTCAGGTTAGCAGCTCAGTGTGTAACTTGCTGTACCATAACGTGCTGGAAATTGTACCCTCTGTTGCTGGAGGCTGAGTGCCTCTCCTTCTATATCACTCTCCTATATCACTCAGACAACCTCACTGCCATTGAATCGGTTCTGACTCCTGGTGACTCATAGGACAGGGTAGAACGGCCCATGTGGGTTGCTGAGACTTTAACTCTTTACAGAAGCAGATAGCCTCCTTGTTCTCCCACCAAGCCACTGGTAGTTTTGAACTGCCGACCTGGTGGTGAACAGCCCAACATGGAACCCCTCTGCCATTGGAGCTCCTTCCTTCTCTAACCTCTGTCTGGCACAGGAGATATGGGAGGCTTTTTATTCTCGCAAAGAGCTACAGCCGCCTTTGGTGAAACCCAGTTGAGAAGCAGAGAGGGGGGAACAGAGATACAGAGCCACATGGAGATGGCCCAGCTCAGGAGAGACTCTGAGCCAAGAGTCTCTTGACTTAAAGCCAAGAGAGCGAGACTTTCCTAGAGCTCGTGCCCCAAATTCACACTCCTAGCCTCCCACACTCGGGAGAAAGGTGAAGTTTCCCACTCCTGTCAGGAGTTATCGTCTTGCATAGCAACGACGGCAGACTAACCCCCCTCAGGGGAAGAATATCAACATAGTAGGTGAAGGGACAGAATGGGTGGTATAACATAGGTATAAATAATAACAATACATCCTATATTAAGGGTTCAAGGGGTGGCGGGGGAACAAGAGGAGTTAATATCCAAGAGCTCAAGAAGATATTTAAGAATTTTTGGTGCCGATAATTGTATGTCTGTTTGAGATAATCTCCTGTCAACTTATGCAAAGGGGTGGAGTCTAGCCTGTCAATCAGGTCATAGCCAATGAGGCCTCTATGTGGGCATGGCCTTCTCCTAAGGATTCTGGGAACGCCTCCCTGGAGGCGGGGAACACTCTCTCTGCTTTACATTCCTGTTGACAAGCCACCTGGAGCTATGCTGATGCAGCCAGAGCCCTGGAGCTGGAGGAGCCACGTGGAGACCCACACCAGCACTGAGATGCTTCCACCACTACTGGATCCACAAGACTTCCCTCCCACTGGCCTGTGATCTTCCTGCATTTGGCATCATTTCATGTGTTATGTGAGTCTAAAAAGGAATTTATAGAATGGTATCAGACATATGGACTAATATCAGACTTATGGACTTGATCTGGACTGGGCTGGGATGTTTTCTCAACAGACAATTACTCTTCGATATAAAGCTCTTTCTTATATACCTTTGAGTATCTAGGAGTTTGTCACTCTAGTCAACCCAGACTAACGCCTCCTCCCCAATTAAATGATTTATTTAGAAAAACAATGGGGAAAAAAAAAAGAGGTATAGTCTTGGAAACCCACAGGGGCAGTTAACCCTCTCCTATAGGGTTGCTATGAATTAGAATCAGCTCGAAGGCAGTGAGTTTGGTTGGATCCACCCACACTGAGAGAATAAGAAATCTGCCTTTCACGAACTAGACAGCCGAGACAGTGACCTGATAGGGCAGGGTCTCAGAGCTGCCTCTAGGTTTCCGAGACAGTGGATGGACAGCCTCTGCTTTCTCCCATTGAGCAGCTGGTGGGTTCGAACTGTCGACTTTTGGGTTGGCAATTGAATGCATACACACTGCGCCACCAAGGCTCCTCACCTTTGTTCTGGGGGACGGGTGGTGGTGGTGCTGGCAGTGGACAGGGCCAGCCCCCATGGCTCCTCCCCCGGGGGTCAGGCACACACGGAGACACATGCGGCCTTCTTGCGCAACACTTTATTGGGTATACGATTTTAACACTGACCGGCCCCTGTCGAGGCCCAGGGAGCCTGATGGGAGGGTGAGAGGGGCCCTGTGGTGGTCCCCAAGCCTGGTGGGGACCGAGCCTCAGTGTCCCCCGGGGACGGAATAGGCAGGTCAGCCCGCTCCCCGTTTTCAAAACCATGATTCCGTGAGATAAGAAAAATACAGAGAGAGAGAGGAAAGCGAGACCCCACTCCCTGGAGCCCGGCCCCGAGGCGCCTCATCCCACGCTGAGGGCCCCACCTCCCCCGAAGGCCCCCATCTTTCGGGTGGCCTCGTGGTCTGGATCCTCGAGGCACTGGAGCAGGTGCGGGGTTGGGGTGGGGGGCAGCGAGAGCTCAGGTTGGGGTCGCACGCAGGGCACCTTCCAGCCATTCTCCCAGGGCAGCTAGGTCCTCATGGTTGGGTGGGTGGGGACTCACTCACTCCTCGCGGAGCTTTTCTGGCCCCGGGCCCGCGGTCTGGGGGGCTGCTTTCCGCCGGCTCGGGCTGCCCCCGCCCAGCGCCAGCCCCAGCCCAAGGGCCGCCAGGGCCAGCAGGTGGATACAGAAATAGACGGAGGCCCAGTAACGCAGCGTGTCGCCCAGCGAGAGGAGCACGAAACCCATGCACATGTAATCGTAGGCGCGCATCTTCAGGAACCAGTGCACCCAGTCCCAGGCCTTCTGGCCCCCGGCGCCCAGCCGCCCCCGCAAGGCCGACTCCAGCCGCCCCTCGGCCGCCAGGCACAGCGGGATGGTCAGGAAGCTCAGGTAGTAGCCAGGGTGCAGGCCGTGCCAGTAGGCGCTCAGCAGCATGGTCCAGGCGCTCCTGCGGGGAGGGAGGGGAAGCCAGGAGTCAGGAGGGAGGGGCAGCCCATATCCCTCAGATCACAGGACCTGGCCCTCTTCCCTCAGACCCA
>NW_022104553.1:17946587-17952683 GCF_000313985.2 Echinops telfairi | reverse complement strand
GCTTATCTGCCTCCTTCAGGGGCCCAGGAGTCCCTGGCTGCCGGCCGGTGTCCAGAACCCTGGGTCTTCTTTCCCTTTGAGGATCAGTATGTTTTTCATCCTACAGCCTTTGTTCTCACGGGAAAAACAAAACTGTTTGCTGCCATGAGTCAATACCAATTCATGGTGACCCAGAAGCACAGGGTTTCCCAGGCGGGCTTCACAGGGGCAGAAACCAATGTCTTTCTCCCTTGGGACTGGTGGTTTCGAACTGCTGACCTTGCACTCAGCAGCCCACCGCCCAGACTACTACACCAGGGCTTCTAACTGCTCAGCACAACGCTGTCCCTGCTTTAGCTTCATGTTCCTTGGCAACCAGTTAGAAATACAAATTCCCAGGCCCCACCCCAGTCCTGCCAGGGTTCCCTTCATCACATTTGCATGGGATCAAGTTTGTGTCCCATTCTCCGGGTGAGGAAGGCTACTGCCCTCACCCTCGAACCCCCAGACGCTCTCCGTCTGTGGTCCATTCCCAAGGACCCAGACATCCAGACACCCCCTGCTCTGGAACGGAGACTGCAGTTCCATTGTCAGATGAATTTTCAGTTGAGGGAACCATCAGCACCAGGGAGGCCCACACTTCTCAGAACCATCAAACTGTCAGAGATCCAAAGGGCAGCATTTAGCCGAGGGACAAAGTTCAGCAGGGCTAGGGGAGGAGGTGGGAGGTGGGGTGGAGGGATGGAGGAGCCAGGAAGCAGGAAGCAGTGACATGAGGGATGGTACGTTGTGGGCACTGCAGTCAGTGACCTGAAACAAAATGTGTATGAATTGTTGGGGGGGGGACAGATCTGCCCTGTCCACAATAAAAAGCGAGGAGGGTAGGATGGGGAAAGAACCCAGAAGCCATCTTCCCTCTTTCTCTCAAAGACTCAGAGCCATTGCTCTCTGTCTCCTCGGAACCCAGGGGTCTTCAAGACAAAACAAACACAACCAAACCTAAATCCAGACCTCAACTTTGTGCCAAACCATCGGCAGGCCTACGAGGTAAATAGGAACTCCACACCATGCCAGGCTGGCGGCTGGCGCCTCCACCCTCCGCGGCGATGCCAATCCATCTGTAGGACCCTACAGGGCAGGGTAGAACTGCCGCTTCAATTTCCAGGACTGTAACTCTTTAGGGGGGTAGAGTCCAATCTTTTTCCAGAGGAGAGGCTGGTGGTCTCCAACTGCTGCCTTGGCGATCAGCAGTCCAATATGTAACCAGGGCTTCTGGTGATGGGAAATGCACACTCACTGCCACAAGCAGCCATCCAGATCAAAAGGGCAGCCGCTGCCCAGAGACAAAAGCGCAGAAGGCAGGAAGCGATCGGAAGGGAGGAGGACTAGCCATGGGAAACCCAGGAGGACGCGGGTGTGCTCTTACATTGTGGAGGGAGTCCAGGGGCAGTTCTACCCTGTCCTGTGCCTCCTCCTCTTCCTCCTCAGTGAGAGACCTGCTCTTTCCTGTCTCACTAGAGACAGACTCAAGAGGAACCCGAGATTAACAGTCTCATTAGCATCACGAAGACAATGCATGGCCCAGTTGCAAGATACGCACTCCCGGTCTATCAGAAAGGAACCCGGAACCCTGAGTCGATTCTGCCCCCTGGTGGCTTGCTGGGGACCTTCCAGGACAGAGCAGAACTGGCCCTGAGTTCCGGAGGCTGGAAATCTTTACGAATGGAGGCAGCCTCATCTTTCTCCTGAGGCATGGCTGTCACATTCGAACTGTTAACCTTGGGGTTGGATTTTTTTCTTTTTTCAGGTGTAGGGGGTAGGGAGGGGCAGGAGCGGGGGTGCGGGGGTGGGGGTGGGTGGGAGGACAACACAATTTAACCCATAACAGGGCCTGTCCTGTTCATTGCAGTATGTTGAGCCATAGCAACACCGGGCTCCACATGTCAATAGCACCCCCCCAACAAGTGGCATCAAAAATGCACCCAGACGCTGATATATGGGGGAGCCGGAGGGGGGGTGAGCACGAGAGGAAAAAATCCACCCCGTCCCCAGGGAGGGCCCTTGGTCTAAACACTGGTGCTCCTTGGGCATGCGTGGACTTGGCCTTCAGCCCTAGAATTGACAGGTCACCCCTACCTTGATGGCGTTCATGTGTCCAATTCTAATGCCCAACCCTGCCCTGAACCATGAACCTACTCATCACATATAAGTGATGGAGCTGAAACCCACTCCGGACCCTCCCACCTGCTGTTGCCAGTTGCCAATGAGTCGATTCTGCGCCAACACAGAGTGAAGCTGTCCCCGGGGGCTTCCCAGGATGGAATGGTTACAAACGCGGACAGCCTCATCTTCTAACCACCGATTGGCACGTGGGTCAAAGCAAAGGCCTTTGGCGGTTGGCAACCAAGTGTGGAACCACTGCGCCACCAGGGCTCCGTTCTGTAACGATTTACAAGTGAGCAAACCCAGTGACGGAGTGTGACAGTTCTGGGTTGCTATCCGTGGAAACGGCGTCGACGTCACCTAACGGCAATAATGTGCACAGAAGCAGATCACTGGGCCTCGTTCTTTTTACACGGCGGCCCTGGGGGGTGTCGAACTGGCGGCCTTTCCGGTAGCAGTTGGGAGCAAACCATTTGTACCACCAAGAACTTCCTCTTCATCCAACCCATCACCAAGACCTTTTCCCATCCACTCCTTCACTGGAAACGGCCCTGCCATCCTCCTAGGTGCTCACACCCCTACCTTGGAGGGTGACAGGGTTTTTTCCCCTATTTAAAAAAAAATTGTTTTAGTGCCCAAAGCCAGGATTGAACTTTTTTTTTTCTTCCTTTCTATGTGTGTGTGTGTGTGTGTGTGTGTGTGTGTGTGTGTGGACAAGGGAGCCTCAAAAAGTTTGTGGGAAAGTTTCATCCGTCAAATTCTTTCCCTCGGGAACTTTCTAAAGGCTCCTTATAGAGCGAGGCCTCGTCGTATCTTTTTCATGTTTTAGCTCAAGAGCCACTCTGTGAAACAGGTAAAAGCATCAACCCGATTGAACAATTGGGGATGCCATGAGGGAACCCCAAGAGGTCACCTAACCCCTCCAACGTTTCTAAGTCACCAGCAAGGCTAAGATTTCAAAAGGCTCCTGAGGCCACTGGTTGAAATTTCTTCAGGACAGGGCTTCTGCTGAATCAGGCTGACCTTACGGAAGTAGAAACTGACACCTACAACGTGGGTGGGGGTAAGGCTTACCTCAGTGGGCTGAGCATGGCGGAGGCCTACAAGGCTGGAAACTACAACTCCCATGAGCCTCGGGGACTGAAGCCCAGTCAGAGACCACAGGCTGCCCCGGGGTCTGCTGGGAGTAGTAGTTCTCTGGTGGGCTCACCTCAGCACGTAGGAGCGCACGGGTGCGCTCTTGTAGATATACTGCGCCAGCCACCACTGCACCGTCATGTTCCAGTACCGCATGCCATCCCGCACGCGCACGCAGAAGTCTGTGCCGTAGCAGTCGATGTTGCGGATGGTCTCATAGTCGTACTCCAGGGCGGCCGCTTTCTCCGGACTGGGGGGTGGAGGATGAGGGTGGGGGACAAACATGCAACTCAGCCAGACCCCCTCCCTGACACCTGCACCTGTCCCAGCCCGGGAAGGAAGCTAAGGTGGGGTATCTGATCCAGCAACAGCTCGAGGGCCGTTGGACTAGCTAGGATGGTCCAGATTGCCAATGGTAGGGTTCTCCTCTTGGTAACGGGCCTAGGCAGCCACCCAAGAGCCTCAAAGGCTACGGTTGCTAAGCTATACATCCTTAGCAACCTGACCCTCCATTGGGCTTAGACACACCGAGGGGCAAAGTCTTTCCTTAGCAACCAAGGGGGCTCTGTTCTGAGAAGCTTCCTAATAAGGTCGGTTCCAGACTAGCTGGAACTGTGGTTGCTAGGGAAGTATTACCCCTAACAACAAGGTAATTCACGGTTGCTAGGGAGCGATGATCTGGCCTACGTGAAGTGACAGTGACGTAGTGATGGCCTCCGTTGCTAGGGAAAGGGCATTCCTTAGCAACAAGGCCTCGGTGTTCAGCAAAGCTCCGGAAACGGGCCTTTTCCAGGCTGCTGGAGATGCGTCCTCTCTAGCCGGGTGGTGGCTGGCAATGGGGCTGCTCATGAGGAAGGGGCTGGACAGGGTTAGGGATCCACTTTCGTGTCCACATTTTCTAGAGGGGACGACTTCCTGAGAACCAGAAATCAGCCCCTGGTCACTTGGGCAGTGGCAGTAAGTTCCTACGGTAGGACTACTCCACCAAACGGAATGGCAGCTCCTGACTGCTAAAGGAATAGTACAAAGAGCCCCGGTGGGCGTGGTTAAGTGCTCAGCTGCTACCCAAAAGGTTGGTGGTTCAAATTCCACCAGCAGCTCCAAGGGAGAAAGATGATGCTATTGGCTCCTATTCGGTTTACAGCCTTGGTTATTCTATGGGGTGGTTCAGTGACCTATAGGGTTACTATGCGTCAGAACCGACTTGGATAACCACAGCTAACAGGTAAGAGGATGGTACCAAGGCATAGGGGCAGGTCATAATTTACATTCCAAGACTTCTGCCCTGCTCCTGGTTCCCATTTTCCTAGCAACACAGCTGGGGCGTTACCTCCCTAGCGGTCCTATTTCCCAACAACCGCTCCTTGGGAGAAGATACGTCCTTAGGAACCCTATGAAGCAGTTCTCTGTTGTAAAGGGTCGCTATGAGTCGGAATCAACTCGACAGCAATGGGTTTGGTTTGGTTTTATTCTGATGGTGGCACAGCGGTTAAGCTCTCGCCTGCTAGGCTGCCAGCCCAGCGGCCAGCGTTGCGGACTTGCCCAGCGGCTCCTCGGGAGAAGGACCTGCTCCCTTCAAGGTGACAGCCCAAGGTACCCTATGGGGGCAGTGGTACTGTCACACGGGGTCGCTGTGAACTGGAATGGACTGGGCACCTGACAGCAATAACACAGGGGCTGGGGGAGGGAGGCAGTTATCACTAGCAACGAGGCTCACTCCACCTTTAACAGGGGTTCAGCTTCCTCAGCTGCGGGAGGAAGGCGGTCCGAGGTGGCTTGGCATGGCGGGCCTTCTGCTAGAAGGTAGGACAGGCAGAGAAGCTACTGTCTAAGGAACACAGGGTTGAGGGTACTGTACACAGGAAGGGGGGGGCCTTCCTCCACACAGGACTTGGTTGACCTGGCGGACATTTTTGTAGCAGCAAAAAGCAACCCTTCCAGGAAGAAGCGGCATGGTCCCCCACCTCTCAAGCAGAGGCGAGTTTGGTTGCTAAGGAATCCTTTGCCTAGCAACCGGGGGCGCCCCATCACAAGGGCATCACAGGTGACCAGGAAAGACCTGGTTTTGGGGTGATGCTTCCATGGCAACAGAGGAGGTGCCACCTTCCCGTTCCTTTGCAACCACCCGAGACTCCCCACCGTGGCGTCTCCGGTGTGTGTGCAAACGCCTAGCCGTAAGGCTGCGGGTTCAAGCCCAGGCAGAGGTGCCAGGCAATCTGCTGCCCGGAGGTCACATGGCCCTGAAAAGGAGCCGCTGTCCTGACACACACACGGGAACGCTGGGAGTCGCAAGGGACCCGAGGGCCAGGGGCAATGCAGCTAAGGGGCTACAGCGCTACAAGGGGGTGCGGGTGGGGTTAGGCTTCTGGGAAGAGAAGGTGGTGTTTGCCTACAGATGGCCAGCCTGCCCCCCTGCTCCCCGCACGCGCTCTCTCGCTTGTCCTAGGGGCAGGGCCAGCCCATGGTGGGGGCTCCGGGGGTGTCTGGGAGAGCCTCCCGGCTGCCTGACCTGCTGGGGGGTGGGCATTGGAGGGTGGGGCCGCCCCCGGCCCGGGCTTTGGCGGCCACCGGGTAGGCCCCAAAGCCAGCGGCAATGCAGCCGCACTCGGCTGCAATCCAGGCCACGTAGAAGCGCATGCGGAAGGCGAAGAAGACGGGGATCATGTAGAAGAGGCGCGCGGGCAGCGGGCGGGCGTAGAAGGCGTCCTCGCGCACGGCCTCCAGCGGGAAGAGGTGCGAGGACAGCAGGAAGAGCAGGCCAAAGAGCGGGGCCGGCCAGGCGCGGCGCAGCAGGGGCCGCAGGCTGGGCACGGCCCC
>NW_022104553.1:17944726-17945557 GCF_000313985.2 Echinops telfairi | reverse complement strand
ACAGACAGACAGGACTCAGAGAGATGGGGAGACCTCAGCGTCAAGAAGTGACAGAGAAATGTGCAATGCACCCGTGACATGAGAACGAAGAGGGCAGTGGGGGGTGGGGTCCTCTGGGCCCCACAAGCACCAAGGGTTCTCAACAGGAAACCTTTTGGGTCCTATGAGGAGAGAAGTGGCCGGCTGGCGTCTACCCTCTTAACCAGTCTTTCGGCTGCTGGAGAGGAAGACTTTCTACTCGTGAAAAGAGTTACAGGCGTGGAAACTCGCGGGGGCACTTCCACCCTGTCCTACAGAGTCGGTCGCTATGAGTCGGCATTCACTTGAAGGCAGTGAGCTTGGTTAAGTTTGGTTTCCTGGCTGCTGAGTGGAATGAGGGCCTGGAGGGGGATGGGGCCATGGGTACCGGGAGACCATCACAGCCAGTTAGATAAGCCACTGCGATGGTGGTCTGGGCTGGGGAGGGAGCTGTGGAGATGAACAGCAGTGGACACGGGGGTAGAATAATGCCCATGCTGCCAGAAGACCAGGTATCATCTGAGAGGGCGGATGAATGGGAGCGGACACGTGGGAACGGGTGTTGTCTGAGTCAGTTTATAAGGTATGTCTGCCCAAAAGTCACCAATGCCGAATGCTAAGACAAGGATGAAGATCAGGGAGGAGGCAGAGAACACAGGGTCCCAGCGATGGAACCAGAAATAAAACAAGAAAGAGAAGCCCTGGCCTGCTAGGAAAAAAACACAACTGCCGTCCCTGAACACACGGTACAGCAATCATTAAATGGGAACCTCTTGGACGTGTGTAACTTGCTTCCAAAATCATAGCCCACGA
>NW_022104553.1:17924264-17943009 GCF_000313985.2 Echinops telfairi | reverse complement strand
ATAAACGAGGGTTCACTGTATACCATAAATAGCTCATGGGAGGGCAGACCCAGTCTCTCTGCCTTTCCTTTCATGCTGTTGAGACAGAGAGCTGGAGGAGACACACGGAGAATTGCATCAGCGCTGAGATGGATCCACTGCCATTGGAACCACAAGACCTTCTACCCACTGGCCTGTGATCTTCCTGCATTCAGCATCATTGCATGTGCTGTGTGAGTCTAAAGAGGAATTTATGGACTAGTATTGGACATATGGATTAGCTCTGGACTGGGCCGGGATGTTTTCTCAATATACAATTGCTGTTTTAAATAAAGCTCTGAGTGTCTGAATTTGTTTCTCTTGTCAACCTGGACTAACCGGTCCCCAACAAGAGGTCTTTGTGCAGTAAGTTTGCTTGGTGCTACATGTTTGGTTTCTTGACTGCCCCTCTCATTGTACTTGAACTCTACAGTCAACGCTGTAAAGGTTACAGCCTTGGAAACCCGACGGGCGGTCTGACCCTGGCACATCTCTAAGGGGTACAGGGAACGCCTGGGCGGAAAGCAGCCCCCTCCCTGGTGGAGTTGTGAGAGGGACTAACGTCTTCTCTTTCAGAGAAGCAGTTTCTGGGGCAGAGGTGAGGCAGGACGGGTGAGAACACAGGGGAGGAGCCGTGCTCAGGGGGAGGACAGGCACAGAGCAGACAGACAGCCCAGAGGGGGCTGGGCTCGCTCACCTGTCATGATTCCCACGTAGCAGTAGCTGTAGCTGAGTGTCTCCATAAGCGAGGGTACGTCAGGGTGCAGCCCCAGGGTGGGGCCCTTGCTGAAACCCACTGCCATCTCCTTCCTCTGGGCCAGGTGGAGGTCCTGTACCTCACTGGCCAGACTCACCAGCTAAGAGGACGGGGCGTGGGAGAGGGAAATGTGGGAGCCAAGGTCAGATGCTGGGCCCTTCCTCAAGCTGGTCGAATGACCAACCTCCCTTCAGCTCACACTCCCAGCAGCCCCTGGGGCCGGTGGACACGGGCAAGCTGGGGATTTTATCTGTACAGGCAGGCCCCCCTGGGGTTATAAGCAAGTCCCAGCACAAATCTGTCTGTAAGTTGAAATTGTACCTAAGTTGGAACCATTAGGTGAGGCTGGTATGGAACGTTGACCAGTGCCTGTCAACGTCTAGACAACCCGGTGGAGAAAAGTTTTAGCTACATGCAAACATCTTTAACGTAACACAGCCATACTAAGACCGATGTTTGGATGCCCATCACTCGCTTATCACAAACCATTGCGAAGACGCAAACTCCCTGCCAACTCATAGTGCGCGATCCCACGGGGCGGAATAGAACTGCCCCGCTGCGTTCCCAGGGCTATCATTCTTTGCAGGGGTCGAAAGCCTTGCCTTTCTCCCGCAGAGGGGTTTCGAACTGCTGACCCTGCGGTGAGCGGTCCACCGCAGTACCCCACTGGGCCACGAGGGCTCCTTCTGAATCTTTCACATCAGAGGTTTCCCGCGGGGTGGTGGGGATGGGGCTCAGCCCACACACCAAGCCCGCCTCTGGCTCTAGAATCGCAAAAACTCTGGAGCAACCCATTCCCTTGAGTGGATCCCGATTCACGACGGCCGTGCGCCCCGGGATCGAACTGTGCCCCGGAGAGCTTTCTTTTTCCCACTTACCTGTGCCCGTGGCTGCGGAGGGCCCACCAGCCAGAGATAACCGCAGGGCCAACAGTTCCAATAGGCCGTGCAGTCACACCGACTACGTCTTCCCTCGGGATGGTGTGCCCATCCGCACACTCCCCACCCCTTTCTTGTTCTCTCCCTCCCTTGTAGCCTGTTGTCAAGGGCACCCCGTGGTGACAGCACTTAAAAGAGCTCTGGGTCAGGAGCTTTCTGGCTGCGCGTTCCGGGAGTCTCGGGGATCGGTAGGTTTGGAGGTCCAGGGTTTCCAACGGCTGGTTCTGGGGCAAGCGCATTGCCAGGCCTTTCTTCCGAGGGGCCTCTGGGTGAGTGGGCAGGACGCCCCCCCTCTGCAGTGTTAACTGGACCAGGTGTCATGGCTTCTCCGTGCCTCTGGGGGGCGGTTATTCCCAGGGCTCTTTCCCTCCTCAGGGAAATCATCACATACTGGCGGGTCACTCTCAAACCGCTCCCCCCGTCTGGCCCTCACCCCAGCTCAGGTCCTGACCCAGTCGTCCAGCTGCTCACTGCCCTTCTTTCGGGTACATACCCCGAACCCCACCCACACACCCATTGCCCTCAAGTCAATCCAACCTCACAGCGACCCAGTAGGACAGAAGAGAAATGCCCCCCAAAGGCTCTGGAGGCAGTAAACCTTGGTCTCCTTTCTCCCGTGGAAAGGTGGATGAGTTCCAACCAAGAACTCTTTGGCGGTTGACCACAGGGCTCCTTTGGATATTTGCCAGGCACTTTAGGTTTGACATGATGAAACACATCACCATCCTCTCCCAGCGAATCCTCTTCTAGCGTCTCTCCTCAAGAGCTGCCACCGCCACCCAAGGAGGTGCCCTGGGCCAGAGCCTCCCCTAAATCCCAAACCCACACCCACCCGCCTCTACCACAGTGGACAGTGAGTCAAGGTGACCCTATGGGGGCCGGAGTGGAAGCAATGAAAGGGCAAGTCAGACGTCTTGGATTCCTGTCTATTTGCACACGTGTCTGTGGAGGGCTTGGGGAAGAATACTGCTTAGACCACGGACTGCCGGAGGAACCAACAAATCTGTCCTGGAAGAAGTCCGGCCAGAGCGCTCCTTAGAGACCAGGATAGAGACTTGGCTTCACATACTCTGGACGTGTGGTCAGGAGGGACGTGGAGAAGGCCGCCATGCTTGGTGAACTAGAGGGTCGGTGACAGTGAGGAAGATCCTCAAGGAGACGGATCGACAATGGCTGTCACGTGGGCTCACCTATCACAATGGAAAAAGGCAGCTCCCTCCCCTCTTTGTATTTGATTTCTTAGGCATCCTTGGGGTACAGTGGGTTACCAGGTGGGCTGGTCACCCCAAGGCCAGCTCTTGGAAACCACCAGCTGCTTCTCGGGAGAAAGACAAGGCTTTCTACTCTTGTAAAGAGTTACAGCCTCGGAAAAATAGAGGGGTAGTTCTACCCCGTCCTATAGGGTCTCTTATTCCCCCCGCCACCCCATTTACTTAATTTTTTTCAATGTGTACATAATTCTTTTTGTTGTGGTTCAGGGTCACACTGGTTGCATTTCTGATCCCTGAGGCTGGCAGGGGATGTGAGGGTGAGCTCTGTTCCGGATCTCCAGCCTGCTTTGGATCTGACATAGGGTCTCTTGGAGTTGGAATCAATCAGCCCAATGGCAGTAAGTTTAGTTTGGTTTTTACAGTTTTAGCCCCTTCCTTAGCGACAGAAGTCCCTGGGTGGTGTAAATGGCTAAGCCCTTGACCACCAGCCATAAGCCTGACGGTTTGAACCCACCCAGGGCAGCTCAGGAGACAGGCTTGCTTCCGAAATGGCCCGGGCTGCTGCCTCGGTGGAGCACAGCTTTACTCTGTGAGATCCTCCCTGAAGGGCAAGGCCTGAAGAGACTGCTGCTGACCTCGCAGGCTGGCCCTCTCCCTTGCACACAGGTAGGAGCTCACCGCTTGGTAGGTGTGTAGCAGAGTGGAACTCCTGGCTTGATAGGTGCTTCACATATAGTAAGAACTCATTCGTGGCTTGATAGGTGCCCAGCACACAGTAGGAACTCATTCGTGGCTTGATAGGTGCCCAGCACACAGTAGGTGCTCATTCATAGCCTGGTAGGTGCCCAGCACATAGTAGGAACTCATTCGTGACTTGATAGGTGCCCAGCACACAGTAGGAGCTCATTCATGGCCTGGCAGGTGCCAAGAACACAGAAGCTCATTCGTGCTTTGGTAGGTGCTCAGCACACAGTAGGAGCTCATTTGTGGCTTGGTAGGTATGAAGGCCTGAGAATCTGCTGTCACTCACAGTCTCAGGGCCCTGCCAGGTGCTTAGAGCCTCTGTGCCCTGAACCCAATGTTTCCAAACTCTGTAGGATGGTAGGTAAGCTGAAGGGCAGGTAGGTAAGCATTCAACCACTGACTGAGAGATTTGTGGTTCGAACCACCCAGAGGTGCCACAGAAGTGGGCCTGGCAACCTGCTTCTGAAAGGCCACCACCTCCAGGGCACAGCTCTGTGCAGAGGGGGGTTGGGGGAAGGAGAGGGTGTCTCCAGGAGTCACAATGCTGGAGACCATAACTGACAACCCCAACAACAAGGGTGAACGAGGCTGGGATAGCACCCGGCCCCGCCTCTGACACCTGCTGTTACTCCCCTAGGACTAGGGACCCGCAAAGGCAAAGACTTTTATAAAGGTGCCTGAAAGGTGTAGTTCCACCCTGGGTGGCCTGAGGGCAAGTCCCACCCCCTTCCGTAATCTAGAAGAGAAGCTCCGCCCCCACCCAAGGGGGTAGAAGTGAACCCAGAAACCCCTGCCCAGTTGGAGGTTAGTTAGGGCCCTTATCGGGGCCCCAGTGGGAGGGGCAGGCCCCAACTGACGCACCTTGAGCGTGAGCAGCAGCTGGACGGCGTTGGTGAAGGGCGTGGGCGTGGGCAGGCCCAGCAGGCTGAGGGCACGGAAGAAGAGGAGATAGGAGAAGGTCCAGGCCAGAGCTAGGGCGTGGCAGGAGCTGCGGCAGAGAAGGGAAGGGCTTCAGCCTGGACCTCCCCTGCCTACCAGGTCCAGCTGTACACCAACCTGCAGCCCCGCCCTCCCCTGGAGAGAAAGCGAGAGATGGGCGGAGCGTTGGGACGCAATGGGCGGGACAGATGGGGCTGTGGAAGAGATTGGGAGGCGGGGGAGAGGAAAGGGCAGAAGATGAGGGGAAGGGGTTGAGTGAAAGTTCTGGGGAAGGCCGTTTAGTCTTTGGTTTAGTTTGACCTTCATGATGGGGGGGGAGGGCACAGAAACAGAGACACAAATCTGGAGAAACAGACACTGTACAAACATAGAGTGAGAGACAGAGACAGCAAAACAGAAGATCAAAGGCAGAAATCTGGCTTTTACCGTTAAAACTTTGCCAGCAGGTCCCCACTAGGACGCTGGCTGGACCTGATCTGGTTTCCAAATGTTTCTATATTTTGGGGTTTTATATTAGGGTGTAATCTCGGAGGTGTTGTCATTGGAGGTGTTACATGCTTTTCTGCTTGGGGATATATGAAACCCAGGACTGATGAACCTATAGGGACAGCAAGTAGAATAAGGGGTTCGGGGAACCAGGGGGACAAGGAGGTGGTGTGGTGAAAGGGAGACGATGTCAAGGCGTCCACACAGAAAAAGAATGTTTGGAAACGGTGGTTGCAATTGTGCAATTCTACTTGATGTGGTTCAAGTGTGGAATCATATATTATATGTATTAAATCTGAATTAATAAAATTAAAAATAAAATAAACAGATATAAAGAAAGACTGGGAAACACACAGAGACAGAGATACACAAAAACAGAGACGTAGAGACAGGATGGATATGAACAGGGATGATGGAGTATCCCCTCAAACATAGGGATGATGAGGACTGGGACCCCCTTGTCTCCCCCCAAAAAGACCAGACCCACTGCCATCGGGTCTAATTCAACTCATGACAACCCTATAGCACAGGGTAGAACAGCCCCATAGGGTGGACAAGGCTGTAACTCTCCTTATAGGAGCAGACTGCCTCATCTTTTCCTCTGTGGAGCTGCTAGTGGGTTTGAACAGCCAACCTAGTGGTTAGAAGCCAACCGCCTAACTGACTGCAGGGGGCGGGGGGGCAGGACACAGAAAAAACGCAGGAGAGGATGAAGAGCAGATGAAACAGGGACACCGGCTTGAGTTGTCCCCTGCCGGGCCAGCTCTCACCAGGGTTGGGCCTGAATAAGGGCCCAGGTCCCGAGGATGGTGACCAAAGAATGCAAGCTGTGAGGTCCGCAGGTGAACAAGGTGAGCCCCAGGCCCACAGCCGCTGCCCCCCATCGCTTCAGACCGGGTCCTGCAGGAGGGAGAAAAGACAGCCTAAGCCTGGAATCTTCCAGGGGACACCCCCCCCCTCAGTGCCCCACACTATGCCCTGCCCCACCCAGCCCCTCCCTTATTTTCCACTGGGGGAGGGAACTTGACTCACCAGCTTTCTTAAAGAGGAAGCCGATGGGGATGGAGATAAGAAGAACCACTAGATAGGTCCACTCTTCAGGCGACATGGTCTGGGGGGGTTGGGGAAGGCAGTGAGAACCCGCAAGTGCAATCAAGGGCTGGGTGGGGGGATGGGGCGGGGTGCTTCCCTCTTCAAGAACCCAGGAAGCCAGCTCCCCAGGTGGGCATTTTCAAGGGTTCTATATGGCACCCTCAGCGCCTCTCTTTTGAGAAGAACCTCAGGCATCTAAACCCCTCCTCCTTCAGGGATGCTGAAATCCGGGGCCCAGCCCGCTTGCTCCTTTGGGTCTAGAAGCCATGTCTAGACTCCCCATGCTTGCCCCCCACATGGATGACCCGGTTTTAGACTCCCCCTTCCATGGGAATCCAGAGACAACCTCTCTCCTGGCCTCCCTCTTCCCCTTTGAGAGCTGAGGAATCCAGCCCTGGCAGTCCCCCTTCTGCGTTCTGGACCCTGTTTTGAACCCCCCGCCCATCTGAGCACCCAGGTATCCACCAGACCCCAGTTCTGGACCCGAAGAGGGCATTCCTCCTGTCTCCTCCTCCTCAGAAGCTTCCAGCACCCTCTCTTGCCTGCAATTGGGATTCCCGCTCCCACACACCCCTACCTTCTCATAGGGGCAGCCCCTCCCCCACGGAAATTAGGTTTCTGGATTCCCCCTCTTTTGAGACACCAGAAACAACCACCCCACCTTTAGAGCGCCACGAGTTTCCAGCCCCTCCATCTTCCAGGTTCCAGGAATCTGGACCCCACCCCCACCCCCGCCCCCCGCTTTTGAACTCCCAGTCCCTCCCTCTTTGAGAACCCACGCAACTGGTCACCAAGCCCCGTCTACCAAGCTTCCTGTCCATCTCTTTTTTGGCGACCCTGGCCTCTCTCTCCTAGCTGCACCCCAATGAGCGAGCACCAACAGCCCCAACAGGTCCCGGCCCCCGCAAAGCCACAGGCGGTTACGACACCCCTGTGCTCGGCCGCGCTCCCGGGGCTGTTCTGCACCCCGGAACCCCGTGGATCCACAACACTCCCTCCCCACCCTCTGGACCCCACGCTTGTCCCGGCGTCCCGACCCACCTGGGCCCGCGACTCTGCGCCGCGCCGGCAGGAGGCGGCCGATCAGTCCCCAGCCCGCGGGGTCCAGCAGCTCGGGCCACGCCTCCCACGCCCCGCAGGCCCCCGCCTCCGCTCTCGGGGGGGGCCAGGCGCGCGGACACCGTCAGGGCTCCGTGCGGAGCAGGGAAGGAGTCCCCTGGGAGTGCGAGTCCGCCGCTGGACCCGCGGTCCGGGATCTACAGAGCGGGGACGCAGACCGCGGGCACGTAGGGGGCGGGGTTCCAGGCGGGAAGAGGCGGGGCCGGAGCCTTCGGTTCGCAGGGAAGGGGGACTGACGGGGAGGGGAGAGGCGGGGCTTGGAGTTGGGCGTTCGGAAAGAGGCAGGGCCGACCGCTTCGGATTCTTCCGGGCAGAGTCGGGGCTGGAGCTCTCAGTTCGGAGGCGGGGCCACAAGCTTCGGCTTTTTTCGGCTATTGTCGGGGACGTCAGCTCAATTCGGATACGGGCCGCAAGCTTCAGCTGACTTCGGGGATAGTCGGGAACTGAGGCATTCGGCTTGGGTGAAGGCGGGGCGATATGCTTCGGCTTTCTTCGGAGATGGTCGAGCCCACGTGACTCAGGTTTACAGATAGACGGAGCCACCAGTTTAGAGGAAGGCCACCAAACCAAAAAAAAAAACCAAAACCATTTCGGTAGTCATGTTCTGCGCCAGACTATAGCTGCCCCATCGTGTCCCCAAGGTTGTAATATTTACAGAGTAGACTGCCATATCTTCCTTCCTGGGAGCACTTTTGGACTTTTGATGGGACTGTAGGTTTATTCCCACAAACCAAACCAAACTCACTGCCATTGAGTCAATGCTGACTTACAGCGACGCTGCGAGTTTCCGATACTTAATAGGGAGTAGAAAGTTCCGCCTGTCCCCCGCACAGCGTTGGTAGTTTTGAACTGATGACCTTGAGGTTCGAAGCCTAACGCTTAACCACTTTGCCATCTTGCAAGGCGGAATTTTCAAAATGTCCAGAGCCAAAGGGGGCGTGGCCCCGGGTCTGCACATGGGGCGGGGCTAGGGTAAGGAGCCTCCTGTTTCCAAGTCAACAGCGGTGTCGCTATTGCGGCGGGCGGGGCTTATGAGTGGGCGGGACCAAGGTGGGCTTTGTGGAGGGATAGGGGCTCACCTTTTGGGACCCGACGCCAGACTTCTAGCTTCGCTGAGGTGGCTGCTCGCGGACATTGACGTCTGTGTGTGTGTGTGTGTGTGTGAGGGGGGTGGCTACAAGGTCGGGGGTGGAGAAAGCAGTGGGTGGCACGCTACGTAGAGTGGTCCCGCCTGAGCTGCGTGTAGGTGTTTAGAAGGTGGCAGGCTGAGGCATTCTGAAGGGAAGCAACGCGCATTGAGCTCTCTCAAGTCGGGTGAGCACGTTCGACCAGAGGACTAAGGGCGTGCGCGGGAGACCGGGCCGCGGAATCTAGTTTCGCTGTTGGGCGGAAATGGCCGAACTAGGGGAGCGCTTCCGACCCGAAGGGGCGGAGCCTTAAGGTGTGGGACGGACGGAAGCCGGAAACTCCCGAACTCCGAACCCCTAGCGTTTCGGAGATGGGAATTAAGTGGAGCTGAGAGTTCCGGAACGCGGGGCCGCTTGCGTCCGGAGAGGGCGGGGCTCTGGATTTGGCCGAGCGGAGCCGAGAACGCCCGAACGTGAGGCGCTTCCGTTCGGAGGGGGCGGGACTGTGGCGTCCAGTCTACGACTCGGAACGCACAAACCGCTAACTTTCGGGATGGGCGGGGCTTTAGACTGAGCGACGCCTCGAGCGAACCAATGCTTCGCTTTCGGGTGGGGGCGGGACTCCACACCGTGCGAACCGGACTGGGAACGTGGGGCAAGGGGCGGAGCTAAGTACCGAGCCTCCCCAAGAAGGTGCGGCTCCGGGTTCCCAGGTGGTGAATTTCAGAATGTGCTGAGCTGCCCAAAAAGTTCGAGGTTCAAGTCCTCCCAACGGTGGCGCGGCAGAAAGACCTGGCAATGTTTCTAACGAAAATCCCATGGAGCACAGTTCTCTGATACACTTGGGGTCCTCTTGCTGACAGCTGGTTATTCTGATTGGGGGGGCGGGGGTGGAGACCTTGTGACCTTCGGTGCGGGGAAGGGCTGGCCTTCGGAGTGTGCCGGACCTTGACCTCAGAAGGGCCCTCGCCTGTGGGGTTCATCTAGGGGGGTGTCGTCTGCTTTGGGAAACGGGGTGCGTTCAGGCTGGCGGAGCTGTGCATCAGTGTAGGAAAAGGCCGGGGAGTGTTAACTGAGGGTCTCAAGGGATCCCGCTTGGAGTCTCCGGAGGTATGGGGCCTGGGTCTCCGAACTCCTCTGGCACCGCCCGAAGGCAAGGGGTTCTTGGGGTAGGGGTTTTGTTTCTACCAGCTGAAGTTTGGCAAGATGGCCCAAAGGCGTTTCGCCGGTGAAGGGGTGGAGGTTTCCATCTCTAATAGCCCGAAGGTTTGCAGGATGGCCCAAGACCACGGGGTGTCTTGGCCTCTCGAAGGTGTTGGCGGGGTTCGGGGACTCAGTTTCTGAACACCCTGAAGTTTGGCGAGGTGACCCGAAAGCATCCGGGGGGCGGGGCCTCGGCCTCCTAGGACCGGAACTCCTCCTAGAACGCCCGAAGGCATTAGGGGCGGGGCCTGGTCCTCCGCCTCAACAGGTGGCCCCCGGCTGCAAGCGAGGCTCCGCCCCCGAGGCCCAGGGGCGGGGCTCCGCCTGGCCTGGGAGACAGCGGCGAGGGGAGGCCAGTGGGAGCCTCGAGCGGGTTGGTGACCGCTTCTCTGCTCTGCAGGAGGATGCTGGTGGTGGAGGTGGCGAATGGCCGTTCCCTGGTGTGGGGGGCCGAGGCGGTGCAGGCGCTGCGGGAGCGCCTGGGCGTGGGGGGTCGCGCGGTGGGTGCCCTGCCCCGTGGACCCCGCCAGAACTCGCGCCTGGGCCTCCCGCTGCTGCTGATGCCTGAGGAGGCGCGGCTGCTGGCCGAGATCGGCGCCGTAACCCTGGTCAGCGTGCCGCACCCGGATCCCCGCAACCACAGCCTGGTAAGGGAGTAGGTGTGGGGTCCCTACTGTGAGAGGGCTGGCAGTCGCGATTTTGAGGTCTCTCCAATGGGAGAGAGGCCCGGACTCGGGGTCCCTGCAGTGGGAGGTGTGGGAATCCCGGACTCGGGGTCCGGGAGCCCCAGTCTCAGGGTCCCTGCTCCTGCGCTCGAAGTCCCTGTGATGGGAGGAGGGCTGGCTGTACGGGACTCAGGGTCCCTGAAAAAGAAGAAACTGGGAGTCCCAAACTCGGGGTCGCTGTGGTGGGGAGGCTGGGGAACCCCGGATTCTCGATTCCTTTTGGAAGAGGCACTGGAAGCCCAGTGTTGGGGTTCCTGAGAAGGGGGATGGGTGGGCTGGGAGCCTGGGCCGCGGTTCCTGTGGTGGGATTGTAGATTACTGTTGGGGTAGGGGTTGAGGCCTGGCCAGCCGGTTCTTGTAGTAGGAGGGGCCAGGAATCAGAATGCCCGGCTCCTGGGGGCCTGTGGGAACGGAAGGTCCAGCCGGAGACCGGGACTTGCAGCTGAATTCTCGTCCTCAGGCGCTGGCTTCCTTCAAGCAGCAGCAGGAGCAAGATCTCCGGGATCAGAGTGCCTTGGCAGCGGAGGCCCGGGAGGCCCGCCGTCGGGAGCTCCTGGAGAAGATCACAGAAGGCCAGGCGGCCAAGAAGCAGAAGCTAGAACAGGATCCAGCAGCCCTGGGGAGCCCCACTGCAGGGGAGAGTGAAGCCAGGGCCAGCCAACCAGCCAGGGAGGAGGAGACGGCAGCAGGTGAGGGTGTGGGTGGAGGCCCAGGACCAGTGGACAGGGGCCCAAGAGAGACCTTGTGGGAATCTCACTGGGCAATCCAGGGCCTGGTCCTCCAGGGGTCAGAAGACCTGGCCCCTTGGAGTCACCAGGCTCTCTCTTCTCTGCATCAAACCCAGGCCCCTCGTCTTCCCAACCAGGGCCTTCAGACGGGCCCACCTCCCTGCCCAGGTCAGCTCTGCTCGTCCAGTTGGCCACGGCCAGGCCTCGACCTGCCAAGGCTCGTCCCCTGGACTGGCGCATCCAATCCAAAGACTGGCCCCACGCGGGCCGCCCTGCCCACGAGCTGCGCTACAGCGTCTACAGAGACCTGTGGGAGCGAGGCTTCTTCCTCAGCGCTGCCGGCAAGTTTGGGGGCGACTTCCTGGTCTATCCTGGTGAGTTTGGGCTGGGGACTGTGTTAGTCTGGGTCGATTAGAGAAACAAATTCAGGGAGACTCTTATATGTATAGGAAAGAGCTTTATGTCAAAGAGTAATTGTATATTGAGAAGCCATCCCAGCCCAGTCCAGATCAAGTCCATAAGCCCTGTATTAGCCCATATGTGGGATACCAGTCTATAAATTCCTCTTCAGACTCAGACAACACAATGACGTGAGTGCAGGAGGTTCCCAGGCCAGTGGGTGGAAAGTCTTGTGGATCTAGTGGTGGTTGAAACATCTGAGCACTGGCAGGGGTCTCCAAGTGGCTCCTCCAGCTCCAGGGCTCTGTCTCTATCAGCGCAGATCCGTATGTCTTGTCAACAGGAATGTCTTGCAGAGAGTGAACGTGTATCTGGCCTCTAGTGAACTATTTATCTCAGTTTGCACCTCCCAAATGAGGTCATCAAGCTGCGACCTGACTGACAGGCTAGACTCCACCCCTTCGCAAATTGACAGGAGATCTTTGTAACTCCACAGGGACCCACCCCCTCATGCTCCTGGATCCTTCTCAATCCCACACGCGTTTTAGATCTCATCGTCTTTTTGCCTCATCTCTACTTAGCCTGTGAACCCCCCCACGCCACCCCCGAAGGGGCTGGAACCGCTTGGCAGCCCAAGCTTACCAAGAAGGCAGTTGGGTCATTTTGCAAAGGTGCCCTGACCTGATGGCGCAGTGACTAAAGTGCTCACCAGGGCAGTGGTTTGAATCCACGTGCCACTTAGTTTGCCGTCTTGGAAACCCGGTGGAGCAGAGGACCTCTCCAGGGTCCTCCGGGGTCGCTGCTGTGAGTCTGAATCGCCCTGATGGCAGGGAGTCTTCCACTGTTAAAATTGTTTTTCTCTGGTGGTGAACTCACACGTTGTGAGCACCTTCCTGTCACACTTGGGTCACTGTCACGGGCCTTTCGAAGCTTCCCACCATGCCGTTGATCACATATCACTTACCTGTCTCGTGTCAGCATCGCGCGCCTGTGCACTAGGGAGCCGAAACGTCCCCTAGACGCCCTCTATTGCAACACTCGCATCCTCCTTGCCGCGGCCGGCAGCCCATGATTCTGCCGCGGCCGGCCTGGCCCGGCCTGCCTTTGCTGCGTGCGTGGGCCACCAGCTGAGACTGTCCCCTCTGGCCCTGTTCAGAAAACGTCTGTGGGCCGAGTACCCCATCTGTGGACTGCTCCCTCCTACGGCACGTACCCATTTGGGAGCCGGGTAGGGCCATTCTCATTAGGTGGGCCCCTGCCCGTCCTCGGAGCTCCTCGTGATGTGGACTGAGTTTGCGCTCTGGGTTCACGGGCTAGGACAGCAACAAATGTGGCCACTTAGCGCCTTTGAGAAATAAGACTCTACACGTGGCAGGAGGCGCCCTGGTAATGCGCTGGGCAGCTAACCACAGGGTCTGTGGTATAAGCCACCAGCGGTTCCGTGGAAGAAAGACGTGGCAGTTGGCTTCCACTAAGATGACAGACAGCCTTGGAAACCCTAGGGGACAATTCTCTGTCCTATAGCATAGCTTTGGAGGTGGACTTACCTGGCTGCCCTGTGGGTGTACTGTGGGGTACCAGCCCCCACAATCGAACGGTTGTGTCATTGAGGGGTAAAATTAGAGCTATCACACAAGATAACGCACGCGAGCACTCACCTCCAGGACTGCCATGATCTCAGCAGCCAGATCCGTGCAGAGAGCGGAGATATTGCCAACCAAGGCTTATATTATAGGGATGTGCAAGCCACCCTAATTACATCATAGCAGGAAGGGCTTGTCCCATAGGCATGCATGCGACAGGAGGGGGACGAGCTAGGGGTGTACATGCAATAGGAAGGGGAGGCACCAAGGGTATACATGTGACAAGATGGGCGGACTCTAGAGTCAAGACGGCAGCCTGACCTTGGTCCTGAGTTGGGTTGACCTTGGACCATCCATTATCCTTATCAGAAGGGACTGAGCCCCACTTAGGGTGGGACAGACTTTAGGGCCTGACGACCTTCGATGGGTGACAACCTTCAGGCAGATAACCTTTAAGCAGTTGATCTCCCAAGTGTATAGTCAGTGTTTGCAAAGGGCACCTTAGGTTTGGCATAAATTATGTTGGGGGGGGGACACCCTGGGGTGTTTCCCACACCCACCCAGAGGAAAGGCCTGGCCATCTGAAAGGTCACAGGCTTACAAACCCCCAGGGAACAGACCTGACAGCAAAAAGGGCAGAGGAGACAGATGCCTTGAGGGGGAGTCCCTGGGCTCGACAGGGTCGGTTTGAAAAGCTTGATGCTGCTGTTGGGTACCACCAAGCCTGTCCCCACTCCTGTAGCCCCTTTGCAGAATGGAAGAAACAGCACCCTCACCACTGTTCATGCTGCCACTGTGTCCACTCATCCCTCTGAGGGGCTTCTTTCTCACGGGCCCTCCCAGGCCCGAAGGCCTTCACCAGGGACTGACCGGTCCCTCCTGATCGCACCACGTGCGATAGCCATTCCCCAGACGCTTTCCGGTCTACAGCCGGTGGCTGTGTCCACAATCCTTCAAGCCGGACCTTTTGGCTGTGAGCCTGTCTCTCTCTCTCTCTCTCTCTCACCTAGGTGATCCGCTCCGTTTCCACGCCCACTACATCGCGCAGTGCTGGGCGGCTGGGGACTCCATCCCACTCCAGGACCTGGTCTCAGCCGGCCGCCTCGGAACCAGTGTCAGAAAGACCCTGCTGCTGTGTTCCCCGCAGCCGGACGGGAAGGTGGTGTACACCTCCCTGCAGTGGGCCAGCCTGCAGTGAGCCGAGGGCCAATGACAGGCGGCTCTGCCTGCAGCAAGAGGTAGCCGGGACGTCGCCAAGCGTGGCCAGCTAGAGCACCCTCCTACCTCGCTCCCCGGTTAGATTTGGGACTCCAGTTCTTTAAGCACTACACCCGATAGCCCTCCCTGTCCCAGAGCACTTGCTGGCAGCATCCTTTTTGTAGTGACCTTTTTCCAGCAGTTGGTCTCGTCCGCTGGCCGCTCCTTGCGCTCCAGGACTCTCTCCACAGGGCCCAGCTCCCGGGAAGTCTCAATAAACTTACTGCATACATGGCAAGCCTGGCTTGAATTCTTGGGGGAAATGCTCGCCTTCTGTGCAGGAGACCTGGTTCAATCCCAGGCCAGTGCATCTCAAAGGCAGACACCACCTTGGAGACCTGTGTGCTCCTGGGATGCGGAAGGGTTGCCAGTAGAACTTCCAGGCTAGGAAGAAAGGCCTCGGAGATCTAATTCTGGAAAATCAGCCAATCCTACGAATTACAATGGTCCAATCCCATTGTACACGGGGTTGCCATGAAGGAGAAACAGAGTCAACATCAGTCAAAGGCCGATTCCTATGAAGCGGAGGTTGTTCATGCCTCCACCCTCCAACCTTCTTGACAGTTCTGACACCAGCCACCCCATCCACAGCACACTGTATTTCTGCTGGGTTCAGTAATTGACTGCTATGGCCACACACAACTCACAGATCATTTTCATGATTCTGGGCCTTAGTAGGGCACTTCACAGGTTACAGTTCAGGAGTAGAAATGCTTAGGAGACAGTTCTCTGATAGCTTCTTCTCAGCCAAGTCTACAGATACACTTTTGTCTAGTCCTCAGCCACAAGGCCCTTTGGCCTTGTTTCATCACCCGGATAGGAAATCAGAATCTGAAGCAAAGATTCCCCTTCCCTCCTTCCAAACAAAAAGGTGCATACGCTGCCATTAAGGCAATTGTGCTTCGTAGTGACAGAAGAGTTCAACTGCTCCTGTGAGATTCTTTTAAATCATTTTATTGGGGGCTCATCAGCTCATCACAATCCATCCATCCATCCACTGTGTCAAGCACATTTGTACACTTGTTGCCATCATCATTTTCAAAGCATTTTCTTTCTACTTGAGCCCTTGGGATCAGCTCATTTTCCCCCTTCCTGCCCATCCCTCCCTCACGAACCCCTGATAATTTATAAAGCATTATTTTTTCATGTCTTACAATGTAAACCCTCTAGGACTTCAACTCAGCCCCTGGACAAGGACGTCATGCTTGGTAACGTGAAAGGCCAGTGAAGAAAAGGAGACACTGGGCAGACGGACTGACACAGTAGCTGCAGCAATGGCCTCAGACATGATCAGGAGGCGAGCCCAGGACTAGGCGGTGTTTCGCTCTGTTGTACACAGGGCTTCTATGAGTCTGAACCAAAAACGGGTCACTGAATGGCTGCAGACAAGTTCTGTCGGTAATGCACTAAGACTAGTCTTAGTGTCACGAAAGGGCCTTCGAAAAAAGGTCCAATGGAAACCGTGGCTTCTGTGAGGATCTGCTGGCCAGTTCTGTTCATGGTCGAAGGTCAGCTCAGAAGGGGGCGGTGACTGTTGAGGATTGCCAAGGGGTCCTCTTGATGCATTTTCCTATCCAGCCTGCATCCCCAATCTGGCCCCTTAGACTTCTTCTTGTTCCCAAAACTCAAAGAACATGGAAAAGGCGCATCATTTGAGTGCGAGGACGCCCAAACTGCTGTTTTCATGAGGTCTATCAGAGGGTGCAGCATTCTTTAAGGAAGAGCGCACGCGCCTGGGGTCTCGATGCAGCGCTGCTGCCTTCTGAGCTGATTCCTCCTGGGGTCCAGGAGTGAGGGCAGCCGGCCAGAAGAATCAGCTCAAACAGGGCCACCGACCGGACTCGACATCAGCATGAAGTTTGTCCGCTTCTTCACCATCGGTTTGGTTCGTTTTAGAGAAAAGAAATACATGCCTGCCTCTCTGGCTTTCCATTCGGTTGAAATTCCAGGAAGGGGGGCTGTGCCCCAATCAGCACTGCTGCCCTTGTCCAACCTCCTTCAGGACCCTGGAACCGTGCCCCCAAATGCCAGAATTCGGATGACTGTCCCAGGTTTCCAGTCCGACGTCCTTCCCAGCCCCTGGGCGCTCCTGTGAGGTTCTGCGGCTGTAAATCATTATGGGAGCAGAAAGCCTCAGCTTTCTGTCACGGTGCACTTGGTGGGTTTGAAGTGCTGACTTTGTAGTTAGCAGCCAATTATTAACCAAAAGGCTGGCAGTTTGAACCCATCGATTGGCCCTGTGCTGCCATGAATATTACAGCCAAGAAGTCCTTCTGGAGCAGCAGTTTTACTCCGTAACATAGGAAGTAGCCATGTGTCTGAATAAAATGCACACCCCTTTATCTACCTGTCAGTCTGTCTGGTGGAGGGAAGAAGAGGCTGTGCAGAGGTGAAGGTGGAGCCAGGGAGGAAGCTGATGCTGTGGTCCCAGAGGGAAGCCATGAGCCTAAACTGAATCCTGACCTGAGGGGACAGGGAGAAGCAGGAATGAGATAAAATGGACACATCTGGAATACTAATGGAAAGGTGGGGGGCAGTAAGTGAGGATGATGAAGCGTTTTCACTCCTGGATTAGGGGACTGATGGGAATATCTCTTAGCTACAGAGCCCAGAGCGAGGAACACTTTTTAGGGGCAGATCAGAGCTTGTTTCGGGATGTGCTCAGTCCACAGAGACAGGTTTCGAAGACTGCACCGGAGACCATTTATAGACAATGTAATGATGTGCACTTGGTTACGCATGTCGACGTTTAATAACTCGAGTGTCAACAATAGCCCACGATTTAGAAGACTGGTTCCTTGTGGTGATGATTAAGTTTGCTGCATAAATGGATGAATGAATAAGGTGCACATTGAAGAAGATAAATTTTTTTTAAATCAACTGTTAGAGGTAGCAAAAAAGACACAAGGTGACAAATGATTCCAGGCATGGCAGGCTTTCTGCCAAACTTCCCGCAACCTTTGTCTTCAATGAACGAGCATGCTGAGTAGGTCGTCATGCCACTGAATGGCACATGTGAGGATTGTGGAACTGGGAAAGGAGCTGTTTTGCTACCTATATATTTATCACCATCACCATCATTCCAAAAGGAAAGCAAGACTGGGGTGAGACTAAGATGGAAAGGTGAGCTGTGATTCCGCAGGCAAATCGCTGAAGTGAAATTTCGATTAATCCCTGGCTTCCGCACCCACTCCCTACGCAGGTAGGCAGCCGGGGTTCAAGAGGACCAACTTTTGGGGAGGCTTCAGGCTGACATTCCAGGTAGGAGGATTCTTGCTCATAGACTCAATGGGACATCTGAGCTGGATGGAGCTCTGAGTTCCTGAAGCCCCAACCTATTTCTCAGAGGGAGACAGGAATTCAATGTGGAGCTAATTATTCCAACATTTATACCGCGACTCAGAGGCAGGTCCTTACCCTGATCTCTTGCACTAAGGCTAGTGTGAATGACATTAAAACATATATATATGTACATACATACATGTATGTATCGTTGCATTTAACACGCACCCGATAATTTTCATAGTCATATATATTAATGCCATATAATGGTAATACATCATATTATATATATTAATATATAATATCATAGAGGACCGAAGATTGGCACCTCTGGGTCACTGAGTCGGAATGGGCTCCATCGCAGAGGTTTAATTGTTTTTTGAGTTTTGACTGGAAAGGAGTACGAGGGAACGCTCCAGGGTGCTGAAAATATTGTCATCTGGTTTCTTAGGTATACACATAGCTAAAATGTTTGCCTTACTAGGAACCGCTCCACAAGGACAACCAGGGACAGACCCTGAAAGCGTTGCCCCACTCCTGCGGTCCTCCGCCTTCCCACCCTGCGTTAGGAAGAACATTTCCGGCCCAGGCAGCCAAGCCGCTCTAGCCCACCCTCGCATCTCTACTGCCTTTCCGCCCGCCAACGCCTCTTCTGATTGGCGCAGCCGTGTGCCGAGCGTGCTGACGTCACGCAGCAGCGTCGTTCCTATAAGAGCGCGGCTGAGCGACGCGCGCGCCTCTATTTTTTGCCACGGGGGCCGGTACTCAGGTGAGTTGTCGGTCTGGGCTGCTTCGGAGGGACTTGTATTTTCGAACTTTACTCATTAGAGAGAGAACCTGGGAGCGAGAAGAGGGTGGCTAGAGAGGAGGGCGGCCGAGTTGTGGGGGCTGAGTTTTACTCGGGGCGCCACGAGGCGCTCGGCTCTTATAGGGTGTGCGCGTGGTAGGACTGCGCAGGCGCCGTCGGGGTTACTCACGTTCCCGGCTCTCGCGCAGGCGCACACGAGCCAGCGGAGCCAGCATGCCGGTCGCACGGAGCTGGGTTTGTCGGAAGACCTATGTCACCCCGCGGAGACCCTTCGAGAAGTCTCGGCTCGACCAGGAGCTGAAGCTGATTGGTGAGTGCCAGCGGGCCTG
>NW_022104553.1:17922917-17923688 GCF_000313985.2 Echinops telfairi | reverse complement strand
AGCTTTAGTTTAGACACGCTGGAGTTACCGAGGGAAACATACCAAATGTGTGTGCACCTTCATTAAGCTGTTGCCAGTTTTCTTGATAGCCTGTGTCTGGCAGTGGGCGTAGACAAGTTAATTCCTGGATTGTCTGATGTTGAGAAAACGGTACTTGGATGTGTGCACTGACATTTATGAGACTCGGATGGGCAACAGGTGGGGGTGGACATGTTTGTCCGTTAACTATGGAAGAACTGTATGCCTCAAACCCTATTCTATCTTGTGGGGCTGGGGAAGAGCATTCCAGTGATGGCATTGGGAAAAGGGGCAGAGCAGACCATCAGGGCCTTAGACTCCCTCTTTTGAAGCCTTCAGGTTTCTTTCTCTCTCTAAACTTTTTGCCATGAAACTCACATACAGTTTAGTAGCTAAACCATGTGAAACATAAACAGTCATCACACTCATTTAAGGATTTTAAAGAAATGTTGGTGGTCTGATGGGTTGTTTGGTTGCTAATGTCAAAGTCAGCAATTCAAAACCACCCACCACTCACAGGAGAAAGATGAGGCTTCTTACTCCCATAAAGATTTGCAGTCTTGGAAACACAGGGCAATTCTATGAGTTAGAAAGGTCTGTGGTAGTGTTTCAGTTTTCGAGTGAGTTTCCCTCAATGCAAGAATACTTTCTTCTATTAAATTGGCATTCTATGATGCTCACCTTCCGGACACAATCACTGAAGACAAAGCGGGTGAATAAGCAAATGTGAAGAAAGCTGATGGTGCCCGGCTA
>NW_022104553.1:17919973-17922121 GCF_000313985.2 Echinops telfairi | reverse complement strand
TGTTTTGAGAATGAGGGCAATGAATGTACAAATGTGCTTTACACAATTGATGTATGTATGGATTGTGATAAGAGTTGTATGAACCCCTGATAAAATGATTTTTAAAAAATAGGTGTTTTGGAAAGGAATTGCAAAATCACTTCCTCCTGTAGAAATCAGGATGTTGGTACCTCTTGGATAAATGCACAATTTCCCTGTAAAGGGTGACCTGCTGATGATCATTCCACTTGTTGATGAGGATCTGTACTAGTTTATGGAGCCCAGCTCCAGAGCCTGGGAGCTCTAATGAGTAGGGAGTAGACTGGCATCAGATACAGGAAACTATCCTATGAGCTACTACTTGGGATGTAAGGCTGTTAGGATTTTTAATTACAGGAGTTTGAATTACGAATGTCTGATATCTAAAATGTACTTTAGCCATCCACATTTGTGAGTATCCATTGTAATCCTGTGCAAAGACTTGCACATTTTTATTTCATCAGGTGTGAATTCTGGGCATAGTTGGCCACCTCAGATTTTATCCTAACACAATTGTTCTTTAGCTTTAGCCCATTGTTGCAGCCATCGTGTTAATCCAGCTTGATGAGGGCCCTATTGATGGTCTCTTTACCAAGCATGATGTCCTACAGAGACTGGTCACTCCTTAGAATATGTCCAAAGTGTACCTCGCCTGTAAGAAACACTGTACTTTTTACAGAGACATCAGTGGTCCTTTTAGCAGTCCATAGTACTTTAAATATCACCCAGCACCACCATTCAAATGTAAGGGTTAAGGGTAGGTGTCTGCTTTTGTAGCCCCCTGGATCATCCTGAGTATCCCCCAGGGGGACAGTATGCCCATTTTGGGAAATGCCAAGTTAGATGGTAGTCCTCCCACAAAGCATGGGAATCTGGGCAAAGGGCAGGGCAAGGGCCAGGTGTTTGAGAGGTCTCTGGTCTTCCCAGGAAGGGAGAGGGGTGGCAAGGGGTGGGGTGGTAGCTCCTCAGTCATTAAGACTTGGTAGTCCAGGAAGCCATGGAATTAGAAGAAGGTGGAATCAACTCAATCTGCCTTACCTGCTGGGGATTGATGGTTTTTACCTGGCTGCTCTTTGGTCTGTTCTCAGCCCTGTGGGTTGGGTTCTGTGGGAGCCAGCATGTTCGCAGGAAGGACAGTGCACTCAGGCCTTCCCTGGGACGGCGCTGCCTGTGGGGTCTTGGGCTTCTGTGGGGCGGTGGCGCTGTCCTCAGTTGTTGCTGTGCTTTGAGCCCTTTTGCTGCCCCTCTACTTTACCAAGGTCACGGAGACCTCCAGGGAAGAGTCTCCCATCCATGCCTCTAAGGAGCACTATGGTCATAATCCTTCTAAGCAGATTTGTGTATCCTCTTGGCAGTCAGTGGTACTTTCAGTATTCTTTGTCAGCACCAGAATTCAAATGTATCCATTCTTCCTCTTTCTTCATTCAGTATCCAGCCTTTACATGTATCTGAGGCCATTGGAAATAACCGCGGCTTGAGTTGGGTGCATCCGTCCTCAAAGTGAAGCCCTTGGTGGTTTCACGGCTGCAGACATAACCAGCCGCAGGTTGGGTGGGACTCTGAGTCCGTCGCTTTCTCTCACCCCCTCCAGGCAACGCGCTGCTGCGGCGGCTGGTCCGCATTGGGGTGCTGGATGAGGGCAAGATGAAGCTGGATTACATCCTGGGCCTGAAGATCGAAGACTTTCTGGAGAGGCGCCTGCAGACCCAGGTCTTCAAGCTGGGGCTGGCCAAGTCCATCCACCATGCCCGAGTGCTGATCCGGCAGCGCCACATCAGGTGCCTCTTCTGGAAGGACTTGCCTGACTTAACCTAGTCCCATCCCCTTCCCTCTGCTGGCGGCCTTCACGGAGCCTTCCTGTCCGTCTCCCATGCAGCTCTTGCAGGTGGCATCTGTGAGCTCACTTGGAGGGTGTCGCCCCCCCTGCAAAAAGAGCTCCAGGAGCTGGGGGCCGTCTCAGCCCCCATAGCCCAGCGCAAGGGTCACTGCGGCTTGAGCTGTACACCTTGTGAAGGCTTCGGCCAGGCTGGACAGGTAACAGTAACAGGTCTTGGTGTGCCTGGTCCCAGGAGACTCCCAGACCCCGAACTCGTGAGCTCAGGTATATTATTGCCTGGCTACTGTGCCCTT
>NW_022104553.1:17917620-17919791 GCF_000313985.2 Echinops telfairi | reverse complement strand
CTTACTACCTGTGTGCTCTGTGGGGACCACCTGGTCATACGTGAGTGAGAACTGTCACTTTGCACAACTCGTGTGAGTGAGGTGATGCCAAATTTCCAAGGGCTCCCAGACCTGGCTGTAGTGACTTGAGTTTGACTCCTGCCTACGGAACCACTGAGGGAAGAGGAGGGATGGCGCCCCCCCCCTGGCGTGAGGCCAACTTGTTCCCCTCAATCTTCATCTGTTACCCCCACCTTCCCTCCAGGGTCCGCAAGCAGGTGGTGAACATCCCATCCTTCATCGTCCGCCTGGACTCCCAGAAACACATCGACTTCTCCCTCCGCTCACCTTACGGAGGAGGACGCCCAGGCCGCGTGAAGAGGAAGAACGCCAAGAAGGGCCAGGGCGGGGCTGGAGCTGGCGAGGATGAAGAGGAGGATTAAGCCCACCCAGCCCCTCCTGGGTCTAGTTTCCCAATCAAATAATAAAAATAATCAAGAAGGTGGAATTGGTGTTTATTTGATATGCCAGCGCCTCACTGGAGGTTGGGGTGGTGGTTGTGGCAGTGTTGGAGCAAGGTGGTTTCCAGGTAAAGAGTAGTAAGTGGAGGTCATTCCTGCCTGCCCCCCTGAGACAGCAAGTCCAAGGAAACCGAAGTGAGCTGATCCAAACTAGACAATTAACTGGAAAAGCCAGTCACTAGTTTTGATTGCTGGCAAAGGGCAATGTCTAGGTGGTGGTTTTTCAATAGTGCAGTTGACCCTGAGTCACCCTGTGTACAGCAGGGCCCCGTCCTGTGCCATTCCCGTTACCTCGTGTGCATGAGGTGCTTTCACGGATTCTGCCTCACGGGAACCGGTCTGATGGCATGTCTGAAGTATAATCTCATGTTTCTAAGGTTTGTTCTGATGGTCCATGATACTTTGCATATGTAAATGAGCAATTATCGGCTTCCTGTCTACATTGTCCAGTTGTCACAGGTATAATGGGTTGATCCGTGGCTTGAGTGTTAGCAGACAAGGCTAATTTGAAAGCCACTTGAAGGTGTGATGTCACTTGGCCTGGGAAAAGCCCTGCTGGGTCTTTTTATTGCCCAGCAACCTTGTGCTTTCCCCTCCCCTTGCTTCTGGTGGTTTCTGAAGATACTCATGGTCAGGAGGAGGCTGGCTTCCCATTTTTCTCGCGTTGTGAAACCGCGTGGTGCAGCAGAGGAAGTGAACGTTTCAAAACAGCAGTGTTTCAGCACTTTGGAAGACTGCAGAAATGGCTTCTGACGACACTTCTGGGTCCTTCCACTCTGAGCTTGTTAGGAGATGAAGCCTACAGAAAGTTCTGTGTCCAGGCCTTGAGCTAGGTTGTTGGCTCTCTGGCTTGACTTGAGGCTAGTAAGGTCCTGGTGGATGGTGGAACACCAGTTGGCTGCGTGGCTGGCAGGATCTGTCAGATGGCTAATTTGGAGGAGTCAGAAACAGCTGGGTCTCAGGCTGGGTTGGGCTCAGTGTCAGTGGGGACAGGTCCCTGCAGACCTCTCCATGTAGGCAGAGCTGGGTCTTGGCTAGTGCTTAGCCAGCTCCGCATACACGCTGGGGTCCTGGGCTGCCTCTTCGGAGGAAGCCTGTCTGTTCCGTCTGAGAGTCGAATGGTTCAGCTCTGCGTATGTCACCTGGGTATCTTGAGGGGCATCCGCCTGCAGTGGGAGGATAGAGGCGGGCACAGAGTTTGGTGGGGATTTACCCATAACGTGGATTGAATTCCACCTCAGGGACCCTAGAGGGCACAGAACTGCCCCTGTGGGTTTCCAAGGCTGTAATCTGGGAGCCGAGTGTCACATCTTTTTTCAGGGCTGTGTGTGTTTATGTTGCCTACCTCTTGGTTAGCAGCCACCACTTGCTTAAGCATAGCACCACCACGACGCCTGCTGAGGAAGCCTGGGACTATGGAGAGAAACCTGACCGGCTTTTGTGACCTGCAATTCCCTAGGCAGGGCAGGAGAGATGGTCACTCCCTGCCTTGTCCTTGAGTGGTTCACCTGGGCATATGTCACTGCCTGGGGGTCTTCCTTTTCAGGACTGCTGGGGAGAGGGGAGGCTGGTCTGTTGATCACCTCACCCCCACTGGACTTTCAGTCCATGTATTTTGGGGGATTGTGAAGTTTGGAGGCATGTGAAGTTGAAATGCTTGTCAAGGGACCA
>NW_022104553.1:17915391-17916880 GCF_000313985.2 Echinops telfairi | reverse complement strand
AAAAGAAAGCAAAATGGGGTCTTTGCACAAACTCTTTGAAGCCCCCTCTTATTTGCGGCACACAGGCTGACCTGGATGAAAGAGTCCAGGTGGCACATGAGTGAAGTGTTCAGTTGCTAGTGGTAACCTCCCCACCAGCTGCTGGATGGGAGGAAGACCTCGTGGCCTGTGCCCTGGAAGATTACAGCCTTGGAAACCCGACGGGGAAGCTCTGCTGTGTTGAGGCTCTCTAGGAGTGGATGTGGACTTGGCGCATGACGCTCCCACCAGACGACACCCAAGGGAAGCTCAGGAGAGGAGACCGGCGGGGGGACCAGGGAGGAGAGCAGGTCAGCGCAGCCACCTGCCCAGAAGGCGTCCAGAAGGAAGGGCGCCAACTGCTCCGCTCAGGGTTGGCAGCTGCAGGGGGGTGGACCAGCGTCCACCTGGATGCGTGTATGGACAAAGTTGTGGGGGCCTGCTCACAACCAGAGGGAACTCACCTGAATGTCCAGCTCCACTTCTTCCCCAGGCTGATGGTCTGTCACAGCGGCATCTGAGGGGGCCAGAGCAAAGACATGTTACTTCTTGGTTAGATTCCCCAGATCTCACTGCCTCTCTTAGTCCTCGCTAGGGAGGCTGAAGCCCAGAGAGGGTGGGCGGGTGATGGGGCCAGGGCCACGCTGTGTCAGAGTGAAGCTGTCTTCCCTGCAGGACCCTGCAGGTTTCCAATCAGCCCCCCTCCCCCTTCTGAGGGCCTCCCATCTCCCATTCAGGTGGTCTTTCTCTCCTTACACGTGTTCTCTTCTTGGGTCTCAGTGGCTGCACCGGAGCTGAGGAAGGAGAAAGGAGCGTTGGGTGATGGACAGGCAGCTGTGGGTGGGGTCGGGAGGCCCAAGGACTTTGGGGAGATCTTACCTCGTTGGCAGGTCTCCGGCCTTGGACACAGCAGCACCTGTGGGGAGTAGAATCCAGCTTTCAGTCTGCCCTGGAGTCCTTCCCTGAGGGCTGCCTCCAAATCTACAGAGGCTCTAAGAGCCAGAAAGTTGACCCCTCCCCATTCTCCATGCAGAATTCAAGAGGAAACAGTTCTAAACACTAAGAGACAATAATTTGTGCTCGGATCTGAAATATTCTGCGCACCATTTCCGGTCTCTTCTCATGAGATAACCAAAGAAGGACAATCAAGGAATAGGAATCCAAGGTGATCAAAGAGTGATAAAGATAATCAAAGAAGGACGGATGAAAAGGGTCGATGAAAGGAGGAAGCGGGAAGAAGCTGTTGCATTGAACTGCTGAACGGGCAGCCATGCACTCTGTCAACCTGCCCTCAAATCGCCATGTGAAACAGCAAACCAAACGGAGTCACCAGACACTCGGACGGCGACCTTTACTCTTGGGGCGAAACTGTCCTTGTTTACGGGGTACAGTGTCCATTCAAGGACTGCAGAGCTACTCTTGGGGAGCCCCCAGCACGGAGAGGTCCAGTACGTCCGATGGCTTTATTGAA
>NW_022104553.1:17913024-17914700 GCF_000313985.2 Echinops telfairi | reverse complement strand
TTTGGGAGAAAGATGGGACTTTCTATTCCCGTAAAGAGTTACATTCTAACCCACAGGGACGGTTCTACCCTGGTCTGTAGGGTCACCAACAGTCAGCACTGACTCGATGGCAGTGAGTTGGGGTTCTGGTTTGTCCACCAAACTTCAGCCACCTCCCATCCCTTAGCCCAGCCTGGCTCAATCCCACACTCTGTAAAGTCCTGTAACCCCTATGTGGGGCCTCTCTGGACATTGGATCTATGTCGTTGGGAGGAGGGTGGCAGTGGACGGCAGCTCTGCCCTGGACCCATTATGGGGTCAGGGTGGCCCCAGGCCCAGCTTTCTGCATGGCAATGCCCCTACATCTCAAAGCAGTCCAGAGGCAGAGGATGGAGGTGTGATCTTCTGGTTAGGGGCAGGGATTGTGACTTGCCAGAGACCCAGAGGCCCCACAGCTGGGAAGTAGGGGATGGAGCTGGGATGGGACCCGGGGAGGGTCTGGCTCTGCCAGCACTCTCCTTCCCCTAAACCACAGCTGCTCATCGGAAGGCGATGGAAGGGCAGGGAGGCCAGCGTCATCGCTGTGCACCTCCCCCCGAGGAGTTTGCTGGACAGCTTCCCCTTTCTCAACGGTGACATGAACCCAGAGAGAAGGAAGGGCCTCCTTGAGAGTCACCACTGAGATACGTGATTGAGCCCAGGCCGGACTCAGCTCCTCTCACCGTCCCCCCTTCAGAGACCCTCACCTACCTTTCGGTGCCTCTGATTGGTGGTGATCCTGCAGGCCTCCTGGGGGGCAGGACAAGGTGAGGGGTGTCAGTGCTCGGCTTCTCCTCCAGGCTGGACCCCACACCTCTATCTGTTTGAATTGTCCCTCCACTCATCTGGCCCTGGCCCCAGAGCCCCCCGGTGTCTGCAGTGAACAAGCTCATGTCAGCCCCTCTCCCAGTCCCCTGGACACAAGCCATGCTGGATGCAGGATGGAACATTCCATCAGCTTAGAGGGTGCATGGTGGTCCCTCATGGGGATGAGCCCTCTGGTACTAAACATCTGGATTGGATCTCTGGAATGGAAGCTACAGGACTGGAGAAACAGGCATAATGAGAATTGGAAGGCCTCTGGCCTTTCCTCTTAGTGAGCTTGGACCCTCTTCAGCATCCTGCCTCCCCCCAGGGACATAGCTGGGTCTCAGGGTTGAGGACAGAAGAGAAGGCAAGGGTGGGCAGTGCCCTTTCTTCTATCCCTACGAAGGGTGGGTCCTCTCTGAATGAGTCTCCTTGAGAATTCCCTTTCCTTCATGCCTGGCCAGAGGTCCCCTGGGGCAGAGCCCTGAGGTGGCCCTCAGGCCACAGAGGGGAGGGGCTAAGGAGTCACTTACCTGAGACTACTAGCTCCAGAGGGTCACTTGGCTGGGACAACAGGTACTTCCTGAATGACGTGTAGCACCTGTAGGTGCCCCCATGGGCTGAGGTCACATGGCTCATGGTGAAGTTGGCCTGGAAGGGCCCCGTCTGGCTCTCAGAATGAATGAGCTGAGGAGGGTGATTGATGTCCTCCCTGAACCAATAGACTGTGTCAAACCAGCCACTTGATCGACACTGCAGGGACACGTTCTGTCCTGGGGCCACCGAGGGGCCCGGGTGGGCTGAGAGGGAGGGCTTGTCCTCGGAAGCTCCTGGGAGAGAAGGAGGCCATC
>NW_022104553.1:17909521-17911851 GCF_000313985.2 Echinops telfairi | reverse complement strand
GTGCAGTCTGGGAGAGGTGTGGCCTCCCCCCCTTGAGGACACATTCCCTCCTGCCTGTGGGAGGAGCTCACAGTGAAGGGAGGGTGTCAGGAGTCCCCTGTTACCTGTCAGGACAAGGAGCAGAGGGTCACTAGGCTGTGACCAGTCATGTGAGCTGTAGTAGTCACACTGGTATTTCCCTGCATGGCCACTGTACATGTCAGTGATCTTGAAGGAAGTATTCCAGATTCTGAGGTTCTGTAGACTCATATGCTCATCATACTTCCTTCCTTCTCTATACAGATGGAAGCCACGAGCCAGCTGAGACCCCTGACACCAGATGGTCACAGAGCTGCCCAGGGTGAAGAAGCAGCCCGGGTCAGCCCAGATGGAGGGTTTGGGGAGGGTTTCTGGAAAAGAATCAGACTTGGAGTTCTATGGGGTTCCCCTCCCCTCAGTACCCTCAGCCCTCACTCCAAAGCCCCTCCCACACTGGTCACCACCAGCCCAGACCCTCCCCTGAGCTGCCCACAGGGGCTTCCTGTGCTGAGTAGAGGATGGAGTTGGGGGTCAGGGGAGAACTCACGTGTCTGCACCTGGACCCACAGGCTCTGTAGGACCCCTGGGAGAGAGGTTCTCATCAGAAGCTTGTCCTTCCAATCCACGGAAACAACACGGGTGTTCCAAGTCCCTGGGCTCACATTGGAACTGAGAACAAATTCCTCCCTTGGAAGACTCACCTTCCTCACGAGCCTCCTGGATCCCTCGGGTCCCCCAGTGACCCTGGGCCCGTGTGTGAAGAGCAGAACCCCCCTCACCCTCTTCCCAGGGCTCACCGAGACACAGCAGGGCAGTGGGGCTCAGGGAGGTGGCGCCGCCCCGCATGGCTCCCAGGCTGCAGATGAAGAAGGACCACAGCGCCTGGCAGCAGAGACCCACGCAGGGTGTGGCCAGTCCTGTGCCCCGTGTTATGTGTCACACGGTTTCCTCCTCGGCGGCCGCACAGGAAGGGGAAGAGCCCGTCTGTGGCCTGGCTCTGCTCTCCCCAGGGTTGGGGCTGACTCTCAGGAAAGCCCAGAACCAAGTTCCATTCCGGAGCCGGATTTTTGCACAGGCTGGGTCAAGTGAAAGAAGGCACTTCTCTTTCCTGCGCCTCCGCACAGGCACATCTCCCTCTTTCCTCCCTCCTTCCCGCATCCAGAGAGCCAAGCAGGGTGGACTGGGCACTGGTGAATTGGTCCAGGGATGGAGGTGGGCCCTGGAGATTCACTGATGGAGCACTCAGACCGCTGCCTTCCGGGACTCGGCGCTCAGATGAACACAAGACAGACACGGACACCTGGTGACAATAGAAAGTTTGGAAGCAATTTTCTGAGAAAGGAAAAAAGGAGCAAAACAGGGCAGGAGACTAATATGTGGAGCTTGGCAACCTGGATCTTGGCATTTAGAAATCCATGAGGGAAGGGAGCACAAGGCTTCATGGTTGAACACACAGAGCGAGAGGGCACGGGAGGAGGCCCTCCCCGAGAAAAAGCTTGAACAACTGAACAAAGGGAGAACATCTCGGGGTGCTGCTCACACAGTTTTGTGGACCGGGCAAGGCTTTGGATTTAAAGTTCCAGGCAAGGGGAAGTTTTAAGCAAGGCAAAGATAGTAAGCAAAAAAATGCATGTTTTAGAAATATCATTATAAAGAACCGGAAGGAAAAAAAGGCTCTATGAATAATATAGTAAAAACTCCAACATTAATTTACTACCTGGAAAAGTGCTATCTGTGTTGCACATGATTTATGTGAATGTCTTATCTAGCCCTGCACAAAGCCTAGTAGTTTAGAGCTCAGTGGATGCGACATGCAGACGTGTTCTGTGTCATTTCCTGGGAGTCTGGGAAGGTGTTTGCTGTGGTCATTGTCGTTCAAGGAGCAGCCTCTAGTGCACGAACTTGCTACCCAATTCTCTATATGAGGGTGTTGCTAGGTGCCTCAGTTGGCTCTGATTCATAACACCCTTGCGTACCAGAGACAGAGGCACCGCCCTGCCCTGGGTCATCCACACAATGTTATGTCTGAGCCCATTGTGGCAGCCCCCGTGTCAACCCATTTTGTCTAGAGTTGTTTACATGTTTATTGGGTGGGCAAAGGGGGAGCTCCACTTGCTGGGGCTGGAGATTTCTATCTCAGTCGGATTACTAATTACTTTAAATGGCTTCTCTGGTGTCTTGGGTAGTTCTTGAGAACCATCGACAGATACGAAAGGATGGATCAGAAAGAGGAAGGTGGGTCAGAGACGAATCAGTTAGGGTTGTTTAAAGAGCCCTCTGCAGGCACAGCGAGAAAACTGTACTGAGCAGAC
>NW_022104553.1:17906393-17908925 GCF_000313985.2 Echinops telfairi | reverse complement strand
AGAGAGTAACATGAAGAAGTCAGACATATTTCATGGTAGCATGCTCACTTCTCAGATGGCCATGCTCTCCCTGGCCAGGTCTGCGTACAGTGTGGACACAGAGGGCAGGAGAAGGTTTATTTTGAACCAAGTCTTATATATATTTTGGGACGTGCAAGTCCCCCAATTACAGTTAAAGACATACATCACAGGAAGGGGGTGTACTGTACGTAATACAGTAATGGGATGAGGACGATCTAGGGTTCTACATGCTATAGGAAGAGGTGGGATTAAGGGCATACATGTGACCAGATGGGCGGGTCCTAGATTCATGATGGTGGCCTAAACTTGATTGCCCATGAGCTAGAGACTCAATTTAGTCTAAGCTTTCAGGGGAAGCCATCCACTGTCCCTAAGCGCAGGGAGTGAGCCCCACCTGTGGTACAACAGACAATAGGGTCTGCTTGCTCTGGGTGGCTTGTGGCTTCAGGGAGATAACTTGACAATCATTTATCATTAGTTGCAAGCAGTGTCCTAGGTCTGACATCTATATTTAGGGGAGAGACGCTGAGGAAAAGTCTTTCTATATCCCACAAGAAAGACTGGGTATTGCCCCAAATTCAAGATGAAATAAGGACGTTTCTAGAAACAAATGAGAATGAGACTACAACATACCACTTTTGGGATACAGCTAAGGTAGTTATCAGAGGATGCTTAAAAGTGATAAGTGCACATATGAAGAAGGAAGAGAGAGTTATGGTGGATACCCCTTCATGAAACATTCAGTCGTTGGAACAGGGTTAACAGAATAATCCTTCCAATAGCAAAAGAAAAATTATGAAAATCATGGTAGAGATAAATGAGTGGTAAATAAAAATAAATGGAAAGAATAAATTCAGGGAAAAGCTGGTTCTTCAAAATGATGAACAGAATTGACATACCGCCAGGAAACCTAAAAAAGATAGGAAGGGGCAGACCTCAATATCCAGGATGAAGAAATGAAACAGGGGAAATTACAAGGGATCCCAATGAAATTAAAAGACTAATTACACAGCACGATGAAAGACTGTACTCTAATGAATTCAACAACTTGGAAGACGACAAATACCTGGAAAAACAAGCCATGCCCAAATGATCTTATATACACATCAAAAACATGAACTGAACCATTGCAAAAGAAGAAATAGATAAACTTGTCAAGGAACTACCAACTAAAGAAATTTCTGGAGCAGACAGCTTCACAGGAAAATCCTACCAAGCATTCTGGGAAGAGCTGACACTAAACCTACACAAGCTCTTCCAGAACATAGAAAAGGATGGTCAACTCCCAAACACACTCTATGAAGCTAATATAACACTGATACCAAAGCTGGGCAAGGTTCCCACAAGAATAGAGAACCATAGGCCAATATCTGTAATGAACATTGATGAAAAAAATCCTTAACAAAAATCTTGGCCAATAGAATTCAAAGTATACGACAAATACAATCCATCACGACCGAGTGGGATTCAAGGCATGGATGCAGGGATGGTTCATCATCTGAAAAGCCATCAACATTATCCATCACACTGACTACACAAAGGACAAGAACCACATGATAACAGCAATAGAGGCAGAAAAAGCATCTGACAACTCCAGCACTCATTCCTAATAAAGACATTCAAGAAGATAGGATTATAAGGGAATTAAGTAAATATAATAATAACCATAAGTGAAAAACCAACAGCCAGCATTTTAACAAATGGAGAAAAGATGAAAACATTCCCACTGCAAAAGGGGACCAGACCAGGATGCTCCTTATCCCCACTTCTATTCAACATCATCCTGGAGACCCTAGCTAATAATATAAGGCAATGGAAGTAGATCAAAGTTATACGTTTTGGGAAAGAATAAGTGAAATTATTGTTATTTGCAGAGGACATGCTTTTATATATGATTTATATAGAGAGAACCCAAAAGGCTCCACCATAGGATTGCATGAAATGATAGTGGCATGTGGTAGGGAGGCAGGATATAAGATTAACAAGCAAAAGACATTTGGATTGTTATACACCCCAAAGGAGGTAACAGAAAAATAGTTCAAGAAGCTAATACCCTTTATAGTAACCAATCATAAACTGAAATCATTGGGATAAACCTAAACCACACCCAGCCCCGAAAAAAAAGATCTGTACTAGGAAAACTACAGAACATTATTACACGAAACAGCAGGAATCTTCACAAATGGAAGACTATCCCATGCTGGTGGATTGGAACACTCAATATTGTAAATATGTCGATCCTGCCTAAGGCACTCTATAAATTACGTGCAACACTTATACAAATTCCAGCATCATTTTTCAAAGTAATGGATTAACTTACTACCAATTTTATATGGAAAGGGAAGACCCCAGAATTGGCATGGAATGCCTCAGGAGGAAAACCAAAATGAGTGGACTTGAATTCCCTGACTTTTGAACTTATTACACAGCCACAGTTGTCAAAACAGCACGGTACTGGTATAATGATAGATACTCGGACTAATGGATAGGAACAGAAAGTCCAGAAATAAA
>NW_022104553.1:17904584-17905956 GCF_000313985.2 Echinops telfairi | reverse complement strand
CTCCTCAAGAGAGTAGTAAAAGAGCCCACAGACTGGGAAAAGATATTTTCTAATGACATATCAAAGGACTTATTTCTAAAAACTATCTTCCAATCTTACAAGAAAAAAATAAAAACAAATAGCCCTCTGAGGAGGTGGGCAAAAGACTTCAACAGAAGATTCCCAAAGGAAGAAAATTTCAATGTCCAATATAGAGATGAGATGATGCTCCTGATCATTAGCCACTTGGGAAATGCAAAAGAAAAACCTAGCAGATACCATCCAACATCCACAAGGACAGCCTAATTCAAAAAAACAGAGCAACAAATGTTGGAGTAGGTGAGGTGAGATAGGAACTCTTGTTCACCGCTGGTGGTCTTGTAGACATGGACAGCCACTGTGGAAAGTGATTTCGTGATGCCTAAAACAGGTGGAAATCAAGCTATGAGATGACCCAGCAATTTCACTGCCGGGTATATACCCAGAAGAAATATGAAACAGATCACAACCAGACAATGATCTTACCTGTGCAGTATACAATCACAAAACATTGGAAACAGCCTAAGTTTCCATCAAGAGCTGTATGGATAAAAAACTCCGGTATTTACAGACAGTGGAATACTACACATCCCTAAAAGAGTGGTGACACAATGAGAGGACTCATCTTGTGGAAAGACCTGGAGAATATTATGCTAAGTGACGTTAAACAAGCACAAAAGGTCAAGTACAATATGCGTCCACTGAGGTAAGTTCAAACAGCAGAAAGGGAACAAGGAAAAGGAGACACACAGCACACAATTCCTAGGTTGAGGACCAGATATTCTGGCATGTGCCCGACCAAACCTAATGGCTCATACGTTATCAAAAACAGATGTAGAAAACACCTGTGCTGAAAGGCATCTCTACCCCTCTCCATTTCCTTTTAATGCCTACAGAGTGGTGGGAGAAGAAAAATGATGTCAATGGGGGATCAGGGTACTAAGCAGCCTAAGGGGAGGGTATTGTTTATATCTCTATCAGGGAGGGAGAGCAAGAGTAGATCTCATACCATACCAATCCTTGAGGGCGATATTGCTGCTCAGAGTAGCTTGTTCCTAAAGATGAGGACAGTGCCAGCCTCCGCTGGAGAGGTGACACCCTCTCCATCGATGACAGTGTTGCAGATGACAGACTGAAGACAGAGCTCAAGGAAAGGGGCTGGTTTGACCTGCTCACATGGGGGCAATCAAGAGTGGATCACAAAGACCCATGTTGGGAGCAAAGCCATGAAATCCCCAAAAAATCCTGATCATAGATTTCTGAAATGGGGCAGCATTTGGCACACCGCCTGAACTGGTTGGGGATTACTCATGAGGGGGCCACAATGAAAGTCTCAAGGCATAACTGACAGTGG
>NW_022104553.1:17881793-17902920 GCF_000313985.2 Echinops telfairi | reverse complement strand
GAAGCAACAAAGCCCACATAGAAGAAGCACACCAGCCTGTGCGATCACGAGGTGTCAAAGGGATCAGGTATCAGGCATCATCGGAACAAAAAAATCATATCATTGTGAATGAGGGGGAGTTCAAAGTGGAGACCTAATGCCCATCTGTAGGCACCTAGACATCCTCTTACAGAAGGTTCGTGGGGAGGAAACAATCCAGCCAGGGTGCAGTGTAGCAATGATGAAACAGACAACTTTCCTCTAGTACTTAAATATTTTATCCCCCCCACTATCATGATCCCAATTCCACCTTACAAATCTGGCTAAACCAGAACTTGTACACTGGCGCTGATAAGAGCTGGAAACACAGGAAATCCAGGACAGATAAGCCCCTCAGGACCACTGGTAAGAGTGGCGATACCAGGAGGGTGGGGGGAAGGTGGGGTAGAAAGGGGGAACCGATAACAAGGATCTACATATAACCCCCACCCAGGGGGATGGACAACAGAAAAGTGGATGAAGAGAGATGTCAGACAGTGTAAGACTTGACAAAATAATAATGATTTATAATTTTTCAAGGGTTCATGAGGGAGGAGGGCAGGGGAGGGAGGGGGAAAATGAGGAGCTGATACCAAGGGGTCAAGTCGAAATGTTTTGTTTTGAGAATGATGAGGGCAACAAATGTACAAATGTGCTTGGCACAATGGATGTATGTATGGATTATGATGAGTTGTATGAGCCCCCAATAAAATGATTTAAAAAGAAAAAAAAAAGAAAAAGAAATCCACTGATCATGTAGAACCCTGAGGACTTGTATTAAGGTTTGTGTTAATTGTTTTCATTGCTAGAATCCTCCTACAACCCATTCTCTACATACTGGTGGTCTAACTAAGTGGGACTTGGGTCATACTCTCCTTTGGTTGAACAGTTCGTTGCATGAAAGATGAAATTCCAATGCTGGCACAGAGCTCCAATCCTATGTGAACAGGCCCCAGCGTCACTTATGGGAGAAAGCTGTGGCAGTCTGCTTCCAAATACTAGCATCCTTGGAAACCCTATTGGGCACTTGACCTTGTCTGAGGGAGTCATCATGGAATCAACTGGATGGACAGTGGACTTGGAGTTCATCTGAGCACCATAAGCCCGGGGAAAGACTAGATACTTCACCTGAATCTCTCCTAACGGCCACAATGACTAGACCTGGGAAATGCCCAACACACACTTGATGAAGGCCCGGATGATAGCAGGAAGGAAGTGAAATTGCACTGATGGAGTTACAGGAAAGGGAGGTGACTTGCTGTAGTTGGTGAAGCTTCGGTAAAAGGTACACTCAAGATTGGAACTCAGGCCTGTTTTGAAACCTGTCCAGAGTCAGCAGCTTCCTCATCCCCAACATTTGGGAAGCACCATCCAGGGGGGCAAAGGGTGGCTGATCTCTTTCCTGTGAGGCTCCTGCTGAGGAGACCTAACATCACTCAAGACTCTTTCCACCCTGTGAAGGTCTGCGATTCCAGGATCAGTCTCATTATAACCCATCTGTCTCCCTGGGCACCATGCAAGGCAGCGCCACCATCTTGACCCTCACTACTCTTTGATTTCAGTAAGCTTTGGGGGGAAGAAGAAGGGTTGAGGTCACCCTCCTTACAAACAGGTCCTAAAAGCTAGAGACCCAAGGGACTCAGGAAATTCAAGCTGACCCTTTAGGAGCAGAAATGTTCTCAGGCCCCATCTGTCCCCAGTGACAGGGCCCTTGACCTTCCAGGATGCTTCTGCGTGTGAGTAGAAAGTCAGGCTCCTCCTTCTCAGGACGGCTCTTCCAGGACTGTGTCTGGTCCAGTGGGTCCAGGTACAGAAGGGTAAATCATCCCCCCAAACCCCAACTGCAAGCTCTGATCCACACAGTGAAAGCCACTAGTGAGTTTGGAAGAAGCTCAGAGGGTCTGGGCTTCAGGTGACAAACCTGGGAGGGGTCTAGAGTGGCATCTGGGGAACTAGGGGTAAGGAATCCCTAGACTCCCATACGGTGTCATGGATCTCCACAGGCTGATGGCTGCCATCTGAATAAAGGAGGGTTATCATATTCTGATATAACCCTAAAGAACTACACGGACACATGGAGTTTCTTCATCACCAAATACATACCGAGGTACCGTGCACCCGAGAACCAGTGTGTATAACACAGCTCGAGTAGCTGGTCACATATGAGTGACCCCTGCTCCTTGTCCTGCCAAGTAAGAGGGAGAGATCTTGACATCCTCCTTCGCTGTGAGCTCCTCCTCACTGGCAGAAGGGGATTTCACGTGGCGTCAGTGTGTAACATCCTCATAGCATTGGGGTATTGGAGGGTATTGGAGGGTGACCTTAGCCCCACATCACTTAGCTGCTTCTTTCTCTCTCAGGAATGCACAGCAAGCCCTTGCTCTCAGTCCATCCAAGCCCTCTGCTGGCCATGGGAGACAACATGTCCCTTGTGTGTGTAGTTCAGAGGACACAAACACTGCACAGTTGTTACATAGAGCTTCACCTGCCACCTTCTCAGTTGTGCATGACACTAGCTGTTCCCACCTCCACGTTACACTCCCTTCCACTCTGCTGTTTGGATCATTGATTCCAACTCTTCCAGAGCTCACGCTGCAATACCACCGCAGTGACAACTTTAATGTAACATGAAAGAATATCAGCAGAGGCAGTAATCAAGGAAGAAATGCAATGACACAAGGTCTGGTACACAAAGAAGGTGCACCCCAGCCTGTATGATCCAAGGAGTGTAAATAAAATCCAGGATAGGAGGAGGGAACCATATTAGACCTTATCTTCTGAGCACCAGGTATAAAGAACGTAAAGGGTGATAGTGAAATCCCAAAACTCATTTCCAGGGTACCCATGTGGATTAAGCCTCCAGTGAATCCCCTACCACCATTCCCCAGGAATGTGAATAGCCATGCTACCATGCAGAACGCACTGGAAAGTGGATTATTAAAGATATGTTTAGGTCAACTTTGAAAAACTGATTGTTTTCTGCCCATTTCACACACTGTAAATATCGTCTAGTTTTAAATACATACTTTACAACTGAAAATTTCTCTGCTCTATTATGCTTTTTGTTCTGCCCTTGTTTTTGCATTCTTTTTGTTTAGTTTCGTTTTGCTCGTGGTTTGCTTTGCTGGCTTAGGTCAGGGTTTGGGGTTCCTTTGGGCTGGAGAGGAGGTTGGTACGATGTTCTGTATTTGAAATCCAGAAGATGCAAATCCATAGCAACTGCACATGGCTTAATAGATTCTTGGGGTTTCGGCAGAGGAGGTTGTGGGTAATTGGGAGCAAGTAATCATGAGCACAAGAAAGAGAATAAGATGTTACACTTGATCGTAAACGATGAGTAAACCACTCCTTTTCATATTAAGACAGCGGTACAGTGAGCTCCCATCATCTCCAGGCTCCGACGCTCTGTCTCACTCTGCAAAACCAGGAGAGGCTCCACATCAGTCTCTCTGCACTCAGGACCCTCAACCTCCAGGCCCCCCATCATCTCCCTCTCGGCCATCAGCCTCTCAGCTCCACGCTCTGCTCTCCCGCTCAGTCAACGCGCAGGTCCAGATCTCGCCCTGGCAGCTCCCAGCGGGGGCTCTCTTACTGCTCTGCACCCTCAGCCCAGGGGATGTCCAGCTGCGAACCCCTGTGTTCCCACCAAGGTCCTCCTGCTCTTGACTACGTTTCATACGCTTAGCACATCCGAGATCTTTTTTACGTAAGGGATCCTCATTGTGTTTTCCGTAATTTCTGAGTCATTGATTTCATCAGAAGATGGACATCCAATTACTCAGTTTTCAGTACTGTTAAGTGATCTATTTCATCTAATAACTACTTTGGCTATAACGTTCAGGTTTTCTTTAACAATTTATAAATACGTAATATATATGGGATAAAAATGTGTCAGTGCATTGATTTTTCACTGAATTGTAGACCAAGGAATCAACACAACAATCTACACAACAATCAGAATTAGAATATTTTCACATATACATGAACCCTAAATGGAACTTCACCGGACATGGGTCCATTTTTAACATTTTAAAAACATAAATAAAAGCACCCATGAGTCAAATTTACATATTTATTGTGCCCTGCAGTTCATTTACATGAAATTTCTCATCTCTAGTTCTTAAAACTCCTGACCTTACTTTCATCATCATGGTTCTGGTCTTTCTAGAAGGGCACTAAACTGTAAAATCAAAGCACAGTGTTCTGTATGTGGACTTCTCCCCATGGAAGAACGACGTGGGGATCCGTCCATGGTACCGACAGTCCCTGCCCTTTGTCCTTTCGCAGCCTCCCACCTGTGCTCCTACGAAGTGCCCTCTACCTGGATCCTGCTCACGGCTCCCCACGAACAGCAGAACACCCCCCTGCCTGGCTCTGCCCCGTCCTCACAAGTAGGGTCATGTTAGAGCCCATCGTGGCAGTCACCGGTCAACCCATCTTACTGATGGTCTCCCCCTTTTCCATGGGCTCTCTGTTTTACCACGAGCGCTGTCCTTCTCCTGGACTGGTCCCTCATGACAAAATGACCAAAGTACTCACTTCTAAGGAATATTTCTTCCAAGATCAATTGGTTCATGCTGCTAAAAGTCATGTGGTAATCATTATGCTTCAACAACACTATCCTCCAAATGCATTAATATTTCCATCTTTATTATTCATTGTCACATGCAGATGAGATGTTTGAAATGACCATCCGTTGAGGCTCATACACCACAGTCCCCAAGGTGGCATCTCTGAACTTTAATCCTTCCGACACGTCTTTTGCCCCGGATTTGCCCAAACCAATCCTGTCTTTCATTTCTCCCTGCTTCTATGGGTATCGGTTGTGAATCCAGAGAAACTGAAATCTTTCACCCTTCCATCTTTGTTCCTTATGGGTCCGTATTGCAGAGTTGTCCTTTCTTAACTGTGAAGTGGAAGCCATCCTAAGATTGGCGTGATGAATTGTATTGTAGTATTAAATTTAAAAATGACGCCGAGGGAGGTGGGGGGCCAGCCCCCACCGCTAACACTCTCTACGAGTTCAGTAAGTACAATTGTACGGTTGAGATATATATGTATTATATTAGAGTCATCGAGAGCATGAGAGATAATACAATAATACAGTCAGGCATGTTACATGATAACATTGCTCACCTCAGCCCAGCTTAGTGGTCCACGTGGAGAGAGGGGGAAGGGAAGGAGGGAAAGGGAACAAGGGAGAGGGGGAAGAGAGTCAGGGAGGTCAGAGTCCGAGAGAGAAGTCCGAGAGAGGTTCCCACCCCCTATATTGCTGACTCACTCCTATATACATTTTGGGGGCATGCCAGCCCACTAATTACAGGTAGAGACATACGTCACAGGGAGGGGTTACACTATAGGGTACCCAGTAATGAGAGGGTGGTCTAGGGGGTGGTCTCTGGGTCTCCATAGGAACCATTATCAGTAGGGTGCAAACCCCTCCTACAGGAACCAAGCTAATGGCCCCAAGCTTCAGAGAGAAGTAGTCCATTGTCTCCAGCAGCAGGGAGTAGGCCCAGCCCTGCTGTGGGATGGGACAGCAGTCTGGCAGCAAGGATCTGACTTCCCCCCACATTGTATCAGCCCCAATATAATGATTTCTTTTTAAAAAAGATGGACATCTTTGATCTCCGTCAGCCAGTGCTTCAAGTCCTCTTCATGTGACCCAGCACGCGTGTGTCATCAGCGTATCACAGGCTCTCAACGAGCATTCTGTCAGCCGTGAGGACTCAGTCTTTTATCATCATCATCATCATCATCATCATCATCAGCTCCCCAGATCACGTGCTCAGCATGCACATTCAATAAACATCATCAAAGGGTGTAGCCCTGACACACAGCTTGCCCTGGTGGTAAAGTAGGAGTAGGCACTTGCTCTCTTTTAACAACTCCATCTTCATTTTTGTATTGACTCACAGGGAAAAAATTACATGCTCTGGAATGCCAATTTCTGCCAAATCCTACATAATTTGCTATGAATGCATTTACAGTGGAAAAACCACAAGCACGCATCTTGCAGATAATCTCAGCTTGCCTCATGAGCCAACTGACATCAGCAATGACACCTCTTGTTCCGGTTCCTCTTCTGAAGCCAACTTGAATTTCTCGCAGTTCTGTGCCAATGGACTGCCGCAACCACTGGTCAACTCTCTTCAGTCACATTTTGCTTTTATTTGAAATTGTTCTACAATGTCTGCAATCCATTGGGTCAGCCTTCTTGGGATGCGGGCACAAATACACATCTCTTCTAGGAAATTGTCCACACAGCTGTCTTCCAAGTTTCTAACCAGAGACGGGTCAGCGCCTCTCCACCTACATGAATTTCTTGAACATCTTATTTGTATTTGGTCCATTCCTTTAGTGCTGCTTGAACTTCTTCCTTCAGAATGATTATTTCTTGATCATACCTCCCGAAGAGATTCAATGTGAACTTCTCCTTTGGGTACAGTGACTCTGGGTATTCCTTCCTTTTATGAGGCTTCCTTCATCATTCAGCAGTTGTCTAAAAAATCCTTCAGTCTTGCAATTTCAGCCTTGCATTTTCCCACCACTTTTGGAAACTTCAGAAATGCCAACGTCTCTTGTCACTTTTGTCTTGCTAACTCCTACTTTGCACAGCTCATTCTACTATTTTGTCTTCTCCAGCTGTCTTTGAAATTTTCTCTTTTACCTAATGATTTGTTCTGGCCACATTAGCTACTCTGCATTCAAGAGCAAATTTCACCTTCTCTTCTGCCATTCACATTGACCTAACCTTTCATTTATCTCTTTTCAAATAATATTTTCCTTGCTTCAAGTATGGTTTCATTTGTTTCTAAATACCAGTCTTATTTTTTAATCATTTTTATTGGGAGCCCTTACAGACATCATAACATTCCATAGTCAATCACATCATGCAGTATTGTACAATTGCTTCCACAAACAGATTGAACATTTTCTTTCATCTTGAACTCCATGATATCAGCTCACCTTTATCCCTTCCTTCCCCTACCCAACTTCCCAGGAATCCTAATTCTGTTTTCTTACTCTACAATAACATTTTTATTTTTTGTTTTTATCACATCTGACAAAATCCAATATAGTCATTCACTAACAGTTCTGTTGCTTCATCCCATCGAATGGGGTTTATACTCATCAATGCTATTAGCTCCCCACTCTCCCACCCCACTGCTTCCTGAACCATCAGGGAAGCGTTACTCCTGTTACTGCTTCTGAAGGCTTATGTATCTTGACTCTCCTGTACCAAATAATCTTAAGTATACAAGTGAACATACGGAAATATAACATGATTAATGAAGTAAAATAAATAAAAACCAAAATAGTAATGGGAAGAAATACTAAAGAACAACAGGATAGTTATGTGGTTCATCAGTGCCATGCCTCACCCTAGTTGTATCATCCCTTATGTTTGGCCCTTCTGAGAGGACTGTCCAGTTGTGTTTCAGGTGGATTTAGGGTTGCCACTGTATCAATTTGGTTGCTTATTTTTGAACTGATACAACTCCTCCTCAAAACCCTTCACGATCACACAGGCTGCTGTGCATCTTCCATGTGGGCCTTTTTGTAATCTTGCTAGAGGGCTGCTTGTTTAAATTCAAGCCTTTAAGATGCCAGACACTATATCTTTTTATAGCCAGACACAATGGGCTTTTTTCACCCCATGTCAGAAAGGTGAGTATCATACAATGCCACATTATTAGAACAGACCTTTTTTGTACTGAGGTAAGATTTAAGTAGAGGCCCAAAGTCCATCTGCTTCCTTGTTGCATTTGCATATATATACATATATAAATACACATATAGTCATATATTTCTTCTTCTCATTTCCTCTTTTTTCCCTCCTACCCCACTATTATGTTTACCCATAATCCACCTCTCAGTAAATCTTCTCAGATACAATGTGAGTGATCAAACAGGATCAGAACAGCTACACATTACTTGCCATCAATTTTGGAACACTTAGTATTCCCCTGTGCCCATCATTGTTGACTTATTGCTCATCTCCCCCTCACACACACACATGCCCCTGATCCAGTGGCTCTCTTCTTAAAATTGCCTATCTGCCTATCTTGTATAAATAAACATCAAAACAACAACCTACAGATAGTCACAAGTCTAACAGGGATCCTCACATAGAGCAGATGAATCTCTCTCTGTTAAATAGAGAGAAGGACATGTTATAAACCACCAGTCCAGTCCCCGTTTCTCTCAGGGTTACATACCCTGGGCCCCATTTACCTAACAACACATACAACCTTTTAGTCTTCAACATTCATGTGAAAAAGGCGAGTATCCTAAAAGCCCTCCTTGCTGTTCCTGCAGTCAGGGATGGAGTGGTCTAGTGCCCCCTGTCAGTTATGCCTTGAGACTTTCATTGTGGCCCCCTCATGAGTAATCCCCAACCAGTTCAGCTGGGGTGCCCAAGTCAGAAATCTATGATCAGGATTTTTTGGGGAACTTCATGGCTTTGCTCCCAACATGGGACTTTTGCAATCCACTCTTGATTTGCCCCCAGGTGAGTAGGTCAGACCAGCCCCTTTCCCTGAGCTCTATCTTCAGGTCTGTCATCTGCAACACTGTCATCAACAGAGATGGTATCACTTCTCCAGCGGTGGCTGGCACTGCCCTCATTCCTAGGAACAAGCTAGTCTGAGCAGCAACATCGCCCTCAAGGATTGGTACCCTGGTATGGGGTCTACTCTTGCTCTCCCTTTCCTGTAGAGATAGAAACAATACCCTCCCCTTAGGCTGCTTAGTACCCTGATCCCCCATTGACATCATTTTTCTTCTCCCACCACTCTGTAGGCTTTAAAAGGAAATGGGGAGGGGTAGAGATGCCTTTCAGCACAGGTGTTTTCTACATCTGTTTTTGATAACGTATGAGCCATTAGGTTTGGTCGGGCACATGCCAGAATATCTGGTCCTCAACCTAGGAATTGTGTGCTGTGTGTCTCCTTTTCCTTGTTCCCTTTCTGCTGTTTGAACTTACCTCAGTGGACTCATATTGTACTTGACCTTTTGTGCTTGTGTAACTTCACTGCGCATAATATTCTCCAGGTCTTTCCACAAGATGAGTCCTCTCATCGTGTCACCTCTCTTTTAGGGATGTGTAGTATTCCTTTGTCTGTAAATACCGGAGTTTTCTTATCCATTCACCTGTTGAAGGAAACTTAGGCAGTTTCCAATGTTTTGTGATTGTATACTGCACAGGTAAGATCATTGTCTGGTTGTGATCTGTTTCATATTTCTTCTGGGTATATACTTGGTAGTGAAATTACTGGGTCATCTCATAGCTTGATTTCCACCTGTTTTAGGCATCACGAAATCACTTTCCACAGTGGCTGTCCATGTCTACAAGACCACCAGCGGTGAACGAGAGTTCCTATCTCACCTCACCTACTCCATTTGTTGCTCTGTTTTTTTTGAATTAGGCTGTCCTTGTGGATGTTGGATGGTATCTGCTAGGTTTTTCTTTTGCATTTCCCAAGTGGCTAATGATCAGGAGCATCATCTCATCTCTATATTGGACATTGAAATTTTCTTCCTTTGGGAATCTTCTGTTGAAGTCTTTTGCCCACCTCCTCAGAGGGCTATTTGTTTTTATTTTTTTCTTGTAAGATTGGAAGATAGTTTTTAGAAATAAGTCCTTTGATATGTCATTAGAAAATATCTTTTCCCAGTCTGTGGGCTCTTTTACTACTCTCTTGAGGAGATATTTCCATGTACACCAGTGTTTCATCTTTAGCAGGTCCCACTCTATTTCATCTTCCTCTGGGTGTGTGTCCTTCATTATTTCTGATGGTCTCTGCACTAATGTCTTTAGCTTTGTCCCAATTTCCTCACTGATGATCCTGATAGTTTTGAGTTTTACCTCAAATTCTGTGATCCACCTTGAGCTTGTTCTTGTGTGTGGAGTGACGTAAGGGTCTTGTTTCATTCTTCTGAAGGCGGATGTCCAGTTCTTCCAGCACCGTTTGTTGAAAAGAGCATCTGCTTCCCATTTGATATTTGGGGGGTCTTTGTCAAAGATCAGTTGTGTATATTCTGCTGTTTTTATTTCTGGACTTTCTGTTCCTATCCATTAGTCCGAGTATCTATCATTATACCAGTACTGTGCTGTTTTGACAACTGTGGCTGTATAATAAGTTCTAAAGTCAGGGAATGCAAGCCCACTCATTTTGGTTTTCCTCCTGAGGAGTTCCATGCCAATTCTGGGGTTTTCTCTTTCCATATAAAATTGGTAATAAGTTAATCCATTTCTTTGAAAAATTATGCTGGAATTTGTATACAAATTACAAATTTGTGTAAATTTGTAATTTATAGAGTGCCTTAGGCAGGATCAACATATTTACAATATTGAGTCTTCCAATCCACGAGCATGGTATATTCTTCCATTTGTGAAGATTCCTGTTGTTTCTTGTAGTAATGTTTTGTAGTTTTCCTAGTACAGATCTTTTATTTCTGGGTTGGGTCTGGTTTAGGTATATTCCTTCAATTTCAGTTTTTGATTGGCTGTTATAAAGGGTATTACCTTCTTGAACTCTTTTTCTGTTACCTCCTCTGTGGTGTATAGCAATCCAAATATCTTCTGATTGTTAACCTTACATCCTGCCGCCCTACCATGTGCCACTATCATTTCAACCAATACTATGGTGGAGCCTTTTGGGTTCTCTCTATATAAAATCACGTCCTCTGCAAATAACAGTAAATTCTCTTCTTCTTTCCCAGAACGTATAACATTGATCAACTTCCATTGCCTAATATTATTAGCTAGGACCTCGAAGATGACGTTGAATAGAAGTGCAGATAAGGGGCATCCTTGTCTGGTCCCCTTTTGCAATGGGAATGTTTTAATCTTTTGTCCATTTGTTAAAATGCTGGCTGTTGGTTTTTCACTTATGGTTATTATTATATTTACTTAATTCCCTTGTAATCCTATCTTCTTGAATGTCTTTGTTAGGAATGGGTGTTGAATATTGTCAAATGTTATTCTGCCTCTACCCCTTTTATCATGCGGTTCTTGTTCATTTTGTTGTCAGTGTGATGGATAATGTTGATGGCTTTTCAGATGATGAACCATCCCTGCAGCCATGCTTTGAATACCATTTGGTCATGATGGAAGGTTTTTTCGTATACTTTGAATTCTATTGCCCAAGGTTTTTGTTAAGGATTTTTTTTCATCAATGTTCATTACAGATATAGGCCTATAGTTCTCTATTCTTGTGGGAACCTTGCCCAGCTTTGGTATAAGTGTTATATTAGCTTCGTAGAATGTGTTTGGGAATTGATCATCCTTTTCTATGTTCTGGAAAAGCTTGTGTAGATTTAGTGTCAGTTCTTCCCAGAATGCTTGGTTGAATTTTTCTGTGAAGCTTCCTGCTCCAGAACTTTCTTTAGTTGTAGTTCCTTGAGAACCTATCTATTTCTCCATTTGCTATGGGTCAGTTCATGGTCTTGATGTGTATATAAAATCATTTGGGCATGGCTTGTTTTTCCAGGTATTTTTCTGTGTCCTCTGAGTTGTTGAATTTGTTGGACTACAGTCTTTCACAGAACTGTGTAATTAGTCTTTTAATTTCATTGGTATCCCTTGTAATTCACCCTGTTTCAGCCTTCATCTGCCCTTCCTATCTTTTGGTAGGTTTGCTGGCAGTATATCAATTCTGTTGATCCCTTTGTAGAACCGGTTTTTCACTGAAGTTATTCTTTCCATTGATTTTTATTTACCACTCATTTATCTCCACCACGATTTTCATAACTTTTGTTTTGCTATTGGAAGGATTATTTTGTCACCCCTGTTCCAATGACTGAATGTTTTGTGAATGGGTATCCACCATAACTCTCTCTTCCTTCTTCATATGCGCATTTATCACTTTTAAGCATCCTCTGATAACTGCCTTTGCTGTATCCTAGTTTGGTATGTTGCATTCTCATTCTCATTTGTTTCTAGAAACTTCCTTATTTTGTCTTGAATTTGTGGCAATATCCAGTCTTTCTTGTGGAATATAAAAAGACTTTCCCACAGATTCTCTACCCCAAATATAGATGTCAGACATAGGACACTGCTTGCAACTAATGATAAATGATTGTCACGTAATTTCCCTGAAGACACCAGCCATCCAGAGCAAGCAGATCCTATTATCTGTCCCGCCACAACTGGGGCTCACTCTCTGCCGTTAGGGACAGTGGATTGCTTCCCCTGAAATCTTAGACTAAATCAAGTGTCCAGCTCAAGGACAATCAAGCTTAGGCTGCCATCATGAATCTAGCATCAGCCTATCTTGTCTCATGCATACCCTTAATCCCACCTCTTCCTATAGCGTGTATAACCCTAGCTCATCCCCACCCCATTGTTGTACTACCTATAGTACAACCCCTTCCTGTGACGTATGTCTTTAACTGTAATTAGGGGTCTTGCACGGGCCAAAAGATATATAAGCCTTGGTTAGAAATAAACCTCCCTCTTCCCTCTCTGTCCACACTGTGCACACACCTGGCCGGGGAGATCATGGCCATCCAGGAGGTGAGCTTTCTACCATGAAATGTGTCTGACTTCTTCGTGTTACTCTCTCTCCTATCTCTATTATTCTCTATGACGTTACTATAACCTTTATCTATCAAAACTGTACAATTGAGTCTAGCGAACCCGTGATTAGATGTGGGGGGCTTTGGTTCCCCCACATTTTTAAGACATCAGTTATTTCTCCTCCATGTATTTGTCCTTGTGCTGTACTTTCTTATGTTGATTTCCAGCACTACATCCAAGTGGTCAGAGAAGGAGTGGTGTGACCTCTGTATGTGGGAATTTAGTCAAGCCTGACTTGAGTCCCAGCATGTCAGATGACTGAGCTTCTTCAGTCAGTCAAGGAAGACACCGGGACGCCTCCATCCTTGACTTTACTCCACAGTCATTAAATCTAAAGGATTCCAACACACGAACTTTATAGCCATGTCTCTGGGACCTTCTGCGTGGTCCATGTCCAGCTGAAGACTGAGGACATCTGGCCTTCTCCAACGTCCTGCTCTTTCAGACCGTCCATTCCCTGGTCAGTATATTTTTCTCTCTGTGTCTGCAGATGGCTCTTTAAACAACCCTAACTGATTCATCTTTGACTCATAGCTGACTGTATTAGTCTGGGTACTTTAGAGACACAAATCCACAGAAACTCATGTAGAAGAGAGTGTTTTATATAAAGGTTAAATGTGCATCAAGAAAACATCCCAATCCAGTGCTACCCAAGCCCACAAGTCCAACATTAACCCATATGTCCCAAACCAATCCACAAAAATCCTCCTCCATCTCACAAAACGGATGCAATGATGCCGAATTCAGGAAGACCACAGGCTAGTGAGTAGAAGGTCTTGTGGATCCAGTGGAAGTGGAAGCATCTCAATGCTGGTGCGGGTCTCCATGTGTCTCCACCGGCTCTCTAAGTGGCTCAACTGCAGGATAGAGAAGGCAGAGAGAGGGAGGTTTGTGCCTCCATTGAGCTATTTATCTCCGTTGCGCCTCCAAATGAGGTAATCAAGTTGTGACCTGATTGACAAGCTAGACTCCACCCCTTCGCTCAAGATGACAGATTATGTAACTGCTGCATCCCACCCCAAAGATGTATTTTTGTGTTTTGGTTTTTAGACCTGTTCCTGGGTGTGTTAGGCCAGCTTGTTTAGAGAAACAAATCCAGTGACACTCATCTATGTAAAAGAAAGAATGTTATATCACGAAGTATTTTATTTCATGAGAGTATCCTAGCCCAGTTCCGCTTAAGTCGATACATCCAGTGCTAGTCCATAAGACCCTCTTGAGACCCATGCAGCCACACGCTGGCGATGCAGAATGACCGACCTGGATGTAGGAAGATCACAGGCCGGTGGGTGCAGAGTGTATCCAAGGTTGGTGGGAACAGGGCAGGGCTCTAGCAGCTCTCAGGGTTTGACCCAAAGGGGCCACCCCTTGAGGCAGGCAGAGTTCCTGCAGGCAGGAAGTCAATGTTTCAGAGAGAGAGAGACTCTGTTCATCTTGCTGTTATGCAAGTCTTATGATGTCAAGGAGGTCCGTGATTTGATTGACAGGTTTGACTCCACCCCATAGCCAGGGGTGTCTAGTTGACTTCATCCCTAAGTACCAACTGGGGTTCTTGGGGGTTTTGTCACAGAAACCTGTGCTTTTGGTTAAAAAAAGTAGATGCTCACATATTAAGTTCTTATTTTAATATCTAATGTTCCCTTTGTGCTCAAAAGGTAGTTAATTAAATACCGCCTTAAATTATCCAGATTTTTAAATGGGCGAGTTAAAGAAGTGTGGTATATGGCATACATTCTGTATCTTAAAAACTAGAGCTGCTGGTGGTGGGGAAACAGCTGCCATTTCTTGGAATGAGCAGGTCAGATAGACCCAGAAACAAGTCAGCCTGGGGAGGCATCCAAATGTGTTGGCCAGTGATTTAAAACGGAGTCAGCAGAACCCTTTTATGTGGCGGTAAGTATTCAATTTAAAAAACCCCACTGAACTACGGAACTGTGTGATAGGTGAATGGCATTACAATAAACATATCAGGGGGAGATCAAATGAAAATGGCGTCTGTGCTGGGAGATGAACTTCACAGGAGGGCGGTCTGGGAGCCGCTGGCTGCGATTGCCAAGTTTCACGACATCAGATAGGTGACCGTGAATCAGCTGGGCAAATCCGTGGGCTCTCTGGACACAGTAGCTGCCATGGGGCCTCTGGAAACAGCTGCGACTCAGTCTCTCCAAGAAGCTGGTCATTTGGGGCAGCGATTGCCTGGTTTCTTGGTCTCTGAGATGGGGAACTGCAGACCCCACCTTTTGTCTCCCTGGAAGTGCACTGGAGGACTCTCCTGAGCAGACACGATTCCACTGGAGAAGCCCTCTCAGTGTCTGCTCCAAGCCCTTCCCAGAGTGCTGCCTGCGTCCTCAGGGGTCACAGCCAGGAGGTCCTGGGGGTCAGTGCTTGTGGAGGGTTGCATACGTGGTGGACTCAGCTGTGAGCTGCCAAGACCCAGCTTGAGATGCCCCTCGAGTGAGGGCCTGCTGGTTCAGCTGAGCATAAGTCACGTCCTGGGGGTGTCCTGCAGCAGGGGTCTGAGGGAGAGAGAGCAGGGTGAGTCAGCGGGACTGAGGGTGAGGAACAGGGGGCTTTAAGGAGCAGATGTTGATACCTAACTTTCACAATGGTCCCCAATGATCATATCACTGTGTGGTTCCTGCCCCTATGATATCAGAGTTGCTCTGGGTGACCCAGAAGGCAGCTGTGACTCAGTGGTCGCATTCTCATGTGCCACGCAGGACACCCATAAACACAAACATAGTCCGCAGCTGCGGAATGAATTCTGACTCATAGAAGTCCTTCAGGACAGACTAAAATGGCCCCAGAGGATTTCCAAGGCTCTGAGATGTACTGGGGGGAAATGTAAAGTCAGAAATCTCCTTAGAAGCAAGGATGGCAAAACTCCGTCTTACATACTTTGGACCCCTAGTCAGGAGAGAGCAGGCCCTGGAGAAGGACAGCCTTCTAGGTCAAGTGGAGGGACAGTGAAAAGGAGGCAGGCCCTCACGGAGATGGCTTGACACAGCGGCTTCAGCAACGAGCTCAGGCATGGGAACCATTGTGTGGATGGCGCAAAGAGGGGCCGTGTTCCATTCCGTTGTGCACAGGGTCGCTATGGATCAGAAGCAATTGGATGGCGCCTAACACCACCACCACCAAAAGGTGTTAAGTAAAATATGTGGAGGCCCGACTTTTATGTTTTGACCGCTTATGGGAAAAGGATCTACAATAATGTGTCTCAGATGTTTGGCGAGTGCTTGCCCATGATGCTGTCGTCCATAGACACGCTTATGAGTGTTCATCTTGGAAATACACAGTCCAGCCCCAGTCCAGCCTTCAGATGAACATGACCCTGGCCAATGTCTCAACAGCTACTTTATGAAAGACCATGAGTCAGAACCACCAGCTACGCCACTCCCAACTTTCTGATCCCCGAAATGAACATGGTTTTCTTAGCCCTGTTGGAACTCTTGGCTAGGTTAATGCCTAACCACAAGATCGGTAATGCAACACTGTCCGCCACTCCACAGGAGAAAGAGGAGGCTGTTTGCTCCCTATAAATGGAAACCCTACACAAGGTCACGGTGAATCAGTATTGACTCGATGGCAATGATTTGTGACAGCAACTGATAAGGAATACAAACACTCACCAAGTTGTCCATCTCTCTGTCCTTCTTGGGAAGCCCATCTGCTGTGATCACCACTGGAGGAGAGGGGACAAGTGGGCATGCATTACTCTGGAGTGGACCTTAGAAGGCCAATTTGCTTGATATCTCACAACTTTAGGTTTCAACCCTCACCCTAACTGGGACATTCTGGAATGCGACCAAACCTTCCCCTCTCCCCATATTGCTCCCTGACTTTCACTGAATCCTTCTCCCCTTCTTCCAGGTCTGCCCCTTCTCCTCACCCCCTTACCTGGTGTTCTCTTTAAGACCTCAACACCTGGGCTGAGTCTGAAGGGAAGGAACGAAGGAGCATTAGGAGCAGGCAGGAAGCGGAGGACTGGTTAGGGGGTTAGGGCTCTCTCTCACAGTTCTCACCTCTCCCGTGGATTCTCATCCTTGCTCTTGGTGTGAGAGGCACCTGAGGATGACCAATGGTCTGGATTCAAGAGGGAGGTCTTTTCCCAGCATCTCCCTGTCCAGGTCACCCACCCATCACCTCGAAACCTACCATGTTTCCTCTGACGCTGACAATGGAGGAGGAAGAGGATGAGGAAGAGGAGACCCAGGACCACGGCCACCGAAATGCCAATGAGGATGTACAGCTGGTGTTTGGAAACAGGTGCGTCTAGAAAGATGGACTCAAGATATCGGCAACTGTCACAAATTGAGCACCTACTGCATACTGAGACTTGAAGTTCAAAGACAGTGCATGGGCCAAGGTTAGAGGATCACCTAGGAAAAGGGACTGTGGACGTGGGGGCGGATCCATGGGGGATCTTCTCCTCTTAGAACAGCAGTTATCAACCTGTGAGTTGCCACCCCTTTGGGTCAAATGACCCTTTCACAGGGGTTGCCCTATTCCTAACAATAGCAACATTAGAGTTATAAGGTAGCAACAAAAATAATCTTATGGTTTGGTGGTCATCACAAATTGAAATACTGTTTTAAAGGGTCATGACATTAGGAAGGTCTAGAACCACTGTCTTACAAGATTCTGTTCAGAGATCAGAGGTGGAAGTACAAGTGGATAACCTGAGACCCAAGGAGTGAGGAGCACTTAACCCTTTTGTGCCACCAAGTTGAGGCAGAACCAGGAGGGCTAGAGGTAGACAGAAAGACTGGATATGCACACAGTCCCAGACATATCATCCTTATCACCTTTCACAGACAGGTCCCCTTCCTCTTAGGGCGACCTTACACTGTCATAAAAAATTATATGTGCTTCTAAAGTCTGGTATATGTGGAAACAGAGATTTCTCCCAAGTTGTCTCCCCCAAACATATGCCAAACTTAGCTGCTTGCTACTATGCCAAGTGATTATACACTTGGAGGTCAACAGAAGTAGGTAGGGGGTTTTCTCCCTAAGGGTTATCAGCCATCAGAGCAAGTAGTCACCACTGTTTATCCCACAACAAGTAGAGTACACTCCCTTCTGATAAGGTTTTAGTAGATTGTTTCCTTGAAGGAGAGCCCAGGGAGGTCAAGCCCACTCAAGGGTGACCAAGGTTAGGCCACCATCATGAATCTAGGTTCTCCCGTCTTGTCACATGTATACCCCTAATCCCTTCCCTTCCTATTATGTGTACATCCCCTTCCTGTTACGCTTATGCCTATTGTACATCCCCTTCCCATGATGTGTATGCCTATTGTACTTCCCCTTCCTGTGACATGTGGCTAACTGTAATCACGCCCCGCTCCCCCCTATGTAGATATAAGCCTTGGTTAGCAATAAAGGGGATCTCCATCCCACCTTGCCTCGACCCTCGCTGTGCATGCAGCCGGTAGGTAAGATCATGGCCGTCCAGGAAGTGGGCATGCTACCATGAAATGTGTCTGACTTATTTACTTGACTCTCTCTTCTATCTCTCTTGCTTTCTATGACTTTACTATAGTCTTCATATATCTTAATCAGAATTGCGCCCACTGGACCAGCGATTAGTTGTGGGGGCCGTCTTTTTCCCCACAGGTGTACTCTCAGAATAAGTGAGTTTGGAACACTGCTGAATGAAATCCATTCTGCTCCTACTGATCTCATAAGACCGAGTGGAACTGACCTTGCGCATTTCCATGACGGTAACCCTTTGAGGGAGTGGAAAGGCCCATATATCTCCCATGGAGCAATTGGTGTCCCCCGGTTCATGTCCAGTGTCAGCTGGTTCTGGCTCTATACATTTGTGGCTTCTTATCTAAATCCAAGTACAACCCACCTCCCCTGGGACTGGGGGTGGGAGAAGGGTTCAGAGATGGCTCATGACTGAGTCTCTTCCCAGACGAGTCCTGTCACTGACCAAAGGGGACGAGACACCTGGACAACCGGGACCACACATCTTGCATGGGAGGCCCAAGAAGGCAGAGAGGTGGATGCACATGGAGAGATGTATGTCCATGAGACCCCAGGACTCCTCATTTTCATCACCTTTTATAGCTCTGACCCTAGATTTAGGCCCCTGACAGGCATAATAATTAAGAATGGCAAAAATAGGCTGAGAATCAAAGACTGGACAAAGGCATACCAAGGAAAAAGCAATTAAAAAAAGCAGGGGTTGCAATCCTAATCTCGGATAAAATTGACCTCAAATTGCAAACTATAACAAGAGATAAGGAGGAATATGATATAATCCTCAAGTGAACAGTAGACAAAGAACCACTAAGCATTTAAACATATATTCCCCGAATGAGAGACCCGCTGAATACATCAACCAAACTCTCCAAAAGATGAAAGAAGAAATTACAGCCTCAACAATTATAGTGGGTGACTTCAACACCCCGCTCTCTGAGAAAGACAGCTCAAAGAGGAAAGAAAGTCAGCAGGGGAGATGGAAGGGGGAGAGGAGGGGGGAAATTAAGGAAAGGAAGAGGGACAGAGAGGGAGGGGAAGACAGAGAAGGAAGAAGAGGACTGCTGACAGATGACTGATAAAAGTCCGAGGCAGGATTCAAACTCAGGGTTCCCTCACTCCAAGCACATCACCCTCTCCTGACCAGTAGGCTCAGGGAGCACCTTAGGGAGCGTTCTGTGTAGCATGGTTTTGATCTCACCTCCCAACACCCCCACCTGTGGACTGGCCTTTGGGGCCACCTGCGTGGGATCAGAGACTTGAATCTCAAGACAGTGAACATGACCGAGGTCAGAGGACCACCTTGGACATGTGACTGTGGGAGTGGGGCTGTGTCCAGAGAGGGACTCCTCCTCTCAGAAGATTCTATTCTCACATCAGAGGAGGAAGTACAAGTGAATTACCTGAGACCCAGGGAGTGGGGACCACTTAGTTCCTTTGTCCCACCGAGTAGAGGTAGAACCAGGAAGGCGAGAGGTAGACAGACAGACTGGAGATGCACTCAGTCCCAGAGTCCTCATGCCCCTCATCTTTCACAGTTAAGTCCTCTTCCTCTTAGGGAGTCCTTACATTGTGTGGTAGTTACGTAATCTGGTCCCAATTGAGATTATTAAGGGTGAAGGGGGGGAGTTTAGCCTGTCAATGATGTCGATACTTGATGGCCTCATTTTGAGGTGCTGCAGAGATAAACAGCTCACTGGAAATGGGACACGGACGCTCTCTGCTTTGTTTTCCTAAAGATAAGAGATGTGGAGCCTGAGGAGCCACATGCAGACCCAGGCCAGTGTTGAGATGCTTCCACCACCACTGGATCCAAAAGACTTTCCACCCGCTGTCTGTGATCTTCCTGCATTCAGCATTATTGTATGTGTTTCCCGAGTCTGGAGAAGAATTTATAGACTGCTATTGGACATATGGGCTAACGTCACACTTATGGAATTGATCTGGACTGGGCTGTGATGTTTTCTTAATAAACAATTGTTCTTTTATATAAAGCTCTTTATATACACATAGACACACGAGTGTCTATGAATTTGCTTATGTAGTAACCCGGACTAACACACATGTCATCAAAAATTATATGTATTTCTAAAGCCCTGTGTACTCTCAGAGCATCTGGGTTTAGAACACCTCTGAATGAAGTTCATTCTAACTCATAGTGATCGTCCAAGACAGGATACAACTGGCCCTGTGAGTGTTCACATAGGTAAATCTATAAGGGAGTAGAGTTGCTACCATGGAGCAACTGGTGTCCCAGCCTCATGTCCACAGTCAACTGGCTCTGGCTCTATCATCTTGTGGTTTGGGTTCCTTGACAGAGTCCAAGTACAACCCCCTTTTTCCTGGGACTTGGGTTGGGGGAAGGGTTCAGAGATGGCTCATGACTGAGTCTCTTCCGCGTCTAGTGCAGTCACCGACCAAAGGGGAAGAGGCAGCTGGACAACTGGGACCACACATCTTGCAGGGAGGCCCAAGAAGGCAGAGAGGTGGGTGGACAAAGGAGAGATGGGTCTACATGGGACCCCGGGAGTCCTCCTCTTCATCACCTTTCATAGCTCTGTCCCCTAACTTTAGGTGCCCGACAGGCATAATGTTTAACGATGTTTATCATTCACAACACCCCCTCTTCGCGTTCTGATTGTCAGAATTTGAAAGAAGACTTTTAAGTCCCTGCATCAACTGCAGAGGGGGTGAAGAGTAAGACACTGATCACTAGAGGGCAGTGGAGAAGGGCTTTAAACCCTAAAGTCTAAGATCTGGCTGCCAGGGCTGGACGGAGCCTCTGCCCGCTATGAGCCCTGTGACTGTAGGCAAGGACCTTCCACTCAGTGTTTGCACATTAAGATTCAAAGATGGGTTGTGGCCCACCCGGTGAAAGCACACTAGCCTTTGTGATCTAAGGACTGTCAACTATATAATCAAAGAAGAAAAGAGGGTGCATGGAACTGTGTGTGGCCTCCTCCCTGGGGGACGGACAACCGAAAAGTGGATGAAGGGAGAAGTCGGACAGGGCAAGATATGACAAAATACCCATTT
>NW_022104553.1:17873015-17874604 GCF_000313985.2 Echinops telfairi | reverse complement strand
GTATAGGAATGCGGTGTGTTTGAGAGCCTGAAACTGAAGCAAGGTGTGAATGAGTGTGGCTGAGAAAATAGAAGTCAGAAAAAGAGAGCCTGATTCTATTTATGGTAAACCATGGGAAGGTGCTAGAACAAATGTTGGCCTTCAACATGTAAATAAGTGAAATACGAAATAAAATGGAATCATGAATAAATATAAAAGAAGCGAGTGATAGTTTTACCTGTTTTTTTTTTAAATTTTCTTTCTCATGTTGGGGTTTATTTCTGCTCTATTTTGTCAGTGGGGGTAGTAGCACTCTTGAATTTTTGTTATATGTTTTTCACTATATGAAACCCACGATTCATGAACCTATAGAGACAGCAAGTCGAATCGGGATTCCTGGGAGGTAGTGTAGGGGAGGGAGGGTTAAGGGGAGCTGCTATCCAGGAGGGCAAGAAGGAAAAGAAGGTCTTGGAAATGGATGTGGTCGGAATTGTATAGCACTGTTTAAAGGGATTGAACTCTGGAATGATATTAGCTCCCAATACAATGATTTTGAAAAAAAAAAAGAGGAAGACTTGAAATATATGTTTGGACTCTAGAATTGTATGATATGTGAATTATGGGCCTGTATGACTTTTTAAAAATGAAATGAAATAAGGGACCGTCAACCTGAGGTGTACTTGAGTAAAGAATGAAGGGTAGACTGTGCTTGGCACAGTGGATGGGTGGATGGACTGTGGTAAGAGCTAAACAAGCACCCAATAAAAAAGATTTTTTTAAAGAAAGAGTGAAAGGCAGAAAATAAGTGAAAACATTTCAACAAAACAAGGGTGGGGAAGAAGCTGTGAGGGGGCGATGGTGGAGGCGGAGCCAGGAGGTGGCTCGGGCGGCGGTCTCAGAGAAAGACTAGGTAGAGAAGCCTGGAAAGGCATGGAGGAGGCAAACCACCATCGCGGATGATATGGAAGAGGAGAGCAAAGGTGTGCTCTGGGATGAGTTCAGTCTGCCTTGGGCACTGTGATGGTATCAAGGCCAAGGGCATGTGCAGGGAGGTTTTGCCTTGTATGAAGAGAACTCGGGTGAGCTTAGGCTGTATTGAATCTGAGCTGTGTGCTAAGTGGAGCTACTAAGAACTTGGAGTCTGGGTTGCCCCAAAGTTTAAATTCTTGTCCACTAGCGGGAAGGTTAGTGGTTTAATCTCACGCAGAGACACCTCTGCAGAAAGACATGGTGATCTACTTCCAAACTATCGGACATTGTAAAGCCTATGGAGCACAGTTCCACTCAGACGGACGTTGGCATGAACTCAACCGCAACCGTTCTGTTTTCTTTACTAAGGAGATAGGTGGAGAGCAGTCGAGAATATGGGGCTAGGCTTCTACATACGGCATCATTTAGAATTTAAAGGACAGGCGAGGAGATCCCTCCAGTCACATTCCCCCCCCACTGCCCCCATCCACACAGTCAGCCTCACTCTCCCCCAACAGCTTCCCTTGGGGTGGAGCGGACTCTGGGAAGTCAAGACAGGACTCACCGGGTTGTGCTTGGATCGCTGGTCCCAGGCAGAGCGCTGGAAGAGAAGCCCAGTGAGAATAATCACACCACCCCAT
>NW_022104553.1:17857371-17872278 GCF_000313985.2 Echinops telfairi | reverse complement strand
CTGATGGTGAACAGACAAGGCTCGGTGAACAGGATGTGCTGGCTTGGGCCCTGACGAGGTGTTACTCCATCAACTGCTTCTCACACAGGGGAAGGCTTCCCCTATCCGGTTAGCTCTAGTCTTCTCTGAAAGACACGGGGGCAAGAATTTGAGGGTGATGCGGCTGCTGCAAATTCCTTCATATTCACATGCTTTTCATGAGGATAAAATTAGCTCTAGATCAAATGCAATGCAAGTGAAGTTTGTTTTCAGTCGAGGGGGGCAGGCAGAACACAGATGATGAAACACAACTGACTTGACCGTCAGTCCAAGCTCCACAAATAAATGACCAACTGTTCTTGGGAAAGACATCATGATACTTTAAACTGACATTTCCTCATAGAGAAAAGGGAACTATAAAACCCTCCTCCAAGTCTTGAACAGCATTTTAGTTGGTTGCCGTTGGGTTGATTCTGACTCATGGGCACCCACAAGTAGAAAGAAGAACTGTGCCTCTCGGGGTTCAAGGCCGTGAGCATTTCCAAGTAGATCACCAGGTCTGTCTCTCAATGTACCTTTAACCAAACCACTCTCCACCCACTGCCATCGATTCAGATGCGTAGTGACTCTATAGGACAGAGTAGGACGGCTCCTCAGGCTTTTTAGCGTGTATATCTCTATCAGAACACAGAGCCTCATTTTCCTCCCTCAGAGTGGCTGGCAGATTTGAACTGCTAACCTTTTGGTTAGCAGCCCAACACTTCCCTACTACACCATCCAAACAGCCAATCTTTTGGCTTGTAGCTAAGCACTTAGACACGGAGGCATGTAGGGATCCAACCAAGATAATTATCACCTCTGAAATTTTCTGTGAATGGAAACAATCAAAGTGGCCATCGAGAGAAGAATGGATAGAAGAAATGTGTCAGATACTCACACAGTGGAATACGATTGAGCCATAAAGAGAAATGAAGCCCTACTTGATAGCAAAAGGAGCCCTGGTGCTGACCACAAGGTCAGCAATTCACCCCCCGCCCCCCCCCAGATATTCCTTGAAAGAAAGGTGAGACTTTCTACTCCTGTAAAGATGTACAGTTTCAGAGATCCACAGGGGCAGTTCTACCCTGTCCTATAGGGTTGTTATCAGTTGGAATCAACTCAAGGCAGTGAGGGTTTTTTTGGGATGCCCACCACAAGGTGGAGGAACTTGAAGGCATTACACGGAGTGAAACAGTCTGTGGTGTTGCCAAAAGCTAGGTGTGTGCCCTGGAGTCATTGCGCCCAATGAATAACCCTTCCAACGGGCACAGAGGAAGTGACATGGTTTACTAGGAAGCGAGGCCAGCAGAATCTCCAACAGCCACGAAGTCTGTCTGGGGAAGTTCAGCCCATTCCAATATGTAGGCAACATTGATACCATTTCCCTAACAATGCCCGCTGTGCACTTCATGTCAGCTATGCTACTTGCGGCTTTTAGAATACCTCACAGATGTGCAGAGCAAGAATTCTATGACCAGGGTTCCTGGGGGGTATGGAGGGGAAGGTGAGGGGTTCAGAGGGAGCTGATATGAAGGCATTCAAGAAGGAAGACAATGTTTTAAAACTGATTTGGGTAGCAACGGTAGAACACGACTTGATATGATGGAACTATGGCATGGTATGATGTCTGTATTCGCTCCTCATAAAATGGTTATTGGGTATAAATAAAAAGAATTCTATAATCAGTCCCCTTGACATCTACTTTCCAAATGACTACTTCTTATCAAGATCTCTATAATAAACAGGAACTCATCCTTAAACAGAAGTTCTCTAAACCCCCGATTCAGCTGATCACTTGATCACTAGAAAAACAGGTAACGCCTACATTAGAAACCCAATGGCAAAATCTAGGAAGGTCTAAGCAAGGCCTGTTTAGTATTAAGGTAGCAGATTGACATTGGGCCTCCACTCAAGTACTCCCTCAATGCAAGAACACTTTGTTCTATTAAACTGGCATTCTATGATACTCACCTTCCCCACATGGTTGGTGAAGACAAATGTGTGCATGGAAATGTGGTGAAGAAGGCTGGTGGTGCCAGGCTATCAAAAGATATAGCATCTGCGGTCTCAAAGGCTTGAAGATAAATGAGTAGCCATCTAGCTAAGAAGCAACAAAGCCCACATGGAAAAAACACACCAGCCTGTGCGATCACTAGGTGTCAAAGTGATCAGGTATCAAAGAACAAAAAATAATATCATTGTGAATGAGTGGGAGTGCACAGTGGAGACCCAAAGCCCATCTGTAGGCAACTGGACATCCCCTTACAGAAGGGTCGCAGGGAGGAGACAAGCCAGTCAGGGTTTAGTGTAGCAATGATGAAACATACAACGTTCCTCTAGGTCTTAAATGCTTTCTCCCCCCCACTATCATGATCCCAAGTCTGCCTTACAAATCTGGCTAGACCAGAGGATGTACACTATTACAGATAGGAACTGGAAACATTGGGAATCCAGTACAGATGAACCCTTCAGGACCAGTGCTGAGAGTGGTGATACCGGGAGGGTGGAAGGAAGGTAGGGTAGAAAGAGGGAACTGATTACAAGGATCTACATATAACCTCCTCTCTGGGAGACGGACAACAGAAAAGTGGATGAAGGGATACGTTGGAAAGTGTAAGATGTGACAAAATAATAATAATTTATAAATTATCAAGGGTTCATGAGGGAGAAGGGAGTGGGGAGAGGGGGAAATGAATAGCTGATGTCAATGGCTCACGTAGAAAACAAGTGTTTTGAGAATGATAATGGCAACATATGCTTGACACAATGGATGTATATATGGATTGTGATAAAAGTTGTAGGAGCCCCCAATAAAATGATTTTTAAAAAGATTTATAGCCTCAGAAACCCAGAGGAACAGTTCTAACCTGTTCTATAGGGTCACTATTAGTCAGTATCTACTCAATGACAGTGAGTTTGGTTTGGTGTGTGGGACTCATTGACCTGGGCACTCCAGCACTCAGCAGAGGACTCCTGGGGGGTATTAGGCCTCTGAGAAGACGATTGGTGAGGAAAGTGCAGCACAAGCCAGGCCTGGGTCTCAGCTATCAGGTGTGTATAGATAAAAGTCCCTAGGCCACCAACTGTGAGCTCTAGGGAAGTCTACAGAGTCCGTGGGCCAATGGACAGCCTCTACCCACTGTGTAAGTTCGGGTGGACTAGAGAAACAAATTCATAGACACTCATATGTGTATAAGAAAGAGCTTTACATGAAAGAGCAATTGAGATAGTTTATTGTGCCAGCCTGGCCGATAAACACAAGTGGGATTAACTGAAGGGCAGAGAGATAACTGGCTTGGTAAGTCTCGACTTTCTTGTCTCTCGCTCTGTGATCATCGGACCAGTGTGCGGCTGCCTTGCTTGTTCTGTGCCTCAATTTAAAGGCTACACTACCTGTGGGACGCCTAGCCTGTGGACTGTGTCGCTGTAAGTTGAGGTCCCTTTAAGAGATCACTGGAACTGGGGACTGGCAGTTGGTGACCTGGCTGGCAGTTGGTGACCTGCCTTCTGATTGGCTGCTGTGCTGACATAGCCTAGCTCTCGCTATAAATAGAGGAAGATCTGGCAGCAGACTGGACTGGAAGGACTGCTAGTCTCTCACAACTCTCTCACAGCAGTGAGTTGAATTGAGCCATTTGTAGTGCTTTATAATTTAACTGTTTCTTTCTTGTATTATATATTTATCTGTATACGATTTAACAGTTCATTTCTTGTTATATATTTAATTATCTTTATACATAAATAAATTGAATTATCAGCAATTTGGTTTTATCTCTCTAGAGAACCCTAACACAGCAATTGTATATTTAGAAAACATCCCAGCCCAGTCCAGATCAAGTCCATAGGCTGACATTAGCCCATATGTCTGATACTAGTCCATAAATTCCTCTTTAGACTCATGTAGCACATGCAATGATGCCCAATGCAGGAAAATCACAGGCCAGTGGGTAGAAGGTCTTGTGGATCCAGTGGAAGTGGAAGCATCTCAATGCTGGTGCGGGTCTCCATGTGCCTCCTCCGGCTCTCTGAGTGTCTCAACCGCAGGATAGAGAAGGCAGAGAGGGGGTTTGTGCCTCCAGGGAGCTATTTATCTCTGTTGCGCCCGAATGAGGCAATCAAACGGTGACCTGATTGACAAGTTAGACTCCAGTCCTTCACTCAAGTTGACAGATTATGTAAGTGCCGCACCACACCCCAAAGACGTTTTTTTTGTGTGTCTTTTGGTTTTTAGACCTGTTCCTGGGTTTAGGTCAGGTTGTTTCGAGAAACAAATCCAGTGACACTCATCTATGTAAAAGAAAGAATGTTATATCACGGAGTATTTTATTTCATGAGAGCACCCCAGCCCAGCCCCACTGAAGTCCGTACATTCAATGCTAGTCCATCTAGCCCTCTTGAGACTCATGCAGCCACACGCTGGCGATGCAGAATGACCGACCTGGATGTAGGAAGATCATAGGCCGCTGGGTGCAAACCGATCCAAGGTTGGTGGGAACAGGGCAGGGCTCTGGCAGCTTTCAGGGTTTGACCCAAATGGGGCCACCCCTTGAGGTCGGCAGAGTTCTTGCAGCAGGAAGGCAATGTTGCAGAGAGAGACAGAGAGAGACCCTGTTCATCTTGCTCTTATACAAGTCTTATGACGTCAAGGAGCTATTATCATCAGTCCATGACTTAATTGACAGGTTTGTCTAGGTTGTATCTACTTGACATCAGGAGTATCTAGTTGACATCAACTGGGGTTCTTGGGGGTTTTCTAACAGAAACTTGTGCTTTTGGTAAAAAAATAAGTAGGCTCTCATGTAGTACACTTTGCTTTTCATTTCTAATGATTCCTTTATGCTCAAAAGGTAGTTATTTAAATACCTCCTTAAAAGATCCAGAGTTTTTTTAATGGGCGAGCAGAACAAAGCATGGTGCATGGCATGCATTCGGTATCTTAAACACTAGAGCTGCTGGTGGTGGGGAAACAGGTGCCATTTCTTGGAATGAGCAGGTCAGATAGACCCAGAAACAAGTCAACATGGGAAGGCATCCAAATGTGTTGGCCAGTGATTTAAAACGGAGTCAGCAGAACCCTTTTATGTGGCGGTAAGTACTCAATTAAAAAAACCCCACTGAACTACGGAACGGTGTGATAGATGAATGGTATCACAATACAACGATCAGGGGGAGATCAAATGAAAATGGCGTCTGTGCTGGGAGATGAACTTCACAGGAGGGCGGTCTGGGAGCTGCTGGCTGCGATTGCCAAGTTTCACGACATCAGATAGGTGACCGTGAGGCATGTGTAGAATCAGCCGGGCAAATCCGTGGGCTCTCTGGACACAGCAGCTGCCGTGGGGTCTCTGGAAACAGCGGCGACTCAGTCTCTCCAAGAAGCTGGTCATTTGGGGCAGCGATTGCCTGGTTTCTTGGTCTCTGAGATGGGGAACTGCAGACCCCACCTTTTGTCTCCCTGGAAGTGCACTGGAGGACTCTCCTGAGCAGACACGATTCCACTGGAGAAGCCCTCTCAGTGTCTGCTCCAAGCCCTTCCCAGAGTGCTGCCCGCGTCCTCAGGGGTCGCGGCAAGGAGGGCCTGGGGGTCAGTGCTTGTGGACGGCTGCATACGTGGTGGACTCAGCTGTGGGCTGCCAAGGCCCAGCTTGAGCTGCCCCTCGAGTGAGGGCCTGCTGGTTCAGCTGAGCATAAGTCACATCCTGGGGGTGTCCTGCAGCAGGGGTCTGAGGGAGAGAGAGCAGGGTGAGTCAGCGGGACTGAGGGTGAGGAACAGGGAGCTTTAGGCACCAGATGTTGATACCTAACTTTCACGATGGTCCCCAGTGATCATATCACTGTGTGGTTCCTGCTCCTATGATATCAGAGTTGCTCTGGGTGACCCAGAAGGCAGCTGTGACTCAGTGGTCGCATTCTCATGTGCCACGCAGGACACCGATGAACACAAACATAGCCAGCTGTTGCGGAATGAATTCTGACTCATAGAAGTCCTTCAGGACAGACTAAAATGGCCCCAGAGGATTTCCTAGGCTCTGAGATGTACTGGGGGGAAATGTAAAGTCAGAAATCTCCTTAGAAGCAAGGATGGCAAAACTCCGTCTTACATACTTTGGACCCCTAGTCAGGAGAGAGCAGGCCCTGGAGAAGGACAGCCTTCTAGGTCAAGTGGAGGGGCAGTGAAAAGGAGGCAGGCCCTCACGGAGATGGCTTGACACAGCGGCTTCAGCAACGAGCTCAGGCGTGGGAACCATTGTGTGGATGGCGCAAAAAGGGGCTGTGTTCCATTCCGTTGTGCACAGGGTCGCTATGGATCAGAAGCAATTGGATGGCGCCTAACACCACCACCACCAAAAGGTGTTAAGTGAAATATGTGGGGGCCTGACTTTTGTGTTTTGACCGCTTATGGGAAAAGGATCTACAATAATGTGTCTCAGATGTTTGGTGAGTGCTTGCCCATGATGCTGTCGTCCGTAGACACGCTTATGAGTGTTCATCTTGGAAATACACAGTCCAGCCCCAGTCCAGCCTTCAGATGAACACGACCCTGGCCAATGTCTCAACAGCTACTTTATGAAAGACCATGAGTCAGAACTCCCAGCTTTCTGATCCCCGAAATGAACATGGTTTTGCTTAGCTCTGTTGGAACTCTTGGCTAGGTTAATGCTTAACCACAAGATCAGTAGTGCAACACTGTCAGCCACTTCACAGGAGAAAGAGGAGGCTGTCTGCTCCGTATAAATGGAAGACCTACACAAGGTCACGATGAATCAGCATTGACTCGATGGCAATGATTTGTGACAGCAACTGATAAGGAATACAAACACCCACCGAGGTGTCCATCTCTCTGTCCTTCTTGGGAACTCCATCTTCTATGGTCATTTCTGGAGGAGAGGGGACAAGCAGGCACAAATTACTCTGGGGTGGACCTTTGAGGGCCAATTTGCTTGAGATCTAACAATTAAAGGTTTCAAACCTCACCCTAACTGGGACATTCTGGAATGCGACCAAACCTTCCCCTCTCCCCATATTGCTCCCTGACGTTCACTGAATTCTTCTCCCTTTCTTCCAGGTTTGCCCTTCTCCTCACCCCCTTACCTGGTGTTCTCTTTAAGACCTCAACACCTGGGCTGAGTCTGAAGGGAAGGAACGAAGGAGCATTAGGGGCAGGCAGGAAGCGGAGGACTGATTAGGGGGTTAGGGCTCTCTCTCACAGTTCTCACCTCTCCTGTGGATTCTCATCCTTGCTCTTGGTGTGAGGGGTGCCTGAGGACGACCAATGGTCTGGATTCAAGAGGGAGGTCCTTTCCCAGCATCTCCCTGTCCAGGTCACCCACCCATCACCTCGAAACCTACCATGTTTCCTCTGACGCTGACAATGGAGGAGGAAGAGGAAGAGGAAGAGGAGACCCAGGACCACGGCCACCGAAATGCCAATGAGGACGTACAGCTGGTGTTTGGAAACAGGTGTGTCTAGAAAGATGGACCCAAGATATCGGCAACTGTCACAAATTGAGCACCTACTGCATACTGAGTAACTCATCGCTGTTGAGCATCTGGTACACACCACACATGGCTGGTGGTTTTCACGTCCATACTGATCCATCAGCACCACACCTCATGATCCTTCCACACAAGCGTTATTATCCTCTCATAAAAAAATAACCCCCCAATCTGAAGGGACGGTATCAGAGCTCCCACTGTGAACACCCGGTTGGCAGAAGGCCGTGGAGGACAACAGAAGCCTACAATTCAATTGCAGGGTCCCATGTGGATTAAACCTCCCATGAATCCCCACCGACTATCGTCCAGGGATGTTAATAGCCCTGCTAACAGACCAAGAGCATCATAAGGTCAACTGCGGTAGATGCAGTTTGGTTAAAATGTGACACCTTATCCTGTGATCTCCTTTTGGACCTGTTTTATGGTGCTTTCATTTTAAAAAACAGTTTAATTAGCACTTCATGCACATGTCATGCAAGTCAATGACTCAGTCACATCAAGAAGAGGTGCAAAGTGGTCCCCATACTCAATTCTAGAACATTTTTTTTCCCTTCCTTGGACTTCTGGTTATTCATGTATTTTTATTCTAATTGTGGCAAAAATATAGATAACAAAACATTCTCCAATTCCACAACCTCTAGTCGTCTAATTCAGTGCTAATGCTGATACCCTTCCCATTCCACAACCATTATTGATATCCTTCTCCAAATTTGTTTTCAGTTTTAATATGTTCTGCTTTCTATTTGATGGAGAGTTTTGTGTTTTGTGTAATCATTATTGTTGGTTTTTCTCCTCCCCCCCCCCACGAATAGCTTTATTGAGATATAATTCACATATTATTAACTTCCGTAATCCATTCGTATTACAAAGAGCTGTACACACATCAGCACAGTCAATCCCAGATATCGTACCCTTCCTGTATTCATTATTTGCTCCTCATTTCTCTCCACCACCACCACCCTTGTCTCCAGTAAGCCATGACATCGGTTATTATCTTTATACATCCTCCCATCTTGTGCTTCATACACTGTAAAACATACCCAAAACAAACAAAAGCCTAAAACACCAAATAGTTTTAAAGAGAAGGAAAATGCTGGGTTGTTGGTTTATCTGTTTGTTTGTGTGTGTGTGTGCTGTCTGCCTGTTTGTATGTTGAATGATATCCTGAGTATGAAATCCCGGATAGGTGGACCTATAGATAGTAAATGGACAGGGGCATTGCTGAGCAGGATGGTGACAAATGGAGAGCTATGAACAGTGAAAATGAGAAGCAAATGTTCTGAAATTGGTTGTGCTGATGATTGCACAGATCTTGTTCATAGGATTCAATGACTAAATTGGTTGCTCTGTGAGGCATCAGCCAATAAAACAATTTACAAAAAGAATTCTTATCCTTATTTTACGCTGATGTCTTGTATTCCCACCAGGCCATAACGAGTCACTGGGAGAGCAGGAATTGGTCTGCCTCCAAAGTTCAATGTCTTCCCGCTGCCTCACTAGTTCAGCCCAAGGTTCAGGAACTTCTAGTCTGAGTCAGAAGCTGGCCTCCCAGGGTCAAGGCTGCACCCTCCCCCACAGTTCTGTCCCCAATACTCACCGCTGTTGGACTCCTTGTGCTCACCAGGGGCTCCAGGGCCTGAGGAATCAGGAACATGGGGTTAGACAAACTCTGAGTCAGACAAAGAAGGCTTGGAGTCCCTCCCCCACGTCCCTCACCAGGGTCTCCCGAAGACCTTCTAGACCAGAGGGCTTTATGCAATGATGCAAGTGTTCTAGTTAAGCGCTGTGCAATCTGCTAGCCACATGGGGCTGCTCCCATTGATACCTAACATATATTCAATGGGACTGAAGTGCCAGGCCCTTGGCAGCTCCTCCTCAGATGCTCGGTAGCCCCCAGAGGTGGCCTCATCAGTCATCCGGGGCACAGACCGCTCCCTGCACAGGGACGTCCCATTGGGCAGGACTGCTCTCTCCTCTGTGTTGGGATCTTTGTAGAGACGACAACTAGGAACAGGGAGTGGTTCAGAACTATGCCTTGTTGGCCACCCACTGGGTTCCCGCTGGAGGGCAGGAATCCCCATCTCTATGTAGTTCAATGGCTTGGTATGCATGGGAAAGGGGGACGTTGGTTAAAGAAGACTTTAGAAGAATCAATGCATTTGAATTGTGGTGCTGGAGAAGACTATTGAAAGAACCGCAAACCACGAAAAGGGCAAAGACACGTGTCTTGGGACAAGTATGGCCAGGGTGCTCCTGAGAGGCAAGGATGGCAAGACTTCCTCTTACATCCTTTATTGTCAGAAGAGACCGGCCCCAGAAACAGACATCACTCTTGGTCAAGGGAAGGGACAGAGGAAAAGAGGAAGGTCCTCAGGAGATGGATGGACACACTGGCTGCAACAATGGGATCGGGCATAGCCACCATTGTGAGGAAGCCACCGGACTGACAGTGTTTCCTTCTGGTGTGGGTAGAGTTGCCATGGGTTGGAACCAGCTTGGTGGCACCGCCGCCGCCACCACCACCACCACCACCACCACCACCATCACCACCACCCCTGAAGAAAAAACACCTACTCCATGTGTTCTTCCCAGAAGCCATCGGATGGGGTGGAACCATTTTCCCTGGGAGTCAAATGAGAGCCCAGTGTGCTCCCGCTGCTGGGAATTCCCTGGCACAGAGCAGGTGGCTTCTGCACGGTGACCCAACCTCACTACCATGGAGCCAGTTCTCCCTCACCAAGAACAGAACCGCCCCTTTGGGTTTCCAAGACTGCGAGTGGTTGAGGAATTTGAAAGCCTCAACCTTGCCCCGAGAAGCAGCTCATAGACCGAAGGGGAAGGGACAGCTGGACAACCCAGAACACACATTTTGCAGTGTGGCCCAGGAAGGAAGAGTGGTGGATGGACAAAGAGAGATGCATTTGCAAGGGACCCCAGGACTTCTCATCTTTGTCACACTTTATAGATCCGGCCCCTAGTTTCAAACACCTTCCTCCACAGGTGACCTAATGCTGTTGACAGGCATAATGATTAGGAATGTTTATCATTCACAACACCTCCTCCAGGTTCTGATGGTCAGAGTTTGGAAGATGAGTTTTAAGTCACTGCATCAACTGCAGAGGGGGTGAAGAGTAAGACACTGATCATGAGAGGGCAATGGAGAGGAGTATTAAATCCTAAAGTCTCTCATCTGGCTGCCATGGCTGGACGGAGCCTCTGCCCGCTATGAGTCCTGTGACTGTGGGCAAGGACCTTCCACTTAGTGTTTGCACATTAAGATTCAAAGATGGGTTGTGACCACCCAGGGAAAGCACACTAGTCTTTGTGATCTAAGGACTGTCAACTATATAATCAAAGAATAAAAGAGGGAATGGTATCAGAGCTGAAATGTTAAACACCTGCTACTCCAAAGGCTGTGGATTGCAGTCACTCACTCAGTCACTGCCATCGAGTCAATACTGACTCACAGTGAAACTGTAGAACAAGGTTGAACTGGGTTTTCTGCTTTGTGTGGTCACTGTTGTTGGTTTTTCTTTTTACTTTTATTTTCCCCATTTCTTTCATTGGCCTATAACTCACATATCATACACTTCCATAATTCATTCATCGGACAAAGAGCAGTATATTCATCACCACAATCAGTTCCAGGACACCTTCCCTTTCCTGTGTTCACTGTTTGCTCCCCATTTCGCTGCAACCCCCCCCCCCCATGTCTCCAATAAGCCATGAGACCAGTTATTGTTTCTGCACACCTACCCATCTTGTGCATCATATCCTGGAAAACATATCTTCAAAAAACAAGAAAACAATTGTGCCCTTTTGGGGATTGCATGCTTGTTCCTGTTTGTACATTGTATGAATTCCTGTGTATGAAATCCAGGACAGGTCGATCTATAGGCAGTAACTGCATAGGGACTTGGCAGAGGAGGATGGGGGTGGAAATGGGGAGCTAACGATGGGTATGAGATGAAAAATGATCTGAAATTGACTTGGCGATGATTGTACAAATCTTCAGACGATTGACTTGGATGCTATGTGAGGTATGTGCCAATAGAACACACTTCTATTGAAAACAGAGTTACTATCCTCATTTATGCTGATGTCTTGTTTTCCCATCAGCCTCCAAAGAGTCACAGATTGAGCTGGAATTGGTCTCGCTCCAAAGCTCCTTGTCTCCCCAGTGCCTCATGCAGTTCAGCCCAAGGTTCAGGAACTTCTAGTCTGGGTTATGAGAGCTGCCTACCAAGGTCAGCGCTGAACACCCCGCACCTCCGTTCTCATCACTCACCTCTATTGAAATCCTTGTCGTGCTCACGAGGGGCTCCTGGGGCTGCGGAAACAGGAACATGGGGTTAGACAAAAACTGAGTCAGACAAAGATGGCTTTGTGTACCTCCCCCACATCCTTCGCCAGGGTCTTCCCAAGACCTTCTAGACCAGAGGGCTTTCTGTGATAATGCAAGTGTTCTAGACAAGCGCTGTGCAGTCTGCTAGCCACGTGGGGCTGCTCCCATTGAAATCCAACTAAAACTCCATGGAACTGAATTACCAGGTCCCCCACAGCTCTTGCTCAGATGCTCAGTAGGCCCCAGCATTGGCCGCATGGGTCACAAAGATGTAGACCTCTCCCTACACAGGAACATTCCATTGGTCAGGACTGCTCTCTGCTTTGTGCTTGGATCTTTGTGGAGACTGACAAATAGGAACAGGGAGCAGTTCAGACCCACTCCTTGCTGCCCACGTCCTGGACTCCCCTGAAGGACAGGAATTGCATCTCTATCTACTTCAATGGCTTCATATGAATGGGAAAATTGCTCATTGATGAAGGAAGACGTTGGAAGAGTTGACACATTGGTCTTGTGGTGCTGGAGAAGAATATTGGAAGTATTCATAGGACAAAGAGCACTATATTCATCACCCCTATCAGTACCAGAACATCCTCCTCCTCTTCCTGTGTTCGTTATTTGCTCCCCATTTCTCTCCAAGCCCCACCCCCATGTCTCCAATAAGCCATGACAATAGTTATTGTTTCTGGACATCTGCCCATCTGGTGCATCATATGCTGGAAAACAGATCTCCAAAGACCAAGCACACAATTGTTTTGGGGGGATTGCATGCTTGTTCCTGTTTGTACATTGTATGAATTCCTGAGTATGAAAGCCAGGACAGGTCGATCTATAGACAGCAAGTGCAAAGGGACTTGGCAGAGGAGGATGGGGGCGGGGGTGGGGGGGTGGGAATGGGGAACTAAAGTTGAGTGTGAGAAGAAAATGATCTGGAATTGTTTTGGGGACGATCCCACAAATCTTCATATGATTGGCTTGGATGCTATGTGAGGTATGTGCCAATAGGACACAATTTTATTAAAAACAGAGTTATTATCCTCATTTTATGCTGATTTCTTGTTTTCCCATCAGGACCCAAAGAGTCATGGATAGAGCTGGACTTGGTCTCACTCCAAGGCTCATTGTCTCCACAATGCCTCAAGAAGTCCAGCCCAAGGTTCAAAAACTTCTTCTACTCTGGGATAGGAGGGTGGCCTAATAGAGTCAGGGCTGAACTCTCCCAACACCTCTGTCCTCATCACTCACCTCTATTGAAATCCTTGTCATGCCTGCGAGGGGCTCCTGGGGCTGAGGAATCAGGAACATGGGGTTAGACAAAAACTGAGTCAGACAAAGAAGGCTTTGAGTACCTCTCCCACATCCTTCGCTGGGGTATCCCAAAGGCCTGCTAGACCAGAGGGCTTTATGCGATGATGGAAGTGTTCTAGATAAGCGCTGTGCAGTCTGCTAGCCACGTGGGGCTGCTCCCATTGAAATCCAACTAAAACTCCATGGAACTGAATTACCAGGTCCCCCGCAGCTCTTGCTCAGATGCTCGGTAGCCCCCAGCGGTGGCCACATTGGTCACAAAGATACAGACTGCTCCATGCACAGGGATGTTTTATTTGGTCAGGACTTCTCTCTGCTTTGTGCTTGGATCTTTGTGGAGACTGACAAATAGGAACAGGGAGCGGTTCAGACCCACTCCTTGCTGCCCACCTCCTGGACTCCCCTGAAGGACAGGGATTGCCATCTCTGTCTACTTCAATGGCTTCGTATGAATGGGAAAGTTGCTCATTGATGAAGGAAGACGTTGGAAGAGTTGACACATTGGTCTTGTGGTGCTGGAGGAGAATATTGGAAGCATTCATAGGACGAAGAGCACTGTGTTCATCACCCCTGTCAGTGCCAGAACATCCTCCTCCTCTTCCTGTGTTCATTATTTGCTCCCCATTTCTCTCCAAGCCCCACCCCCATGTCTCCAATAAGCCATGACAATATTTATTGTTTCTGGACATCTGCCCATCTGGTACATCATATGCTGGAAAACAGATCTCCAAAGACCAAGCACACAATTGTTTTGGGGGGATTGCATGCTTGTTCCTGTTTGTACATTGTATGAGTTCCTGAGTATGAAAGCCAGGACAGGTCGATCTATAGACAGCAACTGCAAAGGGACTTGGCAGAGGAGGATGGGGTGGGGAATGGGGAACTAACAATGAGTATGAGAAGAAAATGATCTGAAATTGATTTGGTGATGATCCCACCAATCTTCATACAATTGCCTTGAATGCAACGTGAGGTATGTGCCAATAGAACCCAATTTTATTTTAAAAAGAGCTATTATCCTCATTTTATGCTGATTTTTACTTTCCCTTCACCCCCTAACCAGTCACTGAGAGAGCTGGCATTGGTCGGACTCCAAAACTCATTGTCTTCCCTCTGCCTTAAGAAGTCAGCCCCATCCACAGAGGAATGGATTAAAAAACTCTGGTACATACATACAACGGAGTACTATGCATCACTAAAAAGCAGCGATGAACGCATGAAGCATATCGCTGCATGGGAAGAACTGGAGGAAATAATGCTAAGTGAAGAAAGCCAAGCACAAAAGGACAAGTATAACATGAGTCCACTGAGGTAAGTTTATATATATAAACATACAAATATATAAAAGAAAGAACAGAGAGGTAAATGCAAAAGGGGCACAGGGAAAAAGCTACTGTATACAAACTCTCTAGGGGTAAGGTCCAGGTAGTATGGCAGGTGCCACACCAAATCCAGGGGTACATAGGGTAGCCAACCCCAAAGGGGGGGGCAGGAACAGGGAAAGGGGAAAAAAGGGGGGATATGTGATGGGGGAATAGGGCACTGATCCCCCAAGGGAAGGGGAAGGGTATTGTTTGTGTCTCCACAGGGAAAGAGGGACCAGATTTAAAGCCAGTGCCAGACGAATGCAGCTTGTTGGCAAGGAGTGGGGAGCCAGTGGAGGGGCCTGAGGGCTCGGTCCCCATGCCAGCTATGTGGACAACAGCCCCTCCCCACAGAAGAAGCTACTTGAGAGGACG
>NW_022104553.1:17854436-17855375 GCF_000313985.2 Echinops telfairi | reverse complement strand
TAGTCTCCTCCCTGGGGAATGGACAGCAGAGAAGAGGGTGGAGGGAGACGTCGGACAGTGTAACTTATGACAAAACTATAATAATTTATGAATTATGAAGGGTTCAGGAGGGAGGGTGGAGGGGGTGGAGGGGGAAAATGAGCAAACTATATTGAGGGCTAAAGTAGAGGGCAAATGTTTTGAGATTGATAAGGGCAACAGGTGTACATATGTGCTTGACTCAATGGATGGATGTATGGACTGTGATAAGAATGGTACGAACCCTCAATAAAATAATTTTTTAGAAAAGAATAATGAGGGTAACAAATGTACAAATGTGCTTTATACAATTGATGTATGTATGTTTTGTGATGAGTTGTATGAGCCCCCAATAAAATGACTTTAAAAAATGAGCCAAGGTTCATGAACTTCTACTCTGGGATATGAGGGTGATCTACCAGGGTCAGGGCTGAACACTCCCCACACCTCTGTTCTCATCACTCACCTCTATTGAAATCCTTGTCATGCATGCCAGGGGCTCCTGGGTCTGAGAAATCAGGAACATGGGGTTAGACAAAAACTGAGTTAGACAAAGAAGGCTTCGAGTCCCTCCCCCACGTCTCTCGCCAGGATCTCCCAAAGACCTTCTAAACAAGAGGGCTTCATGTGATAATGGAAGTTTTCTAAATAAGCGCTATACAATATGCTAGCCACGTGGGGCTGCTCCCATTGAAATCCAACTAAAACTCCATGGAACTGAATTACCAGGTCCCCCACAGCTCTTGCTCAGATGCTCGGTAGCCCCCAGCGGTGGCCACATTGGTCACAAAGATGTAGACCTTTCCCTGCACAGGGACATTCCATAGGTCAGGACTGCTCTCTCCTCTGTGTTGGGATCTTTGTAGAGACTGACAAGTAGGAACAGGGAGCGGTTCAGACCCACTCCTTGCTGCCCACCTC
>NW_022104553.1:17850269-17851984 GCF_000313985.2 Echinops telfairi | reverse complement strand
TCAGAGGCAGGATTCAAACTCAGGGTCCTCTCACTCCAAGCACTTGACCCTCTCCTGACCAGTAGGCTCAAAGGAGATTTCTGCATGTCATAGTGTTGATCTCACCTTCCAGCATCCCCACCTGTGGACTTGCCTTGGGTTCCACCTGCATGGGGTCAGAGACTTGAACCTCAAAGATAGTGAACTGGGCCGAGGTCAGAGGACCACCCTGGATACGGGACCATGGGCATGGGGCTGTGTCCAGAGAGGGTCTTCTCCTCTTAGAAGACTCTGTTCCCAGATCAGAGGAGGGAGTACAAGTGGACAACCTAAGTCCCATGGAGTGGGGACCACTTAACCCCTTTGTCCCACTGACTTGAGGTAGAATCAGGAAGGCTAGAAGTAGACAGACAGACTGGAGATGCACCCAGTCACAGATTCCTCATCCTCATCTTCTTTCCCGGATCGGTCCCCTTCCTCTTAGGGAGTCTTTACATTGTGTGATAGTTACATAATCTGGTGCCAACTGGAGACTATTAAGGGTGAAGGGGTGGCATTTAGCCTGTCAATGAAGTTGCTGCTTGATGACCTCATTTTGCGGGTCTACAGAGATAAAAAGCACTAAACAGCTCACTAGAAGTAGGACACGGACATTCTCTGCTTGTTTTCCCTGAAGACAAGAAACATGGAGCTGGAGGAGTCACATGCAGACCCAGGCCAGTGTTGAGATGCTTCCACCACCACTGGATCCAAAAGACTTGCTACCCACTGCCTGTGATCTGCCTGCATTCAGCGTTATTGTATGTGTTTCCTAAGTCTGAAGAGGAATTTATAGATTGGTATCGGACATATGGGCTAATATCAGACTTACAGACTTAATCTGGACTGGGCTGGGATGTTTTATCAATATACAATGGCTCTTTTATATAAAGTTCTTTATTTATCTAGACAGACACATGAGTGTCTATAAATTTGTTTATCTAATAAACCCAGGTAAACACACATGTCAAAAAAAATTGTATGTACTTCTGAAGCCCTGTGTACTCTTAGAGTATCTGGGTTTGGAACACTTCTGAATGAAGTCCATTCTGACTCATAGCGAACCTCCAAGACAGGGCAGAATGGACCCTGTGAGTGTTCACGTCAGTAATCCTTTAAGGAAGTAGAAAGCCCCGTATATCTTTCCTAGAGTAACTGCTGTCCCCAGCCTCATTTCCAGAGTAAACTGGCTCTGGCTCTGGATCCCATCTTGTGGGATCCTTGTTACAGTCCAAACACAGCCCCTTTTTCCTGGGGCATGGGCTGTGGGAAAGGTGCAGAGATTGCTCATGACTGAGTTTCCATCCCGACCAGTGCAGTCACTGACCAAAGGGGAAGAGACAGCTGGACAAGCGGGACCACACATTTTGCATGGGAGGCCCAAGAAGGAAGAGCGATGGCTGGACAAAGGACAGATGGGTCTCCATGGAACCTCAGGACTCCTCATCTTTTTCACCTTTTATAGTGCTGGCCCCTAGCTTTATGCACCTGACAGGCATAAGGATTAAGAATGCTTATCGTTAGCGGCATCCCCCTACTTGTTTTGATTGTCCGAGTTTGGAAGATGAGTTGGAAGTCATTGCATCAACTTCAGAGGGGGTGAAGAGTACGACACTGATCATGAGAGGGCAGTGGAGAGGAGTATTAAATCCTAAAGTCTAAGATCTGGCTGCCACGGCTGGACGGAGCCTCTGCCC
>NW_022104553.1:17844264-17846373 GCF_000313985.2 Echinops telfairi | reverse complement strand
CCACGCTGGGCTCAGGCGTAGGTACCATGGTGAGGATGCCACAGAACCCGCAGTGTTCCCTTCTGTTGTGTGGAGGGTTGCCATGGCTGGCCACCGGCTTCATGGCACCACCACCACCACCACCAAAAACAACAACATCGAGTCTAAGGGTTCTTCCCAGAAGCCATCTGACGGGGTGCACCCGCCTGCCCTGAGAGGACAACTGAGAGCCCAGTGTGCTCCTGCTGCTGGGCGTTCCCCGGCACAATGCAGGCTCCTTCTTTCTGCCTGGTGAACCCACCTCACTGCCACGGAGCCAGTTCTCCCTCACCAAGACTCAGTGGGTAGACTAGATCCACCGCTTTGGGTTTCCCAGATCATAACTCGTCACTGGATTCTAATACCTCATCTGTTCCCCGAGGTGCAGCTGCTGGACCTTATGGTTAAGCAGCCCAACGTGTAAACCCTTTCGTCCTTCTAGATCCTTCCAATGGCAGGGTTGAGGGGGAGTATACTTGCTGTTCCCTCTTCCCAGAATACCCCTCTTCCCACCTGCAGCTCCAGGGGCTGAAGCTTGAATAATAATCCCCTTTATCAAAGGATGAGCAGTACACCCTCTGGCAAATTCATTCCCTCCTGGTTTATTGCAGGTCAGGAGGCAGGGGAGAGTGAGAAGGAGTGGGGGGCTAAAGGGAGAAAGCAGGGGGGAAGTAAAGAAAGGAAGAGCGACAGAGAGGGAGGGGAAGACAGAGAAGGAAGAAGAGGATCAGTGAATTTTGACTTCCCACAGGTGACCGATTACCATCAGAGGCAGGATTCAAACTCAGGGTTCCCTCGCTCCAAGCACATCACCCTCTCCTGACCAGTAGGCTCACGGAACACCCAAAGGAGACTTCTGCGTGGCATAGTGTTGATCTCACCTTTCAGCATCCCCACCTGTGGACTTGCCTTGGGTTCTACCTGCATGGGGTCAGAGACTTGAACCTCAAAGACAGTGAACGGGGCCAAGGTCAGAGGACCACATTGGATATGGCACCGTGGACATGAGGCTGTGTCCAGAGAGGGTGTCCTCCTCTTAAAAGATTCTGTTCCCAGATCAGAGGAGGGACTACAAGTGGGCAACCTTCGTCCCATGGAGTGGGGACCACTTTACCCATTTGTCCCTCCGAGTAGGGGTAGAATCAGGAAGGCTAGAGGTACAGAGACTGACTAGATATGCACCCAGTCCCAGATTTCTCATCCTCATCATCTCTCATAGCTGGGTGCTCCTAACAGTGCGATGACAATGAGGTGCTTTCCACAGGGTGAGACATAGACTTAGTTTTAATCAAAGATCATGTTGCTATTCTGGCCTCTGTGGGAGTTAGGGACATCCTTTGCCCAATAGATATCATCGCTTTTCTCTGGTTTTGGTTCTAAACCCGGGAGAGGGGCTGAGCCCCAGAGTTCACTTCATGGCACGGACACCTAGTAGCCCCGCTCCAGGCTGAGGCCCCGTCCACTCAATAGCTGACCAGGGCTCTGTGGGTGCGGCTCTGAAAGCTTAAAGGGATCCGGTGAATTGGGCAGGAGACAAACTGAGAGCTTAGGTGGGGGTGATAAAGGTCTGCCCCCATCCTCCGCCTGCCCCGCTTTTCTCTGCGGAGTCTGCCCTTCCTGATCTTTCTGAGCATATGGAGTCCGGAGAAAGAGACCAGAGAGAGACACCGATGGTGTCAATCTGCCAAGGGGTGATCCCCCTTCGACACTTCCATCATGGACTGTTTGGAACGTTCCCCTCTCCCAGTCTGTTGTCCAGCGTGGTGGTCTTCCAGCCCTGGTCCTATCATGACACGTGACCCTTGAAGTAGCTCTGAGCCCTGGAGGAGCAGCCAGGCCAAGACACAGATGGGGATACTGGGAGAAGAGCAAGTGCTTTGCCTCTACATCCCTGACATCAGAGGACAGCATGGCAGGCCTATGAGAGGGCCTGGGACCCACAAGGAAGGCTCTCTTCCCAAGCTGCCTAGTAAATTGGTGGAATGAGGAGAAGGGTCAAGCCAAGGTTTCTCAATGTTCCAAAACACCCAGGACTCAGACAACTGTCCATGCCCCATGGCTCCAGCTTCTTCCAGGCAGGGCTCTGTATTT
>NW_022104553.1:17841082-17843584 GCF_000313985.2 Echinops telfairi | reverse complement strand
CCCAGGTCTCTAGGGACATCAGTGGTGTCTGAAGGCAAAGGGGTCAATGTGCTGAGGGAGAGAGGAGGCTGGAGGACGTGGGAGCAGAGGGCAGGGACACTGTGGAGAGATGATGTCACTGGGGGCAGCACCCAGGCACCTGGGCACAAACTTGAGCTCAGATGGGAGGGCTGCTGACTGTGGCTCACCTGTCACTTTCAGTTCCAGGCTCTCACTACGTTGAGAATACCTGGTCCCATCGTAAGAGATGCACTTATACCTCCCTGCAGTGTTTTTGCTCACGAAGGGGAAGTGGAATATGGCCTCTGTTTCACTCCTCAAAAGGTTATTCTTCTTATCCCAGTATGACCCATCTGGTTCAGATTTCTCCAGTCGGATGGCAGTCCAGTGTGTGCCCCGGCAGATGAAGGTCACCCAGCTCCCGGAGGGAACCTCGGAGTCTGGCTCCACTGAGATGGAGGGTGTGTCGGGGCCGCCTGGAGGGAAGCAGAGCAGACACCTCAGGTTCACACACGAGGAAATCACCACCCCGCGGAATCCACCCCGCTGTAGCTGCAGGGCCTGCCGTGCCTTTGTAGGGATGTGCATGGCAGTGTAGTCCATGCTCATCGCCACCAGGCAAGCTGAGCACATGGCTTTCCTAGCGCTTTTATTGGCAGATGGTTTGCATCCCATGCAATTGAACAGAAGATTAGACCATTTCCATCAGCCCCATGAGACTCTCCCTCTCAGTCCACATCTTCAGATGTGTCCACTGGTGGTCCCCATGCTTGTGCCTTGATCGGGGTCACACAGGAAGTGTGGGTGGTACTAAACCATGCCACATGCCAGGCGTGCCTCTGCCTGTGACCACTCTCCAGGGGACAGAGATAGAAGATGGGACTCGGACAGGGGATCTGTGAGGACGTCTAGCAAGACAAGGAGGAGTATGGGATGGAAGGAATGAGTCTGAGGCTGGGACTAGTCGCCACGCAGATTGTGTGTGGTCAGGGAGGAGTCTGCTAAGCTCTTGTGGGATCCAAAGTGCAGGTCAGGCACTGAGTACAGGTTGGTTCCCAGAGGACCCCCAACAAGGAAAGACTTTCTCCCCTCTGGTAGTGCGAGTGCTGTGTTGGGCAATTGCTTCTTGGTTTCCCTGTGTATTTACATTTTCTTGTTACTAAGGCTCTTGTAAAACCCCAGACTGTCTCAACTTGGCTGGGGAGGCCCAGGGAGAGAGGGGGCAGAAACCATGAAACAGGAAGGTTGTGTCTAAGTTAACAAAATCCAATGGGCACAAGTCAGGACTGGTGCTGGTCTCCTAACTGATCTGGCTGCTTCCACGGATTCACCCACTCATGAATTCATTTATTCTTCAAGGCACTCCACCCATTCGCTCACGCACTGATTCAGTCACCCCAGGGCTCCTTTACTTATTCGCCCCCCCATCAATCGCTTACCCACTCGCCCATTCTTATCACCTCTTATGACTCTGTTCCCTCTCTGTCTACTGGTTTGCTCATTCTTTCCAGGTACCACTCATGTGTGGAGCTCAGACAGATGATCCCTGCCCTCTTGGAGCTGATGTGTAGGAGACGCAACAGACTCTGATCTCCTGTCATTGTTGAAATTTACATATACACTGTGCCAAGTGTGCTTAGGGGTGAGATCAGGCACATGGTGTGTGGGGGTGGGAGGGGGAGTTGAGACCTAAGGGGTGTGTCACCTCCGCTGAGCAGATGGGGAGTGGAGGAGAGCTCAGTGTCGGAGGAAGCTCTTGGTGGTACAGGAATGTGGTGTATTTGAGAGCCTGAAACTGAAGCAAGGTGTCTGCATAGCATGGGGGAATGGGTGTGGCTGAGAACACAGAAGTCAGAAAAAGAGAACCTGATTCCACTTTTGGATAAACCATGGGAGGGTGCTACAAAAAATGTTTCCCTTAAAAAATTTAAATAAGTGAAATACTAAATAAAATGGAATCATGAATAAATATCAAAGAAGTGAGAATTTTTTTTCTGTTTCTTTTAAAATTTCTTTCTCATGTTGGGGTTTATTTCTGATGCGTTTTGTCCATGGGGGTAGTAGCACTCTTGGATTTTTGTTATATATTTTTCAGTACATGAAACCCAGGATTGATGACCTATAGAGACAGCAAGGAGAATCAAGGTTCCTGGGAGGTAGTGTAGTGGAGGGAGGGTTAAGGTGAGCTGATAGCCAGGAGTGCAAGAAGGAAAAGAAGGTCTTGGAATTGGGTGTGGTGGGAATTGTACAATACTGTTTAATGGGATTGAACTCTGGAATGCTACTAGCTCCCAATACAATGATTTTGGGTGGGGGAAAGAGGAAGTAATGAAATATATGTTTGGACTCTTGAATTGTATGATATGTGAATTAAGGGCCACTATAACTTTTAAAAAATGAAATGAAATATGGAAATAGATCTATGTACATATATTTATAGGTTTAGTATGAAGTTAGCAGATGGACATTGGGCCTCCACTCAAGTACTCCCTCAATGCAAGA
>NW_022104553.1:17839103-17840191 GCF_000313985.2 Echinops telfairi | reverse complement strand
GATGGACAACAGAAAAGTGGGTGAAGGGAGACGTCGAACAGTGTAAGATATGACAAAATAATAATTTATAAATTATCAAGGGTTCATGAGGGAGTAAGGAGCGGGGAGGGAGGGGGGAAATGAGGATCTGGTACCAAAGGGTCACGTAGAGAGCAAATGTTTTGAGAATGATGATGGCAACAAATGTACACATGTGCTTAAGACAGCAGATGTATGTAGGGATTGTGATCAGAGTTGGATGAGCCCCCAATAAAATGATTTTTAAAAAATGAAATGAAAGAAGGGAACGTCAAACTGAAGCAGACTTGAAAGGGAAAGAGAATTGCATCTAAGTGAGTAAAGAATGAAAGGTAGACTGTGCTTGGCCCAGTGGATGAATGGATCAACTGTGATAAGAGTTGTGCAAGCCAACAATAAAATAGATTTCTTTCTTAAAAAGGAGTGAACGGCAGAACATAAGTGAAAACATTTCAACAAAACAAAGGTGGGGAAGAAGATGTGAGGGGGCGATGGTGGAGGCGGAGCCAGGAGGTGGCTCGGGCGGCGGTCTCAGAGAAAGACTAGGTAGAGAAGACTGGAAAGGCATGGAGGAGGCAAATCAACATCCTGGGTGATAGGGATTATGTAAGAGGAGGGCAAAGATATGCTCTAGGATGAATTCCCAGTCTGTCTTGGGTACTGTAATACTCCCTGCCACGGGCATGTGCAGGGAGGTTTTGCCTTGTATGAGAAGAACTCCGGTGAGCTTAGGCTGTGTTGAATCTGAGCTGTGTACTAAGTGGAGCTGCTAAGAACTTGGAGTCTTGGGTTGCCCCAAACCATTAAATTCTTGTCCACTAGTGGGAAGGTTAGTGGTTCAATCTCATGCAGAGACACCTCTGCAGAAAGACTTGGCAATCTACGTCCAAACTAGCGACATTGTAAAGCCTATGGAGCACAGTTCCACTCAGACTGACGTAGGTTCCCCATTACCCGTTGGCATTAACTCAACTGAAACCATTCTGTTTTCTTTACTAAGGAGATAGGTGGAGAACAGTGGAGAATATGGGGCTGGACAAGGATATTCCTCAATACACACCTCCCCCCCC
>NW_022104553.1:17835804-17837723 GCF_000313985.2 Echinops telfairi | reverse complement strand
AAAGAAGAACTGTGCCTCTCAGGGTTCAAGGCCATGAGCATTTCCAAGTAGATCACCAGGTCTGTCTTTCAATGCACCTTTAACCAAACCACACTCCACCCACTGCCATCGATTCAGATGCATAGTGACCCTATAGGACAGAGTAGGATGACTCCTCAGGCTTTTTAGCGTGTATATCTCTATCAGAACACAGAGCCTCATTTTCCTCCCTCAGAGTGGCTGGCAGATTTGAACTGCTAACCTTTGGGCTAGCAGCCCAACACTTCCCTACTACACCTACCAAACCGCCAACCTTTTGGCTCGTAGATAAGTACTTAGCCACTGAGGCATGTAGGGATCCAACCAAGATAATTATCACCTCTGAAATTTTCTGTGAATGGAAACAATCAAAGTGGCCATCGAGAGATGAATGGATAGAAGAAATGTGTCAGATACTCACACAGTGGAATACGATTGAGCCATAAAGAGAAATGAAGCGCTAATTCATACCAAAAGGAGCCCTGGTGTTACCACAAGGTCAGCAATTCAAACCCCCCAGATATTGCTTGAAAGAAAGGTGAGGCTACTCATAAAGATGTACAGTTTCAGAAACCCACAAGGGCAGTTCTACCCTGTCCTAGAGGGTTGTTATGAGTTGGAATCAACCCATGGCAGTGAGGGTTTTTTGTTTTTGGAATGCCCACCACAAGGTGGAGGAACGTGAAGGCATTACACTGAGTGAAACCGGTCTGTGGTGTTACCCTAAAGCTAGGTGTGTGCCCTGGAGCCATTGCACCCAATTAATAACCCTTCCAACAGGAACAGAGAAAGTGACATGGTTTACTAGGAAGCTAGGCCAGCAGAATCTCCAACAGCCACGAAGTCTGTTTGGAGGATGTTCAGCCCATTCCAATATGTAGGCAACATTGATACCATTTCTCTAACAATGCCCGCTGTGCAGCTCATGTCACCTATGCTACATGTGGCTTTTAAGAGTACATGACAGATGTACAGAACAAGAATTCTATGAGCAGGGTTCCTGGGGGGTATGGTGGGGAAGGTGAGGGGATCAGGGGGAGCTGATATGAAGGCATTCAAGAAGGAGGAAACTGTTTTGAAACTTATTTGGGTAGCAATGATAGAACACTACTTTGATATGATGGATGGTATGATGTCTGTATTAGCTCTTCATAAAATGGGGTTTTTTTTGGGTGGGGGAAATAAAAAGAATTCTATAATCCATCCCCTTGACATCTACTTTCCAAATGACTACTTCTTATCAAGGTCTCTACAATAAAGAGGAAGTCGTCCTTAAGCAGAAGTTAACGTTCTAAACCCCTGATTCAACTGTCGCTAGAGAAACAGGTAACGCCAACATTGGAAACACAATGGCAAGGTCTAAGCAAGACTGATTGTACCTCAACATGGCCGACTCAGAATAAAAATGGCGGATGTCATGCTCACTGTGCCAAAGGATAAGTCACGTCTGATCTCACTTATATGATGTAGGAAATACAGAGAAGGTAAAGATGATTAGTAGTTGCCAGGGGAGAAACTAAAAGACAAAAAAAGCAAACTTACTGCCATTGTGTGGACTCCAACTCTCAGACCCGCTGGAGGACAGTGTAGAAGCGCTTCTGGAAATCTTTACTGGAAGGTATATATATATATATATGAAAACAGTGTAGAAGTGCTTCTGGAAATCTTTACTGGACGGTGTGTGTGTGTGTGTGTGTGTATGTGTGTGTGTATATATATATATAAAATTTTTTTTGCTTAGAGGATCATGATAATAATTCTGCTCCATGAAGACCACAGTCAACATCACTGAATTGACTGAAATGGACTCAATTGGCTAATGTTTGGGTGTGTGCATTTTTATCACAGTTTACATTTTTTTTAAAGGTGAGCTTCCCAGAAAAAAACAAGTTCTGAGCACG
>NW_022104553.1:17826784-17830163 GCF_000313985.2 Echinops telfairi | reverse complement strand
AGTTTGTCAATCAGATTAACGGATGGTGACTCCTTGTGGGTGTGGCCTTCTCATGAGGATATCCCTGGGAACTTCCCCTCTCTCTCTACTTTCACCTGCCTGCTGACTGACCCTGATGGCTGCCAGAGTCCAGTGATGCTTCCACCGCCATTGGTTCCACAGGACTTTACACCCACCAGACTGTGATCTTACTACATTCCGCATCATTGCTCGTGAGTTCCTGAGTCTGAAGAGGGCCTACGGACTAGTATCAGACTTACGCATTTGAGTTGGACTGGGCTGGAATGTTTTCCTGATATCTATAAAGCGTCTTGATATATAGCTCTTTCTTACATACACATGAGTGTCACTGAATTTCTCTAGTCAATCAGACCTAACACAGGTCCCCTTCCCTCCCTTCTCTGGTTACCATCAAAATGTGTTTCCTTGGGTATGAAAATTTAATCTTGATTTTTTTTCTCTTATCATGGTGGCATCAGGCAATATTTGCCCTTTTGTGATGGACCAACTTCCCTCAGCTTAATGTCCTCCAAATCCATCTAGGCCATGAGTATTTCATGGTTTCATCATTATTATTTAGATGATTGAAGTATTGTTTCATTATTACTGGCATGACATGTTTCACAGTTTCATCATTATTCGTAAAACTGTTTCATTACCATTATGATGTAAAGTTAGGATAGCAAATTCAAGACTCCAAAACTCACTGCCACCGAGTCAATGATGAATCACAGTGACACTATAGGACAGGGTTAGAATCACTCCTCTGAGTTTCTGAGGCTGTAACTCTTTATAGAAATAGAAAGCCTCATCTTTACCCCTCAGAGTGGCTGGTGGTTTTGAAGGGCTGATTATCAGGCCAACCACTAAGCCACCGGAGCTCCTCTAGGATAACAAGTCAATGCTAACATAGGAGAAGCTTAGCACAATTCTTGTAAATAAGAAGTTCTTCTAAATTCTTGTAAATAACCACTCAGGTGTTTCTGGGCAAGTTTGAACTTCCCCTCTAGGGCAATTCAGAACCCCTGCTTCTTCCCCCTTTGGGGCTCTCTGTGCTGTTGGTTAATGATGTCTTCTTCTGTTGCTAACCAACAGGAAGAGAAGAAGACTGTAAAGTTCTTCGTAAAAGTCACTGGTCTGGGGGTGACACGTGTCATTACTGCTTAACTTTGTTGACTAGAAATAGTCATTTTGATCACCTGGGTGTTACAGAGGCTAGCAAACCAAGTACTTATTTGGGCAGCCACTTCCCAGAGACAGACTGCACTGTGAGAGAGGAAACCTGTTTTTCTGGTGAGCAATCAGACATCGCCACCTTGCCTAGAAAGTAGCCCAGAGAAGAAATCTACATGAGTTTGTACTGGAAAAAAGAAAACGTTGATTTTGTTTCTGTTGATCCTTCTAAGCCCCATGGGACAGAGTAGAATAACTCCAGAGGGTATTCCTGACTGTAATCCTCATGGTAGCAGAGCACCGTGTTCTGCCAGGCCACTAGGTGAGCTGGAACCACCAAGGTTTCTGTTAGTACTTAAGCATAACAGGAGCCCTGGTGGCCTAGTGGGTAAAGCAATGGGTTGCCCTCCATGGGGTCATCAGTTTGAATCCACTAGTAACTCTACAGGAGAAAGGTGGGGCTTTGTCTTCTTATAAAAATATTTACAGCTCAAACCCCAAAGGAGGCCGTTCTACTCTGTCTTGGGTTGCTACTCTCTTTGATAGGCTTGCTCTGGGTCAAAAGCAGCTCAAAGGCAGTAGCTTTGGTTTTGCCAGAGTCCAGCACAAACCGTTTGTGTCACCCAGGGCCCATGAAGCAAAGGATAATTTATTATAACTGGCCCCCACACTTCATGTCCCCTGTAGACGGGCTGTGTCTTCTGCCCTCAGAGGACGCTTGTCACTTGGCAGTTCTACGTAAGGAGTCCTGGAACCACCATGGTCAACTGACCAGCTGCTAACTGAAGGGCCAGTGTTTGACTCTTCAAAACTCAGGAGATAAGATCTGGCCATCCGCTCCTGTAAAGATGACAGTCTAGCCAACCCTATGGGAGTGCTCCTCTGTCCCGTGGGGATGCTATGAGCCAGAATCCACTCGCTGGTAAACAAGAAAGAGAGCTTCATAAGACCTCCTTCTTGCGTGCCCTTTGCAAACCAGCAAGACTTACCGAACCTGAAGATGCTGTCGTTAGCTGCCGTTGAGTCGATTCCAACTTGTAAGTTACTCTACGCACAATCGAATGCAATCCCGCCTGGTCTGAGCCATCCTCCCAACTGTACCCATGTTTGAGCCCACGTGGCAGCCACTGTGTCTGTCCACCTTGTCAGGGCCTTTCTCTTTTCTCAGGCCCTCCACTCTACCGAGCATGATGTCCTTTGGGTGAAACGGAGGATCTGGGAGGGCGTGTATCTGGGGTCACCTTTACATTAGGAACCAGAGGGTTTCACAGACCGGCTCAAGTGAATGAAGACCTGCAGCGTTCCCAGACAGAGATAAACCCTAGTAGACATTCTGCCGGCTGAAAGACATCCTTACAATGGCCCGCCATAAAGGTGAAACCGTGACAGGTGGCTCCGACATGCACCTGGCTGAGGGCTGTTCGGCTGGAGATTACCAATCTTTAAGAGCCATCAGATTACTTGTCCCTCCCACCCAGAGAGCAGCACTCTTCTGATACTGATCAGAGATGGTTCCCCCAGTGACCTTAGGGACACCCAAGGTTAAGCCGCTGCCCAGTCTATTGAGTACGTGCCTCGTGGAGGATTGGACGTCTCCTGACTCTATACCCCCATGGAGAAATACTGTCGCTCTCTTGATTCTGACATTGGGGAGGTGAGCCCTTGTCCCATCTTTTTATTTTCCAATATTGTACATGCCGCTCCTAAGGACCCGTTCAAATGTGGGGCTGAACCCCACACTTCGTCAAGGACTGATCTCTCCTGATAACAAGTCCGAAGCACGTGATGAAATCGCCCCATGCTTGCCTCTAAGAAGCACGCTGGGCATACTCCTTCTAAGAGAGATTGATTTGGCTTTTTGATGTTTTCAAAGGTACTTTCAGTATTCCTCACCAACACCCTAATTCAAACACATCCATTCTTCCTCAGTTTGAAGACAGTCATGACAGATGACTAGAACAAAAGAGGTGGCTGAATGAAAGGGTGGGTGCACCCACCTCTCTTCATGCCAGTGGGCAGGACTTTGAGGAAGGAAAGGCGGGTGCCAGGCGGTTCATTTCTTTTCCCCTTCTGCTTAGCATGGGGGTCAGGGTTTAGGTGGTACAGGCTTCCATGCCTCTGGGTAAGTTTTCCTTCCAAAATTGTCAGCATGTGATTTTGAGGTTCTGATGGCTGTTGTGACAGTGATAGTGACCTGTATTGTCTG
>NW_022104553.1:17819325-17826199 GCF_000313985.2 Echinops telfairi | reverse complement strand
TGATGGATAACTTAGACAGCTGCCTGGCTCCCAGGGAGCGCGTTCCACTCTACAGTTCTGAGATCCCTGCTCCTCAGATCCAGAAGGCGCCAAGCACCGTGGGTCATAGTCCTCTTTCTACTGAAACAGTGAACTTAAGCACAGAGGATGCATGGCTGTAGCAAGCCTTGTTTTTCTCCCTTGGAGTGGCCATTGGGTTGGAACTACTGACCCTGTGGTCACTATGAGTTGGAATCAACTTGATGGCTATGAGTTTGGTAATGATTTCGTAATGTTCATGTTGACAGAAAAAAATTGAAAATATATCTCGCTATAGAAACTCTTCAAGAGACTTCAGAATACCGATAAAAATAATTAAAGAATCAGAAAACAGAAAGAAAACATTAGAGGCTTTGCAATGTGAGTGAGTCTGGATAGATTAGAGAAACAAACCCACAGAAACTCATATAGGTCCATGTGGCTTCTCCTTAGGGATGTCTTGCAGGAAGTGAGCCTTGCCAGCTGAGGCAGAGAACTAGCTAAGGCAGCTGCACTGATCCAACCATCAGAGAGCAAGAGACTGGAGAACAAGAAAGGCGAGGCTCACCAAGCCATTTCTCTCTCCGCCCTTCAGTTAATCCCACATGTGTTTATCGACCAGGTTGGCACAATAAACCCTAACTATCACAATGACTCAACTAAGGAAGTGAAGTTTATATTATACTATGACATGTTGGATTTGAAAAAAGATTGGGGTGTCCCTTATGGCAAGGTTATTAGTAGCAGTAGTGGCTGTTTTCATGATCAAAATTCCTACTGATTGCTTACCAGGAACCAAGCACCTGGTTCAATGCTTGAGAAGAAGTCTCGTCTCATTAAGTCCTTGTGAGGATCAGGAAATTGGTTTTATTTTCCTGTTCCTGATGAGGAAACTGAGGCTTAGAACAATTCGCTTGTCCCAGGTCACAATGTCGAAGGTACTGGAGCTGAGATAGTAAATGTGACGTCAATCTCTGAGCCTTAGATGTTATGCAACGTACAATGAAGAGAGTAAATCTCATCCCTGCGGATGATGAGCAGTCAATAGACAAGTGAAAGCAGACAGACAGACAAACTGTTGTCCTTTCCCCCTGACTCAGCTCCACTTCGACTCAGGAAAGTTCCAGATCAGATGAATGCCCCCAAGGCCTGGGTCAGGGGAAGACCTGGCTTCCCAGCCCCCAGCCCAGAGGCCCCCGCCCTCCCACCACGTCAGGACTCGCCAATGAAAACAGGGCAGCAAGCATGGGGAGAGCGATACTTCCTTCCCCTCGCGACAGCTGTGCAGGAAGTGGTGGTCAGACACTTGCTGACCACGTATTTCACAGAAAGTCCACCCTCAGGGCCTGCCTCCTCCTCCCCTTGACTGGGGACAACAGAGAGACGTGTCCCCTGGATTGGGTTGAATTCTGTCTCCCCCAAACCTATGGTGCAGCCTTAGCTCCGGATCCCCATGCCTGTGATCTTAGTTGGTTACAACGTCTTTTCAGACGTGATTGGTTAACAAGCATCCACTTGGGAGTTGCTGATTGGCTGCGGCGTCTATTCTGATTCGTGTCAATCTCAGGGGTGCAGAGCGGAACTGGGATCCACGGGGTTTGCAATGATTGTGACTTTCTGGGAGCAAACTGCTAGACCCAGTCTCCTGGAGCACCTCCTAGAGGTTTCAGTCCAACGGTGTTTTCAGTTAGTAATTGACTGCTGAATAGTTTGCACCCCGAACAGACTCCACATTGGAGTAGAATGGGCCCTAAGTTAATACCACTGATGACCCAGAGCAAAAGCAGCCATGTAATGGCATGTGACGACAGAGGCAGATGTTGAAGGGATGTTTCCCCAGTCCAACGAATGCCTTGTTTCCCAGTTGATGAATCACAGGAGGAGTGGACACAGAGACAATAACTGATGCAGTGACGTCTCAGGAACAGGGTGGGGAGTGTGAGGGGAATTGGGGAACAAACAGTGGATTTGGGAGTGGGGCCAGGGCATTAGAACTGATTGTGATGATGTTTAGAAACTCTTTTAAAAAGCAGTTTAACGATGGAAGTGTATGATACGCGAATATTACATCACAAAAACGACAAGAAGCAGAAGAATCCAAACTTGACCTATGGTTACCAGGTGTGAAGAGTTTTAGCTTAGGGGCCATTGAGTTTATGTTCGTGATGGTGGAATGATTTGGAGAAGGATATCAATAATGGTTGTACAACACCAAGGGTATAATTGTTAGGTTTCTAGGGTGATTTCCCTCCGTGCTTTCTTCTCAACGCTGAAAGAATTCACAAGGCCGAAGCACTTTTTAAACCCAACTGACTTTTATGAGGCAAAGGGACATTTCAGGTACAACAGTCTCAGATAGCACAGGCCATCTCTGAATAGCCTTCGAGGCCACATGCTGGGGCCGTGGGAAAGCTCTCCACGGAAAATGGCCACTTCAGGGGTGTGTGCAAAAACCACATGCAAAGAATACCAGAACAGGAATGAACCAAGAGCAGGAAATTCCCAGAGGCCAGGAGAATGTGGGCTCGATAGGGCCCACAGGCCCTTATGTGCCATTCAGGCAGGAGAGAGTCCCACTCTCGGCCAGGCCTGTCCTCAGCCTATGCTATCTATCCCCTCCTCACCCCACTGGCTGGGGAGGTGTGGTTGAGGGTCTCGGCCAATCTTATTGGCTGAGTTTAAGCGCACCTGTGTGATGCCACGTCACTGGTGCCAAGTCTATGCTCCCAGGTAGACCTCCCACCTGGGCCTAGGTGACTTGGATCTGGGCATGCTCAGTTCTGGATTTTCCCATCGGTGTCCGATGGATGCCTGACTTTCCGGCAACCCCTTTATGTGGCCTGGCCAGCTGCTTTGCCTTAGGCAGGCACTTGAGGGAGACAAACCGCTCACACACACACACACACACCTTATCCATAATCTAGCTACCTATCATCATCAATGGCACTGCGTTATATGCGTAGGAGTTGTGGAAATGGAGAATGTGTTGTCACGTATATTTTTGCCACCATTAAAAAAAAAAGGTATGGGTACAAGGAAGAAGAAACTGTTCTGAAATTGTGGTAGTGATTGTACAATTGTTCTTAATAGGATCGAACTATTGACTTGTATGGTACGTGCATAAAGTGCCAATAAAACTGGAAAGAAAGAAAGAAAAGCCTTTGACCATCGGAAGCTAGAAGGACCTGCAGAGAGAGCCCGGCTTGGTAGACACCTGGATTTTGACTAACTTTGAGCCTGCAGAACTGTGAGACCAGACATTTCTGCTGCTGTAAGCCACCTAGTCATGGTACTTGGTTACGACAGCCCTAGAAATCAATGGGTATCATTGGGTGGCACACATGATTAAGTGTATAACTGCTAGCCGAAAGATTGGTGTTTCAAACCCACCTCAGCGTGCATCGGATGACCGGCTGGGTGGTCTGCTTCTTCAACAACCCCACAGCACAGACTTATCCAACACGCATGGGATCACTAGGAGTCCGAATTGACTCACCAGCGAGTACCAGCCACCAGAAGACCCTAACAGATCTTTGTGGGGGTAACCAGACCCCCACAACTAATCCCATGTTCAGTAGGCGCAATTGTGGGGTTAATCTGTACAAAGATTTGCATCCTGGTGTTGAAGGCATCATTGGAAATCAGCATATAGTGGAATGATATATTTTTAAGTCATCTGCTTTTGTCTGCCTTTTACTGGAGCATTTACTACATTTGCATTCACTGTAATGACTCATAAGAAGTGACTTCTGCCACTTGGTTATTTGGTTTTGGTATTGTAAACCTTCGTTCTTTAATATGGCTTGTCTTTGTGCTTTGCTGTTGTATTGTGATGCATGGGTGTTGAATATTTGTGGGGTTAAGGGTAAGAGGGAACCCCACAAAACATCACAGGTTTGGTAGGCACAATTGTACAGCGATAATAAGTAGAGATTATAGTAAAGTCATAGAGAGCATGAGAGTTAAAGGATGGAGTCAAGTAATAGAAGGCGCAATTGTAAATAATTTGGGGAGACAACTTAAGAGAATTCCTTCTGTTCCCCACAAATATTGATTGAAATAAAACGAAATATATGACAGGTTTAATTTTTCCATTTACCATGATGCTGCGTTCTGATGTGGTTGTAAGGGCTTTTGTACTTTATATTCAAATATAATTCATACTGAAGTTTGTAGTCTTTGATATTCATCACGAAGTGCTTGAAGTTGTCTTCATTTAGAGGAAGCAAGGTTGTATGGTTTGAAAATCACAGGTTGTTCATTAGTCTTCCTCCACTCCTAGTGCCTAGTTCATCATACAGTCCAATTTTGGGGTCATTTATACAGGCTGAATAAGTAAAGCGAAATGATGTGACTCTGCTGTAAATCTTTTCCAAATTGGACACACCAAGTAGTCCCTTGTCTGTTTAAACTTGCTTCTTGATTCATATAAAAGTTCCACATGAGCACTATCAAATATTCTCAAATATCATTTTTGTAGTGGTATTCATAATTTGTTATGATCCACTCTGTATAATGCCTTTATATAATCAATAAACACAGGTAAACAAAAAAAAGATATACAAAGATTATAGTTACGTCATAGAGAATAGGAGAGATGGGAGAGAGAGTAAAATAAAGAAGTCAGACACATTTCATGGTAGCATGCTCACCTCGGCTCCTCTTGGTGGTCCACGTGGACATGGGAGGGGGCAGGAGAGAGCTCATGAGGTTTTATTTCTAACCAAAGCTTATATATCTTTGGGGACATACAAGCCCCCAGATTATAGATAACGACCTACGTCATTGGAAGGGGTTGTAACATAGGCAACACAAGCAATAGGAGGGGGATGACCTAGGGGTGTACACGCAAGAAGAAAAGGAGGGAGTAAGGGAACATGTGGCAAGATGGGCGGACCCTAGACTCAATATAGTAGCCTCACCTTAGTCATCCTTGAGTGGTCCAGGCTTGCCTTCGGGCACACCTTCAGGGGAACAATATCAGAAAGGAGTGGGCCCTACTTGGGGTGAGTCAGACTATACAGTCTGGTTGCTCTCCATGGCTGATACCCTTAAGGAGAGTAACCTCTGACTTACATTCAATGACCTAGTGTACAGTCAGTCACCATGCGTAGCAAGCAGCATCTTGGGTTTAGCAAATACTTTGGAGAGAAAACTTGGGAGAAATCTTTCTCTATCCTACAGATCTTCCTTAAACACCCGGGCCAGACCCTTCCTTAGACATTCTGGTCTATATCCATACTCTACCACACATTCATCTCTGGTAGAAACGCCAAATTCGGATTCCATTGGGGACAGGAGGAAGGCACGTTAGCACTGACTTAATAGCCAGGAACAAATGGTCTTGCAACGCTGGCTGTGTGTCATATAGAATAAAAACAAAAATGTCAAACCTATTGGCAGCAAGTGGACTCCCCCTTCTAGCTGCCATGTGCGGGGTTTCTAAGACAGTAAATCCTTGCAGGAATAGACAGCTTCATCTCTCTCCTGTGGGGTAGCTGGTGGGTTTGAACTGCCAAGCTTGCATTCAGCAGCACAAGCCCTAACCCACAGTGCCACCAGGACTCCTCATCTAAAACGCGGGTCTGTCAATAAATTGGAACCCCAATGAACTTTGATTTCATCTCAATTTTTACATGTTTGAAGTGAACTTGTCAGTAACCAAGTTTTCCTCTTTCTTTTTGTAACCACTCAGATCAATATTTAGGTCCAAGGGGTAAGGCATTGGGAGGGAGATTTTGTTCTGCTCTGTTTTTAAGGAATCTCGCTGCATAGAGTTCCACAGCCATCTCAACCTTTGAAACCAATAACAATATCCCGTGAGACCCTCCATTAACGTAGTTCTCTCGTGGCTCCCACTCCCCCGTCCTTCCCTCCCTCCCTCCTCTATATGCTATCCCTCCCCTCTCCCAGTTCCCACCCCTGTTCCTGGCCTTTCCTAGTCCTCCACGTCTTGTCTTTTCGTGATAAAACCACATTTCTTCTACCTTGTTTTCCCTCATAACAATAGTGCGATTAGATATTTATCTTTCTAAGATTGACAGCGTTTGCTCAGCATCGCGTTCTCAAGTTTTGTGGGGTTTAAGGGAGGGTTTTCCCCCCATAAAACGGTTTAAAATGTAAAATAAATAATAAAGAGAGCAGGCATTGTTTTTTGCTGATGCAAAATATTCTGTTGCACGGAGGCACCCGTTGCTTTATGCATTCCTCTAGAGTCCGAGTATTTAGTTGTCCCTGGTTTTGCTGTTATAGAAATGTCTGCAATGAGCACAGGGGGGCGTATGTCTGTGCCGTGCTGTGTTCTCCATTTCTTCTTTACACACAATGTCTTCGGGGTACAGACCCAGGAGAGAGATGGCTGGATCGGGACCTAACTTTATCCACATCTGTTTCAGAAAGCCATCCTGATTTCGATAGTGGCTGTACAGCTCTGCCCTTCCACCAGCAATGGGAATGAACAGGTGCCAGTCTCCGGACAATCTCTACAGCATTATTAGTTTACGTTTTATTGAATTTTGCTAACAGTGTTGGTGTGAGGTGATTTAATTTCTATTTCTGGTATGGCTACTGCACGTGAACATTTCTTCATGTGGTTGTTGGCCACCTGGTTGCCATCTTTGGTAAATTGTCTATTCATGTCCTAGGCCCATTTTTTGATTGTGTTATTTGTATAGTTCTTGTTAGGATGTAGTTTTGTATTGATTTTGGAGATTAGCCCATTATCTGATGTATTCTTTTTTAAAAAATCATTTTATTGGGGGATCATACAACTCTTATCACAATCCATCCATCCATCCATTGTGTCAAGCACATTTGTACATTTGTTGCCATCATCATTCTCAAAACATTTGCTTTC
>NW_022104553.1:17813745-17819206 GCF_000313985.2 Echinops telfairi | reverse complement strand
GGAGGTTATATGTAGATCCTTATAATCAGTTCCCCATTTCCAATCCACCCTCCTTCCACCCTCCTGGTATCGCCACTCTCAGCACTGGTCCTGAAGGGATCATCTGTCTTGGATTCCCTGTGTTTCCAGTTCCTATCTGTACCAGTGTACATCCTCTGGTCTAGCTGGATTTGTCAGGTAGAACTGTATATCTGATGTATTTGTAGTAAATATTTTCCCCAATATGTGGGTTCTCTTTTAACTCTTTTTGATGGAGTCTTTTGATGTACACAAACGTCATATCTTCAGCAGGTCTCGGGCCTTTATTTTGCCTTTTTTGTGGTGGTGGTTAAGTGAAAGTTTACTTTTATATAGCAACTAGAGGAGAGTAGTTTCCCATCCTCTTTGAAATGGACAAAAGTTCTAAAATTTCAACCAGATGAACGTAATTTTTATTTATTTTGTCTTCTACAGTGTGGGTACTTTTCATTGTGGTTGGCAGTGTGTTTAGGACCGCTAAATTTGTCCCTATTTTTTCATCGGTGATCTCAATGATTATGTGGTTTTTATTCGGGTCTCTGATCCATCTGGAGTTCACTTTCGTACATGCTGTGGGAGACTTTGAAACCGGAAGTGGAGTGCGTGGGGAAGAAGAAGGTCACAAATCAGAGGCTGGAGGGAACGGATCTCGGGTTTAGGAAAAGGAGACATTCAGGAAGGCAGGGGGTGAGGTACTGTGGTTTTCACAATCACACATGGAAGCAAACCCGTGGACACTTGGAGTACATCGCTGATGCGCCAGCTGTCTTTCAAAATCATCTTCCCTGGATCCTTCTTCCTCTTTCCCCCACTTCCCCAGGGGCAGCCTTCTCACTGAGCAAAGCCAGCACACTACCCGTGGATGGATTTTCTATCCTTTAGTGTGGGGACCAGCTTCTATGACCAAATGGGTCCAAGGGGTGGTTGTGTAATGGAAGGTTGTGTAAATTAAAGAAATATCAGACAAGGCATGCAAGGGCTCACCTCTTCCACGACAACTGGAACCAGTATTCTCTCACAGACTTATATAATCCCGGGCATGCAAGCCATGGCAATCACAGACATAACAGGAAGGGGTTGTATTAGAGGCACACATGTGACAGGAGGGCACATACGTAGCAAGATGGGCAGGCTCTAGAGTCAAGGTGGTGGCCTAATCTTGGCCATCTCTGAGCTGGCTTGACCTTGGGTCCCTGAGCTCTTCTCCAATCTATGATCCTTATCAGAAGGGTGTGGGTCAGACTTCGGGTTAGATGGTCTGACTGCTTTTGATGGCAGATAATCATTAGGCAGATAGCCTTCCTGCAGTTGACCTTCAAGAGTAGAGTAAGTAACCATGTGCTTGCAAGTAGCATCTTAAAAATGGCATTATTACCTGGGGGCGAGTTGGGGAAGGGGTATCATGGGGAATAAGTTTTATTTACGGGAATGTGACTGGGATGCATCTCCAACCCACGAACAAGAAGGCCTCCCTCCACAGGAGCCCCGGCCACCCAGCCTCATTAACATACACTCTATTCACAGTTCTCTGTTTCTCACACTTTGGGGTCTGGAGCATAGAGTCTATGCCCAGAATCTTAGCAGGCAGACTAATCTCTCTGCTGGGCTCCAGCTTGTCTCCATCTGGTTCTGGTGCCTCCTACACCTGACTTGTGCCGTCGTGTCTCCAACCCATGGAACCACATTGAGATCGGCACTGGCTGTGCCAAGCTTCAGCCAGAATCACCACCAGGATCAGCAGAACCACAGCAGCCAGGGCCATGCAGACGGAATTCTTCATGGTGCCATTCTGGGAGGTGGGGGCTGGAAGCATACAGTAGGGTCACCAACAAGTGTACAACACCCATCCCTACCCTGACTCCTGGCATAGGAGCTCCTTCCAGGCTGATGCTTGCCATGCCCTGTCTCCACCTCGCACATCCTCCTGTGCTCATCTACCTGGGAGTCTCTTTCTATGGCTGACGAGCTTCCTGAGTCCTCCTTTGACCTTTCATGGAGCACAAACGTCCTTGCACCTGTGTCTCTTGCCTCCCTTCTCCCACCACCTGCCCGGCTTGTTCCTGGACTCCAGGGTGAACTCACTCCCAGTTTTCACAGCAAGTCAACAAGAAGGCACGAGAAGGCAAAGATGCCAAATACAGCTGTTCTTTGGATCAAACTTAGTTTCCTTATCTGGAGCAAGTCATCCCACCCCTGTCTCCCACCATGCAAACAAATATGCAAACCAAAAAACCAAACCCCCTGTCACAGAGTCACCTTTGACTCATAGAAACCCTACAGAACAGAGTAGAACTGCCCCTGTGCATTTCTGAGAAGGCGATTTTCATTGGAGTAGAAAACGTCATCTTTCTCCTGAGGAGCAGCCACTGGTTTTCAAGTGCTGACCTTGAGGTCAGCAGGCCAGCTCTCAATCCACTACGCCACCAGGACTTAATGCGATATCAGTGTGCCACAATGGTCTCACCCCCAACGGAGAGAAAGCAGGACCCTGGGTCCCCACACCCCACCAGTGCCTGGAGCGGGGACCCTGAGCCATGGCTCGGCAAAAGGACCTCTTGTGTGCTCCCAACCCTGAGACAGACTCATGGAGACAAGAGACTGAAAGACAGGGAAGGAGCTGGAACACATCGCTCCAGCCTTGACCTTGCTCTGACAGAGGGGTGGGTTGCCTCTGCTCTACTGCCCCACGTCCCAGTCCCCCTAGCTCCTGGTTCAGTTGCTTTGTTGTTGCTGTTGTCCCAGAATCTGAGCATCTTGGAAAGAAATGGGAGTGAGATGGATATTGGGGCCCTCTTGCTGACAATCATTCTGCCCCAAAGATGTCAGGTCCTGGTCCTTGTTTTCTAGTCCCTGCGGAAACCCAGGGTAGAGCCTCACCCAGGAACCCCCATCAGGTCCCACGGGACAGAAGTCTGCAGCTCAACTGAAGAGTGGGGGCTCTGTGGGTGGGAGGCTAGATGCTCCACACTCTTGTGCCTGGGGAGATACATGGACTGATGGCTTACGGGGTGCTGTCAATGGCCGGCCCCACTCAACCTGGCTCTTCTGCCCCTGAACATCCACTCCTAGACCACAGGTGTGCACTATTGTAACACAGACATCAACCTGCCATGCCTGCAAATATGGGCTGGGAGTCTGGAGACAGGAGAGTCCATTCCTTCTACAAGTCTGTTGAGGGCCGATCACCCACCTTGAACCCCTATCAGATGTCTCTGGGCCCTTCCCCACCCTGAGTCCTCTGTCCAGGATGATGATCCTCTGATCCACTGTGAGACGTGAAACCCTGAACCCCGGCACCAACGAGGGAAAGACACAGGTAGGGAAGTCCGGAGAAGAGTCACCATTTTGTTCCAACAACCTTGACCTCACAGAGTCAGCGTGAGCTCTTACTGGAGGCACTGGGACAGCGTGGATTGGCTTAGAGGCTCCTCACTAGACTATGACTGCAGGACCAGACGGGAGTCTGAGCCTGTCTCACCCCACACCTTAAAACCAAACATGCCGTCACCAAGTCCATGCGGACTCATAGCAACCTCCTGTAGGTTCCTGAGACTGTAACTGCTTATGGGAGTAGAAAGCCCCGTCGTTGTCCTGGGAGTTGGTGGTGTTTTCAAACTGCTGACCATGTGGATTGCAGTCCAAGGGGTAATCACTACACCACCAGGACTCCCATCTCACGGCATGGGTTTCCCCAAACAAGGGGCCATCCAGGAACGATGTGGCGTGGTTGCATGGGAAGGATGGACCATGATACAGGGCAGCACGCTAGCTTGGGTCACAATGGCTCAGTGGAAGGCCACCCTTTGCAGAAAGAGGCACCTTCGTTTGAAGCGAGTCGGTCCTGCAACCAGTCTCTGGACAGAGGAATCGCAAGGACCTCAGCACGCACTCCCTGCTTCACCAAGCAGGACCCAGCCCTCCCTCTCCTGCTCCAGGTCCCCCGTGGGGTCCTCGCGAAACCCAGGTCTCCAGGGACGGCAGTGGTGTCTGGAGCAGAAGGAACCTGTGTGCTGAATGAGCCTGGGAGTCAGGGAGTGTGAGAGAAGGGGCCAGGGAGAAGGGCGGGGTGTCTATGGAGATACCACAGGGCAGGGGACAGAACCCAGGACCTCAGGATGAACACAGGGAGAGAGTCTGAGATGGCTGGGCCCCTGGGGTGGCGCCTCACCTGTCACCACCAGTTCCAGAAGCTCACTGCGCTCAGACCACTCGGCCCCGGTGTAATAGAGGCAGCAGTAATACCCTCCGCTGTCCTTGTTCACCGAGGTGATGGGGAACCTGGCCTCTGTGCCATTTCCTGAAGAGGCCTTCACGTATTCGTGTTGGGAGAGTCCATTCTTCTCCAGTCTGAATATATAATCCCCAGGAGGAGCACGACACACAAAAGTCACACATGTCCCCCAGGGGATCACGGAGCCTGGCACTGCTGAGATGGAGGGTCTGGTCAGGTGCCCTAGGAGGGAATCAGAAAAGACACCTCGGGGTGTGCTTGTGAGGAGATCACCATTGCACAGGTGCACCCGTGTTTAGCTGTGCAATGCGATGTCTTTAGTCAACCTACGGCACTGTGTCACCCTCACCACCATCCACCCTTAGAACCCTCCCACCAGGCCCCAGAGACCCCTCCCACGCAGTCCACAGCTTCAGAACTAGCTCCTCTAGGTGACGGTAAGGGTGCTGAGACTTGGTCAGAGCCTGGGCCTTGTCCAACGACATACAGGACGCACGGGTGTCGCTAAGCCAGGCCACATCGCAGACGTGTCTGCAGAGCCCACTTCTCACCCTGTTGGGACCATGCTCCAGGGGAGTGTCGGGGGCTGGAGACGGAGGGAGGGGGTGGTCAGCCCACTCAGGAGGATGTGCACCAAGGGGGGAGGAGCGTGAGGTTGGCAGGAGTGTGTCTAGGGCCAGGACCTGGCACAAGCTTTTTTGTGGGATGCCCAGCAGGGCCGAGGGTAATGCTCCCAGCACAGGGGGAGCTCCTCGGGGACGCCCAGCAAAGAGAGAGGCTCCCTACTTCTCGTGCAAGTCCTCTGTTGGGCAATCACCTCAGGGTTTCCTGGGCACTTTCTAGGTCCATCTGGGCCTCCTTTGCATTTCCTTGTTTCTATGTCTCTTGACAGGAGTCCCGGTGGCATAGTGGATTACACCTGGGACTGCTTACTGCGTGGTCGGTAGTTCAAACCCACCAGCCGCTCCTCTGGAGAGAGACGAGGCTATGTACTGCCGTAAAGAATGACAGCCTCAGAAACCCAAAGCAACACGTCGTCTCTGTCGTATAGGGTGACTTTGAGTCAGAACGAACTTGTTGATAGTGTGGTTTTTTGGTTGGACGCCTCTTGCTAAACCCCATCCTGTCTTATCTTGGCTGAGGAGGGCAAGGGGGAGAGGGGTTTGAAATGAGGAACCAGCAAGCTTGTGTCGAAGTTAGCAAAAGTTTGCA
>NW_022104553.1:17800932-17813123 GCF_000313985.2 Echinops telfairi | reverse complement strand
CCACTGGCCCAGGTCCTCCCAGAACAGGGCCGGACCGAGGGATAGCCTGGGGAAGGGAGAGGGATTGATTTGCCACCGTTGTCGCCGTTGTGGTTAGCAGCTGTGAGTGGTTTCTGGCTCACAGCCAGCCCAGGTGTGCGGGTTAGGGCCCTCCACTGGGTTTCCCAGGCTGCGACCTTCATGAAGCAGGTCAGCTACCTGTCTTCAAGGCACCATGGGGTGGCTTCAACTCATCAACCTTGGAGGTGGTCAATCAACTCATTGCCATTGAGTCAGTGATGACTCGCAGTGACCCTACAGGACAAGGTAAAACTGCACCTGTCGGTTTCTGAAGGTGTAACTCTTTATGGGAGTCGAACGCCTCCTCTTTCTCCCTTCGAGGGGCTGGTGGTTTGGAACTGCCCACTTGGTGGGCAGCTGGTAACCACTCCACCACCAGGGCTCCTGGTAGGGAAACCCAAATGTGACACCACCCACGGGAAGCAGTCGCCCATAATTTCCAAACCATTCCTTTCCAGTGTTCATAGTGATATAGAGGATGATGATCCTGCTGGCCACCAAACTATTAAACATATAACACAATTTAAGACTTTGTTAAAAATGCAAACGGTTACAGCCCCCGTATAGTGAAATTTCCCTTGATGCTGAATTGGCAGGATGTCCTGACTCAGGAAGAAGTAGGCAAGCGTGAGTGGGGGTGCAGGGGACCGGGGCGACTGGCGCCGGAGAAATGTAGGTGGACACGGTTTCCTAATGACCATTGCAAAACCGGCCTTCTCACAATATCAGTTATCTCCTGTGACCATTGTAAAACCTGCTAACCTCTTCCTGTGATCATTGTCACACAACAAAACCCAACACCAGTTTCTTGTCACATCGTCCAAGGTAAAGGAACTTGCTTGCTCAGGACTGAAAGCTGAAACAGCTCAGAGGAGACACCTGGCTGTACTGCTTCTGCAGGCGTGTGCGGAAGTCAGCCTAGCAGTTCTTGAATCAGCCTGGTCTCTGTGTTTGGCTAATACAGTGACGAGCTTCTCGGATCCTTGGCAGCCAAGAGAAGTCTCACTATTGAATCCTTCTTCTTGCTCTGCAATGGTTTCAAGACAAGTCCCCAAGCTCCCTCTCCCCAAATACACTAGCCTGGCCTTCTTAAATCTGGACTCTTTCCCCACCTCACCGCCTCACATCTGGTCCTGAGAGCAAGCCTTTTGTGGTTAAACCTAGACTCTCAAGGAGCGTTCAGTGAGCAGACCGCAGGAGGGATGGCCTTCCTCCCCCAGCTCCCAGAAATCCAGAGAGAGCCAGGACTGAGCAGGGGACTGGACTTGAACCTGAAGTGGACCACCCCTCTGTCTTCTAATTGCCCCTGCCCCATTATTGGACTCACCAAGACACAGAAGGGGGGTGGGCATAGGAGACATGGCGCAGCCCCAAGAGTCAGGCCTGTGCTGAAGCTGTTCGTGTTCAGGGTGCCGCAGCAAACACGGTGAGTTCGTGGGACTGGCCGAGACCCTGTCTTGGGTGTCTTCATCAATGCCCCTGTCAAAGGGAAGAGCTCCCTTCCCTCCACCCCAGTTATTTTTACTCTTCCTCCAAAAGAGGTAGTTGGTGGAAGGGCATGTGGGTCAGCTTAGCAACCGACAAATGCTTTATGGAGGAATGCTTCAAATGAAGCTGGGCTTGTTTTAAAAAAAAAAGCATTTTATTGGGGGCTCATACAACTCTTATCACAATCCGTACAAACATCCATTGAGTCAAGCACATTTGTACATTTGTTGTCCTCATCATTCTCAAAACATTTGCTTTCTACTTGAGCCTTTGGTATCAGCTCCTCATTTTTACCCCCCCTCCCCACCTCCACCTCCACACCCTGATCATGAACCCTTGATAATTTATAAATTATCATTATTTTGTCTTGTCTTACACTGTTCAACATCTCCCTTCACCCACTTTTCTGTTGTCGATCCCTCAGGGAGGGGTTATATGTAGATCCTTGTAATCAGTTCCCCCTTTCTACTCCACCTTCCCTCCACCCTCTCGGTTTCACCACTCTCACCACTGGTTCTGAAGGGGTCATCTGTCCTGGATTCCCTGTGTTTCCAGTTCCTATCTGTACCCGTGTACATCCTCTGGTCTAGCCAGATATGTTAGGTAGATTTGGGATCATGATAGTTGGCAGGGGTGTGAGAAGCATTTAAGAACTAGAGGAAAGATGTTATGTTTCATCAGTGCTACACTGTACCCTGACTGGCTCATCTCCCTGCAACCTTTCTGTAAGGGGATGTCCAGTGGCCTACAGATGGGCTTTGGGTCTCCATTCCACTCTCCCCCTCATTCACAATGATATGATTGTTTTTTCTTTGATTACCCGATACCCGATCCCATGGACACCTCGTGATCACACAGAATGGTGTGCTTCTTCCATGTGGGCTTTGTTGCCTCTCAGCTAGATGGCCGCTTGTTTATCATCAAGCCTTTAGGATCCCAGATGCTATATCTTTGACAGCCAGGCTCCATCAGCTTTCTTCACCACATTTGCTTATGCACCTGCTTTGTCTTCAGCGATCGATCGTGTCAGGGAAGCTGGGCTTCTTACATATCTAATCCTCTCTCTTTTCAACTCATTCTGAATCTATGGGGCCAGGTGGCACCCAGGTTATGAAATACTCTGATTGGAAGGTCAGTCCCAATTCCAGAAACGAATGACACTCTGTTCTCGGGCAAGATGCTATGCCATGTGGAGTCAACGTTCCTGCACATCAAAATCGGAACCGACAGAGCTCCTCTGAGCACTTCATCTTGCTGCAGTCCGTGGCTGCTGAGCCACTCGGTGCGCCATGAGCTCCCCAAGCGTAGAGCCAGGTTTCACAGGGTTTTCAAGGCTCTGACCTCTTGGAAGTAGACCACCAGGTCTGCCTTCCATGGTAGCCTGGGTGGGGCCAAAGCGCCGACCTTGTTAGCTAGTAGTCAAGCACATACCTGTCCATGCCGCTCAGGGACCCCCATCGGGTATTTATCACACGGAGCTTGTCTGACTGGTGGGAGAAAATTCAAAGAATCCACCAATAGATGAAAGACTAAGCAACATCTGATAGAGCCACGTAGAATGAGATCCTGCTCCAGCCCCAAGATCAATGGAGTTCTCCTGAATGTCGTCGTAGGGAGAGACCTTGAAGACGTGTTGTTGTTGTTGCTAATCGAGCTGACTCTGATTCATCTCACTGAGTGAAATGTTAGTCACAGAGGACAAGTACTGGGTGACCTCACTTATAGGAAAGAGGCAAAGAGATAGAAACCAAAGAATGTACGGGGTTTCGGAGGGTAGGAGGGATGGGGAAATGGGAAGGTCTGGATTAGAAGGCAGTGGTTTTATGCGCATGGTGGTGGGCTAACTTACGAAAGGAGAGTGATCATAGATGCACAACGTGAAGCGTGTAATCGGTGTCACTGAATTGGACACATGGAAATGGCTGGATTGGCCAATGTTTTGTGTATTTTCACCTTGATTTATTATTATTATTCTTAGCAAGGGAAGGTGTGATCTGCAGAGTCAAACCAAACTCTGAGCATGGCTCTTACCTTGAAGGCAATGATCCTGGGAGATTTGCATGACTTGGAAAGTTGTAAGGGCCAATGGAGAAAGCCAAGGGCTCGCCCTGGTTAGAGACTCTGGGAGGTGTTCTCTTTGTTAACCCAGTGTCCAAAAGCTTCCACTTCTTTAGAGAACATATCAAAACGAATCTCTATGGTGTGAGGGTTGCAAGGAACAGATCTGTTTTGAATTCAGCATCAATGAGACCAAGAAACCTAACCAGTTGTCCTGGAATTGATTCCAACGCATGGCAGCCCCACGTGGGTCAGAGCAGAACAGCTCCATTGGGTTGTCAAGCCTTTGACCTTTCTGCAGGAGAGCGTAACACCTTTCTTCTGAGCCGCCTCTGTGGACTTGAACCTCCAATCTCACAGTGAGTAGTCCAGCACTTAGCCTATTGCACAATTCAGAGGCTACTTAGCATTGAGCAGGAAGCAGGGTGGGGGGGAAATTCTTCCTGAAAATATGTGACTAATACTAGTCAGTCCTGCTTGTATCCACACCCTACGCTCATGGATGCAGCAGTTGCTTCTCAGCAGCAGTCAAGAGATCAAAAGACGTTTTGCATTAGGCAAATCTGCTGCATAAGACCTCTTTAGAGTATTGAAAAACAAGGATGTTCCTTTGAGGCCGAAGGCGCACCTGACCCAAGCCCACGGTGTTTTGAGTCACCTCAGAGGTATGTGAGGTGACTTATAGGAAAGAGGCAAAGAGATAGGAACCAAAGAATATACGTGGTTTCGGAGGGTAGGAGGGATGGGGAATGGGAAGTTCTGGATTAAAGAAGGCCGAAGATGAACTGATGCATTTGAATTGTGGTGCTGGAGAAGACTACAATGTTGAAAGTACCAAGGACTGCTAAAAGGATATGCGCATCTGTCTTGGATGAAGACCAGCCAGGGATCTCCTTAGAGGCAAAGATGGTGAAACTTTGTCTCACTTATTTTGGACATGGTGTCGGGAGAGACCAGTCCCTGGAAGAGGGCATCGTGTTCGGTAAAGCCATCTCCTCGAGGAGCTGGTTGGACACAGTGGCTGCAACAATGGGCTCGGGCATAGGACTGGTTGTGAGGGTGACACAGGACCGGGCAGTGTTTCCTTGGCTATGGGTCGGCACCGACTCAATGGCACCGAAGAGCAACAACAGCCAGTCCAACAAATCTCACTCTATCTGGTCTTTTCGGTTACGTGTGTCCTTTTGGGAGTCTCATTCTACCTCTGAGTATCCCTTCCTCCCCTCTCATTGCTTTGCCATCTTTAGTGGATTTGTGTCTCTGTTCCCTGCAAAGCTTGTCCTTGGTCCTACGATGGTAACATCCATCCTCAAGTTGTGTTGAATGTCAAGGGTCCACGTTATTAAGCTCCTCATTTTAAATGCATAGACATGTTTTCTGTTTGCCTGATTGGACTCTGATGGATACTGTTAGCAAATCTGAATACTGTGTCCCCAGAGAGAACAAAGGGATGGGCTGTCTTCTCACCAGTTCATTCAGCCAACTGTGAGTTCCTGTTACCTCTGCATCCACCAGCCTGTGCCCCCCCACCACACCACCCCTCAGCAGCACACAGTTCTACCTTGTCATCCTGCTTCTTGCTTCTCAGCTTCCATGAGTCAGGAGAAGCCTGACCTGAACCGGACTGACCTTGCCTATTTCTTCAACTCCGTGCACCATTTCTTGATATGAGTCTTTCTTTGTACAACACACACAAGTGTCCCTTGTCTTGCTTCTCTAGAGAACCCCATGTAACACATCCAGCTTGGCTTGGATAAAGGTCAGTGTTTGTGAGGGAAGATGATAGTTACATAACCTGGTGCTAACTTGAGACTATTAGTGAAAGGGTGGAGCTTAGCTTGTCAATCAGATCACAGCTTGATGACCTCATTTGGAGGCACGATGGAGATAAATAGCTGACTGGAGGCAGGTACACATAGACACTCCCTGCTACAGATTCCTGTTGACAAGCCACATGGGAACATACTGATGGTGCCAGAGCCCTGGAACTGGAGGAGACACGTGGAGATGCACGCCAGTGCTAAGGTCCTTCCACCACCACTGGATCCACAAGACTTTCCACCACTGGCCTGTGATCTTCCTGCATTCAGCATTATTGCATGGCTCTGTGAATCTAAAGAGGAATTTATGGAATAGTATTGAACATATGGGCTAATATTGGACTGGGATCTGGACTGGGATGGGATGTTTCTCAATATACAATTGCTCTTATATAAAGTTCTTTCTTACACACATACGAGAGTCTCCCTGGATTTGTTTCTCTAGTCAACTCAGACTAACACAGGTGGGGGGTGGAGGGTGGGGATCTTCAGAAGAGTCTCTGAAAACGAAATCCCTGGAGGTCCCCCACTTTTTGCCACCTCCAGGAAACTCATCTCAAAGTCACCCCCATGTCATCATGTGATTCTACACTCATGCTCTCTTGCACCTCATGATGGGGAGATCTCTGTGTTTTGCCCAGAAGGTAACCGGGAGTGGGGGACTCACTCGTTTGCTCTCAGATCCTCTGGCCCTGATGGAGTCCTGGAGAGATGATACACCTACGAATAAATCCGACCTCCCAGTAACTGCCTTACCTTGGACACAGGTCTTGGAAGATGAGACTGGGTTGAGCTGTAGATAAAAACTCAGGTTTCATCGCTATGCTATGGAGACGCCAGATCTACAGGACAAGATTGTCACCCCCAGAACCCTGGTCTCCCTAGTCTTCCAGGATTGACCCAGACATTATAAATTATGTAGGGACTACTGCTTCACAGGAAGAAGGAGTTATGCAAAATGTATGTGGTGTGTAGGATCCGGTGGCTGGGTACAAACACCATAGTTTAGTTGACAAGTTGGAAACCACACAGAGCAACAGTTTGTCCCCATACCGAATAAATCTCTCATGTCCCCACAGACTGAGGTTAAAGAAGAAACAACACTTGCTGAGCAACTTTTTACACTATACAGGCAATAGTAATCAACCGCCATGCATGAATTCCACCATCTGTTTGTCAGCTTGGCTTGTGTGTTGTTACAGTGCTGGAAGCCATGCCAAGGATATTTCAGATGGCAGCAGGGCCACCCATATTTTATGGCAGAAGGAACTCAAGGAGGTGCCCTGCCCTGAAATTTGCCCTTTGTCTGGTGACCTCAATCAAGTGAGATGGTTGAACAAATGAACCAGACTCTCAAAAGGCAATGGTGATACCGCCAGTTTAAAGATAGCTCAGTGGTGAGATTCCCGGGAAGAGGGAGAAAGAGCTCCCTTGGTGGAGATAACAGGCCTCTTTTGTTGGACAGAAAACGTGATTGGCTTAAACCAGATAATGCTTAGCCCAATGAGCTAGCTCAGTGTTAGCAAAACCCAGGTTCTTTTGTGAAAGGAAATGGCTAGCTAGCCAAATTCTGATTGAAATCCTTGAGGGTGTATTTTTAGGAAGCAGTCATACTCTGGACCAGATCCCATGTGGGAAAAATCTAGAACAAAATTTGTGTGTAATACTACTTGGCCACCCCAATGACCCCTAGTGGTGTAGTGGCATTCATATATGTACAAGAGCACTATCTATCAAATAGTAATTATATATCAAGAAAGTGTTCCAGCCCAGTCCAACTCAAGTTCATAAGTCCGACACTAGTCCCCAAGTCCCTCTTCAGACTCAAGAAGCCACATGGCAGTGGACACCTCACAGGGCTCTCGCAGCAACCAGGGTCAGCCATCAGGAAGGAGAAGGCAGAGAGAGGGGGAGGTTCCAGAGCCCTCTTTATGAGAAGGGCATGCCCACTAGGGGACACCATTCAAGCTGTGACCTGATTGACAGGTTGAATACCATCCCTACATTTTATATATCTTCAAGTGGACATGACATTGTGTAACTACCACAGATGCATTGGCTACATAGCCCTTTCACCACTTCTGATTTATTTAATGGTAAAATAATTTGCCATCTGTGTTAGTCTGGGTACATTAGAGAAACAAATCCATAGCAATGCATACGTATAGAGAGTTTTATATAAAGGGTAAGTGCACATCAAGAAAACCTCCTAACCCAGTGCTGCCCAAACCCACAAGTCCAACATTAACCCATTTGTCCGACACCAATCCACAAAGTCCTCCTCCATCTCACAAAACACACACGTTGACACCGACTGCAGGAGGAAAGCTGAATCAGTGAACGTGTAAGCATCTCAGCGCTGGCAGGGGTCTCCCCACAGCTGCTCCAGCACCCAGGGCTGCATCCAGTTAGGTCCATGCGGCTTCTTCTTGGGGATGTCTTGCAGGAAGTGAGCCTTGCCAGTTGAAGCAGGGAACTGGCTAAGGCAGCTGCACCCTGGTCCGACCATCAGAAAGCAAGAGACCCGAGAACTAGAAAGGCGAGGCTCACTGAGTCATTGATCTGTCTGCCTTTCAACTAACCCAACATGTGTTTATCGGCCAGCTTGGCACAATAAACTAACTCACCATCCAATGGAGAAGACAGACACAATCCATCTTTAAGCCACCTAACACCACCTGGGCAGATTGTCAAGTGCCATGTGACCTTCTGCTCACTCCAGAAGGAAAATTAAAAGGATGTCTGTAAAGAGGAAGCTGACCAGCTCTGTGGTAGTCACATAAGCTCATGTCCACTTAAAGATAGGTAAACGCGTAGGGGTGGAGTTTAGCCAGTCGATCGCATCACAGCCTGTTGGTGCCTCCTCGTAGGTGTGGCCTTCTCATAAGGAGTGTTCTGGGAACCTCCCCTTCTCTCTCTGCCTCGCCTTCCTGCTGGTGAGGCACTCATTGGGTGCTCACAGCTTTGCACCACCGGGCTGTGAGTTTCCTGTATTCTGCATCATTGCATGTGGCTGCGTGAGTCTGAAGAGGGACTTGTGGACTAGCAGCGAGCTTAAAGACTGAATCTGGACCGCGCTGCGATGTTTGCTTGCTATGCAATTACTTCTTGATATAAAGCTTTCTCGTTCACATCTATGCGTGTCAATGGATGCGTTTCTTGAGTCAACACCCGGCCTCACACAAACTCCACTGGTTAGAAGCTGACCAGTGTCTAGCTGCTGAGCAAGCACATCCTGAGGAAGGACTTGCTTGGGACCCAAATACTAAGAAGGGAGTGGGTCCTTTGAGCACTACAGAGCCTATCTGCTAGTGGGACTTGGGGACAGCTTTCACCAACAGAGGGGCTTAGACAAAGTGAATGATGTAAAGCAGAAATCAGAGGAGAGTCCCTCAGTCTTTATATATATATATGCAAATAAATAAATAAAAAGAAAATATATATGCCACCTTCAGACCATATACTGATCTTCATCCTAAGAGCGTGAACAACACACAAATAGCTACTGCTCTGTCCAGACTGCTGATTCCTTGGATGATTTTAAAGGTACCTCTTTCAGAGAAAAAACAACAGCAACAACAAAAACAAACTCACAGCCATTAAGGCGATTGCCACTCCCAGCAACCTGTGGCTTCCAGGCACTGAATCTTAATAGGAGCAGAAAGTCTCATCTTTCTCCCTTGGAATGGCTGGTGGCTTCGAACTGATGACCTTGCAGTTAGCCACCAGTGCGTAACCCACTGTGCCACCAGGAGAGCAATGGGCTCAAACGTAGCAAGGGTTAAGAGAACGACACCACACCGGGCAGTGTTTCACTCTGTTGGACATGAGCTGGCTGTGAACCAGAAACGATTTGATGGTAGTACCTAACACCGGCTTTCAAAGAAAAGAAGTGCCAGTGAAGAGAATAACGGGAGAAGAGGCGATCAGACATGCCACAGGCTTCTGCTACCCTGACACCCCTGGTGGCCATGCACTTGCGCCCAACACGTGGCCACTACACCTAACTGATTCCATCAGAAGGAGGACACTGAAACAATCACGAGAAACCATTTTCCTCATGAAGCAGCAGAAAAGCACCACGAAACCAAACTCGATTTTAGATTGCCAGGCTCCCTTAATCACCCGAAGGAGCCCTGGTGGCGTAGTGGTCATGCATTGGGCTGCTAACCTCCAGGTCTGTGGTTCTAAACCACCGGCTGCTCCGAGGGAGAAAGATGGATCTTTCTGATTCCGCGAAGAGTTACAGTCTTGGAAACTCAGAGAAGCAGTTCTACCTTGTCTGACAGGGTTGCTATGAGTCGGCACTGGCTATGGCACAGAGGTTTGTTTGTTTGTTTGTTTTTTAATTACCCAAATCTCTTTGCAGGAACTAGAGGATCCAGAGGAAGACTGAGATGCTGCCCAGGAGTGGGATAGGTGTCTTGATCATCCAGAAAGTGGAAACATACTTATTATGGTACAATAGTAGTCCTGAAGTATAATGAGGGGGCACCTCTCAAAAAAAACGGGAATTGTTTTTCAAAGCTATGTATTTAATTTGTTTACAAAACAACTTTATCACCTTCAAAGTACTTGCCATTACACTTAATGCATTTGTCAAATCTGCGATTCCATTCTTGAAAATATTTTTCAAACGCATCTGTTAGGATGGCTGACAGCACCTCCTTCGTTTTGTTTTTTTTTCTTCAATCTTCTAGGTTGTCAGATCGCTGCCCTTTCATGTCCCTCTTCCTTCGAGGAAACAAAAAGAGGTTGCACAGAGTGAGGTTAGGTGAGTCAGGTGCATGGGGCAAGGGAGGCAAGCTGGTTTTGGGCCAAAAGCTGGCACACTGAGATGGCTGTTGAGCAGGCTCATTGTCATGGTGGCAAAACAGGCTCCCCGTCTGTCACAAATCAGGCCCTTTTTGTCATACACTGTTATCCAATCTTTTCAGACCCTCCGAATAGAAAGCTTGATCAACAGTCTGACCTGGTGGAATGAACTCCAAATGCACGACATGTCGACATTGTTGTCCGTTCAGGAAATTGATGGATGTCCAGAACGAGGTTTGTCATCAGTTGACATTTCACCTTTTTTGAAATGAGAAAATCACTTCTACACTTGAGTTTTTCCCATAGTGCTTGTCCTTGGAAGCTGGGTTCAACATCACAACAGTTTCTGTGGCATTTTTCCCAAGTGGGAAACGAAATTTCAGAGCCCCGTGCTGTGCTCTTAAATTGGCCATCACAAAAAGTGAGGTTCGAGTGAAACTGCCTTTACAAAGAAATTCACTGTGAACAGAGAGAACTTTCCCAGGTGCCTGGGTGCACGAACTCAGAGTGAGGTGCTTGATGCTCGCCTAGGAGGGAAAATGTGTACTACGGAAGCTCTGCTCCACCCAGCGCAATTCCAGTTGTTTTTTTGGGGGGGGGGTACCCCTTATATGTTATAGCCTCAGTTTTAAAGGGCTCATCAGTCTTCTCATCTTGGTCAAGAAGTTATGCGTGAATGATAACACCACACATTTTGGGATTTGGGAATGTATGTGCCGGTGTCTGGTGGCTAACGGCTTATGATCCATCGCTGGCACAAGTCCACCTCCTGATTGTCTGTGGCCTCCCAAAGAAATTACATTGACATCTCTTACCCCACTGGGAGGAACACTGGGAAGGTCTTGAAGAATGTCGTGTATTCCTCTAGAAAATGCGTATCAGATAAGTCAAACAATATGTCTGCTGCAAAAGACCTCTTTAAAGGGTTAAAAGGCAAAGATGTCACTCTGAAGACTAAGGTGTGCCTGACTCAAGTCATGATATATTTACTTGGCTCGTGTGCATTCAAAGGCTGGAGAGTCAATAAGGAAGGCTGAAGAACACCTGAATTGTAGTGTTGGTGAAAGATATTTCAAATGCCACGGACTACCAAAGGAACAAATAAACCTGTCTTGGAAGAAGTACGGCCGGAATGTTCTTTAGAAGCAAGAAGGGTGAGGTGCTTTGGGTGTGTTCTCAAAGAGTCCCTGGAAAAGAACACCATACTTGGTAGAGGGGCACTAAAAAAACCCAGGAAGACCTTCAGCAAGCAGGATTGACACAGAGGTTCTAACAAGAGGCTCAACACAACAATTGTGAGGTGGGCACAGAGCAAGACTGTGTTTCATTCTGTTGCAGATGGAGTTGGTATGAGCCAGAACTGACCCTGCGGCAGCCAACATCAACGTTCATCAGACGACTTCACTGGAAGAATCCAGAAATCCTATAGCGCAGGAGAAACATTTTTAGCATTGACCAAAGAAAGGCGACCGAACTCTGAAATGTATGGAAACCTTCAGCCTCCAATTTAGAAGGTGAAAAGAACATTGCACCAAAGAAGATTTGAAGCAGTCGCGGAACACATGAAGAAGTGCTTGGCATCGTGAGCAATGGCCAGAAACAAAGAAATTCAGCAATTACCAGAAACAAACAAACAAAAAATCAAAAGCCAACATCTCAACAAGAAAACCCAAACTCACTACCATCAAGTAGATTCCAACTGCTCAGGAGAAGCACAAATCGAAACAACAATGAGGGATCATCTCGCCCCCGCATTCATAGTAGGTTTCAAAAGTTACACGCACACACCCCAAAAAATGCTGGAGAGGGTTTGGAAAGACTCACTTGGTGCAAACTCTAAGGCAGGCAATTACTAACTGAAAACACCGTTGGATTGAATCCTCTAGGAGGTGCTCCAGGAGACTGGGTCTAGCAATTTGCTCCCAGAAAGCCACAATCATTGCAAACCCC
>NW_022104553.1:17799592-17800507 GCF_000313985.2 Echinops telfairi | reverse complement strand
TGCTTGCTGCCCTGTTTTCATTGGCGAGTCCTGACGTGGTGGGAGGGCGGGGGCCTCTGGGCTGGGGGCTGGGAAGCCAGGTCTTCCCCTGACCCAGGCCTTGGGGGCATTCATCTGCTCTGGAACTTTCGTGAGTCGAGGTGGAGCCGAGTCAGGGGGAAAGGACAACAGTTTGTCTGTCTGTTTGCTTTCACGTGTCTATTGACTGCTCATCATCCGCAGGGATGAGACGTACTCTCTTCATTCTACGTTGCGTAACATCGAAGGCTCAGAGATTGACATCACATTTACTATCTCAGCTCCAGTACCTTCGACATTGTGACCTGGGACAAGCGAATTGTTCTAAGCCTCAGTCTCCTCATCAGGAACAGGAAAATAAAACCAATTTCCTGATCATCACAGAGACTTAATGAGACGAGACTTCTTCTCAAGCATTGAGAAGAATGCTTGATTCCTGGTACATGGGACATGAAGTGTGTGGAGACAGTTATAATAAAAGCTCCTTTGCTTCATGGGCCCTGGGTGACACAAACGGTTTGTGCTGGACTCTGGCAAAACCAAAGCTACTGCCTTTGAGCTGCTTTTGACCCAGAGCGAGCCTATCAACTAGAGTAGCAACCCAACAAGACAGAGTAGAACGGCCTCCTTTGGGGGTTTCAGCTATAAATATTTTTACAAGAAGACAAAGCCCCACCTTTCCCCTGTAGAGCTACTGGTGGATTCAAACTGATGACCCTGTGGAGTGCAATCCATTGGTTTACCCACTAGGCCACCAGGGCTCCTCTTATACTTAAGTACTAACAGAAACCTTGATAGTTCCAGCTCACCTAGTGGCCTGGCAGAACACGGTGCTCTGCTACCATGAGGATTACAGTCAGGAATACCCTCTGGAGTTATTCTACTCTGTCCCATGGG
>NW_022104553.1:17791082-17792296 GCF_000313985.2 Echinops telfairi | reverse complement strand
ACCTTGACCACTCACTCGATGGGGCTGTTCTTCTCGGGCCCACCATCATTTACATAAACTCCATGCCCCTAAGCAAAAATTCCCTTCCCATAAAAAGAGCTCTGTTCATGCTCGCTTGGCAGCACGTATACTAAACTTGGAACGATACAGAGAAGATTAGCATGGCCCTGCGCAAGGATGACACACACATTTGGGAAGCGTTCCATGTTAAAAAAGAGAGAGCGAGAGTTATGTTCTTGAGGAGCCACAGGAGCTGTTGCACTCTGTCCTATAGGGCCCTATGAGTTGGAATCGACTGGATGGCAGAAATTTAGTTTGTTATTTTTTTTTTTTAAGTTTACTCCCCTGGTAACCACTAATCATCTTTAGTTTCTCTGTATTTCCCAACATCATAAGCGACATCAGCTACAACAACTTATCCTTTGGTACCGTGAGCATCATGGCCACCATTTTTATTGTGAGTTGACCATGTTTAGGTACATGATGGCCCCGTGTTTATTCTGAGTTGGCCATGTGTTTGTGCCATCACTCTTGCTGATGGCTTCCTAGATCTGGCCATTGGCTTTCCACGGTATGCTTTAGCTGTTTCCCTGGCAGTCTGAATCAGGGGGTTGGAAGGTTAACTCCTGCTTGAGGACTACTTCCTGATTATTGTAGAGACCTTGATAAGAAGTAGTCATTTGGAAAGTAGATGTCAAGGGAATTGATTATAGAATTCTTTTTTCACCCCCCAAAAACCATTTTATTTTTTCCAAAAAAACCCCAATGTTTTAGGGCTAGTTCAGACATCATACCATTCATTGCATGGCTCAATCATATCAAGCAGTGGTCTACCACTGTTCCCCAAATCAGTTTCAAAAGAGTTTCTTCCTTAGCTAAGAGTTGGACACACAGGGAATGCTGGACAGAGATACCCCTCGGGACCAATATGGAGAGTAGCCACACCAGGAGGTTAGGGGGAAGGTGAGGGAAGAAAGGGGGAACTGATCACAAAGCTCTACCTACAGCCCCCTCTCAGGGGGATGGACAACAGAAAAGTGTAAGACATGAAAATAAATAAATAAATTAGCAAGAGTTCATGAGGGAGGGACGGAGGGAAGAAGAGAGGGTGGAGGAGGGAAGGGAAAAACGAGGAGCTGATACCAAGGGCTCAAGTAGAAAACAAATGTTTTGAGAATGATGATGGCAACATATGTACAAATGTGCTTGACACA
>NW_022104553.1:17784876-17789507 GCF_000313985.2 Echinops telfairi | reverse complement strand
CATCAGAAAGCAAGAGACCCGAGAACTAGAAAGGAGAGGCTCACTGAGCCATTTATCTCTCTGCCCTTCAATTAATCCCACATGTGTTTATAGGCCAGGTTGGCACAATAAACCTTAACTATCTCACTGATGTTGAAATCAGTTCAGTTTCATAATCTGTGTTCTGCCTGGCCCCCTCGATTTAGAAGAAACTTAACTTGCATTGCATTTGATCTAGAGCTAATTTTATCCTCATGTAAATCATGTGACTATGAAAGAGTTTACATCAGCCACATCACCCCCAAACTCCTACCCCTTTGTCTTTCAGAGAAGAGTAGAGATAACCGGATAGGGGAAGCCTTCCCAGTGTGAGAAGCAGTTGATGTAGAAATACCTAGTCAGGGCCCAAGCCAGTACATCCTGTTCACTGTGCCTTGTCTGTTCACCATCAGCGCCAGGACAAGGCTGGTTCCTGGGGCTGTAAGATGTCTTCTACAGCCACCATCCTCCTGAGCCTCGGTAATTACAGGGATGGGGGGGGGGGGTGTTAGAGACCAGGGAACCAGTACACTATGAGTCTGGAGTTCATTCCTCATGCGCCTCAGTTTCCCCTGAGAGTGGACAGACCAGTTAGAAAACTCTTGCTTTTGAGAAGCGAGGGGGGGCACACAAACATTTCAATGAATGCATGTCTGGGAGGTACATTCAAAAGTAATGATAATGAAGTTTGGCTTCGTTGACTGGATTGTATTCGACTAACCTCCCCGCCACCATAGAAAATGAGAAAACATGTAAAATATTCGTAGACTTTGGAGCGCTTCCAAGGAAGAGAGACTTTATAGACCCAAGATGCAAAGGAGGAAGGAAGTCAGGCTAGGGAACCTGTCATTCAGGGACGGGTTTGTGGTGAAAACTTGCTTATTCTGAAAGTGGAAAGAGCACACGAGAGGAAGAAACACTAAAGGGAACTGTTGGCAGGCTCTAGCCTTGCAGACAAATGTTTGGCCTTTTTGGCATCAAGGTATTAGGGAGCCAGGATAGGGATAGAGGGGCTTGTCCCTCCCAGGCCTGTACAGGCCCCATTGAGGGGGTTGGGAAGGAATCAGGCAAACACTAGCCACCCATGAAGACTTAACTTGGCATGCTCAAATTCAGGCCCCAGGCCAGGTGGGTGTTACACCTGAGCCACCCAAACTAGGCCCAGGCTCATGAACCCCCTCCAGGTGGGCTTAATTCAGCCCATGGGGTCAAGCAATACCTTCCACCACGTCTCCCCAGCCAGAGGTTTAAAATGCTCTGGCAGCGGGAAGGCAAACTCTTTTGACCCTGCTCCTGCACCCCCTCAGGCCGTGCCCCGGTCTCTCTGGCCTCGGTTCACCATGTGTGGGCACGCAGTCCCACGAGGTTGCCTGCGCTGGGTTATGAGCCCTATTGTGACTTAGGTGCGGCTCGGCACGCTTCCCTGAAAGAGCATGTACCATTTTGAGACTGTAGCACCTGAGACTTCTCCCGTCCTTCCTAATAACTCACTTGGACGGCACCAGGCTTCTGCGTGAACTCTTTCTCATGCAAAGCCGAGAACCAAGGTACGACCCACTCGAGAAACCTCGCAAAGGTACACCATTCCAAAAGGACTCCACAATCACCCCCAGGATTTGAGTGGGGATCTTTAAAGGGTCAGAGACTGGGATTAAAGGAAAACTATGTATAACTAGGTCCTTGGTGTTGGCTGTTCCCTTGGCTGTTCCATGAATGTGCTTCTGCAGAGGTCCCCATGGGTCACCCGCTCCCCTTCTTGAACCTTAACCCCAGCATTCTCTTTTCGTGTACACCGTCCTAGACCATCCTGCCTAAAATTTCTAGTTTCACTCCAGATTTTTGATGAGAACATTGTAGAACTTCCTTGCAAGATGTTGAACTACCTTACAAGATGTAAACACAAGAAAGTCCGTTTTGGAAAAGAAAGAAAGTATAATATGTAGGCCCAGCTTAAATGTTGAGCCAATGCCAAGTGCCAGCAGATGGTCTGAAGATTGGTCCAACAGATGGTCCACAAATCTGGGGCACCCCGATAAGACTCGGAATTTTCAGAAGGACATCAAGGAGCCAGCTAAAGTGCCAACATAAACTTGGGTAGAGACAGGGACTTTTCAGAGAGCTAGGAACCAAGGAGACATCACCTCCTGCTCTCTCCACCTCTACCCGGGGTGGGTACCCCAATGAAGGCAATGCTCTTGGGGACTGTGATGCTGAAAGAATAAGGCGGTGTGTTGCCCCTATTCCTGATATTTGTTTGAAATGATGTTATAGTTTGAGTTAACATTAGGATTATTAGATTGAGGTGTGTTTGCAGTGAATAAAGCGAACATTTGAAAATGTCAAAGAGCATTAAGTAATTATTGATGGCGCCACTCATGACAAGTTTGTGTTATCTTTCACGGCTGCTCTTGCTCTTTAGCACGGGTCACTCTATTTCTATATTTCAATGCATTTTACTGCGCTTGGGTCCATGTGGATGCAGCGGTGTGAGTCCCCATTCAGCCATGTCTATACAAATTGCTCAGTGGCACCGGTTACATTCGCCACCATGCGGGAACCGCTTCATTATTTGCATCCTCGTTATTCTGTTTCCATTCAGTTCCCATCCAAGAAGATCCCAAATCCTATGCCAAGGCTTTCAGATAAGCCAAGCCCAAGAGAAAGCCATTGTGGACCCAGCCCCACAGTCGGATGGGTCCTTCGGAGCAGGCACATATGCAACGGAGGAAAATGATGTCAACAGAAAAGACAAGCGCACAGGGGCTCGCCGGCGATGTTGGCATAGGAGAGCGAGTGTATTCAACAGGGAGTTTATATAGTAGCGAGGCATGCAAGCCTTCTTCAGCCACATACACCATAGGCTGGGCAGAGTGTGGATCTGAGCTATCCGGAGTTCTTTAGGCGAAACGTCATGATATGTTTGGGTGAGGAGGACACCGGAACCTGACCGCTCTTCAAGAGAGGCATGTCTTCGCTGAGAATCGAGGAGCCGGGTGTCAGCTAGGAGACAGCTCTACACTAGCATCCTCATGGAGGGCAGTTGTGGAGAAAACACTTTCTATCGGGAGAATGTATATAATCAGCTTTATCTAGATCAGCGGTTCTCAACCTTTCTAATGCCGCAACCCTTTAATACAGTTCCTCATGTTGGGGCGAGCCCCCAACCATAAAATTATTTTTGTTGCTGCTTCATCACTGTCCTTTTGCTCCTGTGATGAATCGGGGGACCCCTGTGAAAGGGTCGTTCGACCCCCAAAGGGGTCGCGACCCACAGGTTGAGAACCACTCGTCTAGATCCTCACACCTGAGGAGGCTTTCCTCTTACAGCACTGCTGGTCTTCCGGGCCCTGTGGTCCCGAGTAGAAAGATCAGGCTACGGCCACTTTCATCCAGGCTCTCAGTTTCCCACAAGTCATCAGTTCTCGCCCAAGTTAAAATTAAACGTTTAGAAAAGAGGAAGTTGGGGGGCGGGGCAGAGAAGGCACAGTGGGCCAAAAAAATAAAAAAGAGGAAGTCATGGGGACTCATCATAGGCAAATTCTCCAAAGACAGAAAGAGTTCTGGGGGGGAAGCTCCTGGAAAAAATGAATTGTCACCTAAGAGCAATACTCATAGATGAAGTGCTGACTTCTTGACAGGAGCCACGCAGGCAAGAGAGCAAAGGGGTGATGTACATAACTGCCCCCCCCCAAAGAAAAGAATTGACAGCTAATGCTCACCTCTCTCGCAAAAAAACATTGTCTTTCAAATCTGATGAAACTAGAACATTCCTTGATAAATAAGAATTAAGGGAATGAATAAAAACAAGATCACCCTCACAAGAAATAGTAAAGGAAGTTCTTGGGAATTAGGGACCTCAACATCTCAACCTGAGATTAAGACACGTGGCAACATCGCCCAGAGAGCAACCCTGATGAAAAACGTCTCGCCATTAAAATGAAAACAGGGAGCCGGTGATGTCTACCTGTAAACAATGACAGCTTCAAAAGACAAATGGGGATCCAATGCTGTCGCTGTAGAACTTCCAGATGGAAATGAAGATAGGACACCCGGTTTCAAACGGGAGCCCTGTTCAAATGTTTAAGCACCAAGTTGTAGCTATTGCCAATCCATCCTGTCCAGGGGCTTCCTCCTGTTGGCTGACCCTCTGCTTTACCAAGCTCAATGACCTCTTCCAGGGACTGGTCTCTCCTGACAACATACACAAAGTACTCGAGACAAGGTCTCGTCGCCACTCTTCTCAGGAGCATTCCGACTGTCCTGCCTCAAGGACAGGTTTGCTGATTCTAGCAGTCCACAGTCGCTTCAATATTCTTCCCCAATCCCATCATTCAAATGCATCCATTCTTTGGGGGGGGTCTTCCTTATTTATTGACCAGCCCTTGCATGCATATGAGGTGCTACCATGGTGTCAACTAAGTCCACACAGAGGAAGCACACCGGCTGGTGTGATCCAAGGATGACAATTACAAAATTCTGATATGGCGAAGGGAAAAGTATCAGAGCTAGAATGGTGAACACCCAAATGTAGAAGGCTAAGGAGGGTAGTGGGAGCCCCAAACCCATCTGTAGAGAATCTACTCCAATGGAGCCACTGGCAGATCCGCTCCAGC
>NW_022104553.1:17782494-17784774 GCF_000313985.2 Echinops telfairi | reverse complement strand
CTCTAGACCCGACCTGAACTTGTGCTGGGTGCAAGTATCTCTTACTGGTTTCATGACAGAAATGTCTTCCCTGGCTTTTTGACTGTTGATGGGTGGGCAGGGGGTGTCTTTTCTTCTGTACTCATTATTTGTATTTTGGGATGTATATGATTATTTTAGCCTTACCACCTTATTTCGATTTTGGGGTTTTTTATGGTTTCTATTGGGTTTCCCAGTTTGTGAAGCACAGAAGGAGTGGATGCATAATGATAATAACTTAGGCAATGGCTGATAGGGGATGCAGTGATGGGGAGTGAGGGATAAGGAGGGAAAGGGGATTTCAGGAATGAAAAATGAAGGAGGGAGGGAGCACTAGAACTGACTGCACAACTCATTTTAAAGGCAATTTAAGCATGGGAGGGAGAATGTTCTAAAATTGATGTGGTGAATGACTGTACAAGTCTCCTTGATATGATTGAACTGTTGAATTGCATGATATGTAAATTATGATATATTTTTTAATGTTTTTAAATGCCATGGCTTGGGTCAAGTGCACCTCAGTTCTCAGAGTGATATTTTGGCTCCTCAATATTTTAAAGACCTCTCGGGCAGCAGGTTTTCTCAATGCAATGTGTCCCTTGATTTCTTGACTACGTCTTCCATGAGTGGAGAGTGTGCATCCAAGTAAAATGAACCCCTTGAAGATCTCAGCCTTTTCTCCACTTGTCATGTTGTTTACTGGTCCCGGTGTGAGGACTTTTGTTATGTCTCTGTCGAAGTGTAATCCAGACCGAAGGCCGAAGGCTGTAGTCTTGGATCATCATCAGTAAGTACCGTACTTCCAGCCCTCTTGGCTTTCAGCTAGCAAAGTTGTGTCATCTGCATATCAAAGGTTGCTTGTGAACCTTACTCCAACCTGATGCCCCATTCTTCACACCTTCCAGCTTCTCTGCTTATTTGCTTAGCATGCAGGTTGAATAGGTACGGTGAAAGGATACAACCCTGGCATAAACTTCTGATTTTAAACCATTCAATATCCCCTTGTTCTAAGTTCCAAGTGACACAACAAGTTGTGGCAGTTACATCCTCTCCTGTCAACTTGAGCAAAGAGGTGGAGTCTAGCCTGTCAATCAGGTCACAGCCAACGATGCCTCTGTGTGGGCGTGGCCTTCTCCTGAGGATTCTGGCAACTCCTGTCTTCCTCCCTGGAGGTGGGACACTCTCTCTCTCTGCTTCTCCTTCCTGTTGACAAGACACCTGGAGCCACGCTTATGGTAGCTAGAGACCTGGAGATGCTTCCACCGCCATTGGACCCACAGGACTTTCTACCCACCAGCCTGTGATCTTCCTACATTTGGCATCATTGCATGTTTTGCACGAGTCTGAAGAGGAATTTATAGAGTGGTATCGGACATACAGGCTAATATCGAACTAATGAACTTGATCTGGTCAGGGCTGAAGTGTTTTCTTAATATACAATTGCTCTTTGATATAAAGTTCTCTCTTCCACCTATATGAGTGTCAATGAATTTGTTTCTCCAGTCTACCTGGACTAGCACACAAGAGTCTAGAATTCCAATTGTTCTAGAATTCCGGTTGTTTCCAATGTTATGCACAGATTGTTATAACCCACCTAGTTAAATGTCCTCGCATAGTCAATAAAGCACAAGTGAACATTTTTCTGGGATTCGCTATATTCATGAATGGGAGAGATGGGAGAGATCTCAACAGAGTGCTGGCCAATAGAATTCAACAGCATATAAAGGAAACAATGTATCACGGACACATGGGGTTCATGCCAGGGATGCCAGGATGGCTCCACATGAGACAATCAATGGATGCCCCTCTCCCCATGAATGAAACACAGGGAAATGGCCCTGTGGTCATCTCAATCAGTACAGAAGAGGCATTGGATAAGATCGAACACCCTTCCCGGATAAGAACTCCCAGCAAAAGAGGAGTAGGAGGACATTTTCCCAACATACTGAAGGGCGTATATGTTGAAAAACCAAAGGAATGTCTGGCTGTGACCACAAGGTCGGAGAAGCAAACCCTCCAGCTGCTCCTCCCTTAAACAATGACCGTGGTAATGAGAGCAAAGGGCCACCAGTTACCCCAAAGCAGAGACAACAGAGGAAGGAGCAGGGAGACTTGGTCAATGGAAACAGTGAAAATGCTGACACATCGTATTCTCACCAATGGCCCAGAACACTCTGTATAAAAAAGTATTAAAGCAGCGGTTCTCAACCTGTGGGTTGAGACCCCTTGGGGGGTCGAACGACCCTTTCACAGGGGTCACCC
>NW_022104553.1:17779228-17780953 GCF_000313985.2 Echinops telfairi | reverse complement strand
TGAAGATCTGTCATAGACCAAACACACCTGTGTAGCCAGCATTTCCTTGAGAAACAGAACTGCCAGCACCCCCTAGAAGCTCTCGGTGAGCAGTTTTCCGATTCATTCTCCTTCCTCCATTCCCAGCGGTAACTGTGAAGCCATCTTCTCATACCATAGTCGAATCTATGGTATAAAAAAATTAAATTTCTAGGCTATTGTGTATTCAATCTAGAGCCGTCCATGTGCCTCTGTGTTGTTTAATACAAAAGGTCGTTATGACGAAGAAGTTGTTGGCCTTGCAAAACAGCAACATTGTGGTTGTTATTGCAAGGTGCCATCGAGCCGGTCCTGTCTCATCCTGGCCCATGTACGACAGAAGGGAGCAGTGCATCGTCCTCACAATTGTTCTTATGTGTGAGCCTGTTTTTGCGGCCACTGGGTCCATCCATCTCTGCCTCTTCTTTGACGGCCTTCTACTTAACCAGGCATGCTGTCCTTCTCCAGGGACTGGTCTCTCCTGAGAGCATGTTCAAGATCCATGCGACGAAGGAGTATTTTGGCTGTACTTCTTCCAAGAGGTCTCTGTGTTCTTTTGGCAGGCCAAGCAAGGTGCTTTCACGGTTCTTAGCCAGCGCCATCCTTCAAATGCACCGATTCTTTTCTGCTCTTGCTTATTCAGTGTCCACCTTGCACATGGTCTGAGGTGATGGAAAACACCATGGGTTGGGTCTGGCGCGCCTTCATCCTCAAAAAGGACAGCCATGCTCCTCGACACTATAAGGCGGTGGTTCTCAACCTGTGGGTCTCGACCCCTGTTGGGGTTGAATGACTCTTTCACAGGGGTCACCTGATTCATCACAGTTGCAAAATGACAGTGATGAAGGAGCAACAAAAATAATGTTATGGTTGGGGGTCACCACCACATGAGGAACTGTCTAAAAGGGTCGCGGCATGAGGAAGGTTGAGAACCACTGCTTTAAGGAGCTCGTGTGCGGCAAGTTTGCCCACTGTCTGGTATTTTGATGGCTGCCTTGATGGTGGAGCCAAGGGAGATAAAGCCCTCGACAACTTCGCCCTTCTCTCCGTTTACCATGACGTTAGACTCATCGTCCAGTTGTGAGGATCTTTGTTTGCTTTGACACGCTGTTCCTCACCTCACCAACATCGAGTCCGTTCAAGTCGGAAGTCCAAGGCTTAACTGACAGCACAGTGGAGGTTCCTCAAACCAAAACCAAACTCACTGCCACTGAGTCCAGCCCGGCTTGTAGTGACCCTTCGAGAACAGGGTAGAACTGCCTCCGTGGGTTTCTGAGACTGTAACTCTTTACGGGAGTAGAAAGCCCCTTCTTTCTCCTGAGGTGTGGCTGGTGGTTTCAAACTACTGACCTTTTGGATTGCAACCCAACTTGTGACCACTATGCCACCAGGGCTCCCTAGAAACCTTTCATATACTAAACAAACAAAGAAAGAAAACGCATTATCTTTGGAGCGACCCTATAGCACAGGGTAGAACTGCCCCTGTGGATTTCTCAGAGACTGTAACACTTCATGGGAGGAGACAGCTTAAAGAATGGCTGGTGGTTTTGAACTGCGGACCTACTGGATGGCAATCCAACATGTAACCACTATGCCACTGTGGGAAACTAACGCTGAGGGAAATAGAATGAGGATGATATTCCTTAACTTATAACAGAGGGACTCTGGAAAGCTGGTATTCCACAGCAGGAAAGCCTCCACTTCAGT
>NW_022104553.1:17776851-17778328 GCF_000313985.2 Echinops telfairi | reverse complement strand
TATATACATATGCGTTTCTGTGGATTTGTTTCTCTAGTCTACCCAGACAAACACAATACTAAACAACAACAAAAAGCGCCTGGTCTTTGCATTGATTCTGATTCATAGCAACCCTCCAGGGCCGGGTAGAACTGCCCCTGTGGGTTTCCCAGATGGTAACTCTGTACAGAAGTAGAAAGCCTCCTCTTTCTTCGTCAGAGAGACTGCTTGGTTTGAATTCCTGACCTTGTGGTTAGCAGCCCAGCACAGAACCACTACGCCACCAGGGGTCCTACCTCCTATTAGAGACCCTATTCAGGGTTTGGGAGGCAGGGAAGCAGACAGCCTCCTGAAGGAAGCATGGAAACAGGAAAGACGGAGAGGAAGTGGTGGTGACTGCTTCCCTTGAGGAGCCTGCAGTCCGTGACCTGAAACGAGATGTATATATAGTCGAATAGAAACGGTTTTCTATGGTCTTAGGAGAAGCCAGACCACAAGATTATACCTCGTATCATTCCACCCGGGCACATTCCAAAACCATGCTTTTGATCTGGCTTCTTGGATGCAACACTCAGGTGGTAAGATTCATCTGATGGTTGCATGTAGCACAACAACCATTTGTTTCTGTCTGTAACTATTTCTGTGGCCTATTTGAATGGCGATTCTGGGAGCCTGCCTGAAGACAGGAAAGGTGGGGGGCTGAAGAGTTTCTCTTGAGCTCCCTCTTGTGGCCACTGTGGAACATTGCCTTCTATGGTGATAGGGTTTTTGTTTTCCATTCGGTCATTTTTCATAGACTTTCTCTTGTCTTTTTTTTCCCTGGAATCCATTCTCATTCACTCACACAGTGACAGGGGAGGTGTCCGTGCTGCATCTGCTGGGCTGAGCTTTAAAACCAGCCCAGCCACTCTCCTGAGCCCCGACAGGACCAGTAGACAAAGAGGACAATCATCCCCCGAAAAGCCACAGTGGAGGCAGGGCGGCTGCGGACACCTGCTCAGCGGACAGGGCAGAGATGTGCCCGTCAAGGTCTCTGGCTGGGGCTTGTTTACTGAGGCTGGGTCAGACCAGGGGCAAGGGGAGCAGTCCAGCTGCCAGCCCCCAGGGAAGGACAAGGGCCCGGGACAGCCGTGATGATCTGTCTGTCACATGAGCCAGCCAGGCAGCATGTCAGGGCCTTGCCTCTTTAAGGATGCAGGGAGGATTTGTAAGGTAGAATTGGGGTCATGATAGTGGAGGGGAGGGGAGCATTAAAGAACTAGAGGAAAGTTGTATGTTTCCTCAGTGCTCTACTGCACCCTGACTGGCTCCTCTCCTCCTTATGGCCCTTCTGTAAGGGGATGTCCAATTGTCTACAGATGGGCTTTGGGTCTCCACTCTGCCCTCCCCCTCATTCACACCCATACCATTTTTTTTGGGGGGGGGGCTTTGATGCCTGATGCCTGGTCCCATCGACACCTCATGATCCCAATCCTACCTTACAAATCTGACTAGATCA
>NW_022104553.1:17774636-17775635 GCF_000313985.2 Echinops telfairi | reverse complement strand
GTCTTCCACTTCCGCGCCTTCCCATCCCCCACCCCCCACCCAGCAACTCCTGGGGACTGAGTGAGGGGTTGGAACTGGCAGACAGCAGAGAGAGGTGGGCACTGTCCCCATCCCGTGGGAATGTGGCCTTTCCTGGTCTCAGGTCAGCCTGTGCCCAATCACCCACCTGGGCAGAGATGGCGGGAGGCAGGAGTCCAAGGAAACCCCCGTCTTTGAGGGGAAGTTACCGCCACTCTCAAGACGGGCTAGGGGTCTGGTGGTGACCGTGCAGCACCTGAGCGGCCGCCAAGCTCACCCACAGAGTGATGGGGGGTGGGGGTGGGGGGCACCCTGCGCTCTGCCAGCCGATGGCACACGGTAGGGGCTACCTTCTCATCCCCACCTGCCACTGCCCGAGTGAGGCTCAGAGCCACCTCTTCTGTTTTCTTGGGTGGGCCAATCCCCTTCCCCAACCTCAGCCCCCGTCCCCAGGAGGGGCTGCGGCTCCTGGAAAACGCTACCTCGGAGTTACCTACCTCGCTCCCCTCACCGAGGGGGGGCGGGGGGCGTCATCGGGAGGAGCTGCCAGTCGCTTCAGTGGAAGAGAAAGTGGTAGTGGCGGCCACGGAATTGGGGTGGGGCGGGGGGCAGACGGGAAAAGGCACCCCCGCGACCCCTGAGGCCTAGGCAATCCTAGGCGCCCTGCCTGGGGGTCCCATCCCGACCCCCACTCCAAAAGCCTTTGTATTCTATAAGGAGCCTAGTGATGATGGGGGTTGGGTACTAGACTGCTAAACCTCAAGGTTGGCGGTTCAAACCCGCTGGCCACTCCTGGGTAGATAGATGAGGCTGTCTGCCGCTGCAGAGACTGCAGTCTCTGAAACCCGACGGGGGTCGTCGGGGACACGGGGGTGGTCTCTATGCGTCAGAACCCACTCAGTGGCAGTGGCTTGTCATTTTTCATAGCAATTTTAGGAGTCCCAGTGGTGGGGTGGTTAAGTGGCCGCTAACTCAAAGGTT
>NW_022104553.1:17773409-17774419 GCF_000313985.2 Echinops telfairi | reverse complement strand
AGCTCTTATAACAATCCATACATCAGTTGTATCCAGCATATTTGCACATATGTTGTCATCGTCCGTTTCTAAACAATTACTTTCTATTTGAGTCCTTGGTATCAGCTTCTCTCTTTTCCCAACCCCCCTCCCACCACCACTCTCCAGACTCTTGACTCCCCGATCAATTATAAATTATTATTTTCATATCTTACACCTGACCGCTGTCTCCCTTCCCCCACAGTTTCTGTTTTCACCAGAGCCGACAGAGGAGATTGTCTCCATAGGGTTTCAGAGGCTGAACATCTTCAAGGCAGCGGGTGGCCTCATCTTTCTCCCAAAGAGCAGCTGATGGGTTTGAACTGCTGATCTTTTGGTTATCAGACCAACCATTTCCCCACTGTGCCACCAGGTGGAGCCATCGAGTCAACACCAATACATCAGAAAGAACCCCATCCAGCCCTGCCCCATCCCTTCCTCCCAGTGTTCTCATGTTGGAGTCGATTGTCGTAGCCCCGGTGCCAATCATTGTCGTAACCATGGTGCCAATCCATCTCACTGAGGACCTTCTTTTACACTCTCCCTCTACCGAGCATGATGTCCTTTTCCAGGGACTCGCCTCTCCTGGCAACATGTCCAAAGTATGTGGGAAACTGAGGCCCAAGAAGAGAGTGTATGCGGACAATTCTCCATGCTCACGATTGGGGAAGCCTGGGAGACCAGGGCTCTAGGGGGAGGGAGGCCTTCACGTCCATGAGTTGGAATCTCAGTCACATTCTCCTAATAAAAAATCATCCCCACATACCCTCCCATCACAGTGCTACCTTACAGTGACCTCTTACAAGCACATGGCTGATTGCTATCTGGCAGGTGGCTTTAGCTGTAGGAGCAGACATGTTGTTCTCCCTGCTCAGGGGACAGCCACTCCCCCTTACCTGCCTCCAGCAGTGGTGTTAGGTTACTCCGCCAATAAACTCAGGGATGTCTAGGTGAGGACACTGCTCTCCTTGTTACACAAATGGTTGCCTGTA
>NW_022104553.1:17768576-17769829 GCF_000313985.2 Echinops telfairi | reverse complement strand
TAGGTAAGAAGGGATCAGAAAGGACAGGTGGAGACAGGACACCCAGGGAGGAAATGTGAGAAGGGTTGTTCTTTGTTCCCTTGTGGGAGCTGCAACCAACATCACTGTCTTAGGCCAGGTTGACCAGAGAAACAGATCCAGAGACACTCATGTGTGTGTCAGAGAGAGGTTGATATCCAAGAGCAACTGAGTATTGAGAAAACATCCCAGCCCAGTCCAGATCAACTCAATACGTCTGAGATTAGCCCATATGTCTGATAATAGTCCATAAATTCCTCTCAGACTCACACAGTTGCACTCACATGCAATGATGCTCACTGAGCAGGGAGATCACAGGCCGGTGGGTGGAAAGTCTTGTGGATCCAGTGGCAGTGGAAGCATCTCCACGTGGCCCCTCCAGTTCCTGAGTGTGTCTCCTCAGCAGGAAAGGGAAGGATCAAGCTACGATCCGATTGACAGACAAAACTCCATCCCTTCACTCTTGTGTTAGTCCGGGTTGACTAGAGAAACAAATTCAGAGACACTCATATGTGTATAAGAAAGAGCTTTACATCAAAGCGTAATTGTATATTAGGAAAACATCCCAGCCAGCCCAAATCAAGTCTATAAGTCCAATATTAGCCCATATGTCCAATACCACAATACCAGTCTATAAATTCCTCTTCAGACTCACACAACACATGCAATGGCACCAAATGCAGGAAGACCTCAAGCCAGTGGGTGAAGTCTTGTGAATCCAGTGGCGGTGGAAGTATCTCAGCGCTGGCGTGGGTCTCCACGTGGCTCCTCCAACTACAGGCCTCAGGCTCCATTAACAGAGCTCCATGTGGCTTATCATCAGGAATATGCAGCAGAGAGAGTGTGTGTCTGGCCTCCAATGAGCTATTTATCTCTGTCCAGTCTCCAGATGAGGTGATTGACAGGTGAAACTCCACCCCATTCACTCTTAGTACCCTCAAGTTGACAGGAGATTATGTAACTACCAATTGGACCCACAAACTTTCATCCAAGTCACAAATAAAAAGTTGTGGTGGCTATTTTTAAGAATGCTGGGAGGAAGCAGGTTCATCTACCAGGAGCCAGAAAATGACTTTTTAAAATCTTCTGCTCTGCCACGCATATCCATCAAGGTGAATCCTTAAATAAAATCTCCCTTCCCACACACTTTCTGCCAGGTGTCCAGGTTATTTTGGTAATGGAAAAGAGATTGACAGATCCTATGGGAGAGATGATACTAGGTTGATTTTTTTTCC
>NW_022104553.1:17766236-17767224 GCF_000313985.2 Echinops telfairi | reverse complement strand
ATTGTATTTGTCTTTTTTTACCCACTTCCTTCTGAGGAGCCCTGGTGGTGTAGTGGTTACACATTGGGCTGTGATCCGCATGATCAGCAGTTCAAAACCACCATCGGCCTTTCTGAGGGAGAAAGGCTGGGCTTTCTTCTCCTGTAAACAGTGACAGTCTTGGAAGCCTACAGGAAAGGGAGTCACCGTGAGTCAGCATTTACTTGATGGCAGAGAGCTTGGCTTTTTCACTCATACAATATTGTCTTCCCTGCATGCATGCTAACATCTGTCCGCCTTCTAACTTCCTTCTTCTCTTTCCCTCCCTTCCTCTCCCACCCCTGAGGAAAACATCAGGCATTTCCTTGGATGTGGAAAGCTTGTTCTTGATTTTTAAAACATAATTAGTCTCGTGTAATGTTTGCTTCTTTTTGATTGGCTCACTTTATTCACCTTAACATCCCCCAAACACCTCCATGCCATGAATTATTCTTATTCTTTCATGATGGGTAGGACTCTACTGTGCGTAGGTACCAAGGTTTCTCTCCCCACTCCTCTGCCGATGGGCACTTCAATGGTCTCCATCTTCTGGCAGCTGCTACATGGACATAGGTGTGCACAGATGTGTCTGTGCTACGCTCTTGATTTCTTTAGGATATATTCCAAGGAGAGGGGTTAGTTGCTGGGTTACCTGGTTGTACTATTCCCACTGATTTGAGGAAGCACCATAAGGATTTCACAGTGGCTATACATCTTTACACTCCCACCAGCAGTGCATGGGGGCTTCAATCTCTCCAACTCCCCTCCAGTGTGTAAACTGAGGGACTGGAAGAGAATGGGATACAGCTAAATCACCCATGTTCATAATTATGGGTCTGAAAAGCTGACTCTGTGGGGGAAGACTCTCACAGTTATGAGATATAAATAAATCTTAATATGCATTCTCATGACTGGACACAGTCCCTGCAATAACCACCACCCCATAAAAAAGCTATCCTAAAGGAGCTAC